>NC_079298.1:28478422-29116798 GCF_023638135.1 Falco biarmicus
AAAAGTGGACTGCTTGAGCCACTAGGTCTGTCAAATGAAGCAGGAAAAGGAAAAAGGACAATTCATGGGAAGGTTTTTGTGTTTGGTTTTTTTAATCCAGAACCAAACGGAAAAAGGAATGGTTCACAGAATTAGCTAGCAGGGCTTTTTGTTTGGTTGAGGGGTTCTGTGTTCAGTGGTGTCCGTTTTTTGTAATACCTAAATACCGGAGTACTGCTTCTAAAGGCTTTCGAACCACTTGCTTTAATAGCAGTGGGTTTTCTGATGCCTCAGGTAAACGTGCTGTGCCTGTAAAACAAAGAAAAATACTTAAGAGTGTAATGACATTTAGATATTATAACAAAACTAAATGAATAACTGAAGTGTCCTGAAAGAGCTTTCCAAATAAATGGAATTTTACAAGCTGCAAGCATGTCTTGGCAACAGGACACTAATCCAGGAGAATGCTAGATGTAATAGCAAACCTGAGTATCTTAAAACAAACGGCTCATGAATTTTCAAAGTTATTTGTCTAGTCTAAATCAGAATGCTCTGAAAGTATAGTTAGATTTTGTGACACCACTAGCTACATGCAAGAGAACATCTCAAGAAGCTGGAACTCAAAACTTTGTGCGAAACGCATGTCAAAGGGCTCCTTTGCAACTACGTCCCATCGGCATCCCCACTCACATTCTGCTTTGATTGCTGCACTGTTAATAGGCAGATAGGGATGTCTTGCAGCATGCCAAGGGCGCAAGATATCTCGACATAAACGTCTGGCAATTCTTGTCAGTTTTGTTGTATGGAGATAGAAAGCTTGTCTTGTCTTCATAGCAAACTTGGGACTCCCACTGTTTCGTACTGGTACACCATGAGGACTCTAAAATGAAAGAAACGTAAATACGGTTTCTAAAAAACATTTATGAGAAAGTATGGTTTTAAAGAAGGGAAAGAATATCATACAAAAGCCCTTTCAACTACCGATTCACAGCTGTAAAAACAGAAACAGTATTACAGATGAAAATATTTTCAGCCAAGCTATTCCCCGTATCTCAAATCTTTCCCATCAATATTTGGAATTTTCTTCCAAAATATCTCAAAGGATAAAATGAAGATAAACATTTTCTTTTCATAGGGAAGTATTTATTTCTGTGCTGTCCCAATTTTTAAAGCAGGGATCCGAAAGCCAGACCTGAAGAAGTTACCTGAATCTATCACGTGATTTAGTGCTTATAGTCAACAGACTCTCACACTTTGGGTGCTTAGAGTGGCTCTGGATGTACAACACAAACTCCTTACACCATTTGTAAGAGGGAGAGGAAAAATCACTAAGTAGCTCTATGGCTAAAACATACATCACACAAACTCACTTCCCAAAGCAAGCTTACAGCATGCACGAATGCTGCTGTCTCAAAGTTGCAAGTGTTGGTTTTAATTCTTACTCCGAACTCAATGAATGTGTTTACAGAGTTGTCAAATATTCACTGCGTTTATTGACTACAGAGCGCCAAAGCAGTATCTTCTCCGTGAAAAGCAACTAAGTCAACTGATAAAATAATGATAGTAGTATCCTGTTATCTCAAACCTGCCCACAGCTGGAAAATAGGAGGAAATTTCAATCTGAGGAGAACAAGGCTATCCCCTCTCTGACTATTTACATACTTTTTAATTAACAAACAAGAGATATAAGGTTGATAAAACCTGGCAGTTATCTCAGCAATTAGATAGCTTCAGAACACAAACAGAAGCCAGGAAAGGACATAAACGAAAGAAGTAAAATACAAAGGGAATGATAGCAAAGAGTAGGAGAAAGGAAAGAAATTAATATAAGACCAAAGTTCAGTGTGCACTATCCTTCTGTCCATGTGATGCAGCTACTTTTCCCAATCAGCTCAAGGTATGAGGCTTTCAGATTGAACTTCCACCAAATTCAGAAAAATTCTGAGAATTTTGGCTTTTAAGGGGGAAAATCAAACAGAAGAGGCTCATAAAATGCTTACTCAAACCTATCCAAAAGAAAGTAAGATTAATTAACAAAAAATCGGATGAAGTAGAAAAACAAGATAAGAGATCTCTAAAATGCTACTAGCTATTTGGGGTATCTAATTTTGAATGTGCCTTGGGTAAGGGAACAAGTTTCAGGAAATAATGAATTCCTTATGTAAAAAAAAGGATTCTCTTTCCCCTACAGCAAAAATCATGGAAATAGACTACCAGAAACACTAGCTGCCATTTCAGTTTTTTCCATCTTCATTAAGTTATCCTGTGCATGATGACTAGTTTGCTAAACAAAGGATTTCTTCTTTTTTCCTCCAGGCAGTACTGGGCAACAAATTACTTATAGCCAAAGTTAACATGCCCAACTTCTGCAACATGAAATACCAAACCCAAGGACAACAACGGAGGCTGAAGGCATTCTTTTTGTTGTAAACTATTTAAGAACAGCAAACTAGTTAAATATCATGACACCTAGCCTTCCAGGCAAGAGCAGGGAGCAGTCTGCTCTGGAGATACCTACCAAGTTATTGCGGTTTGGTCCTGGTCTCTCCCCATCTAACCGTGTTGGCATTTTCAAGCCACCGTATTTCTTCCAGTACGTCCAACAGGATGCACAGAGGCGACACTGCATGTTAGGGGGACCCCAAGAATACCACTGGTAAGACTGTGTGGCTAGAGATAACAAAGGTGGAAATTATATATATCCTTAAACAGGATCACTTTTCAGAGCTTATTCTCTTTAGAACTATCACAAAAGAAAACCCACAGACAGTGCAAAGCTCAAACAGACCTTAAAAAACTGGTGATAGCTTCACTGTCATCACCACTGTTAAACATACTTGTGACTTCAGCAGAATTAGTTACGCATATAACCCCCTCTTAAAACATGATCAGAAAACCCCCAACTAGTAGGATGGGAAAATGTCCTGCCAATGAAACTGAAAGCTCTCATTCTGCAAGACTGGTAGACAATTTCTGCAGAGCATGGGGGGGAGGGAGGGAAGATTTGTCTTCAGGACCTCCCCATACAGTACTTTATGACTAAAGAATGTACCAAATCTGTGATGTGATTTCCCATACAGTCCAACATTCCAGCATCTCTAAAAACTCTCCATAAAGAAGCACAATCATTAGAACTCAGTATATTAATATCAGCCAGTAGACCAAATACAATGATATCACATATTTTGAAATCTACTAAAAAATTATGAAAAAACCTGTTAAATTCACACCTTGGTGATTTAAGTCTTTCCTTATTAGCTATCTGCAATCACATAGAACATTTACTAACTCCCCCTTTAGTACTTCATAATTCTATTTACGATTGTAACACGAGTCACTCAGAAAAAGCCCTTTGCTTACATGCTGCTATGTCAAATTCTGTCCCCCACCAGCCACGTCCAAAGCCTTCTCTCCCGCTTGTGCTCCACAACACAGCTTTTACTTTACTGTTTGCAACAGAGCACTCACATGCTGTTATACACAGCTGCCATACTGGCACGTCACTTACTGTAACAGCTTTCACAGGCCCGTCCTGCTCCCGTGTTCTGTGCCTGTACTCCAGTACCATTTACCACTCCTGGTTTGACATTATTTACATTGATCTGGTTGGGGTTTGGCTTGTTACTTAAAACACAAAGCAAAAAAGAGGGCAAACATTAATTGAGGCACATGATTTCCAACTTGACTTTCAAAAGTATGGCCCAAAATGTTTGAAGATTTAAATTTCATTCATTGTGTCACTACCAAAACAAGGTGTACTTACCAGCAATCTGACTTCCAGGAAGACACTGTCTCTGATAATATTTAAATAATGCTAATAATAAAAATAGCTATAATAATAGATAGCATTTTCAAGAGTCCAAAACCATTTAAAAACAATAAACCAGTGAGGCCAGGTAGGTATCTTGCTATCCCAGACATTCTAATCTAGGTGACAAAAACACCTCACCTACACCTCTCCCTCAGTCCTCAACATGAGGGATTATTTTACTCAAATCTCCAAAAAGACAGCTGGGGACCAGAGCAGGAGAGGCAGTGAGCAGAAGGGCAACCCCTGCCTTATTCAGGGAAGTAAAACCCTCGCCTGCAGTCACAAACATCTCCATGTTGCCTTACTGCAAAGGTTTGTGTCACGTAACCACAATTCATACAAACACACCAAACACACTGAACAGAATTTTTGGACGTAGTATTTACACGGAGATTTTCATTAATACGAGTTTTCCGACAAGTCTTAAACAATGGTCTGTGCTTCTAATAGAAAGCATTTTGGTTTCTACTGGACAGAGAAAGTCTGAAAACCTGACATCTGTAGAGTAAGAAAAACGTTGATGGCTGTCACTAACCCATTCTAATACAGCAACATCTGAATCACCTCAGCTCATCCCTGTACGCTCTTAAAAGCATTGACTCGGGGCGGGGGAAGCTACTGGCAGGAGCTGAGAATAGAAGGGCAAACAAAACCTTGGTGTAGAGAGGAGCAGAATGGAATAGTACAAAACCTCTGCAGAGGAAGAGGTGTCTGAGGACGAAAATGAGGTGCTCAAAAAATTTTTGGTATGGGAGGGAACAAGAGGGATGGAGAATCAATACTGCAGGGAGAAGACTTGTGGGGAATGGATGAAGACAGTCACACAAGGAGTTTCAGACAAGAATACACAAGGAGCTTATAAAACATGCAAGGACCGCGAGGAGCTCAGCTTATAGAAGGAACAAAAAGAAGGCAGCGTTTGGTGCCAGCTTCTGAACATAAGCCATACTTGCAGTGCCGATTACATTTCCCTCATATTCTCTTACCTGAAGACTGAAGGGAGTAAGCATACTCCTTTTATTTCCAACTAATAAATGCACTATTAGGAATCTACTTATTCAAGCAGAAATATCTTAAAATGGCTTTCTGAAAAAACATTTTCTTCCACATCAGTTGCACACTGACACAGGAGTCACAGTGATTTCAGTGACCCAGAACACTTACTACTTTTTACCTGGGTAGTGCTGCAAAAACAGCACTGTGGGAATACAGCCAAATTAATTTCTTTCTAATGGGGCATCAATACCGGGTTTCATGTTCTCAGCAATAACCCCTGAAAGGAAAGGAGTTCCAAGTGACTGAATTCTGAAGACAACTACCCCTCCCAGCTCCAGAACAAACCCAAACACCACTGGAAGGTTACACTGTCCTGGAACCCAGAAGGTCATCCCCCCCCTCAACTGAGAGTGTAAGATCAAGCACTGAGATACAGAACTCAGCAAAGTTCCATTTCTGTAGAGACAAAATAGACTCTGCTGTTCTGCTGTGAATGACCTACAAGAACCATACGCATGTTCCATAAGGAGGTAGGAGGGTATTTGCTCAGTCCAGGAAAAACTTCTGATAGTGCTCCTCACTGTAAAGTTCAGGGCCTTTCTGCAGAAGAGAAAGCTTAGGAGGCTAAGTGACACAGGAACACTGTAAATAGGTTGTTCCCTCAGTATGCTGAGCAGCCCATACAAAGCCCAAAAGAAACACAGAAGAGAAAAAAAGAAGCAGAAAAAGGCACAATTAGGTTTTTAATCACCTTTTGCTTATTAATTTGCCCAGCTCTTACAAAGATTACAGTGTTTCAGGGTGCTCATCAGAATGGCATGAAGTCCTGACACCACAGATGGCAGGAGACCTGCAGACACATTTAACAAAGGGGAAGCTGCAAGAGGGTACACTCACGCTACCCAGCATTTTGCTCTGCCATGTCACTATAGTAACCTGCTGCAAAAGAACTTTTGCCAATGAATCACTAGCAAACTCCATGCGCAAACATTACCAAGATGCTGCAAAACAAACAGTCCTCACAGACACACGCTGTTACAAGCAGTGCTGCTTAACAAACCAAAAGACTGAAATAAAGAAAACTAAGGTCTTACGGCTCAACATCAGGCATGCTGCTTTCTGTACGTTGATTTATCCTCTGAAAAAGGTGGTAAAGGAGTCTGAAACCCATCAGAAAAGCACACAAAAAGGTTTTGGATATTTGAGCGGTGTGCTGGGAAGCCCTGATGTGTCTGGTGATAAACGGTAAGTTAAGGACAAGACCGCACGTGTTGGCACGCCTGCCCAGAGTACTGAGGTCTTGTGCAGAAAGGAAAGTGATGGCCTGACTCTGCTGTCCTCTCTACATCACTTATCAAACTTGTATTTCAAACATAAGTGAAAGGGATGCACAGGTAAAAGCTGACCACCAAATCATGCTGATCACCAGGAGTAACATCCTGTAGTTGTGGCAATAACTTCACTTCAGGATTTTGGAACAATACAATTAACACAGCTGCAACAAGTACCACAAAGCATCGTGCTCCAAAGCAAAGGTCAAGTTTCACAGTGGCAGTAACAATAAAATTCAGGCAGCTAATGTTTCAGCATGAGAAGCAAAAAGCTCTTAATTGTTGATGATATGTTAATTAAACTTGTTTGATATCACCAAAGCCTGCTACAGCTATGAACAAGAGAATTAGAGATGACTAACTAGATGAATCATTAAGCAATTAATGAAGCTGAAGTGAAAGATGCAAATAAGGTAGTGAGAATACTGATGGTGTGGTAAACCATTTCCAGCACTTACATCAAGAGGAGAAGTCTTCTAAAAGGGTTTCAATTGCAATGGAGCAGTGAAGTGCAAATTTCTGGGCTGCATTCTGCAGATCAGTCTCAGCTGAAGAGATTAAGGTGATAAAGCACATGCAGAAAGGCGGCACTGGAAGCCAGCTATCGTGGACTGAAGCCCCTGCCCCAAAAAATCCAACCTAAGGATAATCCTGAGCCATGCAGAACACTGAAATTCCTTCTCTACATGACTGGCTAGCATTTAACCCACAGCACAGCAATAAAATTGTAGTTGTTAAAAATAACTACAAACTTAACACCATTAGTGGATGTTTCCTGTTACTGAAGAAACCACAGTGGTGCTAGGTTCGACAGAACAATTAAGAAATTAAGCCTCAGAAATGAGAACAATTTTAAATCCTTTGTTAGGAGCATTTATGCCATCTACCTCTAGGCATCTAATGCAAGTGTCTGTTTAAGGAATCCAGACAACAGAGATGAGCTCTGAGCTCTCATCACAACTCTCCAGGCTACTGAAAATACCCACTTCTAAGAACAGGCCTAATGACTGCTAAATGATGCTTTGTGAAAACGAGCAGCTTTCTCCAACAAAATGGTGAAGATTGCCATTTTAACCACACAGCTAGAAAAGAGAGAACAGCGTTACACCTTTTAAGTTTTCCACGCTGCAATGAACCTCTGCACAATTAAATAGGAAAGGAACAAAGCCTTGCTCCTCAGGCAAAGGACAACCAAGAAACAGACAGAGGAATTACGTTCAGCTTGTTACGCAGTTGCCCACTGCAGTCATCCAATGCTTTGACCTATTCCTCCAGTTTCCCTATTTGCTTAAAAAGAGGCAGGGGAGGGAGAATATTTCCCTACTTTACAAGTGTTTGTGAGGCAGTGTTTGCAGCTTGTCCAAGTGCTTGGAGATTCTCAGATAAAACACTGCACCCCGAATGTATTAATTTACATTTACAGACGTACATTTAAATTTTACATCTATATATTTTGGAGATGGGATTATATGCAGCACTTCATTCCTTTCTGTTCTTAACCCTTCTGATAGCACTTAGATGAAAGCAAAAGAGAAAAGTCACATAAAGCTGCATAGAATCATAGAAGCATTCAGGATGGAAGAGAGCTTTAAGACCACAGAGTCCAACAGTTAACCCCAGCACTGCCAAGCCCATCACTAAACCATGTCCCTAAGCACCATCCACATGTCTCTTGAACACCTCCAGGGATGGAGACTTAACTGCTTCTGGGGTGGCCTGTTCCAGTGCCTTTTTGGTGAAGAAATCTCTTCCTAATACTCAATCTAAACTTCCCCTGGTTTCTTCTTGTCCTCTTACTTGTTCCCTGGGAGAAGAGACCGACCCCCCTGTGCCTACAGCCCCTGTCAGGCAGCTGTAGGGAGCGATCAGGCCCCCCCGAGCCCCCTCCTCTCCAGGCTGAACCCCCCCCAGCTCCCCCAGCCACCCCCCCAGCCTGGTGCCCCATTCCCCACACATCCCCTCCCCCTGCCCGTCCCTGGACACGCTCCAGCCCCTCCGTGTCCCAAGGGACCCAAAGCTGAACCCAGGGCTCCAGGGGCGGCCCCAGCAGTGCCCAGCACAGGGGACAGTCACTGCCCCAGCCCTGCTGGCCACGCTGTTTCTGACACAAGCCAGGGTGCTGTCGGCCTCCTTGGCCACCCGGGCACACCGCTGGCCCATGCCCAGCCGGCTGCCAGCCCCCCCGGCCCTTCCCAGCCCCCTGCCCCAGCCCACAGCTGCCGGGGGCTGGTGTGACCCGCGGGCAGGGCCCGGCGCTCAGCCCTGGGGACCCTCACACCACCGGCCTCGGCCCCTCGGCCTGCCCAGCCCCCCGCAGAGCCCCCCGCCCCCGCAGGCCAGCGCTGCCCCAGCTGGGTGCCCCCTGCACAGCCCCGGAGGGAGCGCTCGGTCCCCTCGCCCAGACCGTCGGTAACGGCGTTACCCGGGGCCGGCCCCACACGGAGCCCCGGGGACACGGCCTGTGCCCGCGCCAGGGGACGTGGCTCCATCCCGCACCGCGCCGGGCTCGGCTGCCCGGCCGGGCTTTGGCCCCGCAGAGTGACCCGGCCCGGGGCAGCCGGTGCCTCCGGAGGGGCTGTGGGGGGGACGGTGCCATCCGCAGCCTCCCCCTCACCCACGGGGCAGGGCACCTTGTCACAGGAGGGACCAGGTCAGCCAGGCAGGACCTGCCTCTTGTCACCCCCCCTGGCTGGGCCCGATCCCCGGCTGTCCCGCACGGCCGTGTGATGGCACTCGGGGGATCTGCTCCGTAACCTGCCCCGGCACCCAGGCCAGGCTGGCCGCCTGCGGCTCCCCTCATCCTCCTTCCCACCCTTCCTGCAGGCGGGTGTCACACCGCCTGACCCCCAGCCTGCCGGGACCTCCCAGTTTGCCAGGGCTGCTGGGAAAGGATGGAGAGCGGCTGGGCGAGCTCCTCCGCCAGCTCCCTCAGCTGGATCCCGGCGAGCCCCAGACGCCTGCGTGCCCAAGTGATGTAGCAGGTCGCCGACCACTTCCCTTTGGATTAAGGGGGTGTCAGTCTGCACCCTGTCTCCCAGCTCAGGAGGCTGGGTACCCAGAAAACAACTGGGTTTACTATTAATGCCGAGGCAAAGGCAGCATTAAGCACCTCTGCCTTTTCCTCATATTTTTATCTCCTCATATTTTTATCACTATGTGATTCCTCCTGCATCCAACAAAGGATGGAGATTCTCCTTAGCCCTCTTTTATTGCTAATGTATTTATAGAAACATATATATATATATGCATGAAATTATATATATTTATCTATATGTGCATAAACATATGTCAGCCTTCATTTGTCAGCAACACGGACAACGGGATGGAGTGCACCCTCAGGAAGCTTGCCAGCAACACCAAACTGTGTGGTGCAGTCGACGTGCTGGAGGGAAAGGACGCCATCCAGGGAGACCTTGACAGGCTTGAGAGGTGGGTTTGTGTGAACCTCATGAAGTTCAACAAGGTCAAGCGCAAGGTTCTACAGCTGCACTGGGGCAACCCCCAGTGTCAATACTGGCTGGGTGGAGAAATGGATTGAGAGCAGCCCTGAGGAGAAGGATTTGGGGGTGCTGGTGGATGAAAAGCTCAACATGGCCTGGCAACGTGCACTTGTAGCCCAGAAAGCCAACCAAATTGTGGGCTGCCTGAAAAGAAACATAATCAGCAGGTCAAGGGAGGCGATTTTTCCCCTCCGCTCCGCTCTCCTGAGACCCCACCTGCAGTACTGCATTCAGCTCTGGAGCCCTCAATATAAAGACATGGACCTGTTGGAGCGAGTGTAGAAGAGGCCACAAGGATGATCAGAGGGGCTGGAGCACCTCTCCTATGGAGACAGGCTGAGAGAGTTGGGGCTGTTCAGCCTGGAGAAGAGAAGGCTCCAGGGTGGCCTCATAGCCCCCTTTAGACACTGGTAGGCTGCTGATTAGAAAGACATGGACGGACTTTCTAGGGCACATAACAGGACAAGGTTGAATGGCTTTAAGCTGAAAAAGTGCAGATCTAGATTAGATATTAGGAAGAAATTCTTCATTATGAAGGGCGGTGAGGCACTGGCAGAGGTTGCCCAGAGCAGCTGTGGGTGCCCCATCCCTGGAAATGTTCAAGGCCAAGCTGGACGGGGCTTGGAGCAACCTGGTCTGGTGGGAGGTGTCCCTGCCCATGGCAGAAGGGTTGGAACTAGGTGATTTTTACAGTCCCTTCCAATCCAAACCATTCTGTGATTCTATGATGATTCATGATTTGCAGATGTCCTAATACCAAAAAGCACCAGCTGCACAACATGACCGTCACCAAAAAGCAAGTAACTACTACATATGATGCCCAGAGGATTAGTAAAACCAGAATATGGCTTCCACAACAGCCTGAAGAGTATGCTTGGGTACACACTAGTAGGAGGAAAGAGACTGAGACTACACCTGCAACAAGAAAGGTCTCCTAGTCCCACACTGGCACTGGCGGATAGCAGGATGAAGCATGTGAGAACATGGAATCTCTGTGCATTCAGGCTTCTGCTGCTGCTTTATTTAACACCACTCCTACTAACAGAGAAATTGCTACAGAAAGCAATGAAAACGATTTTTTTCAGTATGCCCCGAATGCGGAATTCAACTGATTTTATACTTTTTCCCTTCACCAGGAAAGCACATTAGCGCTTTTCAACCTAAAGGATGCATTGAAAAGCCATGCAAACAAACAGTGCTTTCAGTCGCATAAACTACAAATGTCTGTCCCCAAACCAGGTTTTTTGTTGGAAGAAGCACAGAAATGTTTATCCAATATCTAGAATAGAAATGCTTTTCCCAGTATCTGGGATGCTAGTTTAGGACTTGATAACCTCACAACAATTACCTGTACGACTGTCCCTGCTTCAGTTACCCACATTATAAATTTGGGGCACAGTTAAAAAATACCAACTCTAAAGCTTCACATAAAGCTGTTATTTTTCACTGTGTAATATGTATGTGACTTGAGAAATAACTTTTGAAGACTGCTTGTATTGTTTTTCTTATTATTTCCCCCGCCTCTCCCTAAATTTTCCTATAACATCACAGGAACAAATGAGAATCCTATCAGTAGAAGACAGCCAGAGACAATAAATACATAAATAAAATATTGTTTGAGTTTGATATCCTCTGGGGTCTCTCTTTGCAAACAACTTTACAGCAGTTATTGTTAAATAACTGTTAAATAACTCAAGCAGCTGATACGCTTCTGCATAGGTCTTGTGACAGCCTACATCAAGTAATTTATTTTCGAGGTGACAAGTGGATCATTATGGTTCAAGCCTCGTAATAGGAATGGGCTCAGTAACACGATAAGGACAAATCAATATCATTGATACTTGGATCCCTACACCATATGTATTGCTATTACAAGCCAAGGATATAATCTTCTTCTAGGTCACAAGATAACGTAGATGCAATACATTCCCTATGTGCCAGACCCTGTACTGAAACTTGAACAGAAATAATCTAAAAATCTTTGAAATACTTAACTGTTGCCACATTTGGAGGTATAAATAGCAAAAAAGCAGCAGATGCATTCACATGGGATTAGATGTCACGTACACAACTGCTGCTTTTCCTGATACACATGAAAGGATATTGAAGGAGGAAGATTTTACACTCATTTTATCAATTAAGCAATATGCAAATTAAGGTATAACACTCACAAAATCAACTGTGCCTGGAAATCAAAGCCAGAGACAGAGAAAGCAAGCACACAGGTAGAGACAGAAGTCCTTTCCTGAAGTAGAGAGGTATGTTGCCGATTTGATTATATTCTCTAGACAGCAACAAGAATTATGTTGCTGATGCAGTGTTGAGGGGTAAGATACCACTCCAGACAGCCATTAACAAATAAGCACTATAACCTTTCAAATACAAAGCATATCTACATACATTATAATCCAAGAGCAACCGCAAGGCTACCATGCCGTCTCATCTGCAATATCCTTTTGCATCTGCAATCTAAATCACATTGGCTTTTGCTTTACAAGCTTATCACATTGTGAATCCATGTTTAATTTGAAGTCCAGTGTACCCTTGCAGAGTAACACCATCCACAAAAAGCAATACTGTTGAACAATTGTGTGATAAGACATCTATTTGGTCTCACTCTGAATATTACACTTAATTTTTAGTAAATTCATCTGAGACACATCAACCTATTTCAAAGCAAAGAGATCAGGCATTCTTCTATTTTCACAATAAATTACGGATTGTCTTGTAAGCTAAATACGGAAAACAGTTTTGCCTTAAGTAACAGAACACATGGTAGAAGTTTGTAAATATTTGAAAGGAGACAGAATAAAACAGCAAAGGAGTTATTTGGAACAATACACATGGGAATGTATCTAGAAGTGAAAACTGAAAAGAGAAAGGACAGGGGAGATCTGAAGTTCCACACCATAACATCTGTTGACTGGGTTATGCAAAGGAAATGCAAGAGAGGAAACACATTTTATGAAGAAATTATATCTCATTATATATACACACATTGTTATATATTAAATCTCAATATAAGTTTTTTAATATAACAATTACATTAGGAAACAACCACACATTGGTGATCCACTGATGACAAAAATCAAGAAAAACAGACATATTATTGAGCAGTTAATTAGCTACCCTTTTGTTCATGACCATGCTGACCTGCTAGCAAGTCCCCAACTCCCAGTCCACATAAAAATAAAAATCAGAAAGTAAGTAAACGGTCACTTCAGGATGGGAACACTATACAGGATGAAGTAAATGAGCAACATGACAGCACAGCATCCTAACCAGGAAAGCCCCAAAGGGAGAGTCCTCTGCTGCCCACAGAGGAAATAGCCTGTGTTCCAGAAGTGGAAGGTCAGCGTGTGGGCACACCTTTGTCTTTTACACACCTCTAAGCAGAAGCGTGGCGTGGAGTATCCTGGGAGGAGAGCTGCTTTGCTCTAGTCAGCCTGGAAATACCAAAGCTATCGTGTTCTCTTCCACAAGGCAGCTAGTTGTTTATTAGCACAGGGTGGTTAGCATTAACTCAGCTAAAAATGGAATGCGTGCCTATTCAAGCATCAGCAGAAAGTTTGATATATTGGTAACATAATTTAATAGTTCTCCAACCTGTTTGTTCAGCTATGTCTCTCATTATGTCACTAAAGCAAATATGGAATACTGGGAAGCCGTGGAAACTGCTACACCAGACCCTCTACAATGGAATAGAAAACAAAACAATACAAAAAGATACTTACTAGTTGGGTATATACACTTGTTTTAGCTTGCTTTCTGCTTCTGCTGCTTTCAATCGTTTCTTTAAAAAGAAAAGAAAAAAAGAAAAAAGTTAGAATAAAAAGAAAAGCAGCACTATTTTACCTGAGAGTCGAGTAATATACCTATAAAAACTTTAGCACTTATTAACAAATAACGATGCTTTCCTTTCACTGAGCACCTATGACAAAATCTTTTTCCAAAAGGAAAATATCCACTGAGAACAACTGTGGGCATCAAACGTCCCTATGTACACAGCTCTTAAGAAAAGTCAAGTCAAAGAGATGACAGTCTACTATTTATAAGGACAAACTTCATTCCCATTCACTTCAATACAAATTAATGCACTGTTCCCCCAAACACCCCACCCTGCCCAAGGAAAATCTGACATATCAATCTGTGCATGTTCTCCATGACAAGATCCACCAATTGAACACCACCAGGTACAGTGAGGTACCCTTCTCCATCATACTTACTCAACAGCTGAGCCAATTCAAAGAGTTTCAATGAAGAGTTCTTTGTTGATAGTAATCACTTTTGAAGACTTAGTGACACAGGAGACTTTATTTAAAAATTAAAAAGGCCAAGAGGTCAACTGAAAACCGATGCAGAATTACCCAACAGAGTTTTTAATTATGGTATGTCATCACTTCTGACTAAACATCAGCTATGGACAACCTGTATATTTGCACTTCCCAAACGTGAGAAGCTCTAGGTACACAAGTACTACACCTTTACCCTGCGGGAACTAAGCCCCAGGCACACATGCAAATCTCAGGGGACAAGCAGCAAAGAACTTCAAGTGGGTTAAAAAAGGGGAGAAGCTAACTAGACCAAGCAAGCAGCCCCTAACGAAAAACACCATTGCCAGGAGATATTAAGGAACATAAGAGATGTGTTTAAAAGGATAACAGAGACAAGAAGTAGACTTGTTAGAGCATGGGGACGCATGTTTGTAAGTACAAGCCATTCATGTCTTTACATGGCCCTACTTCAGTAAAACCATCCATCAACTTCTGTCCACATTTCTGGAGTAAAAGGATTAGAGGATCCTTTCAGTGGGATGTACGGATTAAATTCCTCTAGAACAGCACTACTATTACTTTACCTGTGTATTTAGCTACAGCTGTGAACTTGCCGATAGCCCATGAGAACACGGCAGAGGTAGGCAATTAACATGAGCCTGACTAACTGGCCACAGATTCCTTTCATAACTCAAACCTTCACACCATTTAAGAAGATACATACATGTTCTGAGGTTCAAGATTTCTCTTTATTGCATAAGCTAAATTAATTTAGGGTGAACCTCTGGCAGCCTCTACTCCAACCGCCTGCTCAAAGCCAGGCCCATGTTCTTCAACATCTATGGTGCTAACAGTGGTCTGCGTAAAGCCACAACAATGTTTTCCAGACAAATCCGCAGCATGGTGATATTCTAGACAAACAGGTTAGCCAAACATTTTCTATGCAGCAGCCTTAAGGCACAGTCTAGGAAAATAATTGGAAAGCTGAAGTCAGTGTCTTCGTAGAACAGGAAACACCAGAAAACATAGTAAAATTGGAAAGCGTGTGATTGAGGAACTGGACAAACATAAAAATCCTTTTTACAGGGACATGATGGACACACAAAAACAATGAAGTAAAAGTTTCCCGTAAGCATAAAGCTCGCTCTGATCAGGAGGACAGTCTTAAGCACTGGTTTTCCATTTGACAGTGCGACAGTTCCTCACCCAAACCTCTCTAGACTCATAAAGAATTCCTCACTTCCCTTGTACTGTAAATAAAAGTCAACTTATCTTAGAAATCACAGAACGAAGTTGTCAGGCATGAGGACAAGGACTGAGAAAACTGAATTACTGAAAGTTATCCCGAAACTACAGGTACACCTTCAGAGAACTGCATTCAAAAACTGGCTTCTTTCTGCCGGTGTAGGCAAGTTTCCCAGATTGATTCTGTTGAACTTTGTCTAGGACAAGAACAGCTACCTGACAACTTTCCTCAAGAAAACCCCAAGGAAGACTTCATGGAGATGATCCTTATCGATCCTACAGACTGAAAGGAATCAATAATACACATTTTGCTAGCAATTGGTGATGGAACTAGAGGTTCTCCCTCTGAATACAAACCACAAATTCAAAGCTGAACATTTTCAAACCAACCTTACCCAAGTCTTTTTATGTCAGAAACCAAAGCATCCAATCGTGGGCCTCAGAAAGTGCTGTGACAATGGTTCCCCAAACAGCATCAGAAAACCTCCTCTACCTTCCAGAGTGATGCTACCCAAAAAACCCCCCAAAAAACCTCCTTCAACAAAATGCGCACTCAGGTGCCTTTCTACTCATGAAGTGGAGGCTGTTTCACCCACAGCCTGGACTGAAAGACAGGTCGTCTTTCCCCGGGCACAGACTACCATAGGCAGTTAAGTCAGCAGATTAACAGTCACAGAGCTCAGTTGCAGGAATTACAAGGAAGTCCAACATCAGACACCGATAAATAGCTTAAAATACTGCTTGAAGAGCCTTGTACAAGCCTCATATTTCCTTGAGACCTAAGCAGGAAATTCAGGGAACTTCCACTGCTACAGAACTGTTTAGTTTTTGTTTTGTGTTTTTTATTTCCACTAGATTTCTAGATTGTGGGGCAAAAAGCTGCAGTTTTCTTGACAAAAGCTCCCAAGGGGACTATCTAGAGTCATTATGTTATGACAGTTTTGGAAATCTATGAACGCAAAAGCTTCATGCAAGCACAAAGCATTACCAGCAGCTGAAATATTCTACCATCCACAACGTAAAGTCATTTGCCTTGGAGAAACGACAACTAATTTAGGGTATTAAGCAACATTTCAGTAAACTGGTGATGAATATCAACCTCACACTACAGACTTTCTTTGCGATTGATGAGCATGGCACAAGCTCTGAGATAACAACTGCCATAAAGTCACCAGGAGCCAGCAATACCCTCCTCTCCTGCCTGGGGATCAGCAAGGAGCACAGCATACAGCTAAGCCTTTATTACAAGTAGTATACCAAGAAAATTGACAGTTTTCAGAAGGTACCACAATGTACTGGATAAGAAGAGGTTTTGCCCTAAGTACCTGCGTCTGTGGGCAACCAATAGACCAGATATGATGAGTTTCCTATTTTTTGACAGTGACTGATACCAGAAGGTACAAAAAAAAAGGTACCTGTAATGCACCATTTCAGAATAATCCCTTCACAGACAAAGTGCTTGGCTAGGTCCTTTGCCAGTTATTAATGGATCTGTGCCTGAAGTGTATTTACACTATAAATTTTTAATGTTGTCCAATGTAGTTACTAATGTCCTCATCCACAAAAATATCTCTGAACATTTGTAACTTTTTCTAGTAGTTTGGCCTAAATAAAAATCTTTTCTCTTAGAGTTATTTATAAACGCACGTCTTAAGTATATCCTCTTATTTACCTCATCATATTTTCCTCATCTCTGAAAGGGAGATATTACCAACTTGTCCATCCCACGGGGACCAAGGGATTAAAAGGCTAAGCAGCGTACATTCGAGACGGTGCAAACATCTGTCCTTTATATATCCTCTCCCTGGATTTCACATCTTTCATTCCACCCATGGAGCTTGAAAGAGTTTTAAAATACATGATGTATCGGAGCAAATGTTTGTGGCAATTTTCTAAAGAATGAACAACTATAAAGGGGTAATAACAGAAGAAATTCGGGAACACGGGATATTTCAAGGTCCACAACACAAGAATGGGGTTGGTAGACAGCACAGGGATGCCTCAAACATCTTCAAATATTATTAGTTTATGATAGGGAAGATAAATTGCATTTTCTGGATTTAGAGGAGAACTTTCACACTGTTCAGCCTTTTTCAAAACTCTGAACATACAAGAGCTGTTGGAAGGCAGGGGAGATGGGACAGAAAAGGTAATTTGGGACAAGTGTTTCCAGCTGCTTGTGCTCCAGCAACACATGTCAGCACTGATGTGTGGTACCTACGGTCTCTGTCACTTGTTTGCCAAAACTGCCACAGCCCCATGTTACTGTAGGTTTAACAGGAGGTGTTTGGGGATAAAACATCCTACATACATGGAAAAACATTTCTTTGATCCATTCCTGTTTTGCTAGCACACAGTACTTTATGAAGGCTAGTACATTAAGATGTCACTCACAGCTCTTGACTAAGTACAAAAAAGTTTGCTTCCCTTAATAAAGATGTTTTCTATCCACATCAAGACTTACCAGAGCTCCCTCCCTTAAGCTCCCTACCTCATGTAGTCAAATATAAGGGCACTTCAACTTTCTCCAGTATCTTCTCAACACTAGGCATACCTGAAAACTGAATTTCTGTCTATTCCACCTACATTTTTCTAATGGCACTTCCACATAAGAAATAAAACAGTAGAAATTCACAGTATTTGCTCTTCTTCTTGAAGCTGGACGCTCCTTAAGTGCAAATAAAAATGCAAAAACTAAATCAAAGCATTCAACTCTCAGAAAGCATATGACTAATTCAAACAGTCAACTGCCACTGCCATGTCCCAAGCTCTTCTCAACCGCATCTCAGTGGTTGCAAAGTGTTAGGTTTTAAAGAGAAGTCCTGACAAACAGTAGAAGCATTTAAACATCTTTAAAAATAAAAGTCACCCTGGAATTCACAACTACATAAGAACTCAGTCTTTACTTTGAATGAAAATGTAGGCATACCCAACCATCACATCAATTCTTTAAAAGTGGGAAAGCCACCAAACAGCAGTTACTCAGTGGATACCATTTCAAACCTTTCTGAATTGGAAACATAAGCTCTTGTGAATTGACACAGGAAGTCTGTCTCAAGAAAAAGATGCATTCAAAAGAGACACTGGATACTGAATTTGGAATGCATCTCCCTCAGTTTCTTCAGGACAACTCTGAAAGGATGTCTTTGACAGGACAGCTCTTGGAACCACTCTGCACAGACACTCAGGAGCCTACATCAGACCACAAATTCTGCATTAACATTGCAGCAGAATTACTCCTTCTAGCAGTTCTGTTCTTGGATGAGGGTCAGTCCTTCTCTTGAAACGACCAAACTCCTAATTACACTGCTAACCTTCAAAAGCATGGTATAGATGAAGTCAAATAAAATTTACTGGATACGAGATCCAAGTGCACGCTCCAAAACAACTCAATTTGCATGTATCTCAATCACCATATCCTACTCACAAGATGAGGAAGTGCTGTGTCAAGCCTTTTGATCTTAGGTATACCCAGCATAAGTACACCTTGTTGTGCAGTTGTGAAAAAGGGTCTTTCTTGACAAAGTCAACTCAAAATTTAGCTTCCTCAGTGGCAAGAAACAGAGGGATTCTGCTTCAGGATTATGACAGTGCTTTCTTGCTCCAAAAAAATCTCAAAGGAAATACAGAAGGATGTAAACATTTCCCAACTAACTGTTTTTCATCAAAGCAGGCAATTGGTTGATTACAAAAAATTTCATTACTATGTTGTGTAACTCAGAAATAAGACAGTTTAAGCGGACTTAGATTTATTCAGCCAAAGAGTCTACAGAAATGAGCAAGTTATCAATTTATCAATATTTTTTAAAAGACAATAACATAGAGCCTTGGAATATAATTTAAACACGCTCTCAGAAGGACAGCAAGTGAAAGTAAAACAACACAGGATACACGCTTTTCATACCTTTACTTAGTACACTTCCAGTATCTTACATAAAAAATGCTGTTAGTCTTACCACAAAATGGTTGTGGGGCTAAGGAAAGAATCTATGCAGACAAAACACTATGAAGAAACATGGAAAAAGTGGTGAGGGATGCACTTTGCTAAAGACTTTGCACACATCAAATAAAATATAAATGTAATACACCATTATTTCAACTACAACTTCCTATGCTTTTCTTTGTGGTTATATGTAGATAGCTCTCCCAGGCTTTTTATAAACGTTTAGTAGTATTATTTGCTTGTACAAACTGGGAATTTTAGATGAGGTCTTCAGCTCAGTTCAGACTTAATTGATATGATAACTCTGTACTGCAATTTCTATCTGTTCGGCTTATACTGTCTCCTAAGTGCAGAGCCTCTAATTGAAAGTTTTCCCCAAATCCCACTCCCTGGAATATTGCTGGGCAGCACAGGTAAGGTACAGTATAACTGTGATAGAAGACCGGCTGCAGAGGAATATAGCAGAATGGTACAAGAACTGTAGGTTTGTTGGGTTTTCTTAATTACTGCAACAACAAATAATCAGTCTTTCACACAACTATCCCCTCTGCAATTTTGTCTGTGTAACAAGGAAGCTCAAGAAAGCAGAAAAAGAAAAAGAATTTAACCACTTACTAATCAAGGCACAGTTTTTCCAGCTGTTTTGCCTTCCTAGCACACAGGCCTGGAAGCAAAAACCTGAGACACTATTCTTATCTGTCTCCTACGGTATCCAAGAGCAAACACCAAAGAAACTGCTTCCTACCCCCTACTCCCACCGCCACCATTGCTACATACTACCTCAAGATGGGCAGAACCAGAACTTCACTATTGGAAATGTATGGCAGAGTTTCTAAGCAGGAGAGAGATGCTTTTTAGTTTAATCTTTCCCAAGAACTCCTACTATTCTCTGCTGTTCTGACTGCACAGGGGTGACATTTTCATGCAAAAGCCCAAGATTCTAGCTTTCACCGACTGATAAAATAACTTTCCTCACTTTTTCTGATACCTATCATATTGCTAGATGAACTTTTATCAGTAAAAGGAATGAGGTGAGATAAAAGATGCAGGGAAGAAGATAAAGGGATTCCTCTCAGTGCAAATATTGAGTGTAGTACAGGCCGAGTACAGTCAGCTATTGTCTCCTAAACAGCTGTAATCAGACAGTATAGCAGCACTCACTATATCAATGATACACCCAGTTCAGTGGGGAAGGAAAGACAATGACCTCATTTCTCCTGCACCCTTTTTCCCCACTGTACCAGCTTCAATTGCCGTCGCACGTTCCTACCATCCATTTCCTTACCAGAAGGAAAAGTTTCAAAGAATGGACTAGAAGAAATATTGGAACGAGGATGGAGTTAGTATTACTTTTTTAAAAAAGTAAGACAGAATTTATGCAAGAAAAAAGTTCTCATTTGTCCTGAGGCTCCCTCTGTAATTTAAACAGTATTCCTATCAGAAAGAAAATAGTAAAAAACACATTACAGACCAGGGTACCCAAATACAGCATATGCCAAACATTGGTCAATGCCTCAGGCATCTAGTTGTTATCCCAGGCTGAATTTCCAATGAAGCAAGTTAAGGCAGGACATTTCTATAACACCACTTTTTCTAATACTTCAAATAGATGCCTAAACATAACACTGATAATTATAATGAAAAATTCATTATATAGTTCTCCCTTATTTTAATTAATTTTCCCATTAAATATTATAAGTAGTTTTCAGCAACTGATACTCTGCAACATTTTTGCATGCTGCTTGCATTATGCTTTCTTTAAGGGACCAAGCAGTCTTCGTATTTAAACAAGTAGAGATAAAAATAAATGTAAACACTAGTCAAAGTCAATTCTCAAGTATAATGAGTATGGGAATTTGAGCCATCAACACTTCCCAGACAAACACTTTACAGCACTTACATGGGGGAGCCTCCGTGTATCTGCAAAGTCACAGGCAGGCAGATGTGGAGAGTTAGCACAGGTGCTTGTCATACAGCAACTGCCCACCCCTCCACAGAAAGTCAAAACTGAGGTTAATGCTGACCTTGAACTCTACAATCAGAAATTAACTCTATTCCCTTCCTCAAACTGCTGAATTCCAAGACAGACATTTGAAAGCTCCAAACAAAGCAGTAGGAATCACGAGAAGAAAGCACAAATGCCAGTGCTACATGTTTGTATCTACGGAGCAGCTGATGAGTTTAGTGAAGAGAGATTATTCAGTGCTTCAGATCATTACAGAACCCACCTGTTGGAAAGGCTGAACCCCAAGAGGGAAAATAAAGCAATGATGCTTGGTTTCAAAGGCAAGAAAAAACTTCTGACAATGAAAGAGGCGATTCTGACTCTCTTACCTGCTGAACGTATCTGTCTGTAGTTTTCCACATATAGTAATATTCTATTATGCTTGTTAAGGACTTCCATGGGAGCTAGGGACATAAAGGAAAAGCAGCAATCATTGCAGGAAGCTGGCACACAGCCTCACTAAAATTCACAGGATTCCTCTGACAGACAGTTTGTAGCAGTCTTGCAACTAACTAACCCTCCTAACAACAAAAAAAGACAGTCCGTGTCTGAATCTCCTAGGGCATTAGATGCACATGGGATTCATGTTAAATTAAATGCCCTTTCAAAAAATAGTGCTTTCAGTGTAGAAGTAGAGCAGGTTACAGGTAAATCTTCATGCTGCACTGGCTCCAGAGAAAACCATTCAAGAGAGGCACAATGTGGAAGGGAGCCCACTGTCTCAGACTCTCTGTTTGAGCAGCAAAGACTCAAGCAAGAGCCACAAATACAATATCACAGTTCTGATTTGCTTGGCTTCCATGGAGCTGGCCCATTAAAAAAAATAAAATAGTAACCACCAACAGAATTGTGCCCTGCCAGCTCTGTTCTCTGCATGAGAAGCACGAGGATTTCAGCAGGACCACAGAGCACGCTGTGCTGTTTCCAAGTCCCTCAGTTTAGAAGATTAGAGCAGGGGACAAGCAGCACAGAAACTACTTGTTTTGTTCCACAGGACTCAAACAGCGGTACAGTGAAACTCAGCTCTTTTTACAGTGCTCTCTTCAATTTGCAGACCGAGCACCTAGGGTGGAGAGCTTTGGCCAAACTACAGCACATTTCCCTTGGACACCCAAGATTCCTTTTAAAAACTTTCAAAAGGCCTTTTCTGAAACTGCATTATAAAAGTGACTAAATGTTCATGTTTCAAAAGACCCAGTATTTATTCTCCTTCAAACGCAAATTAATATACAGCAGCTAGGCTGTCACAACACTTTCCTAAATCCTCCCTCAGCTGTAGTGGAGCAGATGATTTTAAATTAACATTTGTAAAGGAAAAGCTATCATCTGGGATTTGAAATTCTGACTGTACAGCAGGCTGTCACCAGTATAAGGTCTGCCTTTCCCCAGTTTACAGCAAGACACATGCTAAAGTTCAAATCCCTCTTCTCCAACACAAAGAAAACCAACACAGTTTAGACAAGCTGTAATCAGTTGTGTAACTGCTGAGAACCGGCCACCATGCGGGCCCTCATTTTATATACTTACAAAATCTTGCTGAATGTCAGTGAAATCTTTTCCATATTTTTCTAGTGCTTCCTCAAAGAGGTTTGCCTCTGAAGCAGACCACTCCTCCATCTCATCCCTGCACAGGACCGGCCCACCTTGCGGCACAAGCGCAGAGATTGCCTTGGAAATGTCATAGACATTTTTGTGCAAAGTGTCCATAGCATGGAACTACATGATTGTAAAAGAGAAAGACAAATGTAAGGACAAGCATCTAGGGTGGAAAAAACGCTTAATAGTGGAACAGCAACAACAAAAGGTCTGCACCAGGATCTGAGGGTGCAGTATTCTATAACACAGAATCAGTAAAAACTTACTCCAACCTCAGACTCACTGTAATTGTCACTGTACAAGTCTAATGCTCAGTAAGTAACAACAATGGGGTTTGTGGAACACGAGCCCTGGCATATCAATAATTCCTACTTAGCTACTTCACCAGCACCACCACTGTAGCACTACTGTTAAGAAAGCGCACAGGACAGTGACCCACTCACCCCAGGACTGAGAAGCCCTGGTTAAAGATGGAGCATGAAGACAGAGGACCAAGGCCATATTTTCTAATAAACTTGGCCATGCACATTCTTTGTCAAATAATCCACAAAAACTGCATATAAGAAAAATATTTAAGAGCAGCACCACACATATACAGTCCCACCAAAGGCCAGAAATCCTCCCAAAAGATTAAAGTCAAGTCACACATCGTAGCAGAGTAGGAAAAAAGAATTACTCCCAGGAGCAATTACTCCTGAGAAAGCCAAGCTATGACTGTCTGCAACTTGTGATTTACAAAGGCTGAGAACACGTTGCGAAGGAGGAATTGATATTAGCAAATGAAAGCTTGGCTTTATTTCCTGGTTTCTGTAGTTTTAATCAGGATGTTATTTGTCTTTCATCATACCAGTTTTGTGCATGTGCATAATCAATCTACAGTGTTCTATCCTAGAATTTGTTCTATACATGATTTCACATTATTCCAGTTATGAGGTGAGGCACTGATAACAGTTCTCTGGAGACTTTAGAAATTTTATTCAAATTTTCATTAAACTTTCTCTAGCATAGGAGTTTAAGTTTTCCCTTTCCTCTATCTACTCAGAATCACTTATGATTATAAAATATTAATCATGTCACTACACCTCAAGTACGCTAAAATGGAGCTTGTCAAAGAGAAGAGCTGTATCAACTGAAACTTCTTATCTGACCACAAGCTTTTCCCCCAGACGATCTTGCTCAAGGATGCCAGTGACAGCCTGGTGTTGGGGAAGTGATGAGGAGCAGCATTCTGGCATTATAACGTTGCAGACAGGCAGATAACCGCTTGCATTCTTCTTAAGACAGCTACTAAGCCCATACAAGAGGTGGGCTGTGAAGCATGTCATCAAAACATTTTAATAAAACAAAACACACAAAAAAATTATCTCATAGAATTATCCATGATGGATCGTAGGAGGCACAAGGCCAGAAAAAGTTACTTCATATGTAAATAAAGGGTTCCTTTACAAAGACAGGATCTGTTTCACAGCAGGCCACAATTACAATCCATCTGCCCCTCTCTCTTTGCCAACTGTTATTGCCGAGGTGAGTATTTTGCATCTCTCAATAACTTAAGGTCCTCTTAAAAATCTTACCAGTGTGATGTCCCTAGAGGCTGCTGCAGCACTCATGTGCAAACTTGGCTGTCTGACAGAACTACTGCAATCTAGTGCTCGGGCAAACGTACCAACAGACCTGAAAGAAATTAAACAGAGCATTAACTTTGCATGCAAAACAAGCATAAATATAAACACCCAACCAACGCTTTTTGAGATCAGCAGACTCCATCTCTCAGTAACAAGATTATATGGTTTGGCACTAGTAGTGAGCCAGAGACTGTTCTCTTCAGATGTGGTTAGTTATTATGACCACTTTATTCAGTTCCTATGACCAAATAGGCTTAGGCACAAGGAAACAGTGAAAGACCCAGGGATCACAAACGGAGTTTTCAACTGCTGTCTTATCCCTTATCTCTTAAGGGATAAGACCTAAGCTTTAACAGAAAGCACAAGCAAGCTTTACGGATAGCAAAAGTCTCTTCCGCAATAGCAACAGCAGTGCTGCATTGTTTGGAGACAGATGCCAAGACCCGACAGGAAAAAAAAAATGCAGTAATACAAGCATTCTTCTAAGTTTCAGTAAAATCAAAAACAATCTTTATTTTACAACTTAATATTGTATAATACGTGCCTACTATATAGCATAAGAATACAGCAGTTCTCAAATATTCCCCAATGCCAGCCATTCCTGCACCTGAGGCCACAATCCCCATGCTCCTCATTTTATTCCTAAATAAATTAGGCAGAGAAAGAAACTTTTAACACAAACATCGATTCCAGCAATTCCTACTCCCCTTGCTGCTTCTACACCACCTGGGTGAAAGGCTTGTGCTCCTGCACAGTGGACTGGAGCTGAACTCCTCTGAGCAACTGTTACAACAAAAAAAGGTGGGTGGTTTTTTTTTTTTTTCCCCTCTACTCAGATAACTTCCCCAAACTAGTCTGAGCACACAGAGGAACAAACCAGTGCTAAGCAGCGCAGTAGTAGTAGTTGTCATAAAATACCTAATTCTAGCCAAAATCCAAAACAGCCTCCCCACCCAAGTTTCTATGGCGGATTTACACTTTGCCCTCTCCCCAGCCTCCCAGTCACTACCCCTACCCCTGCTTCGTAACTCCCCTGTCCCCAGCTTTCACTGAACTGGTATCTTTTTCCTCTCTGTCTGCATGGCATCTAATTATAAACTGGATCGCTTTGCTCATTCCGGACAAAAGCGATTTTTATACTGATCTTTTCAGTGATTCTCGTTACAGCACGTGCCTTCAGGCAGCTGTATCAGTAAACCCAGTGGGCAGCAGTGAACAGCCAGGAACTACTAAAACCAAAAGCCCACACAAGGTAGAAACCCCCAACATAAAGCAGCTCTACAGTCACTCTAAACCAGGGGTCCTCAAACTTTTTAACCAGGGGGCCGGCGCGCGGATGAAGTGGCAGGCAGTCATCTGCAGCTGCTTGGTTTCCCCCACCAATCCCCGGCGGGGGGTGGGGCGGGGGGGTTTCTGTAAATACCAGGGGCCGGATTGAGGACCCTGGGGGGTCGTATCCGGCCCGCGGGCCGTAGTTTGAGGACCCCTGCTCTAAACCAACCCACGTGAAAACCCCCACCTGCTGGGGCACTTCTACCCTCTTGCTTTCTGCTGGGTCTTCCTGACACCAACACCAGAGCACTGTGTGGCTGAGTGGCAATTTGAATCAATAATGCTGAAATTAACCCAGGAAACAAAGTTCTTTGCTTTTCGATGGTGTCCTGTACTTCACTCGATTAGAAGCAACTGTGAAACCACAGCCTTGTCAAGAAGGGTGCCTTAAGGAGGAATATCCTTTGCTGGAGGTATCCCAGCTCTGCCCATCACTCCTTCATCTGTTTGTTCTGCATCGCTGGTGGAGGTTATCCTCTCCCCACTTTCATCCTTCTCCCTATGTCCATCTAATCAAGCAGAATTAAACTGTTGCAAATAAATCACTTAGTTCAGCCAGTTTGACTTTACTGTTGGCACAGGTCAAGGGAAACAGCAATATATTGTGTAAGCAGCACAGTGAAACTTCCAAGACCCTAAATTTTATGGTGATTCTTTAGTGTAACCAGAACACTATGAACTTTATGAACCTTAGAAAAGTCTATACAATAAAAAGTGCATGTTTAACCAAGGACAAAACTGTACTAATGGATTCTGAACTGTGAGATTTTCTTCAATCTGCTGTTTGGATTGAAAATTGTTCGGATTGGACTGCAGTTAACATTTTTAATTTTAACAAACCTAGTTTTGCTCTTGGCACACTGTTACTGGACCCACATAAGGCCCAAGCAGCCTTGTAAAGGTTTAAGTGCTGCAATTCAGAATAGCCATTTTTTAAAGTTCTGATCAAAGTTCATAATAATGGCAAGTTTTATCTTCAAAGTACATAGAAAAAATGGATTTGGGTGTGTGTTTTCAAGTATATACACATCTCCTCTTGAGTAATTAAAACATTGCATTTCACCATCTCCTTGATGCACCGCCATTATTTCCCCCCTGCTGCCCCACTCATTATTCCCCCGAGCTTCTATCATTCAGCATGTTGAACGCATTGACTGCTGTTTGATAAAAATGCACCCTCATTGCATCATCCAGCAGCTTTGATCAGCACTGGAGGGTCCTGTCCAGGCAGATGCTTACACACAAGCTCTAGCGTTGCCTCCCTGACAAGCACCCCGTTAACTTACCCAACAACAGGGACAGCAATGCCAGACTCAGCGAAGTTGAGGAGGAAATTCAAAGCATGGTAACTCAAGGGGGGGGGAGGAGACGAGAACCAAAAGAACCAGGGCCCAATTTAACAGAGTATTTGAAATATAGGTTTGACTCTTTTCCAGGGGTAAAGTCCTTGGTTGAAGCAGGCAGCAGGGTTCAGGTCTATCAAATACCACAGCCAATGAGCAGAACTCTCAAGACTAGCAAACCCACACACTACTAGCAGCTTCTAACTTTACACACCCCTTTCCTAACCATAGCCAAATAGCTTGCTCCATTGACTAAAACCATCAAGAGGTCCAACTATCCATCAACTCACACCACTCTCCTCCCATGCAGTCCTACAAACTCACCTAAAAGACAAGAATTTGGAGTGTTAACTTTTTTTCTCTCCCCCCTCCCCATCATTCAGTCACCCATTGCTATGAGAGCCTGAAATTTAGTATAGGCTTCTGTTCATATAAATGCATACCAATGACAAAGTTCAAGAACATTTTAAAAAGGAAAAGCTGATCCATAAAGATTGCTTTGGGCTTAAATAAAAGCACACATTTCACCATCTGCACAGATTTGCAGTGTTTTACTTTACTGTGCCCACCTACTGGAATCTAGGCATTAGAAACCATCCACACTCCATCAAAAACACTTTACCAGACTTCTTAGCAAACTATTAACGGATGTTAAAATGTCACTGGATTTGAAAAGGGGACAAAATGGACTGAGTAATGAACTGTCAAGAATTCAGTTCACTAAGCCTTCTGCATACTGGCCAAAGTATTTGAAAAACCTCACCAATTACAGGATCGTTTTTACATGCCATTTGCTTTTCTTTCATGAAAGTGATTAAGTTGTAAATCTGAGTAGCTGTTCCTAAAGTCATGCAATTCCCAGGAAGGCACGTAAAATGTCCATCATTTCAAAATGGAGCAAGTCAATCAAGCAACCAAAACCAGCATTCTTACTAGTAACGCAAAAGGAACATAAGAAGTGCTTGGAAGAGTTATTAGCATTTACTTATTTAAAGGAGAGGTAAAATGCTCTTACCGTGCTACCACCAGGAACTGGTCTATCTGCTTGTCTACTAGTGGGTTAAAGGCTTCCCAAACTTTTGTTTCAAGTTTTGACTGGTCTCTTCCATCATCCTCACCTGGTTGAAAAACAAATTTGAAATGCTCGGTATGGCTGTTTTGAAATAAAAGTATTCTAGACTTTTTTTTAATTTCACAATAATGTAACTGCTAACCTATCTCAATTACTCTGCCAAAAGGGCCACTGTGAAAATTTCATTCACCTACTCGTCTGTGACAATTTCAGCTTGACAGATGCAGCAACACAGCTCATCTGAATTGTGCCATCACGTTTTCAAGAACTGTTTTTAAAGGACACATACCGGGAAACAGACTACATCCTTCTCCCAACTAGACAGTATCTCATCAGCCCCTCTCCCCAGCTCCCCTCTCTATGTTTCTCTCCTTTATCTTGCAGAAATTCCAGGAAAACAGACACACTCCCAGCTGCTCTGAGGAGGTAGAGTAGCCGGTTCCCTTAGAAAGCGGAAAAATCACAGCATCAGACTCTCTTGCTTTTATTTTCCTAACTCTACACAAACCAAAATACCCTGGAAAAGTACAGGAGCTGAGACTTTTTCTTCTTTCTGCTCCCTTTATAACATCTGGAGATTATCCTTCTCTGAAGCCCTGTGTTGGCCCACTGAGGGAAGAGAATGCCTTTCAAATTAGTTCATCCTCACTTCGGAGGCTTGCCCAGCTGCTTGAGTAAATACCAGTTTCACAGACAAATTAAGCAAAAGTCCTGACCAATTTGTTTGCCTGTTCTAGTATGAGGCTACCACTATCAGCAAAGCTCCTAAGCAAAGACAGAAGCATCTTACTGCTTTCATATCTCTGCCCATCCAGTCTTGGAGAAAGTCCTTCTTGGAGAAGGTCCTTCCAACATGGGTTCTCTTAGGAGCAAAATACCAGCACTTTGGCCGTGCATTACATGGGTCTTAGAAAGGAGCAATTATATGCCAGTACTCCCCATCCCTCTCAGGTTTTGCGTTACCCTACAGATCCAAAAGCAGGCTGAAAGACAAAGCTAAGGTTAGGTACTAATTGGTAACTAGTATCGGTTACTGCTACTCCTCCCTTCTCCTCGGGCCAGGGCCCTTGTGGTCATGCTGCTGCTCCATGAAACAGCGGTGGCAGGCTGAGGTCTCCCAACACCTTCAGGCCAGAAAATTCTTCCTCCTGCCCATTCTGCAGGTGAGAAGTCTAGGCTGAAAGCCAGCGCTTGGGATGGGGAGAGGGCTCCAAGGAACAGGCACCCAGCAATAATGGGCAAATTGATGAAGGGAGACAGTATTTAATTGGCAGTAATTTGGGAGGGGCTTTTATAGGGAAGCAAGGTTTGATTAAAAACACAAAAGGCTGTGTTTCTGTTTCCCATGGAAATTCTGAAATCTCTTAAAAAAAGAGTGCAAGCTCTGAGAGAGCCAATTAATTCAATTTGTTTCAACAACTTTTATGATTTGGACAAATGCCCACTTAAAAGACTGGTTTGAGACATAAGTAATTGTGTTCAGTGAGCAACACCAACAAACCAGCCCATTGCTGTACGCACGGCTTGGCAGCAGGAGCCTCCACCTCCCACACCTATGAGGGCCGCACACATAGAAGTGGCCGCATCCTACATGGCCTCTTGACAATTTAAATAAATATGGAAATTACCCTCTTTTAGTAAGTCTGTTATATCTGCCTGGTATCTGTTTCCAACTCGGATCTCTCCTTTATCAGCGAGTAGGGTCTTTTGTTGAGGATCATATACTAGCGAATAAAAGAAGAAATCCTAAAAATAAAACAAAAGTAAAAAAGTAAACAGTATTATTAGCTTTTACTTCCAGCTTTGCATACACACTAGCAAGCTTCTACATTTTAAGTTTGGGTTTATTGCCTATATATATATATATATATTATTTTTAAAAAATTGGGTGAACAAACAATAGATGAACCACCGGGTTTAAAACCCAATGTTAAATGCTGCCACTTTCTTCTACGTAAGTGTTAACAGCTCTCCACAAAAGTGGCCCTACCCTTAATAAGTCTTTGAAGTTGAAGTGAACAAAGCTCCTCTATTGCACAAACAAGGCTCAGAAGGGCCAGGAGGTATTTTTTAGTAGTACCAGCTGTTTCAGAACACAAAACTGCACTTTTCTGTATACCAAAACAGCAGTACTAGATGCTAGTGACTTATCTGCACAGAAATATTGGTACAAACTAAAGCCTAATTTCAGAACGTTACAACCGTACCAGCGAAACACCCCACAGACACATGAAGCCCCAGCCAACCTCTGTAGCCTCTGCAGGACTTGCTCCAGAATGTCAATGTCTCTTTGGTGCCAGGAGGCCCAAAGCCGGACACAGGACTCCAGAAGTGGTCTCAAGGGATGAACTGAGGGGATGAGATCCCATCCCTGCATCTGCTCACTATGCTCCCGTTAATATAGACCAGGATGTGCTTGGCTTTCCTTGCCACAGGGACACACTGCTGACCAGCTTCTTTTCTGCCACCATCTATGCTTAAATCCCTATGCTTCCTTCTGCTCACTACTGGTAGAGGGGTAGCAGATTTGGCAGCTGCAGTAATTAGCTGCAGGTGGCAATACATTAATTTGTTGCTTTTGTTCAAGCAGATGAGAAAAAGGCTAAAAAAAAGCTGCTTGGCTTCTGTTACCTGGGTGTGTAAAATTAAAGCAAGAAGTCATACTAGAATAAGAATGTCCTGCCAGGGTGAAGAAAGAAAACAGCCAAAATTTACTTAAAACTGCACAGTATAAGTAATTAAACTCTTCTGCATGGATAAGTACTTCGATATAGCTACTGAATGTGACACATCAGAGACCAGCTATGCTCCATCAAAGTACAGCGTGGGATATGGGGCAGGAAGAGCGCTCTGGTAGAATGTGACCTCTCATACCTCCATCCACAGCAACACCCTCACCAGGACGGAGAAGTGTTTCTGAACAGAAACAAAGGATGTGCAATGCGCCGTTTTTTCACATCTTGGGTTTCTGGCTTGTTTTCCCTTTCCCCATATTTCTGTGTCAATAGCAGGCACTCTGCTTAAATACATCTCATTTCATGCTCACCTCATTTTCCCTTTCCCTATATTTGTATGCGTCAACAGCATGCAACAAAAATTAGGACAAAAGCAGCATCAGTTTCAAGCCCTGTTCATCTTCCTGAAGAGGTGGCAATGGAAAAGAGAGTCTCCCAATCTGTCATACGAAGGCCAAAAAAGGAAGAATTGCTGTGAGTTTCCCCAGTAACATTGCAAAAATTCTGTGGGCTAGGGCTTCAAAGGTACATACTAGTTCTGCTCTCCAGCCCTGCACATTCCACATATTAATCTAAGACTGATGCCATAGAGGTAAGGTCTCCTGTGTTTCCTTTACATGTATAATGCATCCAGCATCCAATTACAGGATTTAAGAGTGTTAACTCCATATATTCTGCTTCAATTTTGATCTAAAAATCAGCGTTTTTCCAGGAAGACAGCAACATCTCTGGAAGAGAAGAAAAAAAGCCAGAAAAGAGCCAAGCCAGACAGCCAAACCTGCTTTGCTACCTAAGGAAACTACTGCACAAAAAGGTATCACCTATGCAGTGGCAAGGCAGGGAATTCACACCAATCTCCTCCAGCAGAAAACATGCCGTTTCCCCACCGTGGAAGCATGAACAATCACGGGCAAGAACAATCTCATGTTACGTCATGATAACAGGATAAAAGTCACAGCTAACACTTGGCAAACTCCTGTTCCAACACCCAGCTAAGTCCACTGGAAGGGCTGCCCATGGGGGGGGGGGGGGCTGGGATTTGGTTTCATCCTAAACAAATCACTTTTTTGACAGAACGGATTCCTACTCCCACAGGCACCAGGGTCAAAATACATCAACCTACTGACAGAAGGGAGCTTCAGAGTATATGAAAACTCATTTAAATTATAGCTGTGTAAAGAAATCTGGATCTCTTGCTCCCTGACACACACAAAGTTCACGATACTACAATATTCTGAGAATGTACTGTTGCATAAATAAAGCATAGGAAAAGTTTTTTTGTCTTGCAAGCTTCCATGTCATAAATATAGTAGTATATTTGTTCCAGCTTGAGAATACCTAACTGGAGGACAAAGCATATGCAGTGCAACATTAATGCTTTTCAGGCACGTTGCCCAGCAAATACGCAAACCAACCACTGTAGTATAACAACACAGTAGGCCCCAAGGAAGGCCAATTCTACAGGCAAGTTCTTAACACAGTCTTTCTTGGCCAGGGAAAACTAATCATTGTGGAGGGGTTTTCTCCCATGGTATTTGACCGTTAGATGCCCTACTGCTTTTGTTTTATTGATTATCACTATGAAGTTTCTCTACAAAATAAAAGCCATCTTTCTCTACCAGTCTCAGGTCATCTTTTTATATCTTGTCCAGTTTTGTCTCAAATCAAGCAGATTCAACAGAAGAATTAAAAGCCCCTGGGCTCTTCTCCCCAACAAAGAAAAGATGGAAGTTTAAGGGCTCAAGCACGAATACAAGACAGACTGTAATCCACAGAGGTAATGCAATACCACTACCATCTTCCCCCACAGAAGCATAAAATTTAGCTCATGCAAACTGAGTGGGACTTCTAAAAACGTTAATAAATGCCAGTTTAGTGCCAATGCAAACTATAGTCTAAGGAAGAAAGAGATCCTTGCATATTCTAAAGGATATGTGAACTCTTGATCACCACTACGTGATCAGAACAATTTTTCAGAAGGATTTCAGAAGAAGAGTGAGGTTCACAACAAAGTAACATGGCTTTTCAAATTCCTCCATGCTCATTTTAGTTGTCAAAACTGTATGCAGAGTTTGCAGCAGTGAAGAAAAAGAAGGGTTTTCTCCATTTCAGACCCCAGAAAACACCCAACATGTTTGGAAAAATTAAAATGACCTGCCAAGAATTAAAATTAAATCATGACTTTCTACTCCTCCAAAGTGTTAGACAGACACATATGCTTGGAGCTTCCCTACCCAAGCCCCTAAGCTACCTGTAGCTATAGCCGAGAACCGACACCACTAAGAAACTGCTGAAGTGGAAAAAGAAAATAGGTTCAAAGTGAAAGTACAGTGCAGAAATAATGGTTAGTTCATTACAACTTGCAAACTTACTTTCAAAAATTCTGTTTGGGTGGGGGGGGGGGAATTATTTAACTAGAGAGCATTATTTTTTTTAAGGGGAGGGTACCAAAAGCAACAGAAATGCCAGACAACTGCCCAGCAGGCAAAATTCACACAAGCCCCTGGATATATCCTAGCAAAGCAGTAAAATAGATGGTACACGTAAAATGGTTTCCTACAGAACAGGGAAATCTAATGCTTTTGCCTTAAGTGGCTATGCCCTTTTCTTGATATCCATGAGAATCCAGTATCTACAGGAAATTCAGGTTTTCCAGTGATTTTTCTCTTTTTCTTCCTATTCCTGACTCCTGCTACAAACCCAATTTTGCCAGGCACAGTAAAGAAGTCAATGCCAGTCCCCCTTCAGCCTGTTCTCTGAATGCAACAGAGCAATCTTCCTGAGGAAGATGACAGAGAAAGGGTAGGAGGAGAAAAACAGAGATAACACAAATGCAATTTTGCTGTGCTTACTATCTCCCTAAAAATTTCTGTCTGCATGTTTAACCTCCTTCGAGGCAGACAGCCTCAGGCTGAAAACCTACTTTCAGTGGTCATAACATAGAAGAAATCAAATGACAAGATTCCCTAGAACAGCTTAGGTTTTATTGACAGAAGCCATGTCAAAAAAAAGCCCAAAACATTCTGAAAGTAAAGAATGGATTAAGAAGGGGGAGGTGGGGGGGAGAAGAAACAGTTCAAAACAATACCACCCAGTGCTACAAATTCACCAGGCAACAACTATCTCCTTTTCTTAATCTCTTTACCCTCCACCCAAGCACATTTGTGTTCCTGAGCCTTTAATTTCTTTACCATCTGTCCAAGTTAGTTTGCACCACAGTAAAATACCATGCTAAGTGACAGGACACATTCAGGGAACTCTCTCATTCTGTGAAATCTCTAAGCGCCTGCTCAGTTTTAAAAATAACCTGCATCACTCATCTTGCATTTTGAGAGTTCGAAAGGATGAAAAAACAAGAAATCTTTCTATTCCTACATCTGCAACTGAGCAGTTGTGTGACTAGAGGAAGCAAGCTCCCTTCTCTTGTATCAATGTATCTACCTGTAACATTCGTGATAATAAAAATGTGCTGGGAGCAACCGAGAACAAACACTACTACTTAAATGTTGGGTACTAGTACATCTAAAATAATTTCAGTTTGATTAACTTCTGCTTTTGAACTGGCATATCCTAGGCTGCTAGCTGGTTACATTTCTGAATACAACGGCCCTTGTTTGAAGCACTGCCATTTGGCAGCCCTGAGCAGACTCAACATGTTTTTGGTTTCACATTCCAGTGAGAAACCAAACTATTTAATCCCTGTGCTTTGTTTAAAATTCTCTTAAATTGGAGTATAAGGTTAAATTAAATTTATGCTTAAATAAGTACTAATGAAAGCTAAAAAAGCATTTAAAAAGAAAGTCCAACTATGAGACAGACTACAGTACGCTCCTTGCAAAAAATGACCTGTTTTCTCCTTGTTTCTCTTAAAGGCCGGTAATGACCGTTACGCTACTGATTTTAATTACAAGATTTCCTCTGTTGTATAACATTTTACTGTTTTCAAATGCAAATGTAATGCTTGCAGATGTATTCAAATAATAACATACTGAAACTCTTTGCCAATCTCCCGAAGTAAAACTCCCAGATTGCTGAATCCCACACCTGTCTAACCCAGCTGGCAGCCAGAGGTCTAGCCACAATTAAAGGTGTGTAAATACATTGCAACAGTAATTTTTCAAATCTCCAAATACCTGAAAATTTAACCCCCAAGATTCATATTCTGAATAATGATTAACAGTGCAAGACAATTCAGTTTCAAGTGCTGGCTTTGAGGTACCTTTAAAGAGTCAGATTGGGTACATTTCTGCTGGACTTGAGTTAACTGACAAGCGGGTTTTTCAAGGATCTAAGTCTCTGTGGCGGCATATGAAAGACTACAGGTAAATATTTTGAACAGTGAACTCAAAAACTAGGGAACTAAGCTCCTCAGAAATCTGAGGCAAGATCAAGCTTAAACCACATTAACATACATCTGTTAAGATTTCAGGACAAAGCAAATATATAGAAATACAGCTTCGCTTGCTGCTCCGCTCCCTCTGCTACAGTTCCTGGATCTCCTCCACCCCGTCTTATTTGGGGCATGAGCCTCCAGGGTTGAACTTTCAGACTGCCAGGCTGATGAGAAAGTCAGGCTCTCTTTACAGGAGAGGCAGCTTATTGTCACAAAGGTGTAAACAACAGGTCTGGCCTCTAGATCCACAAAGTTTTATATTAGAATGAAAAACTGTATGGAGCCTAAAGCTTCCACTGTCGATGCCCAGTATGAGTAGAAATAAAAGAACCACCATTAGAAAACAAGCAAAAAGCCACCAATCCTAAACTGTGCTAGAATAAACTGTTCAAGCTTCACAATTCACAAAATGGTTCATACCTCCCGTTCCAGATATGATTTAAGGGATTCTGTCTCATTTAACAGAGTAACACTGCATTTGCCTCTAAAAAAAAAAAAAGAAAAAAAGAGAAACATATTTTATGAAAAAACATCTTAAATGCTCATGTGATTCACAAGATGGTATTACTGAAGTTGTACACAGAATTTAATCTTACATTGAAGAATACTTGAATAGTAATAATGCCATTTGTTTTTTGAATAAAAAAGCACTGGAAGAAAACAGTCATTACCTAATGTGTGTGGCTGGCAGAGATTCCAGCTGTCGTGAGAGAAACAACTCACGATGTCGTAGCTGATGCTTCTGTTTCTCTGGTAAATCAACCATTTCTGGATTTTCCATCTCCTCTTCCATTTCCCCTAGTTACAAAGAGACAAAATTGATCATCAAGAACAGTGCACGTATTGATCCTGCGCCAACCAGAATGAGCTGCTCCAAACCCTTTGCTAAATAAAACACATTATTTAGATTAAATCCAACTTCATCTGAATCCTCACGTCAGCCAACTGAACAATTAGATAATTAGTACAGATCCTTTAAACAATGCCTGTGAAGAATTGTCACCACTGGGATCAAAGCATCCCAGGTACACACAGGTCACACTAGCTCACCAAACCAAGTCACACAAATCTGCTGCCAACAGAGAAGCTGTGCAGAGAGCTGCCCTTGGAGACCATGGCTACACTGTTAGATTCACCAGGAAGCAGCCGACACTCCATGAGCGAGGCAGTAAAAGCGAGTCTTTCCTCTTTGCCAGGCAGCAGCTGCCTTAGACCCTACTCCTCTTCCAGGGTACCACATTCTGCCCCATCCTGACTTCAAAAGCTTTTGCAGGAAATGCCCACTGAAAAGCTTACTGTACTTATTTAGAGTATTTTGTTCTCCTCACCCCAGCCTCAGCCAGTAGGTAGATCACAGTCACAAGATTACCGGGAGTGTAACCGAGGACCTAAGGTCAGCATTGCCACCCGCCCTACCCTACCACACCACACGCGTTCGACTGCAACTCCCGCATTGAAAAAGCTTGGTTTTTCCTGCAGTCAGAATCCACCATCTCTGGCTTGGAGCTATCCAGGCTCCATCAAACCAGTTTTCAGGTGAGTGCCAAAGTAAATATATGAAATCACATCCACACTGATACACAGCTGATCCAAAACATCTCCAGGCAACTTTCTTGTAAGAAATAAATTGTATGTTTTGTGTTCATTAGCAAGTATCCTGTCAATTATGCAAGATAAAAGCAACAAAAGGCAAAATACTCCAAAATAAGCTGCAAAATTTCTCCATGATGGACTGCATAAGATATCATCAGACTTCTTTCTTCCCTAAGAAATTAAGGCAGTTACTGTATTTTCCAAAACCACAGAAGTTTCCCAGACTGTAGTAGAATGCGCTGTAAAGTCTCATATATGAATCGTAAAGCTCTAATTTTACGGCAGCAGCACTCTCAAAGAGCAGGCTTATGCCTGCAGCTTAATTCAACAGTTGTTGCCAAGAAACATTTCTAGTCAGAAACACATACAGGCACAGTTATGACTTATATACCCATAAGATTAGTTAACTATAATCCTCATAGTTATCCCAAAATAAAGTAAACTGAAAGGAGAGCTCTCCATTTTATAAAACACTGAAGTTGCATTTAGTTTTAAATAGGCCACCATTATGCCAAAGGGGGTGACACAAAATTATGTACCCTTCAGGTTCCCCACAATTTACAACTGTTTTACTGTCCTGGAAAAAGACTTGGGGTTTATAAGCCCCTCAGGTAAGCTGCTCCAGCAAGGAAGGGAAAAAAATAGTAGCATAATTAAACCAGACTGCAACATACAACAGCTCTTACAGCACACGAGCTGTTGAGCAGATAGCAGCATGCACTTACATTTTAATATTTTCCTAGGAACTACAATGCCAAATTTACATTTGTGCCACAGTTTCATGGTTCTGCAATTTATTTACTGAAGTGGATTCTGTTTCAGTTGAAAATTAATATTGTGGCTGCTGACCTACACTATAAATATACCAGCAGCAATCCACAAACAAGTGAGCAAGTTCCAAGCTAGCTTGCCTAAAAACCAAAGAATGCACAAATGAAAAGGCATTTATGCCTCCACTTAAAACAGCTTTTGGAGATTGAATAGTACACCATCTAATGCAGGAAAAATACTGTAAGGAACAACCTAAAATACCTAATATCTTCAGTATATTTAATAACCTAGGGCTTTTAAAAATTATATGTTTAAAAATATATACATATATATCTACTACTACGTGCCAATCAACTCTATAAAGCAAAATGAAACCACCCAGCACCACCAAGCTAATCTCGGGAAGCACGTCCCTTCAGACAGGCTTGTCTTCCAACCAGCGTTTTATTTATATGTCTAGCTTTCGTAATAAAATAAGGAAGGTGGGAAGCACACATTTTCTTCTTATGCCAGCTCTGCTATGCACAACCTTTCAAAATGAAAAAGCACAATACTTTTTTCTTAAAACAAACAAACAAAAACACTGCAGACATTTCTACAGCTAACAAACAACTCCCTGCACAGGAAGAAGTTAAACTGTCATAGGTCCCAAAGACAGGTAGGAATATTCCCAGAAATAACAAACAAATCTACACAAGCATCTTTCCCCTTTCTTTTTCACAGCCATGATTTAGTACTGAAAAGAATGAACCTGGCAAATGCATTGGGAATGAAGGGAAGAAGGAGAAAATACAGGACTGGATCCAGCACAGGATCCTCTGCCTCACTGTAGTAACGCAGAAGTGGCTTCGACAAAAACTAACACCACCTCACCGGCTCTGCAGGGACAACAAAGGCTTCGGTCAAGCTATATAAACCACCACAGGGTCTGGCCCAGCCTCTGGTTCCGTGACAAGCTTGTACCACACAGCTGCACTTCACCCTCCTATAGCTCAAGCATCAAGCTCTAAGTAAAGCAGACCTTCACCCTCAAGAATGGTAGCCCCTGAGAAATAAGGACCACAGTCTTAAAAAAAAATAATAATAAATTATATATATAGATATTTTAAAAATATAAGGAATCTTTTCAGGAAGACTTGCCTGCATTTTTTACAGCCCTGTAGGATAAGCGGTATGGGAATACAGTAGGTGCAGTATACTGGGACTTCAATGCTCTCATAAAGCTTTACATCAAAATCAAGCTCTGCTTGATAGATGTGCCAGTGCAAATTTTAAACTAAACATTTAGTCTTAATACAAATAGTAATATATCAGCTATGCAGTAGTCGTCAGTAGAATGCTGCAAGTGTATTTATTATTTAATATCTGATGAAAGAATTGTTAATAGCACATTAACAAAACTTGAAGATGACTTATATTGGAAACAAGAGACAGGCAGATTGGACACGAACAGCAGGACTCATGTGGAAGCTAACATATATGGGGAAAAATAATTAGAAAGAGTAAACTTTGAGTTGGCAGGAGAAACCCAAGAGGCAGTAATTGTAATTTAAAATGACTGGGTATGTGAGATGCAAAATTAAACATCAATATTTGCTAGACACTAGAAAGAATAGCAATTTTCTATAGATCAGGTTGGGCTCCCTGCACCAGAAGCAGAAAGCATCAGCCCTTTCTCTGCATTCTGGGTGTTGTACAAGTAGCTACATAGCACAATTCAGAAATGGCAGCAAGGCAAACGTGATACAGAAATAGAGAGCACACTAGGTTGTCCAGCCTGGGAGACAGTCTGCAGTAACAGAATCAGCATGGTTATCAATAGCAAAAAAATGTAAAGGAAAAAGAAAAAAAAAACGGGGTCAAAACGTTGGGAAACACAGTAAAGCCAGTGCTAGTGACCTGCACAACAGTTCTTTCAGTAGCAAAGGAAGCTTAAACTCTTGGTGCTTTAACAGCTCAACTAAGCAGCTCAGAAGAACAATACACCAACCACCACCTTCCTTCCCCCAGGTCCAGTTTCAAAAGGTCTGTTAAGCCTCAGCCTTATTAATTTTTTCTCTCTACTGAAACCCAGGTATTGATAGCTATAGAAAATACAGTGAACATGTTAACAAATAGAAATCCTTATACGTTGACACTTCAGAAGGTGTTTGCCACATTATCAAGACATCCCACTGTGATCTCTTCCAGAAACTTCCTGTGATCATCCTTTGCAGCTGTGGCTACTATTACAGGTAGCAGACAGAGCAAACAGACACTATTTTGGACACTTAGTATATCTTTCCTAACCGCACCACCCCCATGAGAGAAAAACCAGTTTCCTCCTCTCAGTAACAACAGAGCCAAAGTGTGAGTGGATTAATGATTTTGACTTCTCCTAAATCTGCACGTGTGCTGTTGGGAGAAAATGGAGGAGAAGGGGAATAAAATGGAAGAAATATATAAAAAACCCCACCAAACTAATTTGTGAAGCTATTGCCAAAGTGCATTTAGACTGGTGTTATCTAAAACTAAAAAAAATAAGCAAACATCCAAACTCAATAGACCTCCTATCTGTTTAGGCACACAGGTCTCATGCAACTCATGGACTGACTGAGCAACACCACCTCAACACTGCAAGACGTTTATTTTTAGAAGCTTTGGCACTTAGAAAACCACACTGCCATGTGTGCCTGGCACCCAAACATCAGCTGCTGAAAGCTAACCATAAACCTGCCAAACCGGCCAGCACTAACTACTCACTTCTCCATTGTTATACAAATCAGGATAAACATTTTTAATGAAGCAAAAACTGTGGTCGTTAAGACAGATCACAAATATCTGGAGATGGTGGGGGGTGGATCGTTAGGAGGGAGGATAGGAGGCTGTATTCCTGCTGTCAGAAATACTGCCTTAATTATACATGGAACTATTTGAGACATTATACAGACACTTTGTATAGAGAAAATATATAGTCACAGCATCCAACAGTAGCTTGAGGAGTAAACTGCCCTTCCCACTTCACTTCTATCAAGTTCTGCCTCCAATCTTGTTTGCATACAACATCTTAAACTACTACAAAGTCTCTGGGCAAGAACATTAAATAGTCTGCTACTGGTGAAGCAGGCTCATTTCAGAAACAGGTGGAGAAATTCCGTAGAATAATTGGTGAGGTAATTAAAGAGGCTTATGAATAAGAAGCACTAACAATGTATGCAATCCATTATAAGGCTGAAAGATTTATAGGACAGCCCAGACAAGCTTTATATCATATGATAAAAATAGTAAGATCACAGATCAAATCCAAGAATCAGGTTGCATACATCAGGTACTAATTTACAGTCACCAACTACAGAATAAGGTGCTTCCAACTCATTTCTCTTTATAAAGAGTTATGAGAAAAGACAACATCTCAGACTTGTCAGTTTCAGAGATCTGATGGATTATACAAACTAAAGCATAAGCCTTTTTTTGTATATTTTTTTTTTCAAAACTTTGCAACATTCATTTCACAATCACATCTTTTTCCTTCCTTTATTGGAAGGGGAAAAAATATTTCAGAATTATATATACACTTTTTCCATTCGTGTGCTGGCCTATCTTCCCATTACTTGGCGCTCTGACTGCATTGATCTCAACAGTAGGTCTAAAATAAGGGCATCTTAAACAGAAGACTCTGTGAATCCAGAAATGTCTGCAGTCAGAAAGCTCCATTAATCAGCTGAACAAAGGCAGTTAAAAGATCAGCGATGCAGATACGTACATCTACTGCAAATGCATCAAAATGAGGCAACAGGAGACTTTATGGAAATGAACTCAAAGTCAGTGACATTGTTGAGTATCTGCACTAGAATCTTAACATCCACAAAATTTAATTTCATTATATCGTGCAGGATATAGGTATTTTTTTTCCAGACTAAAGAACTAATGGCTGTCCAAAAGCTTAGCTTTACTGTCTTCTCCCTCCTTTAGAAGAACGGAAGCCACACAACAGCACATCTATCTACATAAATGGAAGTCATTTAGTAGCAATTTTATTCTGCACCAGAAAGAAACATACTGGAAAAAATGCTAGTTACTAATGAAATTTACACTAGGAGACCGCCTCATTTGTCTCTGGTGGCTCTATTAATAGGATTGTGCTACAGAAGAATTTTACTGTCTTTCAAACACATATGAATACGAACAATGAATTATTTGTTTGCATTTTAAAAAAAACAACTTAAATTTCTTATCGCAAAAAAAGAAACCAACCTTTGCAGGTTTTTCATTTTCAGCCTGAGACGTGTTTCTTTGAATCATTCCTACCTGCTTCCTTTACTAAATCTAGTGAAGCGAGACACAGATGAAGGAATCAATAGTCACGTTGTTTACAGTGAAGCTCCTATTAAGCTTCAGTATTCTCAGATAAAATGAGTACTGCTGCACTGAAGAGATATCAAAAAAAGCTTTGCCTGCTACCACAATTCTGCAACACAGCCAAATCTCATCTCAGGGCCACGTGACTCTTTGTCAAGGTATGGCTGCAATGGAGGGACTTATTTGGACTTGAATCTACAATAGAAAATACTCAAATTTATCAATAAGGGGCTAATTTTGCTGCACGTTTTCCCCAACGGCACTAAGCACCAGAACACAGCAAGACATTATATTCATTATTAAAACTGAATCTCTGATTAAATCAATCCCCATGCAGTACAACTAGGTAGATCTGTATTACGTATACATCGCAGTCTATTCATATACGCACCAAGCAGCGCATTAAAAGACAATGATATTTGGCAGCTAAATCCTAATTCTGACATGCCCAGATAGGATTGCTTCTTTTTCATTTACGTATGTGCCTTGAATTACAAGGATTAATATGGCTGTCCACGCTTTTTGCTAGACTTTAAGCAATCTGAACAGCTACATCACACGTACTCCACTGTTTACAAGTAAAAACCATTTAGTAACTCCACCTGCTTAGCCTTTTTCTCCCTTTCAACACATCTGTTTCAGTAATGTCTGTTTTGTTAGAACTGTGTCCATCACCTTGCAAGGACAGGACAAGAGGGACGCTGAACTGGCAGAGGAAGGTGCAACGAACTCAAATCTAATCCTCACTGGCAACTGGGATGGGGTAAAACAGGCTGAAAGCACCCCAGATAAAGTGTCCAATGTCATGGAATATGTTGCATTATTTCTTCCCTGGAGACTGATACTCCCCTTGAGAGCCAGGTAGTGCATCATGCTCACCACCTTTCAGGTTCAGAACACAAAGATCTACACCAGCTTCTCAGTTATTTTGTGTGGGTTGGTGTTTTTCAGGTTGGTTTTTTTTTTTTCTTAAACCATCTGAATTTTTTTTGCAGTATCTTGCCTTACAGATTTATATACACAAATATCTGATCTATACTGACATATAACTATTTTTTGTATGCACTTTTTAGCATTTTAAAACTGTTTCTATAATTGAAAGATAATCATAACACTAAATTTGTTTAGAAATAAGCTTCCATCTCTACTCAGCAAGATATCTCACATGCCTCTGATCTCCCTGGGATGGGAATAAATGCCAACGTAAGTTAACACAACAATCAAGAAATTTATTAGTTGTGCAAGGCATACATGCAAGGGTGACTGATATAAGGTCATGAACAACGTCCTGAATTTTTTGATACTTTAGTTTCATAGTTTCATGCCTTTTTTTTTTTTTTTAATTATTGAGTAACTACAGTACTCAAAAAGGTTACAGTTTCTAAGTCTCATTTCAGCACAGGCATTGTTTTTTCCTAACAAAAGAACTTGAAATATTCAAAATAGCGATCAGATGTCCTATAATTCAGTGCTATTAAAGTGTATTGCCTGAGCATGTTCAGACAAAAGCTATACAAAAAATATTAATAACGAAATTTAAAGATCATTTCTATTAGCCAAGTTTCAAGTCTGTTTCCTATGTTCAGTCTATTTGATTTACTCATAAAGTAAGTTTGAGGGGTTTTTCCAAATAATTCATGAGAAGTAACATATGAGACAGGGAGAAAACTACCTCTCATTCCAAAATTAATAAATTCACTACTGTGGAGCAAGTAACATGTCTTTTATTCAACCCTAACTGAAAATTTCAGTCCTGTTGCCACCATATTCAAGCCATACACCAAAGGGGGGGGGGGGGGCGGGGGGGGGGGGCAGGCGCCAGGGGGAGAAAGAAAAAGTCAGCCAAACAAGTAATGCAAATTGCTGAAGATGAGCACAGAAAAAGGACATTTAATAATAATACTGATAATTGTAACTGCAGTATCAAAGTTCTACTCAATTTTGGCAATTTTTTGTAGAAGCAATCTGAACACAAACAAGCTTACTTGCATGTTTGTCTGCCAATACAATAAGTGTACTTGATATGTCTCTTCTCCTGTAGAAACATACCACCTTTGCTTCCACATTTCCATTGGCAGTCTGAAACAGGAAAAAAGAAAAAGCACTGAGCACAAATCAAGAACTGAACTGTACACACCGAACTAGAAACTTCATAAATAATTTGGAATTTTGCACAAGAACTACACAGCATCGCCTTTTGGCACCCTCCAGCTGCACACTGGTTATCTAACACACAGACTCTGGCGTGATCCATTTCAAGGTAGGGAAACAGTGTTTGGTCCTTCCCTCCTAATTGTTTTTGTGGGATCACCATTTTTAGAAGTTACCGATGTTTCGAGGGGTGAGAAAAAAACCACTTACCTGCAGTTAAAATACATTAACAAGCCACTTTGCCACTTTTCAGGCAATGCCTACATTAAGTAGAATTCAAAAGCATATTTAAAATCCCAATAATAAAACTGAAATATAACAACAGGATTCAGGCTTAGGCTGTTCTCCAAGTCTGTTAAGACAGCAGGAAGGCAAAAATGAACCCAGCCATTATTACTTTCACAATAGAAATCACATAAGGTTTTCGTTCTCTAACGGCACCAAACAACGGCCAACACAGAAAAACGATTCCAAAAGGAGAACAAGGGAAGCTGCACCAGGCAATAAACTCTACATCAGTGACAACGTACAAAAAAGTTTGGATCCTTGAAAGTTTGGGATTTTTTTTTCTTAGAACTCTTAAAATGAGACAGGTGATCAATCACTTGTAAGATGGCACCTGTGAAATTGTGAAACTGGCTTTGGACAAACTCTAGGGGAAATACACTGGGTTTGCAACAGCCCCAACCAATCTACTGTCTCTAAAACAAACCAACAAATAATGAAAATGTAACTTCAAAGAGTTGTATCCTACTACTGAAGAGTCCTTGAAAACCATAACAATGGCACACTAAGAAACCAGAACACTAAGACATAAATTCCACTCTGGGAAGTCTCCAAAAAAGGTAGTGGACAAGCAATCTGTCCACAAGGACGCAACATAAAAACCGATTTACACGCTTGTTGCTCAGATGTGAATGGAGGAAAAATTCTCACTTTTTATAACACCAGTTTTCCTACACAAAGGAAAAAAAGTAATCGGACAATATACACATGCACAAATATTTCCCCTTGCGGCCTACCAGGTTTTGGTACAAAGCCTGCAAGATTTCCATGCTTTGCTGTTAAATAATTCAGAACTTCTAAATTTTGAGGAACTAAAATACAAAGGCAGGAGCCATTTTGTTAAAACACAGACAGCTGCAATGTAAAATCATCTATTTAATTTATTTGCTCAGGCACGATTCGTTTCAGCCTGAAAGACCCATCTTCAACAGTACATCAGAAAAATTACAGCTCAAGCAAGAGCTGCACCAAGATGAGCCATCCAGGCTGAAAGTTCTTTTTTCAAAGTGGGGGAAGAATGAAGAGGGGGAAGCAACACTTTCCTAGAAAGCGATCAACAAATCTGCTACTGATACCTCATGTCTATGGATTCACTGTGAACATTTTGGGAAACAAGAGTGAGTTCTATCAATGGGAGACAAAGTATTTCTGCAAAAGGCCTCTACTAAAAAGAAGAGGTTACAAGGATGTCTAAGCCTTCAGATCCTTTGTTTGTCATTGTATCAATAAATTTTCTCTTCCAAGTAACTGCTTTAGAAAAACATGTTTTTCCATCACTGGTGGCTGAAGAGAGAGATCTAATTTTAGTCACTAATTCAAATTCAAATCCAAACCAGCAATGTTACACTACTTCTGTACGGGCTGCAATGGACACTTTGGTATTAAACCTGAGAAAGTGGCACATTTAGGACACAGCTAACTGCTTCCTAACAGTCTTCCATCCTCAACTAGGGAAAATTTCAGCAGCGAGGCCTTCAGCTGGCTTCCCACATAGAAGCTATCATGCTTCCCTTTTGGAGCCAATGAAAGGGAAATTTGGCAGATGAAATAATACAGTGGCCCAAAGGACAACCAGCAAAGACAAAGTCTGAGGAAGCAGATAACAGCTCCAAACCCTCCTGCTGAGCAAGAGTCTCCCCCAAGAAAGATCAAATTACAAGGTCTCCACAGCCTCTAGGCAAACTGTTGTATTATCTCCATATCGCCTGAAGCTGGCACAGAGCTGAAGAACTGCAGAGATCTCCTGCCCTACAAGTAGGCACAATCACCTTGCAAATGACCTACCATTGACGCTCAGCCCTCTCATACCAAAGGAGAACAATCTAGCAGGTCTCAAAACATTCCGGAAAGTTATCAGAACAAAAGTACTTTTAAGCTTGTAATTACCAGAGAACTGCTAAAGAATTGTTTTGATTTTAATCACATCAAACAGATCGTGAAATCAATTAGCTTCAAAGGCTTGATGGAAAACTTTGTTTACCTTATTGAGCTCTTCTATTCTTCGTATCAAATATGGGTTACTTGAAGAATTTTCGAAGTAGACATAATCTGACAAAAAAAGAAAAAAAGACTCTTTAAAATCTGCTAAAAATCAAATCAAAGCCTCACATATACACTTGTTAGAGACACCATACCAAATCCATTTCCTACTAAATCCAGGATTTTAAGCAAGGAAATACAAAATCCATGCCAGTATAAGGAGCATATATTAGTGGAACCTGAAAGCAATACTCACTCGACGACACACACACACAAAAAAAAAAAACCAACCACGCTGGAGCTCTACTGTCAGCCTGCAAAGCAGAGCATACGATCTTTCTTCTCTCTCTGATCACTTTATTTCCACTTTGATCCCTGTTGTCTTCACTTGCTTCCTCTTATCAAAATCCAGCCACTTCTCACCAGCAATACGAGATGTTTCCTTTCCCCCTCCAGCTCAGCTTACACATACTGCCCTTTTCCCTAGAATACAGTTTCATTCTTTTTTTCTCTCATATCTTTTTCTCTACTTCTTGTTTTTCCACATCTGCATTATCCTAAAAGTACCATTAACAAAACCCCATATAGTAAGCCAAACAGGTCAGTAAATTCATTATTTTCAAGCAGGATAAACCTCTTAAGTTAAAGGAAGAAAGTTAGTGCTTTACCCAAGGTAGTGATTTCAAAAAAAGAAAAAAGTAGTATCAGAGACACATCAACAAGTGCTATATAAATTACATGGGATTACTGAGCTCCAAGCTTAAACGCTCATTTTTACAGGTAAGGAAACAGAAGCTCAAGAGTCCTGAATGGACTTGGCTTTTATCTCCCAAACCTGCAGAAACCAAACCCTAAGCCTTAAGGGAGACAAAAAGAGGGTGGAACTCCCCTCCCCGCCCCCCCCCCCCCCCCCCCCCCCCCCCCCCCCCACCCCCACCCCCGCAGCCACCCCTCCTGGGATGCTGACCTTGCCTGCAGATCCAACCATTCCTTCCAAGACTATCTACTACATTTAAGACGATTTCCGTCCAGAAATCCCAGCTCATTTGTGTTTGGAGCCAAACTGCCATAGCCCCTGGGCACGACTCAGGTAATCAGCAGTGAGCACGTTAGCACGATGCCCCAACGATGAATGGGTGCTTAGCGGTGCTAGCCTTTTGTAAATGGAGACAACGACCTAAGCTGTTAGCCTTAATCTCCCCGAAACGCTTGTGAAAAGGGCAAGGGGGTACCAGAGGTGATGCTGCCCCCTCCCCAGCCCAGAGGAAAGCAAACGTCTCCCCCAGGGGCTTCCGGCTCCTGAAAAGCTGCACCAGGAGAGTTTTCCGATCGCCCTCAGCTCCAGGGTGGCCGGGAGCCACCAGAGCATCACGCCCGGCGTCCCGCAGCAGCCCCTGCGGCTCCCCGAGTACCCAAGCCCCTGTGCAGCTCTCCCGGCTACGGGCAGCACTACGGGCACAAGAAGAGGCAGCGACGGGGCCGGCAGCTCGCCCGGCCTGCCAACAGCAGTGCCCGCATGGCCCTGCAGCAGGGCTGGGCTGCCTCGAGACAGCACTCCCAAGTCAAGAATCCCAGGGATTACGATCCCAAGAGTGACAATTTAAAAAAAAAAAAAAAAAAAAAAAATGTTTCCAAGCTGTTGTCTTTCCAAAAAAACAGTGTTGTACGAGTTGCAAAGATACCTTAACAATGAAGTCTCAACATAGTCTCGGTTGAAGCGATGAGGGATGAGGCTGCAATGCCAATACTAAAGCAATGCACACCTTGGGTTACCTAACCATACAGCGTAGCCAGGGCTAATAAAGCACAGAAATGCTACACCCAATTTTTTATATTCTTGTGCATTCTGTGCTCCGGGCCTCTCACGCTGATCATCTTCACACACAGTCACAGGCAGCCAAGCGACTCCAAACCTTTCTTCCCGACTGCAAGGGTCAGTTCCTCTTAAATGTCCCTTCCCCACAGGCTTCAGACTGGGGAATGATCTCCTCTAAGGAATTCAGATTGGGCATCTGGTTCATAGAAAACCGAGGCTCCCAGAAATGGTTATAAACACCCCAAGCAACCAGACCCTAAATCTCCCCTCCCAAGCACCCGCTCTGGGCAGCGTACCAAAGGGAAAACAACAGGCTCAACATTACTATGACCAACTCTACCAGAAGTCACAAACCCAAGCAGATATTTGGCAGCTTCAGCAATAACAACTGCTGACTGAAATAACAACGACAGGCATTAAGCAATTTACACATCAGCAGAGAAAAAAAGAAATCTTTTCTCCCACAGCAGAACCACCCATACCCTACAAGGACACTGCAGTGGAGGACGTGGAAGCTTCCAGGTGCCTCCAAGATCACCGGCCACATCTCACATCTCAAGGCTCCACCACCCAAATGTGATACCTGAGTAATAATTCGCGTCAATTAGATAATTGGTATAGAACAATGGAAAAATACTAAGTAGACTAAGCAGGGGGGCAGAGTGACAGACGGGAAACAGGTGTAGGAAACGGTTGCTTGCATTAGGAGCAGCCATGCGGATATGGTATTGTGAAATATTTAGCTGAGCTTTGCTGTATTGGACAAATCACCTTATATGGTAGAAGAAAGAAGTCAGCTCTTCAGGGTGAGAAAGAGGACAAGTGAGGAAGACGTCTAACTTCGTCCCCGATGACCATCAAAGGGACCCTCAACATTAAACATGCAGGCACAAGGAAAGGAACGCCTATGTCAAGAACTAATCTGAATAGCCACGCCATTTCCCGGTACAGCAATGAATATGCATTAGCACAACAAGCATAAGAGGGAACACGTTGTTGTACAGGGGGTGTGTGCTGGTGGAGCGCAGACTCCCCTCCCACCCAGCGCTGTTTACTTACCTTTTATCATTTATAATAAATACTGCTAAATTCTGATTGAGTTGCATCCTCATTTATAACAATTTGGTGACCCCGACGTGATCTGCTTGGACTTTGGATCTACGACCGGTTAAGGGAGGTGCCCCACCCTAGCGGCCCTTGCCGATAGCAGTGCTAGAGTCCAATAAGATTCCGAACAAAAGAGGCAAGTAAAGAACCAAGAGCTCTCCCTCCGTGACCCATAATTCTGCGTGAAAAGACCCGAATGAAGAGGATCTGTGAGTATACCATTCGGCTGGGTGGGATTCGGCTGTGTGACTGTGTATAAGGGTGTGACTGAGAAGGAACTTAGTACCAAAGTGAGTGTGGAGGTCTTCTAACCACGGTTCTGATCTCCCGTGAGGGACTCGGCCAGTGAAGGACCGAAGCAACTGCTTTAAGAATTCATGGGTGGGCCAACCACTTTACAAGACACCTCTAGACAGTCAGGGATTCGGAACTTCTTTAAGGGTTCCAGGATGGGTCAGGAGAAAAGTAGACTCTCGGACCCAGGAGGCTCAAAGAGGGGTCTCCAATCTAGAAAGGGAAGTAAAATACCAGACATTCCACCAGAAAGCCCATTGGGGATAATGTTAAAATACTGGGATGACTGGGAATCGAGGAAAGGAAAAGATAAAGAAAAAATGGCTCAATTTTACGTGATAAAATGGCCAGAAGAACCTTTAAGGCCACATGTTTTTTGGCCAGTTTTTGGATCCTTTGGGGATTGGGTATATCAGGCATTGAACCTCTATGTTAACTCTAAGGAGTCTTTTAACCAAGAAGAGAGTGATTATGCAGCTCTACGGATAGGAGCCTCAAACCCCCTTCCCACAACCCAGATATTCACTTTAAATACTAGAACTAACAAGGAAAAGTATAGAGAAGAGGAAAAGTGGGAGCCTCTGGATAATATACCTCCTCCCTATTCACAACAATCAGAACAACCACCAGCTGAAAATGAATTACCTAGGATCAGGAAAAAGGCAGGGTGAAAAGGAACCGAAGGACAAACAGAAAAACAAGATGGAATCCCTATCTGTTACTATTGTATCAAAAAGGGGCATATTCAGAGGAATTGTAGAAAAAGGCAAGAGGATGAAAAAATGTATAAGGAAGACTAGAGGTGTCAGGGGCTGTATCTTTTGGGGACCTGGACATCAAGTGATTCCTTGCTAAAATTATTAGTAGGTCCCTAGAGGGAAGAGGTTTATTTTTTAGTAGATACTGGGGGCAGAGAAATCAACTATTAGAAAATTACCGAAACGGGTTAAGGAAGGGAAGAAGAATATCACGGTAGTAGGGGCAAAAGGGGAGCCCTTTAAAGTTCCTATATTGGAGGATGTGGAAATAGAGTCAGAAAAGAAACTATGTCTCAATGACCTATTTCTGGTACCTGAGGCTGAGCACAATCTGTTAGGAAGAGACTTAATAATAAGGTTGGTGTTGGAAATCAAGAGCCAGAAGGGAGAATTAAAAATTCAGCTATATACCCTAACCCAAGAAGATGAGGGAGAAATAGGCCCTCAGGTATGGTATCAAGAGGGAGACTCAGGAAAATTAGATATGGAACCCTTGGTGGTAGAAATAGTGAATCTGCAACAGCCAATAAGGATTAGACAATATCCTATCCCATTGGAGGGGAGAAAAGGACTTAAACCAGTTATAGATAGGTTGCTCCAAAAGGGGATGCTGGAAGCCTGTATGTCCCCACATAATACCCCCATTCTGCTGGCAAAAAAGGCTGATAGAGCTGATGGATCGTATAGGTTGTTCAGAATTTTAAGGCTGTGAATCAACGAACCATGACCAAATCCCCAGTAGTGACAAACCCATATACTAAACCATTTAACAGCTCAGCATATATGGTATAGTGTAATAGCTTTGAAGGATGCTTCCTGGGCCAGCCCATTAAGTGAAAGGTCTCGGGATTACTTTGCCTTTGAATGGGAAGACCCTGAGACAGGGAGGTGACAACAGCTCAGATGGACCGTACTTCCTCAGGGATTTACTGAATCCCCAAATCTATTTGGCCAAACCTTAGAAAAATTATCACAGCTTTTTGAGGTAAAGGGGGAAGTGAAACTGTTTCAATATGTGGATGACTTACTGATAACTGGGAAAACTGAGAGAGAGACCCGGAGAACCACTACTGAGTTACTTAACTTCTTAGGGAAAAAAGGGTTGAAGGTCTCAAAATCTAAATTAAAATTTGAAAGGAGGTAAGGTACTTAGGACATTGGCTTAGCCAAGGAAAGAAAAAACTGGATCCTGACAGGGTATCAGGGATTTTAGCCCTATCGTCACCCAAAATGAAAAAGGAAGCAAGGCAACTGCTCGGGCTCTCGGGATATTGTAGACCCTGGATTGAAGGGTTTAGTGAAAAGGTAAAATTTTTATATGAAAAACTGACTGGGGAGAGAATTAAGTGGAACGAGGAAAATGAAGAAAGGTTGGGAAGAAGACATCATTAACAGAGGCTCCACTGTTGAGCCTCCCAGATTTAGAAAGAGCCTTTTATCTATTTGTAAATGTTTCTAACTGAACTGCATATGGAGTATTACCTCAAGAATGGGCAGGAATCAAGAAACCTGTTGGGATATTGTTCTAAACTATTAGACCCTGTGAGTAGGGGGCGGCCCGCGTGTTTGCAGGCACCCATGGCTACTGCTTTACTCATTGAGGAAGCTAGAAAAGTCACTTGTGGGGCACCTCTGAAGGTTATATATGCCACATAACGTTAGGGGAGTACTCCAGCAGAAGGCTGAAAAATGGTTAACTGATGGATCAGGATAGCTTCAGTAGGATGCTGAAGTATGAAGCCATCCTGATCGACTCCCCTGACTTAGAACTACAAGTAACTGCTGCACAAAACCCTGCACCATTTCTATATGGGGAACCCATAAAGAACTACAACATAACTGTGTAGAAGTGACTGAATTGCAAGCAAAAATACGACCCGATCTCGAGGAGACAAAATTAGAGACAGGGGAAAAACTGTTTGTTGACAGGTCGTCCAGAGTGGCAGGTGGAAAGAGAAGATCTGGGTATGCCATTGTAAACAGGGATACGGTCCTGATGGAATCAGGACCACTCAGTGCTGCTTGGTCCACTCAAGCATGTGAAATTTACGCATTATTACGAGCCCTAGAACTATTGAAAGGGAAAAGTGGAATTATCTATACTGATTATAGATATGCTTATGGGATAGTCCACACGTTTGGGAAAGCTTGGAAAGAAAGGGGACTTACAGGCACCCAAGGAAAAGGGCTAATTCACCAAACTTTAGATAATTGCAGGCATTGAGAGGACCTAGAGAGATTGCTGTAGTACATGTCAGCGGACATCAGAAGGGAACTGGCTTCCACATAAGAGAGAATAACCTAGCAGATAAAGAAGCTGGGGAAGCAGCTCTTAGGAAGTACAATGTAGTTTTAATCCTGCAGGAATCGGATAACGAAAAAGGGACACAAGAGAAAAAGTATACGGATGCAGAAATAAAAACTATAAAGACAACAGGGGCAGAACTGAAAGAAGGAAAATGGGTTCTGTCTGATGGAAGAGAGATACTGTCAAAGGAACAAGCTAGGCATGTACTTCTACAACTACACCTACAAACCCATTGGGGAACAAAAGCACTGAGTGATCAATTTCTAAAATTTTATGGGTGTGTAGGAATATACGAGATAGCCAAACAAACCATCCAGGAATGCTTAAGGTGTCAAAAGATAAATAATGAAGTGATTAGACAAGCACCTGCTGGAGGAAGAAGGACAGCATACCGACCATTTGAGAGAATACATGTGGACTTTACTGAATTACCAAAAGTAGAACAACATAAATATCTGTTGGTAATCGTGGATCAATTAACACATTGGGTAGAGGCTTACCCAGCAGCGTGAGCCACCACCGTAGTGGTAGCTAAGAATCTATTGGAGAATGTTATTCCTCGCTTTGGTTTAATCAGGAACATTGATTCCAATCAGGGGACACATTTTACCTCAAATGTTTTGAAGGCTTTAACTATGGCTCTGGGCATTAAACGGGAATATCATACGCCATGGCATCCTCAAAGTTCTGGGCGGGTTGAGAGAATGAATCAGACAATTAAACACTAATTGGCCAAACTGATGATTGACACTCAATTATCATGGGTAAAATGTTTACCACTAGCACTGTTAAACATAAGAACCATGCCACACGGGGAGACCAGAGTATCACCTTATGAGATGCTTTACGGTATGCTGTATTCTCAAGGAATGCCCTTAGATCATTCTTTGATAGAAGACTATGAGACCCATAAGTATGTGATAACTCTGGGAAAACAATTAAATGAACTTCAGGAGAAGGGCATGTTGGCTCAAAACGTGCCCTTGGGGTTCTCCATTCATAAAATACAGCCCGGAGATAAAGTTTTGATAAAAACTTGGAAAGAAGAATTGTTGTCTCCACACTGGGAAGGTCCTTATCTTGTCTTGCTTACCACAGAAACAGCTACAAGGATGGCAGAAAAGAGGTGGATGCATGCATCTCGAGTAAAAGGACCCATAACAGAGACATGGAAGGTTGAATCCACTCCTGGAGACCTTAAGGTTAAGCTCAAAAGGACTTGAAATGTATCTGGGCATAACGATCTTTTGAATATTATCTGTATATATTGAAATGCATATTGACGAGTGTATTAGCAGCTGTTGGAAACTATACAGGCCATAGCAGAAGGATTCAGAGCCCCAAACCCACAGGAGGCATATCACCTCCAGCAGAAATAGGATAGTACCTGTTATGTCCAAAACATCCTAAACCTCCCAGTTGCCATTTGGCCTAGACACGGTGCAGATGCCATTATTGCTGTCGATGGTGATACTGTTATAGTCTCAAAATCTCCACTTTCTGTCCCCAGTGTAAGGACATACTCTAGAATCCAAAGAAAAAGAAGAAAAGGGAGTGGAAGAAGCCTGGTACTGAGAAGCCTATATGAGTAAAGGTACTGTTTTGTGGGTATGAACTAAATCTAGATGGTGACTGGAAAACATATCCAGAGAATTGGCTATCTGCCCTGAATCAAGCCCATGTAAAGGGCCACAGGTTAGCGAGCCTGGACCATCTTCTAAGAAGCATAAGGGAGAGGGCAAGACTGGAGAAGGAACTAGTCCCACAGCTCAAGAAGGTTTAACAAGGGCTGCAACCCCTTAGGGTCCTGCATGACCCTGATGGTCCAAGGGCATTCTCAGAACTGTAGCAAATGCACTGTTAACACCCAGAGAAGGAGAATTCAGGAACAAACCCTGGTATATCATACCATCTATGCCTGTGAAGGGCAAAAGCTGAGCTCATGTTACGTGAACCAGACAGAATATGCAAGATGCAATGAAAGTGGTAGAATAACCTGTTACGATCCCAGAGAAGTACCCCATCAATGGTGGACAGAGGTGCGAACAAATAATGGGCATGGCAGGTTACTTGGACAGAGTCACACCAGAACAAATCTTAGTGAACCACTATCTGTGGGATTCGACGCCTGCAATGCTATTGACGATCATTTTGATGCAAACCGTGGGAACCTAGAATGGAGACAATATTACAAGGACTAGAATAAGTATATATACCCTGGGTGGGGACAGTGTCAGATGAGACCTGATTACCTGCTTTCATCAAGTACCGCCAGGTACCAATTCAATCACCTTTGTGGAAGAAGAGGGTGGGGATGTGTCTGTTGGGATACGAATCACATTGTGGGGGTGGCCATCCCAATGGATAATTTAGTAAGGTCGAAGCACCATTGAGCTGCAATGGCCAAACCTGTAATCCTGTGAATCTTAAAAACATCAACGCAGGTGACTGGAAAAGCAGGAACCGAACCAGACACGGTCTAAAAATTTACGGAACAGGGGCAGATCCCAGGGCAATCCTGGATATAAGGATTATAGAAACCGCTAGAAAATCTGCCGCAAAACATTTATTGTTCCACTCTTTTTATCATGAAGTGGAAACAGGAGCTAAGTATGAGATTCCAACCATTGCTAAGAATCTGTTTGTAAATCTAGTGAAAAACATTGCAACAGCATTAAATGTGACAAACTGTTTTGTTTGTGGAGGAACTAACCAAGGGGACCGCCGGCCTTGGGAGTCGATGGAAACAAACATCTTGAATCCAAAAATTTGGAAGCCAGCAGAGGGTAACAAAGACACAATGGGTGTTACAAACAAGCATAATCGGGAGAACCTGCTGGCAAAACCAAAATGGGAAAAAACTGGTGGGTGATTTAGTCTGTGAGGAAGGATATGAATGGAATGAGACAGTATCACATTGGACCTCCTGAGGAAGTCCTCAAGTAATGCCGGGAAACCTGAAAAATTGGACAAATGGTAGCCAAATACCGCATGGGTGACCAGCCCCCGATGGGTATTATTGGATCTGTGGTAAGCTAGCATATGCCGAGTTGCCTAAAAATTGGACAGGATCATGTGTATTAGGGACAATCAGGCCCGGCTTCTTCCTATTACCCACTGCCCGAGGAGAGAGACTGGGGGTACCTATATATACAGAAATGGAAGAATTAAGAAGGGCACGACAAAGTTTACAAATAGGGAATTGGAAAGAAAATGAATGGCCCCCAGAAAGGATAATAGAATATTATGACCCAGGCACCTGGGCTGAGTACGGATCTTGGGGCTACCATACCCCTATATATATGCTTAACAGAATTATTAGGCTGCAAGCGGTTGTGGAAATAGCAGTGAATAAGACAGGAGATGCTCTAAATTTATTAGCTAAGCAGAATACAAACCTGCAAACTGCAAAATATCAGAACCATCTAGCATTAGACTATGTATTAGCACAAGGAGGGGTATGTGGTAAATTTAACCTTACTAATCGTTGCTTAGAAATAGATGATGAAGGAAAAGCAGTGAATGAGCTGGTAAGGGAGATGAAAAAGATTGCACATGTACCTGTACAGACTTCCAATGGATTTAATATGGATAAGATATGACAGTCAGCCCTTGGGGGCGAGTGGTAGAAAAGACTGGGAGTCATAACCAGAGGGTTGTTCTTAGGGCTGCTAATAGTCGCGTGCTTGATTCCCTGTATTACACTCCTTACACAGAGAATAATCCAGGAAATGCAGTTTACCATAATCCCGGTGGAAGGTCATCAAGAAGATAAGGTCCCTCTTATGGTTCTGAAGGTCCATAATCAGACCCCAAACCCAACAAAGATTCAATTGGCCTTGGCCAAATTTGAAGCAAAAACACGAATTAACGACATTCAAAAGAAGATGAAGGATTGTGATACATGGAGCAATAATTCGTGTCAATTAGATAATTGGTATAGAACAATGGAAAACCACTGAGTAGACTAAGCAGGGGGCCAGAGTGACAGACGGGAAACAGGTGCAGGAAACGGTTATAACACAAAGAAAGGACAAGTTCTTTCCCTCCACCGCTCTCATTACTCCCAACACAACCGACTACCCCTCACTTCACTTCGGCTGAGACCGATCCAAAATCTTGTTTGTGAATACTGTGACAGAAAATTAAAAATGAAAACTAAAGAAAATGTCAGTCTCTGTCATCTTTAAATCCACGGGTTTCAGGTGACTGTTACAAATGTTCATAGCTCACGTCATTTTTCTAACAGCTTTTTTGTGTGCACATATGTGCATATATTGTTCTCACAGACACATTTTCTACCTCAAGTGAACATTAACTCAATTTTTCATGTAACTACAGCTTATCAATTGTAAAGCCTGGCATGGATTTAAAGAAAGTTTATCACAAATGAATGATTTACCAAAGAATAGCTCACGGTGGTATCCAACGGTTTTGAATAAATAAACCCCCAAAGCGTTGTTCTGCTCAGCAGCAGGAACATCCCCAATCCCACACTCCCATGATCAGCAACTGCAAACGAACCTCACATAAAACGGCTCACTGCACACTGCTGGCAGAAAGGCAGAACTGAAGCTGTCCCACGGGATGCTTCAAGAGCCGACACATGACACAGTGTAGAAATGCATATAGACCAGTGCTTGATGACTTCACCATGTCACAAATGCACAGCCCAGTACATCTCATCCACGTTTGAGACTAATCCCACAACCATGTTGAGCATTTCACCAGTAGCTATGCAACTAATGGAGACCTATTTCTCATTACTCAAATTACCTGGAAAAGGGTTTCTTCTCTGCAAGTTATGCAGGCCACGCTGCAAATCACATAAACCAGAATGTGAGCAGATCAAAGGGGAGTAATTTGCATTTTTCATAGAGATTTTAAATGCTTTCACTAAATTAAAATGCTGTCCTGCACAGAAACACTAGTTACTTACTGTGCCACACATACAACAAGGAAATTTTAATTTTAACAAACCACTCTCCAACCTGATGCTTTAGCAGGTAAGACCACTCCTCTAGAATTGTTCAAGCAGCAATGAAAAAGCTAGCTTCTCACTCACTGCATTTAAAGGAGGTACAGCACCATGCTCCATTGACCCCTGCACTCCGAAACACCTACTCTCCCCTGGTGCAGCACTTCCCCTTCATCTCCAGCTCCCTCCCACACCATGGAAGTGCATCCGTCTCATACCACCTACCCAGCTAACACTATTCCCTGTCTGCTTTTGTGACAGTAGCTACAACTACACACGTTGGATCACAGGAACCCTCCACAGGCTCCCAACAATCCAGCTGCCAATGGGAGTCATCCTCTCTGTGCACAGCTGTCAGAGTCTCTGTGCCCTGGGCTGAAAGAGAGGATGGGGAACGACAAAATTAACTTTAAAAAAAAACCCAAACTTTAAACAACAGGAAGACATGCATCTCAGCTCCTACCACAGAACAGGAAGGAAGGAGTACTCTTAAAAGAAAAAAAAAAAAAGAAAAAAAAAAAAAGGTCCAGAGACAGAAAAATGGAGCCTGATAGCAAGCAAAACAAGAAGTCAGGCCCTTCAAACACAACAGACTGTCTACCCTTGCTAATTTACTGGCTTTCCTACTTACACGACAGAAGAAAAGGGCTAGCCTAGCCGCTCTGCATCCCACAAGCGCAGCACGTCTCCTTACAAACAGCAACCACCATAAAACACGTGAAGCTCACCCCTCACCGCCCAACCGCCTGAACAGAAGAGCTGGAGATTCAATCCCATACCTTCACAACAGCTTACAGCTTAAACTCACAATCCCCGAAATAATCAGCCATGCATCCACATCATGACTGTAATTAACTGCATCACTTATCCACATTACAGAATTACCTGTGATCAGGCTAAAACAACGACTGAGGAGCGTGTGCCAATACCACAAGACAGTAAGGACCATCACACATATGACTACCTTCTGACTCACACTTAAGATTCATTTCTTCCTCTTGCCTATGCTGTTATAGAGCAGAAGTAGCCGCCTAACATAAACCTGTGCAGAAGGCCTTTATATCCCACTTTTTTCTTCTGAAATTGAGAATACGCACAACTTTCTAGAAAGCAATGCTGTATTATACAGGTACTAAACCACCAGAACACACAGACACAAGCACACTTGCAACGGTACAGCAACTAACTAAATCCAGAATGACTGCCTACAGGCCACAGAAGATGGAAGTGTTCCACAAAGGCAGTAAAAGAATTGTTCTCAATTAGCAATAAACATAACAGACTTTTTTTTGGCTCTCATATGCTTTTAAGACATTACTGCAAAACAGCTTCCCCCTCTGCCCTCTTCATGTCAGCTGTTGATTAAGTCTACCATCGGTCCGCAGAAAACAAACTCAGGAGGGAGTACTGCAAAAGAGAGAACACACACTGTCTAGAGGTCGTATATTTATAAGATTAGGCATGTCTGAGCTACCTAACAACCTTATAGGCTTTTAGGTGATCAAGTTGCAAAAATGCTCAAAAGTATTTTTATCCTTCCTAACTTACATTTGCCTTTCAAGCTACAAGCACTTTCTGAGGACTGACCTCGCTGAATACTACCTACCTTACATCCAGAAAGACTTACACACTGTGCACTGCATTAGCTACAGATGTACTCAGTACACAAAGGAGGCTGAAGCCGCCTTCTTCCCACACTTACTACCACTGTTGGGTACAACGTGCATTTCCACACGTGTGATAAAGAACTTCACAGTTGCAAATATTTCCCCTGCTCAATCCACAAAGCTGCTGCCCTGAATTAAAGATGAGTGTCAAGAGAGTGCATAAACTTATGATGACCTGCTTACTTCTCTTACGGGAAACATATGCCTCCTCATACTCTGGGTTTCAAATTCAACTTTGGGCCAGTTTCTTTCAGTAAACTCCAGCTTTTATTCAGCAGCTTGGTCCTGAAACTGTCACTCACTTTTCATTTTAGATAACACAAAACCTCGTGGTCTACATTCTCATGAAAGAGGAGGCTGGAGAGGCTACACTGCTTTCAGCCTAACAAGTCAAGCAATCTCACCTGGCAGAGCCCAGGTCCCATTGCCTTCCGGCTGTTCAAAAAACAGCAGCACTCACAGCAGCTGTCACCTGATGAAATGTTTAGTTACAGCACAGATACAGTTTCAAGAGAGAAAGCCTTACCAGCACAATATTTTCATTAGCAGAAATGCAGAACCGAAACAGAAATGCAGTATACCTAGCAGTATGCATGAACAGGTTATTTACAATTAATGTCTTTTCACAGATCCACAAAGGTATTAACAGATATACTGTCAGCACAAGTTCAGTTTGCATTTACTGAACAGCAGTATTTGTGGCTACTGTGTGCATAGGATACATGCTGCCTCATCCTCAGCTTGCTGCGCTATAGGCAACACCGCTACTACTTCTCAACTCCTTAAAAAAAGTGAGTGGAAATGGAGCCAGAACTCAAGCACACAAGGATCTGAAATACCTATAATCATTTAGTGAGAGACATAGCAAAAGCGAGTGCCATCTCCTGCATAAATCTCCACTCCATACAGTTGACAGCAAACGATCACTAAATTTAGTAGGGATAGGTTGAGATAGCCCAGTTAAATCATGCTAGCTTTGCCCTTGTTTCTTGAGCACATTCATATGGTAAACAAAATGTTCACATTACATTTTCTTCCAAATGTGCAGAACTTGTATCTGGAAGGGGACAGCCAAAATAACTTGGCTGTTTTGAGATGAAACCTACGTATCAGTTATTCTGTCTTGCTTCCAAAAAGCCAGGTTCAATATTCCCCAAACCATAGCCCTAAAGTAGAAGCAATTCATACCAAGGTCCATGTAACAGGACTACAGATTATGCACAGACCTACAGAAACGCTGATACAAACTTCTATCAGGGCAAGCTCTTCCCAGGTAGTAAGACACACTAAAAAAACAAAATAATAATAAACCCAAAACCAAACCTCTAAAGGACCTGTAATGGTTACAAACAAGAACTCAAGTATCTACCACACAGTACACAACTCAAGCCAAGAAGTATTTTCTACCTTTTTAGAGAAAAAAAACCCCATCTAAGTCTCTAATACATGCAACTTGCTTGGACAGACTGAAAATTCTCAATCCCATTTAAACTCTGAAACATTAAGGGATTTGGAACTTCCCAAAGGCCTTCTGTTCTTTGTTTCTATCATGTCAAAGGGGGAAAGAAAAATTCCTGTTCAGCTACCTCATATCATTTTTTTGTCCGATTCTTAGTGAAACAAGGTTTATGCAACTCCATTATCCAGTCATTAGTTCTTCCCTATTAACTCCTGAACCCTTTGTTTGATTTAAAACATTTCACAGAGGGACAGAAGTCTCAAAGATAATTAAGTTCTGACCACTGTTCCCTATCTTAAAAACATAGATACTAAAAACTACAAGAGAAAGCGAGAAATGCAAGACAGACAATTAGGGATATGAAATGGTTCCTATTTCAGAAACAATTAATGGACTAGGTTTTAAAGCAATTCACTGGAGATTCTGCAGTGTTTGGGGGAATTATCAAAGGTGCTCGCTTCTCTTAGCGCCTCTTAACACCTCTATTATTAGTGCCATAGAAGGCAGGTCCTGGGCTCGATTAACTCCTGATCTGATTCATTATGACCAGCTGTGTTCCCTAATGTTTACCCTCTCTGCGGGGGGGGGGGGGGGGGGGGGGGGGAAGGTGGCAGGTATTCTGCCTAGCAGCAACAATCTAGAGACTTAAGATCTCCGTTCTGGACAAGGCCCAGAGTTCCTACATACGGTACCTTTCCCAGTAAAAGCGTGAAACTACAAAGGACTGGGTGCAGAAGGGAAGAACCACCTCATGGAAGAAAGAACATGAATTTTAGATGAAGTCAATGTCCTTATTTCTGTTCCTCACAGCACTGTTGGCTGTATTTAGTTGCAGACCACCTGTGGAAAAAAACAAAGGACAGCAATATGCTGGCACTTGTGAAAAAGAGGTTACGGGTGTCAGCTGTACATCACAGGTCACTTCTTAGACAAGAACTATGCCACACTGAAGTAACTGCTACTAGGGATGTCGGCTTAAAAGGTAAGGTAGGGCAACTGTGTACAAACAAGACTTGAAAAGAGAATTTGTGAGAATCCTGGAAATAAAATTAAGCTTCCAAAGTACTACCCTGAGGATAAAGAAGCAATTCTGCTGCTAGAAATCAATTATATGGCAGTACAAGGAAACCCATTTCAATTAATCCATTCCCAATATACCAGCTATAACTGAGGCACGCTTGCATGTGGCACTGACCCTCTTTAGGTTCACTAAGTCAACTCCCTCCAGATTTCTGCAGGACAAGCACACACTGAATATACCTGGAGAACCATTGGTTTTATTCTTCACTTTACATGAGATATCCAGGCATGATTTAAAGTTCTCTGGACACAAAGCCTGTTCTGTATTACCTCTTCTGCCACTTCATTTGCCAAGGTTGTAGCTATTCAAATATTTTCTGCAATAGAAAAGTTGCAAGCCTATGTAATTTCAGCTGCACCAGTGCAACTCTTTGAGGGGCAATACCATTAACCAGTTCAGGGAAATAGTCCAGGCTTAAAAAACAGAAAGGCCTTTCCCCAAAGCTGGGTTGTAAGGGAAGACCAGGATGGTCTAATTTACAGAAGAGCCGGAGAAACACTTGAGCAAACAGAGGAACTAGGACAGAGAGAACTCCTTAAATCATGGAGGAGTTGGGGGGCAGGGAGGGAAGCATGGGAGAGGAGTATCCTCAAACTGCACCCTCATTATCTTCTCTAGAAGCCAAGAGAACTGCCTATTCCATTGCAATTCTTACTGCTAAGCACAGACAAAAAAACCCATTATTTTCCAAAAGATATTTAGGCAGTTCATAAGATGACAAGAAATCAGCTTCACGTTCTTTGCAAGTATCTCAAGAGCTGCAAAAGAAGACGCCAAGTCTTGTATCACCGTCAAGAAACAACAACTGCAGTTTTTCTTTTGGGTTGGTTTGTTTGTTTAAAAGCAATGTTCCACTTCAGTTAGGAAAGGTGGATTAACTGCTTAGGCTGTGGTACAACAGTATATTAAGTCCAGAGGTAAGGGTTTCGGTGCCAGATCAGAAACATCACGGCTTCACAATGTAAAGCATGGATGAAGTATAAACTCCTGCCATAGTTTTGCAGATGTTTCTTCAAACATGAGTGCCAGTGAAGCTGATTCATCCCCCGCCCTCTCATACCATCCCCTCAGGTTGTGACAGCTTCTCCTTGGAGGCAGGCACGCACATGGTAAACCTGATCAGGAACTCCCCGGGGTCAAAACACTGTCTCCCAACGAACCCAATGTGCTGAGCTGCTGAGCTGCACAGCCACGCCAAGCTGTGCCAGTCCAGCTAAGGAAGCAATGTGAGACAGTAGCAAGTGTCTGCGAGCAGGCGTTGCTTAAATCGACAGGGTTACCAGGGAAAAACATCCTCAGAAGCTGTCTCACTTGGCTGGTTCAAATTTGCTCACATGTTGACAACTTAACTCTGTAAGGACAAGCTCTGTGCTGAATCAGGAATCATCCGCTCACACCACACTAACTTTATGCTTGGTCAAGTATAGTCTATCCTCCTACACCTTGCATAAAAGCATGAAGTCCCCAAATTAAACAGAGCACATCACGTGCAATTTAACAGACACATTACCATGGACCACATCTGACACAGATCATGATTGGTGATCTGGCAACACATGGAACCAGAGCTGTGAAATCCCAGGCACCACCAAGACTAAACAGCTTGCGAGTAACACACGTGTAAAAGACTGGAGAAGCCTAGATTTTTTTTCTTTTACTTGCAAACTCACTTCAAAGCTGCCAACTAACTTCTTTGCTCTACTTCATTGATCAATGTCAAGTAAAAAATTATCTCAGGAACACTTCTCTTTCCCAAAGATGATCCAGCCAAAGAGCTAGAAAAGGAGAACATGTGCATGGCTCCTTCTGGGCTGGGCTACACTGCCTGAAAGCCTCACTGGTGCTTCACAGGTCCTGCCAAATTTGGTTTTACAAGTAAAGAGGAGAGGAGGAATCATATCAGACCCAAAAAAAACCCAAACAACACTTTGAAGCAGGGCCTCTTTGTATATTACATCTACAGCAAAGGGCTCCAAGATCCTAAAGACCTAGAACTGTAGTATCTTACAAGAGTACCTTTCCCAACAGTTCCAGTTATCTAAACCTCATGGGGAAACAGGCAAAGCGTCTGAAGGGCTCGGTCACTTACCTGTTCAGGGATTTAATAAAATAATGATCTAGCAAAGCAGTAAACACAGTATAAAAACTCCTTACTTGGTGCAGAAGTAACACTGACTTAACAGATCACTTGTTGCCAGAAGACGTGCAGAACTAGGAGGAGGCAAGCTCAAACAGTTAATAGCCATACTCTCAAGCAACCCCAAACTGCTCACAAACAGTTTATAAATCAAAGTAAAACCAAGTAACAGCAACCACTTTATTCTCTTCTCCTACTAGGGAGAGATGAAGTAATCTTTATTTAAAGTTAGAATGTTTAAACATCAAAAGTTGCTTGAAAAACAACCACACGCAATTGAAAGGAAATTCTCTTACAATCACCCAAAATCTCAATAGTTAAACAAAAGGCAATGCTTAAAGAGTTTGAAAGTCCCTCTTCCACAATTTATCAAGTGTCTTCTATTTGCCATCACTGAAAGGCAAAACATGCAAACAAGAGGGACGGGCACAGAGGGCCGCCAAGGAGTAAGGCAGCATGCAGGCCCTGCCGCTTCGGCTGCCCACCAAACCACCCCAGCCCTGCTGCTGGCCGGCTGTGTCCCCCCACCCCAGCCCTGCTGTGTTGTATCCCCCCCCACAGTCCTGCCACAGGCCAACTGTGTATCCCCCGCCTCAGTCCTGCCACAAGTCATTTGTGTTCCCTTGGCCTCAGCCCTGCCACAGGCTGGCTGCGTGTCCCCTGTCCCAGCCCTGCCACAGACCAGCTGCGTGTTCCTTGTCTCAACTCTGCTGTGTCCCCCCACCCCAGCCCTGCCACAGACCAGCTGTGTGTCCCCTGTCCCAGCTCTGCTGTGTCCCCCTACCCCAGACCGGCCTGGCACAGCCTTCCATGCACCAGCCCAGGAATTGCTTAAACTCACTGACCTAGCAGAAAATGTCACTGTCACTGCGCTGACTTTCTAAGGGGCCAGCAGCAGCCACCTGGCCAAAGAGGCAGCCAAGAAACAGGAGAGGAGGCAGGAGGCGAGCACCACCCTGCCAGGGGAAGGCAGAGTCCCCCCTTGGCAGGAGCAAGCTTAGCACTTTCCCTCCGTTTTGCCAGCTGCAATGAGCTTTACAGCTATTACAGACGCGCTGAGCACGTGCAGACACCATGGTTGGAGGTCTAGCCCCCAGACACACTTAAGCTGGCTGACAATGCTCCTCACCACGCGACGCTTCCCCGTTACCAGCCAGCTAATGAAGCTAGTGAAGCAGGCCGACACGGGGGAGAAAAGGAAAGGAAGACTGTAAACCACAAGAACATAAACGTGTATAACTACGATGAAAAGAAAGATGAAGAAACTCATTGCCTGGCTGTTGCTGAAAGGTGATAAGCTAGAACCCGTCCTACATTTATCAGGGAAAATTGACTGCAGAAACCTACTAGTAAGTTGCAAGAATGAATGCTTATTTTTATTTTCTTTACTGGTTATTTAATACCACTCTCCACTAAATGCGCTCTCAGCTCAGGCTACCTTCAAATACTCCACTACAGTTCCAAGTTAGTTAAGAAAAAAAACAAAACAAAACAAAACCAAACCAACAAACACAACCAAAACAAAAACATCCCACAGTAACCCCTCCTGCAATCCAAAATACATCCACACAGATAACCATGCAAGAGGACAGGAGAGGGTTTACACATGCCCCTGCAGTTAAACGATCTGAATTACATCCTTCAGCTCTGGCCTCGACACCACACTTCTGTGAAGCTTCCTCAATAACTCTGTACCTCAGTCCTTTACCACAGAAAGCACAGAAAATTATTATTGACATCACCGTGATGCCAAGGGGACCCATGCACCCATCTGCTCACCGCTCTCATTCAAGTCACACGCTGCCACAAGAGCGTAGATGCCAAACAGGGGTATGTAACAGGATGGGGGGCAGGTCAAACCACGGTCCCCAGCTATGCATTAATAACAGCCTGTAATAAAAGGGAGATGATGTCATGCTGCCATTCTTAAAAACTTTGGGGATAGCTATGTTGAAATGTGAAGTATGACTGCAGTGCAGACAGGCACACCACTACCAGGTCTAATCAAGTGAGTGAGAAATAACTCCACCAAGTTGTAGAGCTTCAGTCTCCAGCACACTGGAAGAAAGCTGCTGGGAATCTTAGGTGCCCATGACAGGCACTGTGGAGTCATAATTCCACTTGCTTTAAACATATTAGATGCAGCTAGTATGTATGTGCCTGACTGACCTGTGAGTGTATCTCCTGATGCCATTTAAACATACCTTAAACATACCATAGTCTTAAAATCAGTGATAATTTTGTAGCCGAGTACGCTCCCAAACAAGGAGGTAACTTAAAAGTTGAGAACACATAAAAGGCTTTTCACCTAAAAGCGTAAACTGACATTTGTCTCAGCAAAAGTGTTGGGCTTCAGTAGTTCTTCCTCCATCCTTCCTCTCCTTTCTTTTCCCGTCCCCTTGTTCCCAGCCCTCCCACTGAGCCCATTCAGCTGTTCACACAGTCCCACAGTGAACCAGATCGGGTAGCTGATGCAGATTAAAAATAATCCAGGAAAAAACAAAGAGTGAGGAGGAGGGAAGGTGGAAAAATTTTAAGTTCCTCAAATCAGTGCAAGATGGAAATGCAAAAATCATTGTCTCACTGCACCAAGGGAATGCCAGAGGGGCACAAACCTGCAGCAGGGCTCGATCAATTGCCACCACTGAAGGAATACTTGTCACACTACAGTTCAACTCTTCCGGAGAAGGTGGAGACAGAATAGCTGTTGGAAAGTCTCTTGATACTGAGATGACCTGTTCTCTTCCAGGCAGCTGACACAGCACTCTCCTGAAAGCAGAGCCTGGCACCAGCTAGAACAATGAACATCTCTCTCCCACATGCATTTTTTCATCAGAGGCCCCAAATTCCAGCTCAGAGGTCCCAAGCTTCTGAGATCTGGTGTTTATCCAACATTCCCACACGGCCTGCAATCGCGCAGACTGCCAGTCCACTCCATGGAGCAGCAGGCCAGCCCACCATGACTCCTTTCAAGCCACAGCAGCCCACACTCTCCTCATGCTGCCATTTATTTCATGGCTGTGTGGCAGCTGCTAAGATCTTCACTTCTACTACCCTGGAGGCAGGTGATTCCAGGATTTCCTTCTGGACAACAAATAAGATGCCATACTTCATTTTGGAATTTGATACCCTGGCATCTTCCCTACACATTTAAGAAGCTTCACATTCTGTGAACCATGCTAGCTTGGGAGAGCCCCATTTGTATTGAACGGCACCCCCTTCCCCAGCAGAAACGTACCAGCAGAAACTTGGTAGGAACCAGGAGAACCAGTTGCTTTCTGTAAGCGGACCTGACACCAGCAGTCAATTTACCTACAGAGACTTACAGCCACTCAAACGGCAGCTCCTAATGTCCCATGTGTTGTCGTGTCCTGTGTCTCGTCCCCCCCCTCGGCATGCTCGCTCTGCCACACAACACAGAGAAGACTTGCATGTCACTTTGGGCCTCCATAGCGCAGGCTCCTCTATCCAGGAACTACTGCATGTCAACATGAAAAGAGAGCAAGACACTTCATGTCTCCTGGAAGAGCTGTCAACTATGCATTTAATATCAGCCTATGTCAGAGATGTGCAATTCACCCTACTGGTTTCTGAAGACAAAAATCCAGTGTTTCGTGATTAGGCCAAAAGTGATGACGACCATCCTTTCTGAGTCAACGTATACTTCTAGGAGCGTTATCGATCTACAGTGAGCAAGCTGCTCTTGGCAGCTGTTAGGTCTGGAGTTCACACAACGCAATTTGGTAGCCACAAGAATAATAACAGATTATCTGCTGAATGTTTGCCTTCCAGTGGGAAGTGTATGAAATGACTATGCACAAATCCCATTCAGGATTTAATCCTGCCCTGGAGTTCACACACAACTTCAGTGCACAAAACCATTAGTGGGAGATACCAGCACCAGAGGTCAGAAACAATTCAATAACACAAACTCCTCCGGCTCAGGCCAAACAGAGTGCTCACACAGAAACAGCTGCATCCATCCGTATGTTGATCTTGGTAATATGTCAAATCAAGACTTCATCCATATGTACAATAACAGAGCACTGTAACCTTGGCTATCAGCCAGCCGCCTCACCCTCTGCCCAAAAAGGTTACGAAGCAAATCCCAAACAACATTTCCAAGTACAGAAGGGACAAGAAGGTGACGGAGAGACCAGCCAAAATGGATATAACACAGGCAAACCACACCAGACTAACCCGACTCTCCTTCTGGGAAGCAAATATGAGCTCCTTGGCTGAGGGGAGAGCAGGGGGTGCTGGACACCTTGACTTTGTGTCAAAGGCCACGCTAAGTCTCCCACTACAGCCTTCAAGCCAAAGTGCAGAGGAGCAGCCTGGATAACGGGACAATAATGGTGGGAAGACAACTGTCTGGAACACCAGGCTCAAGGGACTGCCATCAGCAGCTGCAGCCTTCACCTGGCTGCCGGTTACTAATGGCATCCCTTGAGGATCAACACTGGGGCCAGCCCTGCTTAGAAGTTTTTTGATGACCTGGAGAGGGACTAGAGTACACTCTCCAAAGTTTGGGGACTTGGGGAAAGCACGCTTGCTGGAGGGCAGGGCTACTAATCAGAGAGACTTCAACAACCTGGAGAATGGCTTGACAAAAACATCAGAAAGTTCAACTCTAGCTAGAGTGAAGCCCCGTGCCTGAGGTGGGGGATAAGGCTGTTGGCATAGTGTCTCCATCAGAAGGCACCTGGTAAGCTAGCACATTGCCCAGGAGCCAGCAGCACACCCTGGCAACAAGGGCAGCCAGCCCTGCCGCCTCAGCCGGAGCGCAGCCGGCAGGGCAAGGGGACACATCCTGCCCTTCTGCTCAGCACTCCTAAGACCATTTGGAGAGCTGGGTCCAGCTTCGGCTCCCCAGCACAAGTGACATACGGGAAGGAGTCCAGCAGAGGCCACAAAGGTGGGTCAGCTGGAGGCATGGGGTGTGGAAAGAAAGGCAGAGAGCAGCGGCAGGTTAGGTCAGCCTGGGAATGAGAGGGGCTCTGGGGAGATGTTCCTGCTGTCTGCAACTCCTGAGCGGGAGGTGGCATGCAGACAGGGCCAGACTCTTCTCAGAGATGCGCAAGGATAGGCCGAGGGACAAGGGACACCAGCTGAAACAGGAGAAAATCCAACCAGGCACATGGAAAGAATTATTTGCCATGTGCACGGTGGTCGACACCGGACAGGGCCCGAAGCCGGGGGTGGCATCGCCATCCTTAAGATATACTAGGAAGCGGGCTGGACACGGCCCTGAGCACCCTGCCCTACCGGGACAGCTTCTAGCAGGAGGCTGGCCTAGAGATCTCCAGAGGTCCCTTCCCACCGCCCACGGGGCGCACAGTACAGGTTTTGCCATAAAAAATACTGGAGAGGACGTTCCACACCAGACCTGTGTCTCAAACGTTACATGCCGAACAGTAATTTCCAGGAAACAATTCCCTTCACAAGTCGCACCAGGAACCGAGCTGTAAATTTCCACAACTCATCTCACCCTTCATCCTTCAGCATCTCTAAGCGGACAGGACGCTGCCTGCGCACCCAGCCCGTAGCGGCCCCAGAGACAAAGCCGGGACAGGCAGAGGCACCTCTCCCCTCCGTGAAACCCGGCGCGGCCAGGGAAAGGCACCAACGCGACAAAAGAAGTGACATTTTTCACAGCACAAAGTAAGGCCAGGCCAGAAAAGCGGAAAGAGCAGAAAGTAGTTGCCGATGGAGACCAGCCAGGCGGGATGGCTTCGCCACCTTCGCCGTGGTTTTTTCCCTTGTTTACTTTACTCCGGTTTTGAAGAACTCCACAAGGAACAGGGCGTTTTGAAACGCCGGGATCCCCACAAAAGCGTCTTCCCGCACATCCTACAGTCCTGGGGAGAAGGAAGCTCCACGGGGCGGCTTTTATAGAGGAAAATGGCCGAGCGCAAATCCGTGCCAGACCACCCTCGGTTTACATCCCCCGAACGCAGTCCCGAGCGCCGCTGCCTCCTTCCCCTTCACGTGAGCCAAAACAAAGGACACGGGGGCAGGAGCGCAGCCCCGGGGCGCAGGCGGGCGGCGGCGGGCGGGGAGGCCGAGCCCGGCCGGGCGCCTCACGCCAGCCCGGCTCCGGCGCCGCTCTCTGCCCATCTTTGTGCTCCCGCTCCCCGCGGCTCCTCGGCCCCCGCCCCGGCAGCCTCGTGTGACCCCCGCCGCGGCAGCCGCTCCGCCCCAGGCCCCAGCCCGCCCGCCCCGCCGCCGCCGCTCCCCCGCGGCCTCCTCGGCCCCCTCAGCCGGCCCCGCGGGCCGCCAAGCCCCGCGCCCCCGGCCCGCACGGCAACGCAAGGCCGCTCCCGGCCCCGCATCGCCCCCCCCCCCCCACCGCCCCTCAGCTCCGGAGCTCCCCCGGACCCGCCGAGCCCCGCGCCGGGCCGCCCCGCAGGCCCCTGCCCCGCCACCGCGGCCCGCCGGGCCCCCGGGGCGCCGCTCGCTCGCCCGCGGGAGGCGGTGAGGGGCGGGAGGCGCGGCGGGGCCGGGCCGAGCCGGGCCGCGGGGCCCCCCGCGGGCGCTTACCTCCGACCCGGTACATGTTGGCGGCCATGCCCGGGACGGGGCCGGGTGCGGGGCGCGGGCCGCTCCCGCCGCCGCCTCCAGGTGCCGGATCCGCTGGAAAATGGAGGCTGGAGCGGCCGGGCGGGGGAGGGGAGCGGGGGAATTAAAGGGGCCGCGCCGGCTGTCGCCCGGGCGGGGGGAGCGGGGGGCGGGGCGGGCCCGCGCGGGGAGCGGCCGGCGGCGGGAGGGGAAGGAGCCGGCCCCGCCCGCGGGCTGTGAGGCAGCGGCGCCGGCCGGGGGGCGCGCACGCACCGGTACACACACCCCCACACCCCGGCACACCGGCTGTGCTCACACACGCTCACAGGCTCACGCACTCCCTGCCTGTGCTCACTCGCAGACACACACGCTTGTGTGTGTACACAGTCACACAGAAACACCCCGACGTGGATACACCGCCTGTCCTCTCACGCACACCCCGCCTGTGCTCACACACACGCTGACACACAGCCTGCCTCTCCTCACACACAGACATACACCTACACCGCCTGTCACACACACGGAGACACACACCGCCTGTCCTCACGCACACACCCCGCCTGCCCTCGCACAGGCACACACACACCCCCTGACACTGATATACCGCCTGTCCTTACACACGGAGACACACACCAGTGCTCTGCCTGTCCTCACACACACCCTGCCTGTCCTCACACACACACCTCCCAACACAGCACCTGTCCTCACACACCCCAGCACAGATACACCACCTGTCCTCATACACACCCTGACACGTGGCCTGTCCTCACACACACTGGCACACCAACACAGAGCCTGTTGTCACACACACTGGCACACCACTTGTCCTCACACACAGACACCAACATACACCTACACCACCTGTCCTCACACACACAGAGACATACAGCTACAGCACCTGTCGTCACACACATAGACATAGACTGCCTGTTCTCACATACAGCGCCTGTCCACACACACACACAGAGCCTCTTGTCACACACACACTTTGCTGTCACCCCATCACGCACACCCTGCCTGTCCCCACACATCCCTCCTCACACAGCTCGCCCATGGCCAGCCAGGCTCAGCCCCCCTCACACACCCTGCCTGCGCTGGTGTGGACAGGCCACACACAGACATGGCCTGTCCTCATGTACAGCCTGACACACACACTCAACCACCACTGGCACTCACACACATCTGCCTGGGCACACAGCTCTCCTCACATGTACACTCGCTGGGTATTCTCACAGCCTTCCACAGGCACACCCCTATACCCGCACACAGCCCTCCTCACACACACCTGCCTCTTCCCACAGCCCTTCTCACACCCCCCACCTGTACTCCCCCACAGCCTCCGCATACAGACACCACCTGTACTCGCAAACAGCCCTCACGCTGCCTGTCTTTACACACGCACACCCAGCCACCACAGCCTGTCCCCACGCTGGGCAGCAACAGCCGCCCACTCCACAGACACAGCCCTCCTTGTGCACACCCGCAGCCTGTTCACACCGTGTGAAACACCCCCTCATACTTATACCTACACCCATATGCTGCCTGCTCCCTGTGTATGTCCCTCCAGCCCTACCCACGTGCCCTACACACTCCTCCTGCTCACACACAACCCCCTTCTACACCATCTCCCTCAGATCTCCAGGACATCCCTGGCCTGTCCCCTCCGTGCTTGTGTCACCCACTGCCATTGCTGAGGCTGTCACCCCTCCTCAGGTGTCAGCCTGAGAGGGGAAGCGTGGCTAAGGGTTTTCACTTTCCCTTGCCCACGGACCTGGGGGTGTCACCAGTCCCAAGCATAGCAGGGGCTGCACCGAGCAGGTACATCCCTTCTCCACCTGTGCACAGCTCTTCTCTGGGTGTCTCCTCAGCAGCCCTGCAGCAGTTATGCGGTTGTTGAACAGGCACCAGCTCCAGATCACTCTGCAAAACTTGCACACTCCTGCTGCCATTTCCTCTCCCACAGGAACTGACCGGCTGATGCCAACAAACGCCCCAAGAAACCATCATCCTTTGGTACGTAACACCTTTATGGAAGGTCTCCCAGCAAAGGCTGGCAAAGTGCAGCACAGCAGGTGACGGGCCACCTCCCCCCGCCCCAAGAACACCCCTCCACGTGTCTGGCTGAGGATGGATGGCAAATGCCAACAAAACAGCTACACCTCCAACAGCCAGCACAGGCAGACTCGGGTGCCAATGGCCTCTCATCACAGCAGGATGGCTACACCCGCTCCTCCACTCCAGTGCAGAGCTGCAAGGTCATCTGGTGTTGCCTGAGCCAGGCGTCAGCCCAGGAGACCCTCTCACAGTCAGACAGGTCACGATGGCCAAAAAATAGCTGTCACAAAACACTGTGCTGGAGTAAAATGGTACACAGCACACACGGTCACAGCCTCCGCCAGGGCCTCCGCCAGGGCCGGGCACGGCCCCTGCCTTCGCTCTCAACCCCGGCTCTCAGAAAGTCCTGAAACAGCTACACGAGTGCCCGAGACACCCGCATCTGCCGAAATACATCTACTCAAAAGAGAACGGGGCTTTTGTTAACATTCACTTTGTGTGTCAGGAAAAAACCCAACCACCCAAATCTGTGACAGTGCTCGGATCCCAGTGGGGCACGGGGCTCTGCTTTCACGCTTCCAACACGCACAAGGAGTGCAGCTGGGCGAGGAAAGCGCTCCTGGAGGTGAAAAATCAGCCAAAAGAGTTCAATGTGCCGGGGGGAGGGTGGGGGGGTGGGGCATCACCATGGTATTTCCTCCTTTGTGAAGCGGGGGAGAGCATGCTGGCACAGGGCACAGCCGTCGGGGACACCGCAGGACACAAGGGCTAGCTCTCCCCGGGCTGCTCCTGCAACCGTTCCACAGAGCGGAAAATAATCCAGTAAGATAATTCAGCAGAAAAATTACCCAGAATAAGCATTTACAAATCACATCATGGGGCGCTCAGTAGTTGCACCCGAAGCAGCGGATAGTCACAGGGCATCAACTGCTCTCTGCAGATGCTAAACTGCGTTTCAAACGACAGCAACAAAAACACATCGGAATTTCCCTGCGGATCCTCTTGCAGGTTAAGCAACAGCCGTGGTTACCGCTGGGGTGATGCACAACGGGAAGGAGCCAGCTGTGGCCTGGGGTGGAGCGGGCCCTCGCAATGCCCATCTCCCACCACGGCAAACCCAGTCCTTCCCCCCCAGGGCTCTAGGTGCATCCTGAAAGGGCATCACTTGCGCCCCACACCTCCCATGCGGCAGCCAGGGTGCAGCTCCACCAAGAAACGCCAAGACCTGCAAAAGAAAGACACCGGTGCTTGGAGAGCCCGGTCTGAAGTTGCTGGCAGAAACGGGTTTGTCCCAGCACACGTGGGCGAGGGAGGCTGGCTGGTCTACTGCATGCGACCCGACGCACCGCAGCCCTGAACCCCGCTGCACTCTTCCCCAATATCCTTCTGGAAGACAGGGGAGTGCACCCATGACCCCCCCAGGACTTTCAGCTTGGCATGGAGAGCTCACGTATACTCACCAGAGATGTGGGGCTGGTCCTCTGCTCCCCCCACTGCCAGCACCCCAGCCTTCCCACCATCCTGGTCCCCTCGGCTTGCCCCCTCCTTCCCGCACCGAGACGAGCTGGTCCATGGGCTCTGAAGGGCGAAGCTGGGACTGCGTCCCTTCCACGCTGCCAGGCCCTTGGTAGCTGTGCAGAACACATGCAGCCAAAACGCAGCCTGCCCCCACTTGTCACCCCAAGCTGCCCCACAGTGCCCCCCAACCTCGCCAGGCCCCCTCTGTGGCTTCTGGTGCTGTATTGGCACTCCAGTCCCATCCCCAGTTCACTCCCTCCCCAGCTACCTACCTTCTTCCTCCTGCCTGGAATTATCCAGCCTGCACTCAGATCCACTGGGGTGGGATTTGCATCCCCTCCTCCAGCGAAGGGCTCAGGCCACCACCATGCCTGCAAGCCTGGCCAGAGCACAGGACGGGGCTGGGGCACCCACAAGACCCGAGACCTGCGTGCTCCAAGAGCTGCCTGGCCCACTGCCAGGGGCTCCCTTCGCCCCAGCAGCCACCCGTCCTGTGGGCCAGGGGAGCGCAGGGGTGCAGGCTGCTCCAGCTCAGCATTCCCACTGCTGCCTCCAACCTACTGTATCCCGGAGACCACAGCCACAGGCCCATTTCCCAACATTTTTTCAGCTTTCTGCCTCAAAACAGCTGCTTTACCTCTTTCCCCCTCTCCACCTCGCTGCGCCCCAGCACCAAGCCCAGGCACCTGCCATCCCAGTCCCTCTCCCACTGCTCTCCAAGGAGCACATACAGCTCCAGGCTACTGCAGCCCCAGCCTTCCCCCACTAAGACCCCCACCTCAGCACCCTACCACCACTATGTCCATCCAATGCAGCCCCCAGACCACAAATGGGCACCAGCCTGGTCCCTCCTTGCTGTGAGGGGCTGAGGACTGGCTGCTAGAGAGCTGTTCAGATCCATGAGAGCCGCAGGAGGTGAGCGGGTCCCTCTGAGAGAGGAGGAATCAAGGGGCAGGGGAGAGGGCAGCAGGGCTGCAAAAACTGCAGGAAGGCTTGATGCCGGGGAGGACGTGCAGATGCACCAGCTCTACCCTGGAAGTGCGGCTGGGCAGCTGGATAAGTAACGCAAGCGATCTCTCCGCGCCAGAAAGCCGCACTGCTGTCTCCTGCTGGAGACAACTGCCCCAGTCATGCCAGAGCAGCCCCCGCTGAGAGACGACGCAAGGGACGGGTGTGTGCTTTCATGTCCAGTTTTATTAGTGTTGCATTAGTACCATAAAATAGTTGACGAGGTCGAGCACGTTGCAGTTTGTTCCAAAAAAAGGCTATTTACATTTAATCTGTCTTCATAAAAAAAAAAACAAACAACCCAACAACCTAGAACCCAAACAATACAACAATGAAACAGATGGACAACTCGGGAATCTACGAAGTGGTAATGTCCCCTCATACGCCGCGGCCCAGACATGGCTGGCGGCACGCAGTCCCTGTACCCACGCCGGCACGGCGCTTCCCCGTGGCCACAGCACATACGCAACCAGGCAGGCGGCACGCTGGCAACCCTCTCGCCAAGGCGCAAAGCAGCAGCTCACTGGATGTGGCCCCATACCTGTGTGCTCTTCCTTAAGAAAACCAATAACCTGCTGCTTTCCAAGTTGGCATGTCCCCTTCTCCCCCAGTCTGTCCCAAAGCAGCCAAGTGAGCCTGCAGGAGCCAGCCCTGCCAGGAGCATCTCCCTGGAGAACCCTGTTGAAGAGGCTCCAGGAAACCTTCTGGAGATGCTGCTGCTCATTTCTGGCCTTCTCCCTGACAGTGAAGCCCAGAAGGAGTGTCATACTAAAATGCCACCACACAGCTATCCGCCAAGATTGAGACGCCCTGAATGAAGGGGACAGAGGCATTGCATCCAACCTAGCTTCAAGAAAGCTCCAGGGCCCCCAGCCCTTTACTGCTGGACAGTGGGACTGCCCTAATCCCAGCCTTCTCCGGCCGTTTGGCATGCTGAGGGATCGGGAAGCCCACTGTCTCTGCTGCCTCTCGCCAGGATTCTCTTCTCCAGCTTGGAGGTGCCAGCGTGATGCCCTCTACCCTGGCTCTCCAGCACTCCCTCCAGCACACGCTGCTGGTGAGAAATACGACAGCCTTCACTGCAATCACAGGTTAAGTGCAGGGCAGCGTGGTTCTCGGCTCAGTTTGATGACGGAAAGCAAACAGGCACATCTCCAGCCCCAGAAACCTCCCAGCCACCTACCCCTGCCCTCTTGGCAGGATAAAGCCATGAGTGCGTGCTAATTACAGCAGCAAAACACAGCCGAAGAGACAGCGGCTCTCCCCAAACTCATGTGTAATTAAGGAGCGCTCTGCAGTTACCGCTGAGATGTAAACTGTAACAATTAAACTGGATGGGAACTGCAGCGCTGAGCTCAAGCAGCCGCCCAAGATGCCCACACTGCCACCAGCGCCGCGGGAGAGCCAGCCCTGACCTTAACGCTGGCAGGGCTCAGGTCCGGCCTTTGTCTCCAGGAAACTCAACCCAGAAGAGCAGGAAGCGCTCAAGGTGTGACACAGTCCCACAAAAACCTGCTGTCTTTCGGCTGCTCCAGCGCTGCTAAACTAGGTCAGCCCAGCGCAGCAGCGAGCCCGTTCCCAGCACCTCACCCGAGCGAGGCAGGGCCCTTCGCCCAAGAGCAGCTGGGAAAGAAACTGGCTGCTTTGAGAAGCCACAGCCAGGGGAGCAGGAGGTAGGAGCTCTGTGGGGAGCAGGGGCGAGCTCTGGGACACAAAGGGACAGGGAGACCAGGGGACACTGCCTTCAAAGCACCTCTCAGCCAGAGATCAGCTCAGATGCTGCCCCTCCAGCCCCTGCTCTCCGAAGCAAGCCCCATCTAACACAGGCAGATGAGGTAACGCCACTGCATTTCTGCATCTGAGTTGCACTTTCCTGGCCAAAACTCTCGAGAGCTGAACACGGAGAGATTCCGTCTCTGCCCTGAGCCATCCTTCGGCACGCATCGACCTGCATGCAACCGCCCAACCCCACCAGGCTGGCACAGCTCTGCAGGCGCGGGCCCGTTGCTGCCCCAGCAGCTCTCCCTGGCCCACAGCAGGGATGCCTCTGGCTGGAGGGGCTGCTAATGGCAGGATCCCCCAGGAAGCTGCTGGGGAAACTGGGAGGGCGAGACACCCACAATCAGTCACTCATTCACATCCCCAGGCACAGAGCCCCTTCCCAAAATGGCCTGAGTCACGTGCGTGCTTTGACGCTCATTTTTCTTAAGAGACAGAAACCTGTTTCTCCTCCAATCAGGGACAGAAACAGCTGCACAAAGCAGCTCCACACAATACCAGGAGGAACAACAGAGGCACAACGCCCTGACCGGCGCAGCACCCCCAATCTCGGGTGCCAGCCCTTGCCTCCAAGGCTGGGAATCGCCACAGCCAGCTCCGGGTGCTTAGCTGCCCGCCGGCAGGCCCAGCCTGCCACTGCTGGGCTCCAGGAGGACAAGGCTGAGAAGCTGGGATGCTTCCTGGCATGGAAGAGGTGTTTCAGAGCAACGGCAGCTTTCCACAAGGGAGAAACCCTGCGGAGATACAAGCCCTCAGGTCTGAGGTGTACAGAGAGTTTCCCAGTGAATTCACTTGCGTAAAGTTAGAACAAAACACAAACCAACATGAAATGCAACGAGCAGAAGTGTTTCTCTCACACGTACATACACACACACATACAGAGTAGAGCAGGGCAACACACATTTGATAGGCAGGACCCTGGAAATCCTGTCCTAGCTACCGTTTGTTTCTTTACAGTAGGTTGAAATACAAAGAGGAGCACAGTGATGGTTCCCCCCTCACCCCCCCAGTAAACAAAGTTATTGCAGTCAGTCAGTCCTCCCCACCTCTGCAGCAGTAACACACCCCGACACCCAGAGCTGCTCAGGCTGCACGCGGCTCCTGACGCTGGAACTCAGCCCCATCGCTCTTGTCACACCAGCGTGAGACTCAAGGAAGAAATCACACGCTGACTATTTTCCTTTAAAAAAAGTTTTGGGTTTTTTTTGATGCAACAGCCTCAATAAAGAAAAAGAAGTGATGTGCTTATATACCATCTCCCACACTACTGCTGCTAGGCAACGCTATACACTCCCAGAGCATCAGCTCAGGTCAACCGAAAACGCATGAACTGAGGGACACAACAACATTCCAACTACAGCTGAGCCGCTGCCACAGCCAAGAGCTAGCAGACGGCAGGCAGACCTGCCTGCGGGACGAAACAGAATATTGCAACTAGACAAGATGTCCTGCCCAGCAGCATGCCACCAGGCGCAGGACCACATTCTCCTCCCCTGCGTGGTTTGAAGGGAATACCCAGTTCATGGCCAAGTCGGTTGCACTTGTGCTGGGAAAGGGCTTCATGAAATCGGAGTCAGTGAAGCAGCCCGTGCTGTGAACCTCGACAGGCACTAGATCCAGCAGGGATCACACATTTGCTTAATAACCCCTCGCTCCCCATCAGCAGGAGAAGACTGAACAGAGACACCACCACTGCCCTGCCCAAAAGTGCCCAGGTGGTCCCTGCACTGAGCAGGACCTGCCAAGCAAGGCCAAAGAGGGTTCCCCAAGCCTTTAAAAACCCAAGGGTAAGGGGTTAAACAAAAAAGAATAAAGAAGAAAGGTTCAAAAGCATCATTGCCATCAGAAAGTGCCTTCTGGAAATGCTCACAGAGCCTGGCCTGCCCACTGGGGTGGGACCCAAAAGGACCCCATCAAAAACTTCAGTCCTTTACCCTGAAACACCAGAGATGTCTGTTCTTCCACATGGCAAACACACAGCTCCCGCTTCCCCCCAGGCATGCCTCGGAAAGCTGGGAGAGCAAAAGACCGTATCTGGAGCACCCAGAGCCACCCAGACATGCAGCTTGTCACGCTGTCTCCTTGTAAAAGCATCTCCTTGTCCTGGCACCCCAAGCATCCCTGGCAGCAGCGAGGTGCACAAAGTGAGCACAAGTACAGCTGGAGCCAAAACACAGCGCCAGACACCTGAAAATCTCACTCTTCCATCTCACAGGGCACCTTGCTGCCCAAGGTGGACGGAGAACCTCACTGGCTTCATCCCCTCTCACATCCCAACTACAGCTTCCACCGCACCTTGGGACTGAAACCCCCAGCAAAGCCTCAACCCACAGGCAATGCCGCACCAGAGCAAAAGCATATCCTGCTGGGGAAGGGATGCAATCCACAGAGAAATGCCCATGGGGAGGAACATTGGGAAAGCAGAAGGTAAGGACAACATCCTTCTACAGAGCAGCCCACAGGAGGCTGCCGGGGCAGACTGTTAGTCTCACAGTCCCTGTGAGGAGAGGCCCCAGGTGGTTCAAGGGGACGGCGAAATCGCGCTCCCACAGCGGCCCCGAGGCCGGGCAGCCTGTGCCCAGCCCGGGGGGACGTGCGTGGGGGACAGCAGCAGGCTCTGGGGAGCACAGGGCAGTCAGGGCAGGACAAAGGCAGCAGATAAAGCAGCCCACGCTACCTCACGTGTGCGGTTTGACAGATGGACGGGAAGGCAGCTGGACATGCAGAGCGCCTGGCTGGCTCCCAGTCCAGCCACTACAGTGATGTATTACTTCACAGACAACGGCTCATCTTCCTGGGTTTGTTTGGGTTTTTTTTGGCAACTTTTTTTTTTCTCTACATATTTTTTTTTTTTTTTTTTTAGAAAGCATTAAAAAAAATCTGCAGCTGTTAAGAAAAATCCTTTCCCTTTAGAGGCTGGACGAGGTTTTATTGACAGGTAAATAATCGGTGTGAGTATGTAAATAGCAGCGACCCCACTGACGCGGTGTCCCTCAGCAGCGCAGCCAGCTGCGGGGACATTGTGACTGGCTCGGTTTGGTCATTGTCACAGACCTGGAACATTGGCCTTTCCTTACACCTACTGTTTTCCTAATTCCTGTTCCTGCCCAACCCTCCTGAGGCAACGCTTCAGCACAAACACCTGCCCGTCCCTGTGGCAGACTCCATACTCTGAAGGGGATCTCCTCTGAGACCTCCCTAGCCATGAGAGCGGTTTGTTTTCCAAACCAGACAGTTGAACTCGCCCCAGACTCGCTGATCTCTCGTCCTTTGGCAGCAGGAAGAAAGACTGGCCATCTTTTTTTCCTAGAAACACAGAGGGAGGGGGCCAAACGCACTGTAAAGCACATTATCTTCTGCAAAATCCGTTCAAGCTGATCCACGGCTCCCCCAGCCCACTCACACCAATGAGGTCTCAGGTTAATAAGCAGTGCAGTTATTCAGCTATCTGCTCGTAAGTGGTAGGTGTTCTTGGGCAGGGTGCCCGCTCCTGCCAACTCCCCCACAACTTCATGTTGTCAGCACATCTATAGTTAAGACTGGGGTTTTTTGCCTTTGTTTAAAGGGGTTTCCTTCCCTTGTAGTAAACTTAAGAGTTAATAGAAAAAAGTAATTCAAAAGTAATCCAAGCACATCTGTAATTAATTCTGCAGGAGAGGGCAGAGCGACGCGAGTCAGAGTTGGCACGCAATTCCTGGCTCCTGGTGTGCAGTCCCTGGGACGGACAGAAGGTCCCTCCGCCGAGCACGGCTAGAAGTTAGATTTGGAGTGTCCAAATATGCAGATGGGAAAGTGCTTGACATGAGAGGACCACTGTGCTGCCAGCTGAAAGAACTTGACGTCATTCCACTCCACACCATCGATCAAGACTGCAGGGGAGGGTAAAAAGAGAGGAGAGTTAGCAAATTCCAAGTGGAAGTGGCCAACCTGAAAGAGCTTTGCTGGAAACCTCCCCCTAGTCGGCTGAGGGAGGCCTGGCCACATTCTGTGCTCAGGGCACACGCCGCTCTGCCTGGCCACCCCTCCGCTGCAAATGGTTGCACACACAGGGGAGAAAGGCTCAAGAGTAGACCAGGTTTAGGAGAACAGCTCAGACTGTTGTTCCAGCATCGTTCACTGACACTGGAGCTCGCCAGACTGCTGATTTCAGCATCACCTGATCTGATCTCCCAAATTTCCTAAACACACTCCATTTTATTTTTTGGGCAAACACACTCTTGCAGAGATGGCCATCAGTCTCTCCGCGCTGGCACCCTTAACCAGGAGACCTGCATCTGCTAACAAGGCGTCACGTGTTCTGTGGCCACTCTTCACACACACCAGTCTCACAGGGACTGGGCCAGGATTAGTCAGGTGACCTAAGCAGATCCCTCTGCTGTTAGCAGCAGTGAAGATTATCACCTGAAGGGGCCACAGGGATATTTTTGACACCGGATGCACAGCTCCACTGACAGCCCCTTTAGGTCTGTCTGCCAGATGCAGGTATGGCCCCTGCTGCGGCTGTGCCTTTGTGCCAGAGCCCTGCCTAGAGCAGCAGCCACACTCCCACCGCCCTCCACCACTGCCTGTACCAGACGTGCAGGAGAAACAGAGAATGACAGGGAGGGGAACGGAGCCCGGCCCAGCCCTTGCCCTCATCCAGGGCACTGATTCAGAGGGGTTCCTAGGCAAGGGAGGATTTCCCCACATCCCAGACCTACTGTGTACTGAGTACACAGGGTGTATCCCTGGTGCTGGATACACCCAAGCCCGCTCCCCTGGCACACCCCCATTACGCTGGCTCCAGGGCATAGGGCAGGACACCGGGTCAGCCCTTTCTTTGCCTGACAGCTGAGCCTCACCCCAGAGCCCGACAGGATGCAAACGCTGCACTTACCGCGCAGCATGTTCTGCTGATGTTTCGCTGTGCAAATCAACCTGCTGATTCCTTCGATACACTGGCTCTTCGACTCAACCTCCTTGTCTTTCGTTTTCTTGGGCAAAAACATCACTGGAAGAAAATCAAACCGGCATACAATGACTCTCCGCCATCCACAGCAACTGCACCAAGACTCCTTTGGGTTTTTGCACTGAAGCGTCCATGTCTGAAAATTCTAACTCTAATTTTAATTCCTACAATCAGCCCTGTTTGGCAGGAGTTTGACTGCACCGGTAGTACTCAGCACCATCACCTATGCACGTGGACATCTTAGCCCTAAGTGTCTCTACGTGAAACATTCCCAGGTCATTCCCAGGCCCCAGAGGGCACCTGCAGGGTAACTCCTGTTGCTGTGTTGGGACACCAGGGGAAAACAGGGGCATCTGCAGCAGCCCTCAGCCTTTACCCTGCGCTGGGCTGAGGGGATCTGCCGGATGGCCGCATCACCTAGGGGGAGTCCCACAGGCTGCAGAGGGCTGCCGGGCAGCGCTGAGCTCCAGCCTCCCAGCATCTGCAGGCAGGTTTGCTGCACCAACAGCGGTCTGACAGCAGCCCAGCTGCACAGACGCCTGGGGAACAGGAGGGACTATAAACTATGTGCAGTTGGTGGAGAGAGAAGGCTTTAGGAGAGCCAAAAAAATGGGTCCAGTTCCCTGAGAACTGTCCAAATGAACAAACAAAGGTGTACTAACTGACTGCACAAAAGCTGGTGGTGTTGAACAGCACTGCTCCACGCTGGGCCAGCCCCAGTGAACAACATTTTGCGCATCCCAGAATTGCTTCTCCCACAAGCATGCCACTCAGAAAGGGTGCGGTCAGGGGTGGGAGCCCTGGTACCAGCAGTGCCACAGCTATGTTGGCCTGGGAGTGACGTGGCTATAGGGTCATCCCACCCTTTTCCTGCAGTCACTGGTCCAGAAGGTTCCTTTAGCCTTCTCTCAGAGCCCCCAAAACCCCTGCTTCCACCAGGAATGACCCCCAGGCCCCCAGGCAGGAAGATGCCAGGAAGGACAGCTAGTGGCGGCCAACCGTAAGTGCAGAACTGCCTCGCGGCTTCCTTGAAAATAGTCACTGAGGGCTGTTCTCGATTTCTATGTTTCACGTCACCAAGGCTGGGAGCAAATACAGAATTATTGACATTTAAAACACTCTTCCTGTTCGTTCTGAGAAAAACTCAAAGCCATGATTTTAAGAACAGGAGATTAAAAAAAGAAAAAAAATTAATGCCAAGCTTTGTGCTGAGAGCATTTCTCTTCTACCTCCTTTCATCCCACAAAGCACTCTGTACAAGAACAAGGAAGCTCCAGTAGAAAAGCTTACGTTGCTGCAACCCCACTCTGAGCGACACCACCACCTCTTGTATGTACAAGCACACCTAGCAATGGCTTGGCAGCTCTGGCTGGTCCGGCTGCAATAGTGATATTTTAACATAAGGACACCACATCAAATCCCCCAAAACATCTCTGCCAGGGGCTGCTGCCTTATGCTGCAACATGATGGGATGCACACATGTCCTGCCTCTGTCTGCATCTCTGTCATGTGGCAGAGAGCAGAGCACAGAGCTATACAGGCTGAAGGGTCTGCCCTGAACTCTGGTAGTCATGGCAAAAGGTGCTTCTTACCTAATCCAGCACCAGCAGGTTCACAAGGAACACAAGAATGCTGCCCAGAGCAGGGTACCTCCTGGCTTTCTGCACAGCCACCCACAAATGTCCTTGCTCTGTCCACACCTTTGTTCTTTTGAGCTATACAGTCTCAGCTGCTCAGCCGTAAGGGTGAATACATCATCTTTTTACAGCACAAAGAAGAACTACCCTTTCAAACTATCACCTTTGCAGTCTTTTTTCATCTACAGACAGAGTAGAATTTGGGGGATAAAAATATGACTAAGGTGCTGTAATGCAGGACAGATAAGTCAGACAGCTTTGGAGTGGCAGAACAAGGAGAACAGCATTGCATTCTTGGCCTTTGGCAACAGTAAATGTGTCCACCTTACCTTTCTTGTTCTTCTCTTTTGTCACGACAGTCATGGACATTGTTGGAGTGGTGGCAATCTCACCGCTGGCAGGTAACCTGCTGACCTGGAGGGACCGGAAAGTGCATTTCAGTGTGTTTTTGGTAGTGGAGGGGTCCTTCTTCTCCGGGTCTCTCTTTCTGTCCATGGGTGGAGCTGCAATCCAGTAATCCACCTGCAGGCCCATCAACTCAGCACCGAGGCTCTGGCTGGAAAACAAGAGAAGAAGGTAATCTCTGCACAGCACTCAGCAGAGTTCTGCCATCTGTGTTATTTCAGAGTGGCTGCCATTCCTGACCAGATAGTCAGAGGACAAGCGACCCGTCTCTTTGGGAAATCAGGCAGCAACGTTTCACAGTGAGACCCGATAATCACAAAAGCACAAGAAGTCACCACTGAGCGATGCAGCCTGGGTCACGTTACATGGTGGCATCGGCTTGGCAGCAAAGAACTGCAATAAGCTGAGAGACAAGATGACGTGCTGCTCAGCCACAGGGACGAGCAGTGGGAAAGGGAGCGGAAAAGCAGTTTCCTAAATGCGATGCTCAGTTCAGTGGCCCAGGCAGCAAAGGCAACCCCTGAGGCGGCCCAGACCATTCCCAGTCTTCGAATGGAAAAGAGAGGCTATAAACACCTTGCTACTGCCTCCCAACCACTGACAGTAAATGACTCGGGTTAGGCACACCACTGCCAAAATCAACTCTGAGTCAGGGTGAACAAAGAGCTGGTGGGTCCCTGAACTTTACGCACTCAGTTCCCAGTTTCCCTGACCTTCTTCCATCTCCTATGTTCATGAGCTCTTCCTGCCACCAGCTGCTCCGCCAGGTTATGCAGAATCTCTGCTCTCCCCAGGTCCCTGTAACGGAGTTAGCATGGGGTGACCTGCTCTACAGCCCTGCTGTGCGCTGGGAAATTCCAGTGCTGGAAAAATGCTCCGCCAGTCCTGTGCTGTTTGCTGAACAACGGCAGATTTCAAGACACTATCTGCCGTTGACAACTCCTATGCATTGTGCGGTAACAGATGTGTGTCACTAAAACACGCTGCCAGCCTCTCTCGAGACAGAAAAGATGAGCAGCTTGAGAAATTCCACCTCTTGCCTTCTCCTGCCTCTCACTAGCTAACCCTGAGTGGAGCAGAGTTTTATCGTTCAGCAGACCTACAGCTGAGAGTGTCAACCATACACACTTCCTACACAATGACAGCGTGTTGAATAATAGGCAAGTACTAGACAAAAAACTAAGTCTATCTACTACTCTGTGTCTCCTGCCTGAGAACTGGCAATTGTTAGGGAAGACGAACCTGTGATCTTAAGTTAAATATGCATCCCTCAACACTGCCTGTTTAATAAGAAACTCTCAAGGTAAAACAAGGATGCCCCATCGTTAAGGTCCTCTCAGCAAATCATTTCCTTTTCTTTGCCATTTATTCAGCTGAAAGCCAGACCGCAAAGCAGAGTTCATCTTTGATCACCAAAACCAGGGTTTGGGTTCTCAGGGCAATTTCAGAAGTGAGATTCTTTAAGGATGATATTTTGGAGATGCATCTTTGGATTTTAGGGCTTCTTTGCATTACATTTGTAATCTCAGTTGTAAAGACAAAGCATTCTGATGTTCACTATGCCTCCTCAGGATTTTCTATTCCACTCCCAGGTAAACACATAGCTTAATCTTTCAGTCTGGGTCACTCTCCACCCCCTGTGCTGTCACATACAGATTAGTGGAGACGGAACAATGTTGAACCTAAACTTCCTCATTTCTTTATGATTTTACCACACAGCACGAAACCAAAAAGTACCAGCTTTAGAGGCAGGGTGTCAACTTCAAATATATAACGTCCATGCCTCATAACTTTCACAGCCTATACTCTTGTGGGTACAGGCTCCTGAACCACTTCCACCCACGGAAAGCCCACACAGAGCTGCCACATGAGAAGACAGCTCTGCTCTCCAGAGGCTGCACAGCCCCCAGCTCTCTGCACTGCCAGCCAGCTGCTGCCGAGACCAGCCTGGGACAGATAGAGGCCTCCTGCCACCAAACTGCAGGGGGCCAGCAGGAGGGACTTGGGGAGCTGAGCCTCCTGGCACAGGCTAACAGCCACTAACACCTTTCAGTTGCCGGGCACCTCCTGCACTGGGACTTCCATGTTTCCATTTCCTCTTGTTAAAAAGGAACTCCTAGGCCAGTTTAAGTAGTCAGACATTAAAGGTCCCCACAAGGCTCTCTGGGGTGAGCAGGAAAGGTCCCCATTCTGTCTCCAACAGGTACAGTAGGAGATGCTGCTTAGGGATAGCACGTAAGCCTAGTCTCTAACTGCAGAGTATCCTCTTGGACTTCCCCAGCCTGCCAATCACAAGGTTAGGGATGTTAAAGGTGACATCCCTGAAACATACTTTAGTACCCATTAAGGGATCCGCTGTCCGTGAATCTGCCTAACCCCTCTTGGATCTGCTGATCCTGCTGCTACAGAAGTAGCAGAGGCAGACAGGGTCCCAACATGCCTTTCCTGCCGTTGGCGGAAGCCCCTTCCTTCCTCCCTTCTAACTGACCTCTTGCCAGTGTCACTGCATGATTTGGTGACTGGTAGCTCAGTATTCAACAAATCCACCACCACTATGATTCTGCAGAACTCGAGTGGCTTACCTCTTTCCCCTCCTCCCCCAAACCACAGAGTCCAAGCGATGCTAGTCTCCCCTCACAACGATAGTGCTCTGTCACCTTGATCTTGTTAATTCTCCTGAACCTTTAACTTCACCACGTGCTCCTGGGCGCACACAAAGCATTAGGCAGCTACACCAACATTTTGTACAGCAACATGAGAGTCCTGACCCAGGGAAATTCTTTACTGGCAGTTTTCTAGGGGCTTCCTCCCTTCGCCCCTAAACATTTCAGCTAAGCCAGAGCTTCATGCTGCCTACAGGTGCCATCTCCTTGCTGTTCTGATATCCTTTCAGGCACATGCATGAATGGGAATGGCAATCCCAGTATGCCACCTTACAACTGTCAGCTCTCCCCTCACAGAGAAAAAGGCTGCTCTTTCCACAGAGTCACTCTGATCTTACACTGGCTTGGTCCTTAAAAACATAAGAATCGTGATGGATTTGGCTAGCACCCACGTGTATTAGGGTCAGTATTTTTTTTGGCTTCATAGCTCCCCAAGAGAATCCAGTCTCAAAGGGAAAATTACCAACAGATAGAGAACACAAACCCTCCCAAACAGGCTGCCACAATGGCTCAACAGAATCAGGGTTTCTCCTGGACTGTCAGAAGCAAGGCTGCCCCTCATAGTTCAAATGTGTCTACCCTTGAGAAGCGCAGCCTTCCCATCGGGTGCAAGATGATCTCTGCCCTCCCCAGCTCCTTGTCAGCCAACAAGGACACAGTCACTCCAGAGGCAAAAGAGGTCAAGGGGAAAAGGTGAAAACTTCAAGTGTTTACTAGGGAGGAAGACAGCAGAGCTATGGGTTTTCCTTTAGAACAGTTTTCCTCTCTCATCTATGTCAGACAGTCAAGGGAACTATAAAGGAGACAAAACGTGCTTTACCTTGGGGATGAGAAGCTGCCTGTGACAGACGGTGAGGAAGGTGGTGTGGGGGAGGCTTCTTTCACAGCAGGAGACACAGAAGGTGGGGTAGAAGAAAGGACACTGGAGCTTGAGGGAGCTGCGTCATCAGAGTCACCTTGTGGAAAAGAAGTCAAACTGTTTGTCTGGGTTCACCTCATCTCACAGCCCAGCACACACACACACACACTGGGATACAGCTCAGTCTCTTCGCTCATGCTCCTGCTGCACAGGTTTTACTCAGACTCAACCAAGAGATCAGCTAACCCATCAGTTCTGACCACCTCCACGCTTACTCCAACACAGAAAGTCCTGTGGTTTAAGAGGCAAGCACAGACACTCACACTCCTCTGGGCTCCCCACCTGGCATCTGCTATCCCAGGGTTTGCTCCCAGCTGACTTCGAGCCTCCTGCACAGTCAGAGCCCAGCCCATCGATCCCTGCTGGGGAACCTTCCCCTGCAACCCCCGCAGGGCAGCACCGCTCCAAGCCTCCTTGGAGAATCCAGTACCTCTGGGCTGACCACAGGGATCTCCCTCTTCCCTCTGCTTTCACCCTCCACAACCAAGGCATCATTCCCTTCATGTTGGCTCTCTGGGGTGGTGGAAGACTGTGGGAGCAAGGAGCAACCCACAGAAGGGCTGCCCCCTGCCTCAAACCTATGTGTGACCCAGGCCACAGCAATCTGGGTTTAAGAGTGAAGCAATGTAAGAAACAATCCCAACAGATGAGGAAAAAAATATTCCTGACTAGTAGTGTGCATGAAGGAGGAGAAAACAAGTTCACATTGATAAAAGAGTACTACACTATGTCCACATGTATAAGCAGGCAGTATCATGTAAATCAGCTTTGCACTCCCCCATTAAAAAACTGGGTCTAAATTTCGTTGTCGAATTGGAAGACTGGTTGCCTGTCCCGGAGTTCGGCACATGTTTGAGAGTAATTTTATTAGGCAACTAGGCCCAGCGTGGGGAGACGGGCATAACTTCTGATGAACTGCCTCCCCAGTTTGGAGCAGGAACCTCAAATAACCACAGCAAGGAATCCACCGCACCTAAGAAAAATGGGTGTTTGCATATGAGTGGAGTTTCCCTTGATGAGGGTGTGGGAATTCCAGCTGGCCTGAAGCTCCCTGTAAAGTAGCAAGAAAAAGGGCGTCTTTCAAGAGGGAGGCCTCTCTTTCTATGGACAGCTGCTAGCAGTCCAGGCTAAGGGAACTAATAAAATCCAATTCCACCTTACAAAACTCCAAGACATCAGTAAGAAACAAGTTTGTTCAGCCTGTGAAGTCAGGCTCCCACCACCTGTACGGCACAGAAAGCACACACAAGATGCTTGTTACCTGATGTTGCAGAAGATTGTTCCACTATTCCAACCTTCACCACCTAGAAGGAGTAAACCAAAAAAGCTCTATGAAACAGGAGTCCCCCGAACTTTGGGAACCCCCAAACCAAGCTTATCCCTACACTCCCCTTGGCACTGCCCCTGCAGTGAGAGCAGCATTAAAGTATATTAAAAAGTGGGATCTTCTAAGAGCCCGGCAGGTCCCAGCAGCACCTGACCACGCAACACCAGCTCACAGCCCTTCCCTATACAGCAGGCAGCACAGACCCTATAGAGCTGTTACCTGCACAGCTCTGAACAGCCCATGTCAGCCCCAAGCTATGGCAACTACAGTGCCTCTCTGGGACACCTGTGGGAATAGGGCAGGGAGGAGAAAGGAATCTAAATATCCCTTTAGCATTGCTTTCATACACCTGCTAATTACAGGCATACTGCTTCCGCTGCACAAGTGCGGCCACTTCCAGGGCGCAGCAGAGCTAGGGTTTATTAGGAAACCACAAAAGCAATAAAGTACAGTTTCTGATCAGAGTTTTCTGGTCTCAAAAAAAAAAAAAAAAGGGAAGTGTCCAGCAAAGAAGATAAAGCTCTTAGCAAAGCCGCTGGACACAGACATGGATAAACACAGACAGGTCAGAACGATCCCAACCACACTATAATAAGGATGCAAATGTGTTCCAATATGGTCAATCACCAGCTATTACATTTAGGTTAATGATAAATACCACTGGCAATAAATGCTACAAACACAAGCTCCCAAGAACATGTGATGCCTAGAAAAATTAAATGACCCTTGGCGATATAAAGGCAGGGACCTTCTGTAGCAATAATCTACTAATGTACCAGGGATCATGATTCTTGACACCGCAGAGGACAGACCCTTCCTAAGGTCCTTAAGAAACCTGTATCCAGGGCTAATGCCTACACCCTGTATAAATGTTGACAAATGGGAAAGAGCTGCAAAGGGATCTCAAGTCAATAAAACCTTCTTTAGAGTGAGGAGTGATGTCACACAGTCTATTTAATTTGAAAACAGAAGACTGTTCAGTTCAGACATGACCACGTCTAAACCACATCTCTAGGGAGCACATGTCTGTGCTATGGGATCAAGAAAAAGAACTAATCATTAGAAGCAAAAAACCTCTGCACCGTTTGGAGGTGTGTGGGGGTGTACAGCCAACACTTAAGAGAGCTGCCAGGCTCTCTGGTGGATTCTCTGTTAGCTCCGGTCTTGGAAAAGCCATCGTGAACTCAGCAGTGTGTGCAGAGGCTCCCTGAGGGGGCACCGGCCTGGGAGAAGGCGGCTGCAGCTCAGTTTGCCCAGTCTCCATCCAAAGAGCAATGAATCTGGCTCTGGAGTCCGGCAGCCATTTGTGCTGTACAAGTTAAGCACCAAGAAGATGTTTCACAGACTGCAAGCACTGTGAGCAAGAGGAGGCGAGGCAGAAGAGTTAGGGGAAGAACAAGCAACACAGAAAACTGCCCTCAGCCACCTTGATCTGCAAGCCAGACGAAATACCTTCTGGCCTTTCCCTCCTTGCTGGCTAACTGGAGATACTCGAGTTCAGACACACGTGAGGAAAACAAGGTTAAATACTTACTCTTCCCTCTACTCAGCGAGGTGCTCGAGAGTGCTGCAGTCCCAATAACGCCTCCATCCAGAACACTGCAGCAGCCAGTCTCCTTTCCCTTCAGGAAGGAGGCGCATCTTGTTAACTCTCCTGGCAACTGGCTGTCAGCACAATGCAAGCGCACAGCCAGGAGCCTCACCACCCGATGACCCTAGCTTTCACGCCCAAGTGGCCCCTTGTGGCTCTGCTCTCAACACTTCAGAGCCTGGCTGAGCACGACGGCACTGCCCTGCACGCTTCTGGGTCAGAGACTGCATAGCCCAACTGCAGGGCATCGGTTTTTGCACCCTGAAAGCCAACAGAATCCAGCCAGCATCAGGAGTCACACCCAAACGCTGCTGGCTCCCTCTCTTCCTTGGCTAACAGCTCCAAGCAGGCTGCAGCTAAAGAGCTTCAGTGTTCATGTGCTATCTCAGATTTTGTGAGACACCTACAACTGGTCTTTCAGAGTCTCTTCAGATGTCCCTCTCATGGAATTACTGTGTCAGAGACACTTCAGAACCAGCACTGATTTGACCCTCACCCACCAGCTGACATAGGAAGTCAGCCTGCACTTTCAAGGCAAGATTTTTTGGGGGCTTGGCAGCGTTGTGCACAGAACAGAGCTGTTTGCTCTTCCTACTTTCAGACAATCAAATCCAGACTGGAAAAGCATTGATCGTGTCAGGACAACAATAGTTTTAGAGCAACTGGACGAACACTGAGCCCCATTTGCTCGCACATGACACTGAACTAAATCAGCCCCAGAGAAAAGCTTTGCAGAGCCTAGCAGATATTAGCAAGACAAGACCAGGAGCTTCCAAACCCTTCTGGGCTGTTCATGTTATCAGGAAAGGTGAAACAGCTGTTTCATAACAGTTCTTCACCAGCAAATCGCAGTTCATGGAAGGGACAAGATCACAGCAAAGCTCATCAGTGAGGGGGGAAAAAAAAAAAAAAAAAAAATAATCAGGAAGATGGGTCTCTCCACTTTTGCAGAAGACATCTTTCCTTCAACAAACTTCCTTCAAGCAGACTGCTGTCTCAGGAACACTGCAGAGAGACACTCTCGTTCCGAAAAGACCAGAGTGAAAGCAGGGTCAGCCTGAGGGCAAGAGAGACTAAGCTCTTTAAATGCCTTGCGATTTCAGCTTAGCCCTGATGCACTGACAGAGATACAAATGGGAACACACACAAGTCAGCTTAACACAGAGAAGGCAGAACAAGACAGCCAACACGCAAGAAAGAGAAGCTACAAGAGAGAATCAAAAACTATGAAGAGGACATCCAGTAGCTGAAGAGCAGTCAGGGGATATCCTTTTGGCCACAGGTCAATGACTTTGTATTTAGACCTCAATGAATTGAAGAGCATGATCAAATATGGGGAAGGAAGCTAGAAAAGGGAAAGTACACAGTGCGCAAAATACAGAGAAGCACAAACACACCCCTGTCTAGATGCTCTGCACTTGACCACCACAGCTGGGAACATTTAAAGATAAGGAAAGGAGGAAAATCTAGGGACTACTATCCCAAGTATATTCACATGATAAAACGCATTAAATAGCTACTGCCTCACACTCAAACTTAACAGTGGTATAAATGATCTCCCTGGTGGGATGTACTCTCCACTTCCCAGCAGTAGATGGGATATCAAGACAACTGGTATCGTTCATGACACCACGCAAAGGACTGACACTGGAATAGCAAATCTGACCAAATCAATCACCCAGGGCAATGCTGGGCACAGCAACCCTGAAATCAGATTTCTAGGAACACACCACCTTCCTCCACATGTGGCCTAGCAGCAATTCTCCACCAACTAGGTGCTTTGGTCTGCAGCAAAGACAGGCTGTGGATCGTCAGAGCACTTCACCATCATGCTCTTCTCTGTCCAGAATGAACAGGGCAAAAGCAAGGCTACGGTGGAGCCTGCTTCAGTGCTGGCAGCACACAGCAGAGAGCTGCCCCAAGCCAGATGTTTTGAAAGTAAAATACAGCCTGTAGTTTGTTGAGGGATCTTAGAGGTTTGCTTGTGTACCAGGCAGTGGCATCCAACCATCAGATGCTCATGCTGCACTCTTCCTTAGAGTACCCAGTGCTCCTGCTCTACCCCAGAACCACATAAGTTTGGGTGAACACTTGTGGCCATATTCTAGCTGGCTGGAGACAGTGTAGCTAAGAACACTCACCCCGACAAAGGGAATGAACTTCTGCGAAGATTCTTCATCAGGGCTAAAGGCAAAGAGAAAAGAGTTGTTAACAGCTTGCTTCCACACGGGGCACAATACTCACTTCATATGTCGCATTCAAGCATGCAGCAGGGATGGACAGTATGCAAGCGCCAGTCCAATGGCTCCTCTCAAGGCCCCTTGCCAGCACGCTAGGAATCTGCACGGGTGGGGAAGAGCACGCAGCTTGCTGCACATCTCTCGGGGGAAAGGTCTCTTCCTCCCTCCCTCGCGCTTGACAGAGAAACATGCTTTAATGGCATGGCAGTCATTACAGACACACAACCTCCTACTGCAAGGAAATGGATCTGTGCCACAACAACACGGAGAACTGTGCGTTACTTACTAGTACCTGAAGCGCTCTGCACGCATGGCCTTCACGCGTCCCACCTTTGGAGTCATGTGCCATACCTTGCAAATCCCAGCATCGCTAAAGCAGTTAGCCTGCCACGGGGTTACAAGCCGTGACACGAGGTTATTTGTACAGCACTACCAAGTACGTACACACACACGCACGCACACAGATACATGTTCCTTGCCACTGGGAGCTTGCAGTCCTTAGACAGGGACGCTAGAGAGGTTGGGCACCAGAGCACACCAGGTAGATCAAGACTGGTGGAACAGCAAACAGCTAAACCAAACCGAAAAAACACACACCATGTCCTAGAAATAGCTGGAGACAATGCTACACACATTTTGAAAGCAGGAAGGCAGCAGCCCCTCCCTGCTCTGGCCCTGCCCAGGATTCATAAGCCAGAAGGTAGAGAAGGGCCAGCAGTGAAGGCTACAGTAGAACTTAGCAGGAATTAGGGAGAAACTCAACAAAGACAAGAGAGTGAAGACCTGAGCAAGGAGAAAGGCAGGCTAGGAGGGCCTGCAAAGCCCCTGCTCCCTTCAAGGGCAACAAAAATGAAGGTGGATCCACAGGGTGAGGAGATGACTGCAGGAGCACATCCACGTGTTCGGAAGAATTACAGCTCAGCAGTGGAAGTGACTTCATGGGCAAGACACAACACATTTCTCAGTGGCCAAGCACAGGCAACAGGTAGGAAGCAGACAAACATCGCGATATCTCACGTTTCCCTTCTTGTGCATCCCTCAGTGCTTGAAGCACTACAAGGTTCAGAGAAAAACCACCAAGCATCGCCTTCATCCAGAACACTGCCGGGTGCAGCACAAATACTTCAGGCAGCAGGTATTTCTGTGCTGTTTCCAGCACAGGTCAGAAACGCAAATGCACAAAGGTTGTTATCCCCTGTGTGACTAGCACAGGCTGGACAGTTTCCTCTGAGCCCTATGAAAAGAATGGCATAGAACCGCAGAAAACACACCTCAGCCAGAGCTCCCTCTTGGTCCAAAGCAGAGTGTGTTTTTGCAAATCGCTTCTCACTTTGGCTTGGCTCTGCTTACTCATCCCTAAGGCAAACCCAGGGGCTTTGCTCCCTTCCTACCTCACAACCCCAGGCACTGCACCTTCGTTCTTCCCCCGAAGCACATGACAAAATAACAGAATCCCTGATGCTGTGTTGGAAGCCAGAAAAGGTCACATCCCTCCAAACATGGCTGCAGGCCCCCCAGCAAATAAACCTCCTACAAACATGACATTCCCAGCTCCAGTTTTGCGAAGGGAGACAAGAAATCCACAGAGCTGTTGGAAGAAGCACAGAACAGAGGCTCAGCTTTCTTCTCATTTCTTCAGCTCCACGAGCTGAGCAAGCAGGCAAAAGCGAGTCCCACCGACCAAGTGAGGGAAGCACAACAGTCGCCTAGTCATCTTTCAGCTACTGGACGGCTTGGCTCTGAGCTGTCAGAAAACAAACCATGCCCAGCTCCAGCAGAAAACTCATTCTTTTTCCTCCTAGGAGCTCAGACTCCCACTGAGGGGAGCACAGGGGCAATTCTGACACAAATCATTTGCTTCAGTCACCATTTATCACAGCTGACAATGATGCACAGGCTGTTCCTGAAGCAATCCAGCTGGATTTCAGCTCAGTCAGTCTAGTCCTGTCACACATCCTCTTGGGAACTCAGATCTTGCACATGTGCCTCTTAAAATGCAGCTTATCAAAACAGCTGCTCTTCATGTGGATGAAAGGAAAGATGAGATAACTGTGCTTGTTCTCCTCTTTCATGATCTTCCCCAATTCTTGTCCTTCAGGATCCCAAAATATGAATCCAGAATCCTTTCACCTTCCTAACGGTCTCCCTCCCATTCCTCCTACCGCAACCCTGCAACTAAAATATCCCCTGTCCCTGGAACGGCAGCTCCCCTGTACTGCCTAGGCTGCACAGATTCCCAGGCTGCAGAGGTGTTTCCCCCCAGCCATGCCCAGGGCACTGGTTTTATCCATAGGGCTTCCGGAAGGCCCTGGTATCTCAGTTACAGTTTAAAGCCAGACCTGACCCTGGTTTGTGATTTTTAACACTGTTATTGATACTTCACCTCTGTAATTCTGGGGAGGAAAAAAAATAATAAAATCCGGTGGAAACCGAAAACCAGACCTATGCAGAGAGGCTAGAAAGAAAATATTTAACTGGCGTAGGGAGTTGTCTAATTACTATTTTTTGCTTGGGCAAAATCCATCCATCTGCAATCAGTTCTTCAAAGGCAAACTGTCCAGAAATGGACTTGCAGGCTCCCTCCCTACCCCAAGAAATCAATTCAGATTGAACAAAAGACAAAGAGCCAGATTTCTATGGTTTAGGACTCTTACAAAGGAGAAGCAGGCATCTCACCAGGACAAATAATAACCTCTCTCACCTCTGGGCCAAAGTACAAACTACGCCGCAAAGCGCTCTGACATTACAGTAAGAAGAACTGAATAATCACCGAGAGCAGTTATGCCAGTTACTAGCCTTTCAGTAAGACTTCCTTTAAAATTTAAGCAACCCAAACCAGTTGCAAATGAAGCCAAACACCTGTGATTTCCTAGCAGCAGGGTCTCGGGTACTACCTTTAATCCAGGCAAGTCCTGCAGAGGGGCAGCAGGAGAGAGGGGACTTTATCACTGAAGAACTAGCAGGCCTCTAAGCCATTTCAGGCCAGGGCTACCAACAGCTCTCCAAGGTTTGTCTTGGGTATGAAGCATCTGCCCTTCCCACTGGGCAAGTGCAGCATCCTGCTGGCTAACGCTGTCCCTGTTCCACCAAGTCTCCATCGGTCAAATCAAACAAAGGGACAAAGCAACTCCAAGTCCCCACAACACATCAGATGAGACGCCTCTTTGCTTCTCCAGGAAACTCCCATCCAGCACCCTTCATGTTCCTACAGCAGGCTGGGCACGTTCAACAGGACGTCCAACAGTTCTTGAGCCTTGACTCTTCTCTGGTGCACTGCTCTGCCAGGCAAGGGGCACAAATAAACTCCTGTTATTGTTTCCGCCAGCTGTCCAGGGAGGTTCATGTAGCAACCAGCCAAATGACATGGGCACGGCTGAGCCACAGGAGGGACCGGGTTCATCCTCACTAGCCATCTTCATGTTCAGCAACCGCTGCAGGGTGTGTTTTAGAAGCAGAACTGAGAGAAGTGACCTGGACTCTGCCTAGCTGCTGTCCTGCAGAGCCTCAGAGACATGCAGCAGGCAGAAAACAGTGCTACCCCCAGCTCCTATTGCTCAGGAACCCTCCAACCCAAGGCGCCTGTGCTCCAGGGAGCAAGAGTTGGGGAAGTGCTCTACAACACGAGTGAAGAGCTTTTAGCAAATGTGAAACTAGGTAGGAAATGACCCAGCCCTCACCCTGACAAGTGAGCAATGCGTTCATTTCCAAAAGCCAAGCTGCTCCCTAGGTTCGTGCAAGGGCTCTCCAGAAGCCGTATGACATGAGCTGTGCTGGACGCTGAATTACAGTGGGTGACACCAGCCCAGGTTCACAGAACTGATGAGCAATCCAGCTACGCTGGGAACAGGCGTCTGTCAAGTCTCAGATCTCAAATACCGCAGGATTTCATTCAAGAAAGCAATGCAGAGAGGTATCAGCATCAATGAAACACCCCTCCTAGTGAGAGGCCCACCTCTGCCACCACGGTCTTAGCTCCCCAGGTGTTGACTGGACTGCAGTGTTTCTTGACAATTCAGCAACCAGTAACTCTCCCAGTGCTCACAAAGTCAGTCACCCAGTGTAACGCAGAGGAGCTGAAATGGCAATTCATTTCCTTCCTGAACCCCTTCCTCAAAGCCAGCCCCCTTGATGTCAGGTAAGGTCAGCAGATGTTCCAAAAGAATGGGATTAAGCTTTCGCACCATTGCAGTCCATCACAGGCAATACATGCGCCAACCTTTTGCCATGACAAACAGAACAAGGCTACAGGAAGGAGAGCGGAGGTAAGTCAAGATAGGGATAGCTGGCAATAAAGTTATAAAGCAGCTCACCACATACAGCTACGTCCTAAAGACTGGCTTGGCTTTCCTTGGACCGCTACGGCTTGTTTAACAGAGCAAATGCTAGGTTACTGGGAGCTTTGAATTGCAATGAAATTGTAGGCAGCACTGCTGTTTCTACATGGATCACTGCCTTGAAAGCTGGCCTTGGCGAAGACGTTCACCTCTGCTCTCAAGGGACAGGGAGCTGCAGCACCTTCATGAACTGAGGGCAAAATAAACAACGTCCAATAATCAAATGATTTGTAGCGGGGGAACCTGCAGAGCAAGGGGGTCTTGGAGGCAGCTCAGAGAGCCTAACTCCACTGCTAGCATATATCTGCCTTCTCTTTCTTAAGCTCCGTGAAGTCCCATGCATTTGGGATAGCCTGCCAGTAAGAGACCAGTCCTCAGTTTTCATATTACAGAGAGAAGATTTGCTGGTCTGCACTCAGGCACTGCACAGCTGAACCCCAACCTGAGCCACTGAGTGCCACTTACAGCACTCCAGCTCCAACAGACAGGAACTGAAAAGCCTTTGGTCAGTCCTGATTCTTTTAGAGCTATGCTATATCCTCTGATGACTAGGAAGAAGGGAAAAAAACACCCCTTCCTCCTCCGTGTTTTACTGCTCAAAGCTTCTCTCTCAATAACCCCTTAACTCCCATTCAATCTACATCCTGGGAAGCTGTATGTGTGGTCCAAAGGCAGAGCAGTCATTTTCAACAATGTGTTCTATCAGCAGATGCCATAATTTCAAAGCAGCGAGCAGAAATTAACTTAAAGCACAAACTGTGCATCCCAGACCTGCAAGAACTGTTAAACAAGGCACAAAAGACCAGTTCATGGGGAAAGAGATGGGAGACGGGAGAGGGAACCTAAAAGGAACCGATACCTTATGGTAAAATCAAAATGAAAGCTCTTTTTCCTTTTCAGAAAGCAACCAAAGAGAAAGATAAATATGTTATTATACTTACAACAAAGTGATGCATTCATTTAGATACCGCTAATGGAGACACATTTCTGTGTTGTTTTTCACAATACCCTCCCCTAAGTTGCTGCCAATGACAGAGAATTGCATTTCTAAAGAAAGCCACGGAGATAACTGGCCATCAGTCCATGGGAGAGCTTGTCCTCTCACTCACTCTCCAGTTTGCTGGCGGGGTACTTAGCTGAAAGTAGAAGCTATTTTAAAGCGGACACAACAGAGATACTAAAAGACTGCAGGCTACTCCATGAGTATGACAGTCTCGGCAATCTCTCTTCCAACTAACCTTCGGCAGGGTTTGAGACTGGTTTAAACCTATTAACAGCTTCAGGCATGGCACCACCAAGTCCAAAGAGTCTAAAATCCAAATGGATCAGACCAGCTTGGTACAGCAGTCATGCACACTGCTGGGAGGGCTAAGTGCATGTGTTACTGAAATACATTTCAGATGTTTTTCAACAGAGTATCAAATTGATCTTTCTGGGCACATTAGAAAATGATTTAATGTGTGTTAATGACAAAAAAGAACCTGTAACAGAATGGAGAAGGCAGTGGAGACCAATGCAGAACCCAGCAACTGAAAGGGTGCAGAGAAAGAACAAGGCAGCCATCAGAAGGGGTTCACACTGCACTAGGGGTGCCTGAACTCCCTACTGGTATCTAAGGTGAGTCTTCACACAAACACGTTATAAGATCCAAAGTAAGAGCTTCGAGTACTCTGTGGTTCTCCAGACTTCACCTTTATCAGGTTAACATTACACAAGTTCACAAATACATGAAGAGTATCCACTCTTTTTAAGGGACTAGCCAATCTGGAAATACTTTTCCTAGGAGAGCATGAAGAACAGGCTAAATTTTACTGAATCATTTCTGCAAAATAACGTAGAGCAGACACAGGAATGGAAAAGCAACATACAATGAGCATTTCCAAAAAGAGAGGAAAAAAAAAGTGACTCTACCTACATCTTTAATCCCTCCCAGTTCTTATGCCAAGGAGGCACCGATCAGAGAAAATGTCCAAAAAAGTCCAAAAATGAAAGATCAGATATAACATGCGAAGGCTAGTAATTAACAACTAACATCATCCATGCCTCATAGGAGATTGCTAGCCCCTAACTGAGAAAAATCATGAGCTTAGTGTTCGTCCTGCTCTCAGAAATTACTCAGATGTGAGCTGGAGTCTATTAGTTTCCTCTGTGCCTCAGCAACAATGCATCTTCTACCCCTCAGTGACAGTTGTTGCTCTTCGCGGACCACAGCCACATGAGGCTCTACATACTTCTGAACCTTGTTTTCAGACGCCAATCCTCCCTCCTACAGGCCGCTTATCCCTTAGGACAAGTTGCAATAAAACCTGGTGAATGTCAGCCCACCCCAACAGGAGTCCAGGTAGCCTGCAACTGCCAATCAACAAGAATTTTGTCTCTCCTGAGGGAAGCTCTGCTATTTACACTCCAAAAATAATGGGTTTCAGATCCCTCCACACTGATGTAAAAAGGCCAGGTCTCATGAAAGATATTTTTGGGAAGAATACCACAATCTGGTCTTACACACCTAAGGGGTCTCTGTGGCAAGGGAGAGGTCTCTGGTAAGAGATCTCTGGAATCTAAGCAGCTATCGTCTGTCCATCCCCCATCCTGCCTAGTCCCCACTTCCCCAGACCTCTCATACCTTCAAAGAAATAGTGCACTTAAAAGTAACCGCACTGCTGTAGATTCAGTGTTACCTACGTGGGACACATCACTGGGCACAGGCTACCGTAAGGCTCCCAAGGTGGTTGCAGCTTGGAGTGATTTTAAGGCTGCTGGCACACAAGATGAGAAAAGCACTTTCCTTTCAACCTGATGTTTGCTCTGGAAAGTCAATATTACATTAGTGACATACCTTTTCTGCTTGTACGTCAGCATCGCTTCAGCAATGGGCAACTGGTGTGCACAGTTTGCCCCTGCTATATACTGTGTTATCCGGGAGACAACATCAGGCGTTTCTGGAACTGCAGTAGAACAAAGAGAGAAAACAATGTAAGTGACTTCTCAAACCATCACCAGCACTGTCCTCCATTTGCTCAGCCAAGCAGCTGATGGTACCCAGCCAGCTCCATCTGAACTGCACCTTCCAAAGGAAGCTCTGAGCACGGTTCAGCTGCCTGACCAAAAGCAAACATCCTGCAAAAGCACCAAGGTAAAAACATTAGGAAGGCACGCTAGATACACAGACATCTGTACGCAGCGTTAACGAATATAAAATAACCATAATAGAGTCAGTAAATTGCTTTTCTTTGAAAAGGTGTACCTGTCCAGAGTCAGCTTCAGACGTTTTTGTACCTTGACTGTACATATCTGCTGATGAAAGTGCCTAGCCACCTCTCCCAGGGTCTTGGCGAGCTGCTCTGCTCTCACTGGCATTTGGGTTATCTGATGTGCTAAAAAACTCATGGCTGTGCTGAGTTAACGGAAAAGACAGAGCCACGCAAGGGTTGGGAGAACGCAACGATCACGTGTGTAGTGCCAAGTATGCTTCAGATCTGTGAGACTGTGTTTGATTCAAGTTGACAGGAAGACATTTCCTAAATGCCTTCCATTTTTCTTTGGTTTCAAGCAAAGAGCCTCAACTGTGACATCAAGGGACCACAAGTGACCTTCACCAGGCTCTTCCATACCTTAACAGCATTTTAACCGAGACTCTTTGAATCAGAACAGTGAACTGTGAAGAGCTATGATTCTTTGCCAGATCTTCTTATGCCATCATGGGTTTTCTGTGCAGTTCTCACTGCAGATGAAAATGGAGAATTCTACAAGATCTGGACTGCACAAAAATGAGGCTGCATTTATTTGCCTGCATGCTATAAGAAAACAAGGGCTGCAGTGTACAGCCAACTAAAGAACAGATACGGCTCTTGAGCTGGATTTTGATAGTTAATGAAGTATTCCCAACCCAGCCACAAAAAAATCAGGTCTGTATTGACATTTGTCTGCATTTTCAAGAGCAGGAAAGAATTAAAAGAAACCAGTTTCAGACACCTGTTCTTCCACGGTCTTAGAATCAAGGAAAAACGTAGGCTGGGTGGCACACTAGGAGATCTCCAGTGCAGCCTCCTGCTCCCAGTAGGGCTAACTTCACCTTCAGAACAGGCTGCCCAGGGTCTTGTCCAGCCAAGTCCTCACCTGCTGGAAAAGGCTCTGAAAAATCACCTGTGAAGAGGTGTCTCTCTCCTCCTCTCATGGCTAGAGGGCTTCCACGAGCATCCTGGCAGACCTCAGGCACTCTGCAATTCCAACAGGAGAACCACACTGCAACCTCCCCATGCACACAGTGCTCTGAAACCACCAAAACTTCTCCCTTCTAGTGAAATTTCTGTACGAGATACGCTGCCATGAAAGAATCCCTTCTTGGTCAAGTCTCAAGCTTCCACGTAGCCCTAAACGTCAAATGCAAATCCTCCTTTCTCCTGTTTCTTTCCGTTCTTGAAGGAACGGATGGAAAAGTGGTAAGCATTAATATTTTAAGCAAATTAGTACTTTAACACACGGTAAGGCTTTATCCTGACCTAGAACAGGCTCAGATCAGAGTAGGAACTTGTTGATCTGACCTAGGGCAGCTCCCATTTGTTACAACACTGGTGAAGAACAAAACTCTTTTTAAATAAGAAAGATCCTGCCAGCAGACTTGAGAAACGTCAAGGTCATTCTCACGCGTAACTGACAGAAGTTCATTTCCAGTTTTCCACATCTTTGAGGCTGGACAGATTCTGAAGGGCCAAAGAAAGCAATATACTGAACTTGGTAGCGAGACCTCCACATCAAAGAACAGAGCTGAGAGCTAGGTAAAAACAGCGTGACTCTGAGGCAGCTAGCACCTCTGGGAGCCAACAACTGTTTGCAAACCACCATGTGGAGGACATACAAAGGTCAGCATCTGAAAAGGGAATGCGGTGGAGCAAGGAGAAAAGAGGAAAAAAAAACATTTGTCTGCTTCCTCTTGTATTTACTTGACCTTTGCTAAAATTACTCATTCAAGCCTTTCATCCCACACAGGCCAGACAGACACATGGTCTTACCAGTGGTCTGTGCTTCAAGTTTGTTGAACAGATCTCTCCAGGCTAGATCTTGGAAGAAGTTGTTGTATCTATAATCTACAGACCCCAGATACTTGGCCACTGGATGAGAGCCTAAGAAAAAGGAAAACATGAGAGTAGTTCTTCCCAGCACTGAACACAAGTGTGTTTTTTATCGGTGAGAAATTAAATTCCAAAATCAAAACTACACTAGACATCCCACAAATAAATTTCTTCAATTAAACCCAAGTAATTTAGTCCATCTTACCTCTACAAGAGCACGCAAAAAGACTTCCCAGCAGAGAGACTACTTCAACACCACTGCTATCTTTCAGTGACACCTCCCCCTTTCCCCAGCCAACTTAAATTTTAAAAAGCCAAAGAAAACAGGACTGGGAAACTGCTGAGGAAAGAAATTATTTGGAAGACACAGAGGCCCTATGGCTCCCCACTTCAGCCTCTCAGTTTTGCAAACTGCGTCCCCAGCAGCCTTTCCTGCCCACAGGCTGCAGCGCGCACACCACGGCCAGGTCACCTCTGCCAAGAGGAGTCGGGCCCCCTCCTCCAAACACCAGTCACACACCACAGCTGCTTCGCAATAGTAAGAAGAGGCAATTGTCCCCAGCCAGGGAAAACAACCCAGGCAGGCTTGTTTAACCGGTGGAGAAGGGCTACAACAAGTTCAATAAATAGGCTGTAACTAAAGACAGAAGGCAGAGTCCAAGGATTACCGTCCCCACTGAATGTTGGCATATGCGTCAGGTCCCTGCTTGCTCTAGCTATGCCTTATGGCTGCTCTGTGAGCAGGGACAGACCTCTTTGCAGAAAGTTTGTGTCTCCTGCCTCCAGCTTGCAGCCCTGGATGGAGACTTGACTTCATACTTAGACTGAACAGAAGAGCATTTAAGTGACAAACTCTGCCCTGGGAGGTGGCAAAAATTTGCTACCTTCATTTTAGGCCACATGTGTCCCCAACCAGACAATCTGCTCTTGCAACTACCTCTCCAGTTTTTCTACACAGGAGAAAAGGTATGCCAGGATTGCACTTTCCAGCCACCATATTTCAGCCATACTCTGCAGGAGTCCTGTAACATTTACCGTCAGCCATGAAGTAGTCCCAGAGTTCCTCCTAATCATCTTCTTTTCATCCTTCCTGCATACCAAATTCTCACATCAAGCCACACTTCCAGAGATTGCATCAGCTGGTAACTGGTAATGTGACAATTCCTTCCAAAAAGACCTCAGTTGCTTAACTATACTCACTATCCTCCAGTAAAGCTCATGGTGGAAAACCTCCCAGTGTCTTTTCTCAGTCCTCCAAACCAGTGCTGGTTTCCAGATTTCCAGGAAAGGTTCAAGCAGAAGGTCTCTCTGAGCTCCCCTCATCGCCATTAGAGACTGGAGCCTAAGTTCCTCCTGGACCCTCCTGATCATGGCTACTTTCAAACCCATCATTTCTTTTGCAGTGGAGTTTTCAACAGTGCACGCGGAACAGCTCTGCACCGTGCACTGGAGAAGCTTTCCCACATTCTGGGCAAACATATCACACACGGTATACGTAGTTGGAAACAAGTGCTAAATACGAGCACTCCCAAGAAGCTCTATCCATGGGAGCTAAATAAAATGCTAAAAAACCCCAAACAGCCAAAATAACCCCCAACCTTATTTTCTATGTTATTTACCCCTTTTCGGTTGTTTAATACACTGGTTTGGCCATCAGAGGAGTCTTTCAGCCATAGAATTAGAGGCACGAAGCAGGACCGAACCTCCCAGTACAGGTGCTTACAGACACTCAGCATTCCTCATCGTTAACAGACCACTGTAGGCTGACTCTTCTGTCACTGCAGCGTGCAGTTGTGGACTAACAAGGTAAAGCACTTTTGAAAAAACTCCACCATTCCCATTTCAAAGGTGCTGCTAACAGCAGAAAGTCTTTTTCCTTTAAGACGTTTACGGCATGGTCACTATTTTGTCTTGGGTGCTTTTTCAATTGTCAGAAAAGAGAGATTGCTCCTTGGTCACTTTAATGAACTGCCAGAAAGCTGGCCAGAAATAAGCACTTGATCTGATCAGGAAATACTGCAGCCTTCTATGGGAAAGGCCCTGTTAGAGAAGTTTCTATATTTAAAGTACATTTGAAAAGCATTCACAGTTCTGAACCAGGTCCATTATCAAAGTGCTTTGTTCTTTCTTTTTATTTTTAATTACAAAAGAAAGTTTTAAGATTGAAAAAACAACCCAAACCACACTAGCTCAATCTTGTGTTGCACTTTCAAAGAGAGAATATTTTCAGACAATTAAAGACTGCAGGACAGAAAACTCTTCTGAGGCTGAGAGACAATCAGCATGTGAGGACCAAAGTCCTCAGTCACACAGGCTCTCATTCAAAGCGCATTTAACCCTGCAGAAATATTTCTTTTTGTTTTTACCCCCTAAAGGGCGCTCTCTCCTCTTCCTGCCAACCACTTTGGAAACAAAATGCCTCCCCCTTACAGAAGGATCCAGCTCTCTTCCTCTGCCTTTTTCATTTGACTTCTGCAAATCGCACCGCTGAATTGACAGCCTAACCCCCTACTGTTCATGGTGCCAGGCAGCAGCTTCTGACCCCTACAGCAACTGCCATCAGCTGGTCCCAAAACCTAGAAGACCAGAAAAATACAGAGAAAAAGTGTTTTTCAAATTTTTGGTTGCCTACACCACTTAAGTGCCCTGTTCACACAATCCAAGCCTCCAAACTAGACCAGCTTCTGGCATCACACCCTTGGAACACCAACGTTGCCCAGATGCCCCTGCCCACAAGCATCAGTGACCAGCTGGCTTCCCAAGGCCTCACTGCTACGACATTCCTCACATTTCTGACTACGAGATCCCTAACATTATTATCAGTTGTCTCTACTCAACACAAGTGATCCAAGCTGGATAACTTTCCAGCCAGGCAGGCTTGTTGAGCTGCTGGAAGGGCAGAAAAAGTGCTGGAAAACTGAGGGAAAAACCCAAGAACAGCACAGAGGAAAGGTCAAAAGATACACGTAATTTGAATAATTTGGACTCTCAGCAGTTTCAGAGCCTTTAAAAATTTTTTTTCAACCCTCCCTCCTCCATAAACATTTTTTGTATCAGCCTCAGGGAGGCCAGAACAGTCACTGCTTTGGGAAACACAGTGCCCAATGAATTCAAGATTTCAGCCAGAGAAAAGGCTTCTAGAACATTATTCTATGTATTCAATGTACCATGATAAAAGGATACATAAGAGCCGCCCCATGTGGGGAGGAAGTACTCAACCTCTTCCTTCAAATGAAAGGTTTACAAGCAGACTCTGGCATCAGGAACGTAAAGATGAAATTCACTCACGCAAGAGCAGTAACACAAGCATTACACAACACTAACAGCATGACATTTGCCTCATTTAACAGCCATATACCTAGCCGAAGCTTTCAGGAAGGCTGCTCCTGAGGGAACACATCACATTTAATCCATTCATCTTTCTATGAAGAAAAATAGTTCCTTATTTACCTAGAGGGATGATCAAAAATCTCATGTAGCCGAGCCAGTCTGGGGTTTTGTGAGACAGCTGCTCTACAAAGAGCCTCAATACAGCGCTGAGGTAATTCTGGGCTCCAGCCACTGCGATTTTAATTGGGTTTGGAGGCTGTGAATTGCAGTTACAGCTAAACAGAAAAAGAGGAAACATTCGTAACTGTGCTTCCAACCAGGTATTTCAGAATAAGTTAAGAAAACCCACTTGGATAACAACAACCACAGCAGAAGAGAGCTTGTTCAACACACGAGGCAACATCACAATAATTAGCAGCAGCTTGAAACATTATTAATAGAATGCAACATTGTTCAGTACTTTCTAAATTGGTCTCCTTGGTCCTTGTTTCACACATTTTGATAATCTAAAGGGCTAGAATCAACTCTCTGGATTAGGATGTACCTATTGCAACTAACTGCTGTGTCAGAGAACATACTCGGGTACACACGGCCCTCAGCAGGTATCTAGGGAATGCCCTGAGGAATTAATCGGGGTGGGGGGTGGGGGGTGGTGTACGCACCAAAAACTTGCCTATTAGCTTCGTATGTTTTACTGGTTATTAGATCTGACTTATGAGGTAGCCTCCAAAGCACAATCTTTTAAAATCACTCTTGTCGATGAAAGGAGACTTGTACCACAACACACGGCAGAACAGCAACAACTCTGCAGGGCTGGCGAGTGCTGAAGAGCCACACAACTCTGACTTCAGGAGAGTACATTGGGGAGAAGTATTGGAAGCGAGAAGTATTTCTCAGCTATTGGATGGAAAACTCCCTGGGCACTGGGGCACAGGAGTTTAGAGGCTTTTAGAGCTGAGACTCAACAAACAACACAAGCAAGGCGAGAACTTACTATCTCTGTATCCTGGAGACAATAGTGCTGAAAGCTGCCTGAATATCAGCTGAGGAGCATGTGCAGACCACTGGCAAGGTATGCTTTTGCAAGACATCTGATAGGTACTGAGGAGAGAATAGAACATTTTATAGTCCTTTTTTTGGTACAGTTTGTCATAAGAAGAAAATCTTCCTCCCCCAGCCTCCTAGGTATTCTCACACCCAAGCATAGGCACTCTCCCCATATGCAATTTGTAAGTGATACTGCTAATTCTCAAATATCTCATCCTTGTGCATCAGCCAAAGGAAAGCTCTTCCCCTAGAAAAATGGAAATGTTGCACCTTTGCAACACACACCAACACTATATCCAAAACATGCTGACAACTCTAGAACAGTAGGGGGTTTATGGCTGCAGAAAGCAGGGCAGCAGCAGGCCACTCACCTAGCAGACAACACCGGGTGTAAGAACAAATGCTGTCTACTTGCCAGCTTCTGGAACTGCAATTGCATTTCTCTCTGATTTCAGGACTTAAACGCAGTGTTCTACCAACCCTCAAGCTCTGAAAAAGGGAAGGGTGCTACCAACACACATGTTCCTCATAAGAGACTGTTTCCCCTCCATGCAGCTAACAAGAAATGAGTGAACAGAACACCCCAGGTACAGGTGGACACTTTCAAATTCTGCACTGCTAATCTATACATCCCAGCCAACGCTTCATGTCCTCTGATACTGCAGGCACAAGCTGCTAAAACTACTGGAAGATGACCTACAATGCTTTCTGTCCATCTCTAGAAGGCATTTTTTTCATCTTCAAGTAAAGAGAAACCAGAACCAGCTGGTATTTTTGCACTCTCAGATATCAAGACCCTAGTTCTTCCAGAAGCAGAAAGCCAAACCAGACAATGTAGCTCCATGAGCCTGGCACAAGTTCTACAGGCAACAGTCACCCAGTACAAATTTATTGGTCCTCTTCCACACGTACTTTGCTGCTTTCTCAGACCAAGGTTCCAAAGTGAACAACATTTTTTCCAAGCCATAACAAACCACCCCATGTTGCCAGCATAAGAAAGCACTGCTCAGGGTTCTTCTTAACACAGCCCTCACTCAGAACAGATGGGGTGACATACCTGCAGTCAGGAATCACAAGTGTGTCTGCAAGACAACAGAACTGACCTGAAATATGTTCTCCTGTGTTCACCACCTGTGCCTAGAAATCTCAGCCTAAACCACAGGTCAGTCCTCCCTACTTCCTTTGTCCCAGTCTACCACAGTTGAGAAGTAGGCTCTTCAATGCAAGGGTCTAGCTATTCCCAGCGTGCTAAACAGAAGGAATGGCATTTTGTAGAAGAGAAAAAAACCTCTCTGGAAAGACACAGGCGGCAAAGCTTTACAAGGTCCACAGCATCTCCTCTGGTCAAACGAAATCCAATCTGTAGGCACCGAACACTCAGTATGCTGCCAGCCCCCACGCACCACCACTGCTCTTCCAACCAAGCAGCAGAACCTACTTGGTTAGTGGTAGAGCTCAAGGCCTGTCCATTCCTGAGGAGGAACAGTGAAGGAGAACTGTGCTTCAGGTAACGTCTCCTGCCTTTACCTGGCCTTGCCAGTCAGAAGTATTGACAAGAATAATGTTTTCTGGCAGCTGGTCATCGGAAACCAGGATGTGATTTAGTTGGTCATACACTGTTTTCCTGGGGATCTGGAAATAAAGACACAGAGAAGAGAACAGTAGCAGATGTCAGCTCAAATTGTCACGCCACCAGCTCCAGGTCTCACAATTCATGAGAGCTGGCTGTGCATGGCTGGCCAGTGCTTGGTCACCCCATCAGCAAAGGCACACCAGCAAGCCACGCCGGCTGCTGGGACTGACACTTGTCAGCTTCTTTGATACTGCAGTATTCTGCCGGCTCCTCTATTAAGCTAGCTTGGTTTTGCTGGCCATTACTCCTTCTGCCATGCACTTTCACTTACATCACTTCATACCAACTAAGAGTTGCCCAAGGAATTTTGGGTTCATAGAAGCCAGGCACAATCTCCTTCAAGGAAGGAATTAAGTGAGCCCAGCAGCTAACAAAAGCACGGTACATACACTCTGCGCAAGTCAGTGCCCTTTTGCAATCCCTACTAATTTGCCTTATTTCACACAAGTAATTCCTCAACACATTTCTATTCATTTCTCTCATCAAAACAATCCATTCCAGTGTTTTCAGTTCATGGTGGGCTGACAAAGCAAAAGCTGCCAAAACCCAGCAGACTGGATGGAAGATACAGTATCAGCCAAGACAAAGTCCCTCCCTCCTGAAGCCCCAGGGCCCAGCTCCTTTCCAGCAGGGACAGCACTTGGACCAGAAGGAAAGAGACTGCAGGAGACAGTTGGAGAAAAGGAAAAAACTATGAGTGGCAGCAGAGACAGCAAGCTTTTTCACACCTGTAAGTGGTGTCGGGTGTCTGGAGAGCGTTCATTGTCCAGACTGTTCGCTCTCTCGTTCTGTGGTCTCACTGGCTGCCTCTCCTTCAGAGATGTGCTCCTTCCCCGACGTCCCGTCTGCTTCCCTTCAGACCTGCTAGAGAAATGTGCTTGCATTCCAGAGCTGCCTCATACCCGAGTGAGATACATCCCTCAAATCCCAGATCACCAAGTCTGGCAAACTCAACAATGTGAGTGGATGCACTGAGGAATCACGCACGTAGATCTGAGCTAGCTTGAGACCTGCTAATTCTGCTTCTGATAGCGCAAAGCACGTGACTCGGCTACACAGCATGTTCCCAGCACTCCCAGGCAGACTTCCACAACCCATGCTAAGACCCACACCACCACCCTGCTGTGGCTACACCAGCATAATAGGATCCAGCCGTACGCACTGCAGTCACACACCCAAAAGCAGCACAGGAATACCTGTTCAAAAAGAACACCTACTTTCTTGCAAATGACCAGAGAAACTCTGTGGTGGGGTTGCTGAAGCCCACGTTCACTACTCTATCTGGGAAGGTTTAACAGGACATGTTAGTCTTGACAACCACCTTTAAGGCTAAAATCTGCATCAGATGTTGACATAGCAACAGTATCTTTGAGCAAGCAGCTCCAGAGTTTTATAAAAACCTCCTTGGACACGGAATGGGTACAGCACAAGAGACAAGAGCAACCTCAGAGCAATGCTGCCCTTCAGGGTTCTGAGCATTCATCTATCAAATGCTCAAGACCCATCTCTTAAGTGCCTGAAAGCAACAATGGTGTCCTTGCAGTCAATGGCTTAAGGCCACCCAGAACAAATGCTAACAAGCTGTCCAGACTTCCCAAGAAGCCCTGCAGCAGGCGCAATGCTGTGTCACCGCCGTACCTGGTGGACGGGATAATGAGGGACTCTGTCTTAGTGATCTTCCCGCTGGGTGGGAGCTTCTCAACAAACACATCTGGTGTGGGAAGTTCAGCTTCCTGGACCTCAGCTTGCTGGTTAGATTCCTGTAAAAACACAAAGAACTGAGTGATCAGGAACAAACCCTTGCCTCTGTCTCACTACCACAAGAGCTGGCAGGAGGCACCCCAGCTTAGCTCTGGCTGGGGCACATTCAACCTGCCTCTTCAACATGCTACCCGCTGCCAGAAGGCAGAAGCCAATACTGGCTATCTGGGGCTCCCTCCCAAGGGAGCTGGAGGTAGGAAAGGTGCTCAGATACACTGTTTGGAACCGGTACTCTCCCAGCTCGAAGCCAGGGACATGCCACCTCCATGCAATGCAGATTAATTCAGCTTACCCAAATGAACTAGTGGAGAGAGAAAGTCATGGGAGAAATGTTACAAACAGCACGGCCCCAGTAGAGCAAGCAACCCAGGACCAGCTTGATTTCTGCCAATTCAACTTGAAGTAATACTTCCGTCTGATAAGATGGAGAATACCTTCCAGGATTGTACACGTGCTCAGCAGCATACTTCGGGCCAGCCTTCCCCAAACCAAGAGAAAGGCTGTTTAACCAGAAGGCCATGTAAAGCATTTTGGTTTCGAAAGGCTGAAAGACAACAACCTTCAACAACTAAGGTCAGGAGGAGAGCTCCGCATCATCTTCACTGCATCTAATGTTATCTACATAAGTTGTGTTGCACGTGCAACTATATGGACGGACAGACACATGCCACAGAATGCAGTTCAAAGTTGACACCCAAACTGTCAGGAGAAATATTAACAAGTGTGCTTTCAACTTACATAAGAGACAGTGTCAGAAATACTGTCGCCTGCATGTTTGGTTCCAAGACTCTTTGTCTTTTCAGGCACTTCTACCTGCTTGAGAGGAAAAAAGTCATTAGCAGCTGTGGCACCAGCACAGTTTTCAGCCACACTCTGGATGAAGCTGTTGGAAAGACACACTTCTCCATTCAAACATTGCACAGCTCTGCAGGATGGCCAGGAGCGCTTCCTGCCCACACCAGGACCCAGGGCATTAGTGTGGGATGAAACAAAGCAGTAGGTGATGCACAACACACGGTAGAGACAAGGAAGCGCCCCGGAATCGGACTGGTATCCTATGCGCCTAATATGCCCATCCATGAGGGGATGGAAAAAGGGGTGAGCTGCTCCTCAGTGTTCACTCCCAGCCACCATGGAAAGTATCCCAACAACAGTAAGCTTCTTCCCAAACAGTGTCAAGGAACCCTAAAATTCCCAGGCAACATCTCCCACCCTGGCAGTCATTTCAAGTATACGGGAAACTGGAGCTAGTCGTACCATTAGCAAGTATTCAATATATAACTGAAAGATGTTCCCTTAATATGCTTTTCCCTTTTGCTTTAGAAAAACCCAAAACACCACCAGTGCCCCCCCATCCCCAAAAAACCTCCACAGAACACCACAACAAATATGTTTTCATAGCAGAAAATTTGTATCTCTGCATTCAATTCTTTGGAGGAGATCAGAAAGGGTGCTTTCATTTAGATATACAAATAGAGACGGTGCAGGTCTGCTATATTGCCTGCAGATAGATGACCTTCTAGAAACATGACTTACAGGGCTTGACGGCTCTCTCTGGCTCCTGATGCTGTGGATGCTACCAATTTCCGTCTGAGAGCTGGAGTGTGACAGTCCTTCAAAATAAGGTCTGAATAAGGAAAGCAAAACCGGTTTCTTACTATCAAAAACACTAACAGAGGAAGTCCACCACATTCACACCAAAGCAACATGACTGTTCCCAGGGCGCCTTACTGCTCCCCAATGGTGCCAGTAAAATTTATAGGCCACTTTTGAAAGGAGTGGGGAGGTGTCCAAGACAGCAAGAAAAGCCAAAAATTCCAAGGACCTCTGTGTAGCCCTGACGCTGACTGACTGACCGACCTCTAATCTAATGGATCCAACATGTCACTTGTCACGCAGCAGACCATATTTATAAAGTTCTTACTAGGAATGCTTGCATGCTCTCACACTACACACCAAACAGACTCTTGTTTCCATAAAATCCAGGGTTGGCACGTGGCTGCAGCATTTTCCCACAGCAGAACAGAATGCACATTCAACCCACACAAGCAGTTGTGTACTCACCACCCCAAGCACCAGGTGTAAAGTTTCACACTGCAATTCTTGTTTCAGCTTTGCAAATGCTGACTGAACTACATGCCATTCCAGACAGGGTCTAGCTCTTGACTGAAATACAGCAAGCAGAGTTACTGCCCTCCACGGATACTCTGCCTCTGTGGGTAAAGTGACTCTTGGTGTTAATATGCATTTTATTTCCAGCTTGCATCTGGATTTGGCTGCCAGCCCTAGGATCCAATTACACATCTGCTCAACAAGATAAGGTAGCGCATAATATCAGATTACGCTTCCACATAAAAAGGCAGCTCATCACATTACGCTACAAGGCTCAATTACAATTTAAGGAACTGATTTATTTTTTGTTGTTGTTGCAGGAAAAACCTGCAAGATACAAACACGAGAACTGGACGCAGCAAACCACAAAGTGTCTCCCCAGGACCAGACACTTACTCCAGCAATAGGTTCTTACTCCAGCAATGACATATCCCAGAACAGTTAGCTTGCTGGCTCCAGGGAACAGGGCATGAGCTCTCTGTGCATACAGTACCACATTTTGGCTTGCTTCATTCAAAGCAGCTGCTCACCACAACACATCTACTTTCAAATCCCTTCAAGGTAAGGGCTACCAACTAGCAATATACTGGGTCAAGCTCCAAATGCCTTTATAAGCCACCAGCCCCATCACTTACCACTGCTGTTGCAGTTCATCCTTGACATCTGCTGGCTCACTGATAGGGAACAAGTCACTCCAGACTCAGAATCTATTCTTGGTCCAACTAGGTTATTCCACATTAATTAGGGTATTATGACACCTGGTAATTAGCTGGCATTTAGCAGATCCTGTACTGACCAACTGCAGTAGCAGGCTTTGCTTGTTTCAGAGCCATCACAACACTGAAGGCCTGAGCATGCAATTACATGCCAGCAGCTCAAACAGTCTCATGTTTTCAGTCTTTATTTGGCAGGGACACGACACAGCTCTCTTTACTCAGGGTTCTGCATCTGTTTTGAGACCCTGAGACAGTGATCCTCGGCTCAGCTCCGCAGTGCTGCTATTGCCTATACGTCAGTGCCCACAAAAGCTGGTTGAGAACAGGCTTGCGTGTATCTACATGTGCTGCATCCAGCCCCCTTGTTTCCCCTGAGGAACTCCTTTGTTTCCCACGGTTCTGCTTCCTTAATCCCTGCAAAGACTCTCTTTCCACACATTCTCTTATCAGCTTTTCCAGAAAGAACAGCCTGCCTTGTCCATCCCTGTCTCTGCTTCTGCAGCTTCCAACTCCATCTCCTTCTGCCTTAGATTTCTCAGCTGTTCCTACCACCTCTTCAAAACACCTGTGTACACAGTTTAACTATTGCCTGCCTGGCAGCAACTCCTGCCCCTGTGCTCAGGTGGCAGGGCAGGCAGAACATCTGCAAAGGGAACAAGGGAAAAAAGACACCAAAGGGAAGTCAGACACCACCTACACACCCCCTCCCCAGCTCACAAGCAGTCATCCACGTAGTAACAACACACACTTGGGCTCTGACACCGGGTCAAAGAGGTGGGGGGAAGGATGGAGGGGTGTGAATAGAAACGTCTAACTTGTGCTAACACTGCGCATGGTCTCTCTCCAGCCCAGCATCAGCCACTCCACACTTACTTTAACTTTGGCTTTGGAGTGCTCAAGACGCTGTCATCATCCTCCATTTCTGGCCCGCTGTCACTAGGGTTCTCTATATCCAGTGTGTCATACAGAAGGTCCAAATCCTCCTCAACCTCTGGAACATGCTCCGCCGGGTCCTGCTCTGAATCCAGAACCTACACAGAGGACAAAAGCGGGTATCGCTGACTCTGCTAGGAGCCAGAGTGATCCCATGCCACCCCGGCTCCCCAGAGGACTGCAGTACACCAGCTTGTGAGGGAGATTGTGTTCCTGGTGCAAGGATACTATATCCAACAGAAACACTGGAGTATGTATATAAGAAGTGCTTGTTTTGGGTCAAGCTTCTCAGTGCCTGGTTAAGTAGGAGTTACCTAACTGGACTAAGAAGCATACCCAAAAAAGCCATAGATTATGTCTATTATTCAACCCCATTCTATAAACAAAGCTTTTAAAAGGCCCAAAGTTTTTAAAAGGCCAAAGTTGCCACGCTCCCCCGATTTGGTACCCAAGCCGGCAGAAATGACAACAGTGTCCACAGGAGGCGCCTGAAGCCCGGACAAGGATCAGCTGCCACCCATATGGAAAGCTGAAGAGAAGAGATTCTCACACAAAACTTCGTGGGCTGCTTCACATATACACCAGAGTAAGCAGGCAGCTGGGCACAGTTCTGAGCTTGCTTTTCGAGTGGCAGCTGCAGAGAAGCAGCAGCTCAGCTGGCTGAGACCTCAGCTATGGGTGCTGACTCTGCTGAGCTAACTTGGGAAGAACAGCAAAGCTAACAGGGCTGTTTGGAAGCGTAAGGAAGCATGAGGAGCTACTCCTTCCCACAAGCCACAAAATCAGCACACAGCCGTACAGCCAATTGAGATCTTAACTGTTTCTATACTAGACAGGTGACGTTACACAGATTTCATGGGTTCTGGATCTCTTTCATTCTCAGCTCTGACCAGACAACTGACTCTCCTGTGGATCTGTGTTTCCCTATCCAAGTTTTTCATGTCTCGCCTGGCTGTTCTAGCAAGATGATCAAACAGGCCGGGATTTAACTTCACAAGCAACATACACTGTAGACTACTTGCCTTTGAAAGGGTCAAAGATAATTTCAAAGCAGTCTGCAAAACTAATTGGGTACACACGTGATTGCCAAAATCTGCTTTTGATAAAACTCGATGTAGAAAATGTTTGATGACATTTTAAAGTTGGCCCTCAAGCCTCCATGCAAGGCCAGGGTGCAAGGAAAGGTCACATCTACCGCAGACTTGAAAACAAAACGAAGGGAACTAGGGACAAACAGAGGAGTGTTCCTGAAGACTAAGGCAAGATGCACCAAGCAGAGGGCAACACACAGGACAGGAAGGCTTACAGAACTAATTACGTACCTCGTCAGACACTTTAAACCTCTTCAGTAATGCCACAACCTTCTGTTTGAAGTTTTGTTGCTGCAAGTCAAAGACACTTTCACGTAAGTAAAGCCATTAAGTGAACTGTTTTCTCCCGGTCTACAAGAACCCCAGACATATCTGACACTGGTGCTCTAGCTGCCGCTTCAAGTCAAACAACTCCTGGCATCACAAACCAAGCCACTGCTATTCTTATGTTGAAATCAGCTTTTCCACACCTGTGATACTTCCTTTTCTGCATAACAATAAGCTACGTCCCATTCCACCAAGAAATACAAACCTTCTGGCCCTGACTGATGGCACACTGCTCTTGTTTGGACACACAGTGGATAGCAAATTATTTTATCTGCCAGATCATCTCCTGTACCCTGTTTGATATTTCTGGCAAAATATCTGGGAGTCAATTTTTCTGATTCTTAACGTGGGTGAGCCAACACAGGCATCTACCCACTGACCCAAAGCTCAAATATGTTTTCTACCAACCAAGCACTGTGTTTTCCAGCAGCCTGCAGTTCATCCTCGCAGGCTTATTTATTTGACTAGCAGCACCGCAGAAAAGTTGTGGGGCCTGTCCTTAGTACTTGCTTATCAGAAAAATGCTTTCTGAGTCTGTTACCCCCAGATCCTGGACACAGCAGGCACCAAGTGCAAAGCAACACAAGCCAAACTGCTGCACTCCCCTTGTGTTTACTTGCCCCCATGAGCGAGCGAGCTCCCTCTCTTGCAGGACCAAACAGCTGAGATTTGCCACCAGCTGCCCAGCTCTTCTCTGTCTCGTCTGACCAAACTAAGTATGCACACCCTGAAGAAAAGGAAGATGAGAAGGGCCCAGGTGTGAGCGCTGGTACACAGCATTTGAGGTGGCACCTCTGTGTCAGGAGGAAAGGGAGGAGAAAACAGCTGGCACCAGGCCACTCTTTAGCAAAGTTGCTCATTCGCTGGCTCTCCTGTACCTCCTCTGAGCTCTTCTTACAAATCCAACTGCCTGCTCCCACTCTGACCTCAGACACTTCATGCCGTCCCACACCTCCAAACCTAGCCCTTTACCTCTGAACTCAAATCCTGCAAGCTGCAGCCACCTTCTAGACAGCTGAAGTTTAGGTGAAATAAATCCACCAGGCCTCAAACAAGACTGCCCTATTTCTGTCCCCAACACACGTGTGAGGCTGAGATGCTCCGAGAGTCGTCCTCTGTCTCAGGAGGCCAAGCACAACCGTCCATCACACAGACCAGCACGGCAGTCTGTGGAGGGAGGACACACAGCACACAGTAGCTAAGGTGCCATGGCCAGAGGTGTCTGCTGGCCTGAATGGTTTGACAGTTGGCAGACAGGGAGGCCTAGTTTGGAGCTGGACTGATGTTAACTTAATTGGCAGCACCAAACCCAGTTTTGGGCCAGCCCTGCACACTGGAAATTCACTGTCACTTCAGAGGTCAGGGCTAGACAGACATTATTATTATGAGGAAGTTGCCTGCTTAATAACCAAGTGGTGTGTTTTGTCCTAGCTGGTCACTGACTCTTGAAAACAACACGAAGGACACCAAGGATATGAACTAGCATGCTCCTGGTCTCACAGACAGGATCTTTTTAATACCAGATTCAGGTCAAAACAGGGGTTATTTCACACCTTATCAAAACATGGATTTCAGAAATAGCCTCACAAGAAGGCACAACAATCTCCAAACTTACTCCTAAGTCCAAAAAGAAACCTAGCCCCATCCTGTTGATTCTGAATTACTGTCATCACAGACATGCACACCTGTGTGAGCAGAATTTTGGCATGGTCAAGCACAAGTCACTGCTCCACAGAGAAGTGCAGCTTTGCAAGCATATGCATGCTTGCTGTAGAGGGTGAATAGCTGCATGCAACTTGCCAAAGCTTTCAACATGCAGCTACTTCTTCTGCCTCAGCACCACAAATACCACCTCAGGTTTATCTGACAGGCTCTAGCCCCTGACTCAACTACTTCATTTTGAAACCTCCCACTGGCCTCTCCCATGCAGAGCACAAGCAGAAGAGATTCCCTTCACTGAAAGCTACTTTCAGGACTTACATGAGCATGGATCCTGCACTGGCTTCTTTGGGGGGGGGTGGAATTTCATACACTTACGTGATTTTTTGGAGCTCCTTAACCTTGCAGCCAAAGGACACTCAGGACAGCACATACATACACCTTGGACTGCCCTACTCCCTGAACTGGCTGCTTTTTTCTAGCTCTTCACACACTGTGACCATGCCCCCATGCTCTCTGCTGGGCCAGCATGGCTGGTACTGCTGCTCCCATAAGCCACATGCACTGTGTATCTTGGCCAGACCCCATCAGTGTTAGTAAAACTAATTTCCACCGACCCTGGTTATGGACGTCGTTCTTACTATCGATCTCCGCTGCTTCTTGGGCTTCCCCAGCTCGTACTCATCATCATCCAAATCCTGAACAGAAAGAGGATTCCTGTGTTACCTTTTGTGATTCAGGGACACATGAGCATTTAAGTGCTAAAAATTTTCCCTCTGTGAAGATGAACCTGCTGCTCTGTCTTCCAGGCATTCAGCATTTGCCTTAACTGCAGTTACGATGGCAGAGGGAAAAGGAAGCGAACCATGTCTGCAGAGGGTCAGGAATAACAGCCTGGAGAAGCAAAACAGCCCTAGTTTTGCATTCAAGGCAGCAGGATAATCACAGCCCCACATTTCAGTGGGTTTCTCTCTCAGTACACTTCCAGAGATGGAAGGCAGGCGATGCCAGAGTCTGAAGGCAAATAAGACCCAAACTCAAAAGCATCTCACATCTACCCAGGGGGTTCTCTGTAAGGACCTGTTTTGTAGAAGGTATTAAAGACTAAAGACTGTCAGACCCCACTGGCCAATTAACTACAGCTGGGGATCTAGTTGGGCTCTTTGAATCCACTCAGCATTACAGAAGCCTTGACCATTACACAAGGATGCTAATGTTTTCGTGTTTAAAGGGAGCTCAAGTCCAAACACATGAACAGATAAATCACAGCATGATGGAAGAAATGGGTTACTCTGCAGGCCTTCCTGCCACAGCTAAACACTTGGTGACAGTCTCGCACTGTCATGGTTTAGCTAAAGAAATAGCTTTTAGTTTCAAGCACGAGCTGAGAGTGTACACACTCTGCTGAAGCTCTCACAGTGAGAAGCCATGCCCTAAACAGTACCTGGCCCTGTACGGCATCATCACTGGCCTCCTGCTCAGAAGAGAAGCTCTCGTACTCTTCCTCGGAATAGTTGTCTGAAAGGGAAGGAAAGAGGGGAGAGATCCCGTGAAACTCCTTTAAGGTGAGGGGACAGTCACATCTCAGGAGCAGAGAAGGCCAACTAACGGTCGCAAATCAAGAAAGGAGGCACACAGGGAGACGCCTGCTAGTTTATTTTCTACCTGTGCTAGACCAGTGAGATGGGAACCACCTGGAGGTAAGGAACAAGGAGAAACACATCTAATAGGAAGGAAGGACCAGCGCACAGATAAGGGTCCTTGAAACACCACCCCCTTTTACCCTGGAAAGAACCACCTGTTAGGCAGCAGCAAGTAGAGAGGTTTCTCCACAGGGGAAGTTTCCTCCTAACACGGGCGTAACTGGCTTAAAGGAACAAGTAAGACATGCCAGGAGAGTCTGGATCCTGTACTGAAATGACACTTCAGGTGAGCTGCCTGGCCTCAGGCAACAACAAAGCATTTGCATGCACTACCTTCAACTGGTCACTCTTCTAGCAGCGAGCAAAGGGCTGGTACCACATAAAAAGATTGTCACAAGTAGAAACCCAATGACTTCCCTATACAGTGCACAGCATGGATTTACACTCATTAAACAGGCTAAAGTCCACAGCAAAACACGTTGCAGGTCTCATCTAAGCTAACATGATTTATTGTAGAATACTGAAAGGAAAAGGAAGTTCGAAGAGTAGCTTAATCATGAATCTCCTGAATACACCACTGTTAGCCAGGCGAGAAGTTACAGGTTCTCAACACACCTACCAGTAATGCTGGAAGAGTGCTGGTGAGAACACAGCTAACCCTTGCTGGATGGCTCAGCCCCAGTGTGATATGCAGGAGAAGCTTTGACAATTCAAACCCCCACTCCTGTCACACTCCGCGCTCACATAGCAACAGGTTTGCAAAGTGAGTTATCTTTGCATCAATCAGTTACAGACACAGCAGTCCCAGGAAGCATCTAAGCCCAGATGGTGTTTAACTCCAGCAAGTTCAGAAGACACTGGTCCTCAGAGTATGTGGTCCTACTCTTACCTGTAGACTTGATTTTCTGGCTGGCCTGCATAGTGCTGTCTTCGTGGTCAATCGGCTGACTTGACAAGGAGAAGATCCAGATTTCTGCTACCTTCACTGCAGCCTCTTTGATGTTGCTGAAAAGGCTCAGAACCTGACCACCTTCTGTTGGGTGCTGCATGACCTGGGACAGAAATCAAGCAGTAGAAATCTGCATTCAAATGTATTTAAACCTCCATTATTTGCATGCTACAGGAGTTATTTATGTTAGTGGAGTTACTCCACATTTCCAAGTACAGAAGCAAGCCAACACCCTGCAACTGCAGGAGCCACTTGCAGGCAATACACAATGCTAGTTGAGATTTTATTTGACTACTAATGTAAGTGATGGAAGGAAAGAAAAAGCATTCCGAGCTTGACAGTTGATTAGTTCACCCTTGAAGGAAAATACTTGACTACCTCATTACCATGTATTTGCTTCCACAGCACAGTACTGATTTGAATTATCAAGTTACCAACCTTCTGAACACCTAATTAAGGAACTCAATTTTGTGTTAAAGCGCTGCAGAAGAGCCGGTAAAGGCAAAAATTCTTGGTGAGGTACAATGCAAAGCGCTTCCTAAAGCAAAAATCCCTGCTCCAGAGAGCTGACACCTGAATCTCAAGACGAGCTGGCCACCCCAGGATAATGAAGCAGTGGGTCACAAAAAACAAGACAATGGTGGATTCAGAGGGACACCTCTGTGTGGGTTTCTCCTTTGTTTGCCACCCCCAGCTCACAGGGCTCTTCCTAAGAACCTAAGACTTATGTTCTTCTCTTGCCCCACCAAAATCAGAAAGTGCTTTTCCATGTCTGCACCTCAGCTTCCTAACACACGCCAGGCTGCTTCACATGGCTTTAAGAAGACCTGAGCTGATGAGGAACATGTGCCTCCCTGCTCTTGAGCTCTGCTCAGACTCACAACTCCAATTCATTGCTTTGTTTCAACAGCTAACTTTTTTTTTTTAAATTTTAAGAAACACATCTGTGCTGTTTAGGGGTCATTACAGTATAAACTGCAAAAGGCGCATGTGTCTAAAATTTGTTTTCCTGAGGTCTTCAATTTCAGAAATATTCCAGATGAGCTGGAGAGCAACCATTTCCTAACAAAGTGAACCTTTGAAATTTTTTCACCTTCTAACCTCAGTCAGCTGACATTACAAAAAGACGTAAGAAAAACCACATGCAGCAGCAAATAGCCAACACTTAGAAGTTCACTGATGGGTCTAATTAACGGCCCCACGTGTTTTCTGCCTTACAGCAGTATTTAATTTCTAGTTCTTAAACAAATCAAACGCACTACAGAATAAATGTGAGCTATAATACCACAAATCAGAATTTGGCCAACTGAAATGGGAGTTGTTCACCATTTTACTGCAAGTCTAAGGGAAGCTGAACTCATGCACAAGGAGTGGTCTTTAAAATTAATTATTTTATATAGTAATAACTCACCACACCATAACACTAGCTTATTTTGGATGGAAACTATTTGTTGACAGAATGCAGTCTGATGAAAAATACTGGTATAAGCTGAACTTGCTACTGCTAAGCCCATTCTAAACACTCAGAAACAGAAACAGCAGAGATTAAACAGGGCGTGAAATAATGAAGCATGGAGCTAAGCCATTCAGAAAGCCTTAGTGAATAATTTATCCATACTTGATTCCAGCACTAATTTTCAGGTGTAAATCTGAAAGTTTTATCATTTAACTCTCATGAATTGAACTCCACCTGAATTACCAACAGCCATGAAAAAAGAATTGCAAAGGGTGTTTCAAGCAAAATGAAACTACTTGATCCTGAACTCTCATCCGGCGGCACAGAGAAGCACAGCAGACCTTGCTTTTACATTTCTTAGGGCTAGAAAGCTTGTCTGAGTGATACTATCTGTTGTGTTCTGCACTTATGATCTCCCTAACTCTGAAAAAAAACCCATACAACAACAACAAAACCCTCAAAAGCTAATAAATTAGCCTCATGAAAGCTTTAGCTATCAAGATACTATCCAGAAAATGTCCAGTATTATTACTCAGTAGTAATATCTGAATGCTGATTACAGTTACTAAGGCTTCTATATGAAATCCCACCAGGTTATTCCCAATGAGTGAAAGTGACAACGCTGGGTTTAAAGAGAAGGGAAAACATCCACCTTTGTAAATAGTGATCATGTCAAACAATGCTCACCTCAGCCATGTTGATAGACCCCACGGCCAGAGTCTTGTAGCCTAAAATGGTTCGGTTCTTGTACCGCTTCCGCCGCTGCAGCATGATCTGAAGCTTGTTGCCTTCTCTCTTCAAGAAGTGAGGGTACTGTGGTTGGAAACACAATGGAATTTATTATGTCTGCTGTTTATCCATCTCCCAGGCTGCCTGCTTCACAAGTAAACTCAATTCTCAGGGACTAACCTCAGGGCTTTCAGAAGTGCCTAAGCTAGCTTGCACTCAGCGGACAATCCTTCATCGTCCCAAGGAAGCCTTCATCTCTGCCCAGTTTGGGATCAGCTGAGCCCAAGCCTGGTTCCAGAGTGATGAGCCGCCGCCAGGAGATGCTTCCCCCAACAGCTAGAAGAGGTTGCCCAGAACTGGAGCCCCAAAGGTGCTGCCGGGGCACGGGCTGCCCTGCACAAACACAGCAGGCAGCACGCAGTGGCAGGGACAGCTGCAGACCCCCCCCGCCTCTTGGCAGGAGACTGCCCTCCCTCCAGCACAAGGACACTTCTCTGTGTTTGACCCTCTACTGCACATGTTTAAGAGCCTATCGTGCTCTGAATGGCAAGCAAAAAGAGGCACGGCTATGAAGAGCCCCAAGGACTTGCTGATGCCTCTTGGTAACGCGCCGATTCCCTCCAGGACGATATGGTCTCCTTGAGGCACAGGGCTCTTGCAGCTGACAGTGTTTTCAAGCATTAACATACTCAAACTTCTGTTCCTCAAAGTGGTTGTATTTTACATAACTGAGTCAAGAAAAGCCCTGTCTTACTGCCAGGCTATGTTGCAAAGATATAAATCCTTCCAAGACACGTTCCGTAGAAGAAAATACATTTACCTCCCCAAAACCTCCCCCAGAACAGAGAGGCTGTGAAGTCAAGCAGAGACCATCAGGGAAAGAGTAAGGTTAACCACGCCATCTCAGTTTGCCCTGCTTATCTGCACAGAGTAACAGTGCACTCAGGTCCTGCTTTCTGCCAGAATACTTGCCAGCACGCTGACAGTCCCCAGGGGACAGCTCACCAGCTGTGGGAGGAAGGAGTCATGCAATGGAAGAGCAATCTTCAAGAAAAGATACAACAGCCACCTGACCAGTCTCATCCCGAGAACAGAGGTGAATGGGACACATGTTCCAAGTATACAAAATATGTAGCACTACGTAACCTGTAGACAGGAGAATCTGATCGCAGGGATCTCAAATAGGACATTCCCGGGTGAAGGATACTTCTCTCACAGGCAAGACCTGCATTCCCCGCCCCGCCTTGGGACATTATGAAAATAACTTCCTGCCCATCAAAACACTTGATAAATACAAATGCTGAGAGCCACGACAAAGCCAGAGATATTAATTTGCAGTCCAGAGCAAGCCTGACTGCTATGCGGAGAGCTGAGAACAGTGGTCACATAAACAAGCAGAATACTAATTACCTGATTGCTCTGCAAGGGCAAGATTTACTGTGCATTGCATGAGGAAGCAGCCCTGCAGAGGAACAGCAGCCCACATGATTAGAAGAACCTCAAAACACACCTGCATCCAGACACCAATGGAGCCTGTGACTTTACAGATGTGAAACAGGCTCCATGTCCCTGAACAGGGATAGAAGAAAGTTATCAAGGGGAAGGAGCAAGAGGGGCTCAAAAAGCCATAGGCACCTTTTGCATTCAATTTTTCCATCTCCTTGCCTCTGGGGCCCTTCCACATGTTGGATGGGTGCAGGGGAGAGGGTCTCCTTGCTCTCAGCTCAAAGCACCTGAGCCACACCAAGGCTGCAGCTGAAATCTAAAGTCACAGTTGGTCCCAAGCCAGCTTGACTTCAACGTGTACACTTTTCAGGGATTAAATTGGACAGTTTAAGTCCACATATGTGCAAGTTTCTGTTCTTCAAAGGTGTGCTGCCTGGCCACCCCTGGTGAGCATTCACAGAGATGGTCAAAGAAAGATACAGAGAGACTCAGGCCATTCAGCTGCTCTGTTAAAAGCAAGGGCCTCTAGAAGAAATATCAGAGCCATTGGCATAGCACAGACAAGCTGGTTTTAACACTAGCCATGGCTTATCAACTCTACAAAACGGTTTCAACAAAAACTTTTCAGTAATTGTCAGTCCGTGACAGAGACTAGAAAAGCGAACAGTTTGACTCAAAACATTTGAAAAGACGACTTTTAGAGGAAGCACCAAGCACCCCAAGGCACCTCCAAGAGGTGAGGAGGCCATCACACCCACCAGAACAGCGAGAGTCAGGGCAAGACATTCCTTCTGAAGCCCCAGGTGATGAAATCCCTTCCATCCAGAAAGGTTTATTAGATTAAACACAGGAACTACGTGCTCCAGAGAGCTGTGATGTTGTGCTTGAAATATCTAGAGAATTTCACTTGATCCTGTGAAACCCACGGAGGGTCAGAAGCAGCAGGCATTCCAGCAGTAAGGGTGATGGTAGCTCACCTGCCAGAGAGGCTACCACTGGTCTAGCCCTAGCCAGCAATGTGAAACAGGATCAGACACACCACTAACTCCAGTCTTACCCCAGTTGTGTAATAGAGCAACAGGAAACTCCTCCCTTCTGCTTGAGCAGAGGCCTGCCAGACACAATGGGCTGCTCGCTATTATGCCAGCCAGTACCATCAGCTTTCCAGCTTAGCTCTTACAAGAAAAATGCTCTGTGCAAAACCCAAGAATTTCACCCAGAAGAAGCTACTGAAGAGATGGTGACTGTGAAGATACAAGAGGCTGCAGATCTAGACAGCTAGCACAAAGCAAGGCATACAGTTTGAAGAGTTGACAGTGCAATATGGAGCTACTGGCTGCTGCAAGATATTGAGACCTTGTTCTGTGACATCCACATGCTTTTACTTTGCAGCCCATCACCACTCTCAAATATATCCCAGGCACTAAATTCAGACTGCATCTGGCTTAAGCTGCAGTTGTTAGCTAGGAGTAGCTTCCAGCAGTCATCCAATTAAGAAACAATAAAAGCTGTCATAAAAATCCTGCGATGCCATTTCAGGAAGGCTTCCCAGGCCTTACTGCATCCAAGACCACCAACCCTTCCTGCAGTCAGAGACCAGCAGCACATCTCTGCATTAAGCTTGCTCACCTCTTCTGAAGGCTCAGTGTCACAGATATCACTCTCCCCTATTCTGGCTCAATTCCCAGCCCCTTCAAGGGATACAGAGTTAAAGGCATTGCTCTGCGTCCTGCTGCAGCATTACTCCAAGTCCCAGAAAAAAACCCCAGCAGATTCCCAATTAATTCCAAAAGATCTGCAGAAATACTTGCTCCTTGCTGACACAGGACTTGCAGAGGGAGACCTGGCTCATCTTACAGCCCTGCTACCAACCACGGGAGAGCTGCAGCCCCAGGATCCAAGCATACTCCTGGCATGTGGCTTTGTTTTTCCTGTTCACAAAGGAGGGGATGCAATGCTGCAGTTAACTCGGTTTGCGGGCTGCATCAGGACAGAACCAGAATCATCAGCCACCTGTACGTCTGCCTGGGCAGCCACAGCGTTATCGTTCATCTGCAGTGAAATCTTACCAGCTTCGAGTCCGCCCTGGTCTGAGTAACAACCAGTCTGTCTCACATCATCACTTGAGCCTTTCTCCTTACCAAATCAAACTCTTGACTTCAAGATCGAACCAATAGTTCCAAAACACAGGTGATACAAATATGAACATTTCTGAGCATCTGTCTGTTTCTGCTTTACGCATGCAGGATCCTCCCTCTTGCTTGCAGCAAGCCAGTCTCTATCTTATTTCCCTCCTCAGGAGGTAGCACCAGGGCAGCATGCTTTAAGGAAAAGAGGAACCAATAAAATACTGTTGCTCCAATTCCCAGCTACTCCTATGACTCCAGAGCCAGGAGTAACTGAATACTCTTCCTGCTTCCCTACATGGTGCCTCCCTCGGCAACTCCAAATCAGAGGTTCACCTGTCCCATTCCTACCTACCACCTTCTGTCAGCCTGATGCTCCATGCCACCCTCCGTGATTGCCACCCTTCAGTGCTTACTCATAGGGAAGGCAACAAAAGTCAAAAAAAGAGCCATCCTGCTCTGCTCCAGTTCTTGCCACAGCCATAACATGAAGAGGACTGACTGCAAAGTCCTCACCTTCCTGAGATCCAAACACAGGATGCGCAACACAGAAGGTCCCCTAACACTGCAAACCAGCACCATGCTCAAGGCCTCAGTGCTGAGAGGCAATTCAGACACATTTGTGTTGTTGCAATGAGGACACGCAAATTGCAGCTAGCATCTAACTTGCCTGTTCCCCCCAGACAACTCAGAATTAGAGATCTGCTTCCATGACACAGGGCTGGCCCCAAGAACAATTTAAGGGTTTATATAGCAGCCTTCTTATTGGGCTTCCCCCTCCCCAGATCCTGGAAGCACCTAGGCCATTTTTACTCAAATTCTCCACAGAGACAAGGGACAAGCCAAAAGAGCTCCAATAGCTTTTCAGAAATGGCTGGGACTGCCTTAAGAACAAGCATCTCTGGCAGGACTAGAATGATCTTCACCTCGGACTCACAAGGCACCTCTGCTCACCGCTAAGCAGCAAGTCCAGCAAGCCCACATGCCCCAAGGCCACAGCCACCTTACCTGCAGTGAGAAGGTCAGTGCAAGCTCCGTCTCCACATGTCCACTCGGGGGCAATACAATCTCATGAGACCGCAGGATGCGCTTGGAACCCTGTACAGAAACAAAGTCCACCGGGTGAATTCCCCAGAAGGCAGCCCTTGCATCCCACCCCAGTCCTATTTACTGAAAACCAGGAAACACTGTCAGGGACTACCACAGAGAAAGTGAATGGATGGGTCTGACCTTGCACTTCTGTGAAATATTAATAAGATGAAAGGGAGAGATTTGACTAATAAAGATTTGGGTATATTTACTGTTCCTAACTACAACAAAGCAGCTTTTGTTCTGCCAACCCCCAGCATTCAAAAGCTATGAGTCAGCTCCCACCCCTCAGGATGAAATCTCATATTTTTATTCCAGGCAATAGGTACAAGGCTCATCTCCTGGGTTTGGAGGCTGCAGCATCATGCTTAAACCTCTGTCGACAGCCGTGACAGACTGGTCTTTTCTTCTGGCGCACATACCTCTCCCTGGGGACAGTGGAGATTTAAACCTGTTTAAACAACTGCGAGTCATCGGGGTTATAAAAGAAAAAAAATCCACTGAGCATCACAGTGGAGTCTAGAGACTTGATGATACTACAGGGTAACTCCAAATCAACACTGTGCTTGGGCTGCTGTACACTAGCCAAGTTACTGGGCTGTTTGCTGTGTGAGTATTTCATTGCAGGGAATGTTTCAGGGAAAACTAGCAGGAAAGAATGACAGAGTGCTGCCTAGCAAATCCTTCTGCACTGTTCAAACACGGTGGCAAGTTTCAGAGGTCCCTGGCTCAGTATTCTGCTGAGACTGCAGATCTGGCTTTGTCCCCATGGGCTGGTCTCCCAGATGCACAGAACTGAGGCCATCAAAAAAGCAGCATCTGGGAAACCAGCAACAGACTCGGGGGCTAAACACCTCCCAGCTAAACCCGAAGAGAAATATGGTCTGGCTATAGCAGCCTCGCATAGCATCCTGAGAGCAGAGAGAAGCAGAGACTCATTTACAACCCTTCCTCCCCAAACGTGTTGCTCAGGCAGCCAGAGCGAACACTGTGATTTGCAGCAGTGCCTCAGCTCCTACCCAACGCAGCGCTGGCTCCTCTGTGGAAAAGCCGAGGTGCCTAAGCGGATCAGAAGACAGCAGAGTGAGAAACTGAAGGGCTCCCCCCGGGAAAAGCAGTGCGCATGTAAGTAAAGCACAGTTAGCCTCGCCGCTGGCAACAGTGGCATCTGTTCCATGCTGCTCCTAATAGCAGCAATCTTGCTTTACTTGTTATGCAACTCTAAATCTAATGAAAGACCAAATATAGCCGCTTTTAAAAGACCGCAGTAGATAAATAGAGCAACGGCTCAGGAAATAACAGTTGACAACCCTTTGAACATCACTGTTCAGGAGGCTGCAAGGAGACACGGGAAATGCAGGTAAGATGCTCTCATTAGGTCTGAATTCAGTCATCCCATCTGGAAGGACTCCAGTGTCTGACACCTCTCACAAAATTCCCCATACAAAGGCAGTGAGTCATCTGACAGAGATCATATATTTGATGATCCAGTATCACCAGCCTCAAACAATAGCCATGTCAGAAATCCGAGTGCTGGCAAATTAAGTGTCCCTGAAAGAGCTTGTCAGCATCATCGTCATAACCTGCAAGCTAAAAAGGGACTTTTAATAACAGGGCTTCAGAGCTGCCCATGTCCGAGACAGCTGCAGTGCTACTGACCCACCGTTAAATCGCACATCACAAAGAAATATGGGTGCTGATCCAGCACAAGGGACACCCAAGGTGAGACTCTTTGGGACAGTGGTTATTCCAGCCTGTCACCTCTAGGTCAACTGGACAGACATATCAAGGGCAGAGTAAGGATGGCCTGGGGATGCAAGCTGCTGCCTCAGGCTTGGCAGATGAGCACCCCAAACAGGGCAAGTCCTGCCTTCGAGTTCCTCAGGGATCTGCCCTGGTGTAGAGAGGGCTGCAGAACTACTACTCAGGTTCCAGCATCTAAACTACTGTAGCAAGGCAGATCACAACATGTACCCAAAACAGACAAGAAAGTCCCACGTGTTACAATTCCCTTTGCACTTGGAGGTCTGAGGCAAGCTTTCACCCATAAAAAGCATAAGCACTCAGCAGCAACCTGAACATGAAAAGAAGGTTTTGCTCCAGTAAAACCTACCGAATTCTCCAACCCAAGTCTGACACACTCTGAGTGTAGATCATTCACTGACAAGCCTCAGGCCCTCAGTGTGATGCAGCCAAAGCTTTCAGTCCTGATAAGCAATATCTGACAGCCTGAGAGCCCACAGCTGCGCTTCTTCTGAGGTTCCCATGAATCCAGGTGTGTGAAACAATTCCCTGACTTTCCGTTCCCTGCTGCGGGTGCATGAACTGCCTTCCAACAGGGACACATTTTTACCCCAGATGGACTGCTCATGGAGATGAGATGCTGGTTAAATTCCGAGCTGCATGTTCTGGCACCATAAAGCCTTCACGATTTCACATTCCAAGCTAGATTTTGTGCGCTTTGACACAACCATCTCTCTGCAGGGGTTTGCTGGCTCTTTATTAGAAAAGCAGCTGCTTTTCAGCATAGTTAATGGTATTTTTCTACTTGTAGGTCTGCTAGGCCTTTACTCGTTAAGTACTTCAGCATTTGCAGTGGTGGAAGCATGTGAGCTGAACTGATGCTGTGACGCACTGTGGAACCAAGTCCCCTTCCTTCCCAGCCTGCCTCCAGGCAGTGTGACCTACATGTAGGCACCTAATTACATGGCAGGAACGTATGCTGTAAAGTGGGTTATTGACCTAAGATGACAGCTGTATTTTATGGAAACAAACTAAAATGTACAGGTACCCTACAAATCCACTGGCAAGCACCTGGCTATGAAATGACTTGGTCTTGACAGCAGAGCTGCTCGTCAGCAGAAGGCAGCCCGAACTCCAGACCCCCCAAACCAGGACCAAGGTACCAAGATGTTCAGCCCTAAAGTGAGCTGAAGCATGTTAAATAGAGAACCAGGTATCTGATTTAGTAACAGTTCAGGAAGCAGAGGTGAGCATATGATCTGTAAAGAACATTTTCACATACAGATAAGCTCATGCTGAGCCCTCAGTGAACAACATTCTTCACTTACAACAGTGAAAAACAGTAGGAACATGGGGGAAGGATCAGAAGAGCCCCTCCACACATCTAGAATGCCCTGATGTACTCAGGAAGAAGCCTGTGGCTGCAGTGGATCCTCACGTGGTGGTGAAGCTCAGTTCAGGCATCTGCCAGTATTTTTAGCCAAAGAACATGTTTAATTCTTAGAACTGAGCAGCAATTACCTGCATTTTGACAGCAATGACCCCAGAAATAAGCTCCTTATCCAATTCCTTTAAGACTACCAGTTTCTTTAATGTCAAGCTGCACAACCTGCAAACAGGAACAGAAGAGAAACAGTTATAATCATGTCTGAAAAAGGAAAAGCTCTGAACAGCTTTTACACACAGCAGTATCCCAGTTTGTGGGTAAACAGGCTCCCGAGACAAGCCACACACTGATACAGACATAAAGACAGCACAAACACATGAGGTTTCCCTGGCTTTTCAGACTGAATTTCTTGAGCCTTTCACAAATACAAGGAGGCAGGCAGGAGGTATGTCTCTGATGCAGACCCATGGCCACATGAGAGCACCTCACAGCATGGACTTCCACTGACCACAGCCTGGGAACTCTTGCTCAGACCAAAAGCTTTCAGGTCAGAGGAATTAAATTCCAGCAATATAAAAGCACTGGGTCAGTCTAATTTTAAACTCATCTACAAAGCTTTCCTAGACTGTTAAGCTTTTTCAGTTTCAGACTGCTGGCTCGCAAAGATCTCGCTCCCACCTCCTCCTGTCAACCCACACATTCTCCTCCTCACCCCCAAACAAAAGTGCTAGCCAGTGGCTCAGGCATCTGTAATGGAAAAGGGGGAAAAAAAAAGAAAGGAGGAGAGGACTGAAGCAGTGCCCTCTGGCCCTGGCATTCACACGCCACACATATGCAAGTAAATCACATTCTTCACCCAGGCAATGCTACATTGTTCTGGTTTGAAGCTGTTTGCACTTCTGCCTTCCCGCACAGGGAGCTTGGGAGGGGAAGAAGTTTGAACTAGGTGCAGCTGAGTTAAGGCTCTGAGGTAATGGGACTACAGCATTGTTGGCACTTTCACAATGTCACAGAAGTTACCACCAGCTGGTGTAATTAAGGCATGCCTAGAAACAAACTTCAGGCAAAGAAACTTGAAGCAAAGACAGCTCAGCTTGAGGAAAGCAGGGGCCAGAGAAAGTTGCCCGGTGGGCTCTGGTGACTAGACATCATCTCTCATGCTGGCCAGGAGCCAGCACTGCCTGTGTCGGGTCCCTGCCTCACGGCATGGGCATCTTTGGCCTCTGCTGTGGGATGTCAGCAAGCCTCAGCATGGCTCCTCTGAAACGCACTGCAGAACTGTCTCTCCTAGACAGAAGTGTAACATCAGGGCTACTCATGAAGGGGCCAAGTCCAGCAGTAGATGGGAAGGGAAGAGGAACCGATGCTGGATTTTGGTACATGTCCAGGCAGCAGTAGCACAAGTGCCATTGACTGAAGCCTGCACTTGAACTACAGGACTCCACACCGGTACCAGGAACCCGACAAGTCACCTCTGCAAGGGTGACCTGCACCTCCACCACCTTCTACATCACAGTGGGAAGCTGAAACATTGCTTTGCTGCAGAGCCTGAAGGGTAGACATGGTCAGCATGGGTGCAAAACTGCAGGAGAAATATAACTAAAGGCCCTTCCCGACAGGAGCAGTGGTAGATGTTGAAGCAACTGCTGCCTGCTTCATCCAGAAATACCTGTGGCTCTTCCTGAACTCTGCCCTCTCACATGGGGCTGGGAACAGGAAAGAGCCAGTCCTAGCTCTTAAAGTCTTCACTGAAGCACCTCTCCAAACCTGCCCTTACCAGCCTCTTCTCCACCCAGCCCACGCTACCTGCTCCCTCTACTCATTTGCAAAGCACTGGTTCCTGCTATGAGCCCCTTAAAAATCAAGGGAAAGTGAGAATTACAAGCTCTGCATCAGAAGACAGTACAGCCAGCCAGAGATGTTACAGAAATTACAAGGAAGGTGAAAAAACTGGGTCTGCCTGGGCATCCGTTCCCCTCTGTCACACCACCAGCAGCTGTGCAGAGTGTCATCAAGACAAACGTGCTAGAGATCGTGAGCCTGGAGGCACTGGGTTCTGGAGGAGGGATGGCAGAAGTGGGCAGGACAGCTGCAGCTGCTGCTGGGCTGGTGGAGGGGAAACCAAGCATGCTGTCACCGTGGCCAGGGCCCCCCCCTGCACGAAGCAGGCATCTGCAGAAGCAGGAGAGCACAGGCCAGCGTGTTCAATTGCAAACCTAAGAGTCCCTGTGCACTGCAAGTCAGGTGAAGCTGCATCCCTCAACCCAGAGCACAGCATAGGCTGCCAGCTTTCCCACCCCATCTTGAACAAAACAGCAAGCACAGACACAGGCAGCTGCTGCCACGAAACTGCCAGGCCAGGATCTGGAGGAAGGAGGCTGTGATGCCATTTGTTTTCTTTGTAACACTGTAGCTGGAGGACAATTGCGCTCAGCCTGCCAAAACCCACAATGCTAGGGCCAGTCAGGTGCCGAGAGCAGAGGTAGGACAACACACTGGCATTGTCTCAGCTAACAGGCAAGGAACAAAGGCCTTTTCTCTCCAGCCCTGAGCTCGAGGATGAAAAAGGTACGGGAAGAAACAATGGTGTTCTCAGCACACACAGCAGAGCACAAGGAGCGCGTTCTGTTCTCCGCCGAGCATTCCTTCAATTCATCATTTATGAGCTTTGATCAAGCTCTGTGGAGCACTTGCTGCTTGGAAAAAAAAATAAAAAAAAAATTTAAAAGCCTCCTTTACAGTGATCAGAAAAACAGAAGCAGTTAAAAAAGACATGGGACACATCTGCTTTCTTTATCCCCCATTCCTGGGCCGATGGTACTAAAAGGCACTTCACACAAAAAACAATGAAATGTGTCTATTCTCCATCGGGGGTGGGAGATAAAAATCAGACCGTTTAAATCCCACCAAATCACTCTCATCCTCAACATGCTTATCGTTCCAGGTCTTCAGTCTAAGTCTGCAGCTTACACATCAAAGCAGCTTTGGAATATGCGGCAGAAAGCAGCCATACCTTACTGAAATAATCACAAAAAGGCATATTCCAAGCATGTCACTGCATCCAGAGCCAGCGTCGTGCCCCTGCCACCAGCACAAGGAACCTGAACCACTCACACCTGCAGGTACAGCAAGGATTTGTCTGCCACAACCAGCTCTGATAACGGCAGCACCTCTTCCATACACTTATCTTTTGCCTAGGTTTTGCTGTACTTTCATCAGTTCTCAAGGATCAGGAAGGGGACTGGTCTCACAAAATATTTCTATCAACAAGCCAGTTAAGATTAAATACTGGTAGGAAAAACAGGACAGACACAGGTGGACCTGAAACGATCTGAAAAAAGAACAAGGTTACATTTACAAGTTTCTAATGCACACATAGATCTCCTGATCTCCGTGAACACAGGGAAAATAACCTGTCACGCGCACACAGACACAAAGGGGACCTGAGGAAGCCTCAAGTCTGGAGCCGATTGAGCCTGAAGTATTTTGAACGGTCTATAAAAAGCCTGGGGCTGCAATACAGGAGGTACAGACAAACCCTTTCTTTGCATGTTTGTTTCAGCAGTGACCTGTGGTTGCACGTGGGGAGTTAAGGTAGCAAAAACCCTAAGTTAGCCGAAGCAGCGTTAAATAAGGGTGATGGAAATGCGAGAGCCAAGATTTCCACCCTTTTCTGAAGGCTCATAGTAGATCTCCCCGCTAGGAGCACAGCTGTGTCCCACACAGCAGCAGGCAGTGCCTGCTGAGGAGCTTGCACCCCCCTCCACTCACACATGTCCCCCCCATGGCGAGGAGGCATAAAGTACTTGCCTGACCCCATTCTCAGGTTAACAAATCATGAGACAGCTTAATGTGTTCTACAAGAATAAAACTCTTCATCTTTTTACATCACTGCTGCAAGAACACAGTTTTAAAGAGAAAACCTGGACCTGACCCAATAGTTTTGACTCGTCCTGCTAATGGAAGTTGTTCATGATGAAGTTACTCAGCACAATTTGTTCAAAGAGGCAGCTATCTGCAAAGAATATAACATTTTGGTAACCAAGATCCAGCAAACATGTCCAGAACAACCAAATAAAGTGTTGCATTCTTTACTCACTGGATGTTTTGCTTTTGCATCCCTCTAAATAGGAAGATCAGGAAAATAAACCCTCTCCAAGAAAGAGTCTGCCTCACTGAATTAAATGTCTGTTTCTCCACAGGGAGCACAGTAATTGCACTGAGACCTCGCTCACACAGAGACAAGTCAAATCAACAGGAAGGAAACATTAAAAATTAAAGACCTGTATTTTAATTAAGCCCCATAGAAGTCGAGAACAATAACAGATGCACCCACACCTACAGGGGATTCCACGTCCAAGATGGGAGCTGGGGCAGGAAGACTAGCTCATTACACAGATACCCTTTGTCCAAGAAAGCTGTGAAGACATTGTTCCTAGAGAAATGTTTCATGCCAGGAGCGCTCTCCTCCGAGGTCTGTAAACCCCAGTCAGCCAATGGTGCTAAGGAAGGTATCGATACCCATTTGGTAACTGGACAGTTTCACCTCACCCAAGTTATTTCGGCATTTCAGGACAGCAAGCAGCTTCCTACCTCGATGCTTTCAACCTGAACTTCGAGAGTTTTGCTGACACTTTAAACCCAAGTCAGTCCCAAAATAAATCACATGCCACTTGGAGTGGAGGGGGACACCCGCCTACACACCGCCCAGACAAACAGAGCCATTCTGCACATAGCTACAGTGGCATCTGCGCAGGAGAGGCCGGAGCGAGAAGGCCTGCACAGCATTTTTCAGAGACAGCTGCTTAAGTAAGGTATGAACGCACGCAGAGCATGACCAACCAACTGCACATGCAGTTCCTTATGCCTGCTTCGCACAAGCCCAGGAAGAAAGGACCACATGGATGTACTCACTGCTGCACTTACGTGCTAAAGGCAGGGCTCCGTCCTGGCCTAGGAGAGTTAGCTCAGGCAGAAAGGGGAGAAGAGCTGTCCTACTAATGTCACTTAAGCATCGAGACTGGGGCCTCCGGGCAAGGGTAGCAACGGTAGAAGCCACAGGCAGGGTGCTTCTTCACCTTCCAGAGCCTCTGAGTTAATTCCCTCAGAATGATCTAATCTCACTCCCATTCTCAGGTAAGCTCCATGGCAAGAAGAAATTAAATGAGGCGGCAGAGGTCAAGCGCTCCCATTTTGTCATTCCAGAAACATAACCTGAGTAACTAGCAAAGAAACATAACGGTCCTGTATCAGCCTCTGCTTACTTCTCCTTCCTTCACACTTGCCACCAAGCTAAACAGCAACCTTTAGCCAGATGTTCTGCCTATGGATCCATTCAAGTACGCTTTAAGAAGCCAGGAAACAATTGCAGAGCAAGTATTTTCATTGTTCTTGTTCTCAAGGATCCTGAAATCCTCTACCCAGCACTAATAGAGAGAATTAAGCTCTTAAGACTCTAGAGACCAAGATCCATAGAAATGCTGTAGCAAGCAAGTCTTGTTCAGACAGGCAAGAGGATGGCAGCTTATTTTATGCAACAGGCTCTACCCAAGGTGTCACAAGGACACACATGCACAGCCTGACTCTTTCCTTTTACAGCTGGACTACACTCCTGCTCACTTCAAATATATTACCTGCCCCAAACTGAGCACGCCAAAGGGGTGGGGGTGTCAAAATTCTGCAGACCTGCATGATTTTTAAAAGATCCTGGAATTCTGCATGGGCGCATTTACTATTTGAGGAGCAGCATGCAGTTAACATGACCAAAGATTAAAGCGCATGTGAGCTTAGATACTCCCACCCAACGTATCAGTTCGAAAATGCTGAAACGGGTCTTCCTTCAGTGGGACAAGGCATTGCTGGCTGGCTCTAGGGGACTCACCCAGGCAGGAAGGGATAAGGATCCCTGAAAGCCAAATAACTGGCTCACAAAACATAAGGGTTTACATATTCCGTTGGCACTTCTCATGTTTTAGCACTTCAGCAGTCTGGAAAGAGCCCTACTGAGGCGCAGCAATGCTGGTAAAACCCTCAGGGGTCAAAGCCATATCTCCACAGCTCCACATACTCTTCAGGTAGCAAAGCTGGCAGTCGTGTCACACCATGTTCCGACTACCTGGCTGAGACCTGACGTATTCAAGTCACACCGGGTAACAGCAAATCAGCCTGTCACCAACAACACGCTTCCAGGTACATGCTCTGAACTGTGCTACCAAGAAACAGCAGCTTTCTCACCCTTTAACAAGTCGTTTCAGTGAGAGCAGAAGCAGCTCTGCACACATCTGTCAGCCTCAGTCAGGATCTCAGTTCTTGCACACGCTGCTATACGTTTGGCTTCTCGCTCTTCGTTTTGATGGTTTCAAATCCCTTTACAGGGTGACAGGGGGTTGTGGATAACAATCAAAAACCATGAAGCAGGGATTAGATCTGTTTCTCAGGCAGGCAATGGAATGCAAAGGAGTTAGGCAAATTCACCTGCATGCTGCCTGCAAAGCCAAGCACAAGCCCAGTTAAATACGCCTCTGCTGGCTTGCCTCTTTCAAAGCCAGCATCCAGAACACCAGGACTGCATGGCACCCTGACACCAAAGCAAGCACCAATGAAAGAGCCTATGGTACTGGTGGATTAGGTTCGAGCAATGTTTTTAAAGTTCTGAGGCAATAAGAAGGTGTTTTATTAGCTTTAAAGACTAAAGTCAGCAAATAATGAAAAGCCAATTCATGGTTAAGGCTCCTTCGACAGACCATCAGTGTTACATTTTCTATATTACAGATGACACAAACACATCTGATATTTGCTGTATTAATTTAGCAGTTAGCTGGAGTAACCAGAGGCACCACCACCAAGGAACAAGCAGCAAGATGGAGACAGACCAGGCACAGCCACATCCGTCTGACCGAAGGCCAGTAGAAGCTGGGGGTCTAACAGGCCTGCACAAGACACCCACGGCACGGCAGTACAGCCTCCCATCACTGAAATGCCAGTCTCCCATCTGAGCATCTAATGAGAGCACTCAAAGTAGCACATGTCAGGGAGGGGGAGCCTTTAGGAAGCGGGCTGGTCAAGCCATTTCTGTACCCAGGGCTTCACTTCTCAGCAAGCCAGCAAGAAAACAAAGGCACAACCCACTAAGCTTACGTGAGCCAGCCAGGGTGGAGGGCAGCTCCCACCACAAGCCTTACAGATTGGTGCAAGAGCATGGACACAACTGAGCAAACAAACCGTGCCCCAACGCAAAAGGGGAGTCTGGGAGGAGGAATGCAAAACCAAACTGGGGAGTAGGGGATGAAGAGGAGAGACCTTCACAGCTGGAACAAATCCAGCAGCCCTCCCCCTCCCTGGCTCACCCCTCCCATGCATGCCCGCCTTATGCAACCTGCCTTCTCCTTGCTGGCCCCCTACCCCAGACAGCAGCACTTGTCACACAGCAGGCTGATCACAGGGATCGGCTATTCCAGGCATGCTACAGGAACGCTCTCCCTGCCTGCCATTCCCATCTGCCCCTGAGCCCTCTGGGAATAGTGGGAGCTGCACAAAGTAGCCAGCAGATGAGAAGGACCATCAGAGCTAAAGGCTTCCTAATCTGGCCGCAGCTTGCCGCAAAGCACCGAGCAGCACATCTCTGCCTCCGTCCGAGCCAGCATCCCCCTCCCGAGCTGGCTGCAGGAACAAAGCCAGCACACACCCCAGGAAATCCTTACAGCCTTAGCTAGCTCTGTTACAGGCACCAGTTGGTAAGACAAAAGGGTTAAAGAAAATGCCTCGTGGCACATTGTTTTCTCCAGTATGGCCTTGTCTGGATGATAACCCTCACTCTCTCTCCCCTCTCCTATCCTCCACCACATCCATGCCTCAGCCCTGAGCACAGCATGCCCAAACGCAGTGGCAGCAGCATCAGGTTGGGAGCTGTAACATCACCACAGCAACTAGGGATGTCACAGCCCACACATGACCAGCTCCCCTCAGCCACGCAACAAATAAGACCAGGTCCTCTGACAGCCTGCTTGCTCCTCCTCACTCCCCTCCAGAGCAGTCTGATGGCAAATCTCCCTTCACAGCAGCGTGAAGAACTCTGGTCTCCAAACCACCGCTTCCCCTGCAGCTCCCCTGCCCCATCCAAAGCCTGTATGTGCTTGGCCACAAGGAGCCAGCATGCATCTGAGCGCAGGCACATTCAGAGGGTGGTCCTGCACCAGCCAGTCTGGTTTAGTATTTAGGATTCTCTTTTTGATAGTAGGAAGCACAGGTCTCCAAGCTCTCTTGCGCTCAACTGCTTTCAAAATGCTAGGCACTATTCTGCTTTTCGTTCCAACTGCTGAAGAGCCCACAGTGAGAGCTTGCTGCCGTGCCACCTGGTGCTGTGCTCTCGGCACATTCTTGTTAGCCACTTGGTACCCCAGGGAGACACCGCAGTCCCAGCCACAGCAAGGCTTGCAAATCATTAGAGGCCAGGACTCAGCCTGCAAGACCCTGATCTTCCCCTCTGTCTGTAAATCTGCCAAAGGCTCCTATCAAGAGGAAAAAACTATGCCGACAGGAGCCTTGACTTCAGGCCTATGTCAGAAGAGCTTGTAATGAAGAGCTCAGTTCTGCTTGGGTTAACTGTCACTACGATCTCTTCATCGTAAGAAATCAGGACTGGGAAGCCTCCAGCTAAGAAAGCAGTCGAGGACAAACAGATGGCTTCTTGGTGTACCCAAATCCAAGCCTGCTCTCAGGGCATGAACAATTTACTGTCTCTATGCCTTATTTCTCCCCACTTCAAATAGCTTCCATGACACCTTGTGATGCAGAGGTGAGCTGAACAGCCCGTCGCTCCTGAGACCAGACAGGCTCACATCATGGGTCACACCAAATTACTTCTCACTCAACCATTTCCAAACGCTCCCAGTTCACAAGCAAGTCAGACACATGGCCCTCTCAGTCAAAGCCAGGATCCTGATGGCATATAATAAGACTTGGTGCTTCTCTGAAACTTACCCCACTCTGAATAAATGGACTTTCTGAAAACTGTTGTAGGGGGGGTTTCAAAGGAGTTTTGGAGATGGGGCTTTGTGCTTAAGCTTGCTTTCCCCTTGCTGACCCATCTGGACCCAAGGCAGCAAAGTCAGGGCAGGTGGCCCACTCCTAACAGACCATCATTCTGTAACCTTGATTTAAAACATTTGCATCAGGTGCCAGAATAACAGGGTTTTGTGTATGAAGTTCACAATATGGCCCAAAATAAACAAGATGGAAGAACCACACAGGCATCATTTAGAGCCCAAATGGCCGTTTGCTTTTTCACCGAGAACTCAAAATGTCCTGTAAGGGTAAAGACAGAGCAGACAGCAGCAGCAAAAAACATTCTGTGAACTTTGATGGTACGTTTGGTATTAGCCAGCACAGCAATCAAATATGCAAAGCATCTCGCTGGCGGGCCCGCTTTCAGACTAGAAGAACACTTCACAGATCCCAGCGCTGTTCTCATTGCAGTAAGTCTGTCCAAGCCTGCCATTCTGGCCTCCTTCCACATTGGCATGTGCAGCCAGCCACCCCAATACCTCACAGAGCCGACTGTCTACACTGGTCCTTTAATTGCCCCATGTTTAATGCCAGCTCCCCCCTTCACTGACTCCAGAGATAAATGGAATGACAAGCCAAAGAAATATCAAAATTCGTTAGCTAAGTTAAAAACATATTTTTTCTGCACAATTCTCATCATGCCTCAAGCACAGGTGAACTATTCAGCACCCCAAAGTGTGATTTCTTTCCAGTATGCAGGTGTTCCAGAAGTACAGCACTAGCAACTTGAACTACAGGGAAGGAGCAGCAAAGGGAAAGTTGCAACTCCAAACCCTAACGCATTCAACAGCAGGTCGGAAGGAAGGTCAGGAGAACCACCAGCTCCACCAACAGCTATTTCTGCAGCTGGATCCAACACCCCGTGTAACGCTCACAGCCCCTCAGCTGCCTGCTCTGACAGTGGCACACACGCACCAAGCTCCTCTGAGCCCCCCAGCACCAGCTCATCTTGTGCACAGGTGCTTCAAACAGGGACTACAACGCTGACAACTGATTTGGTCTCTGGCCACAGCTCAAAGGATGCTTAAAATCAAACACATTAGAATAGTTCTAAATAAATGCTTCTGGGAAAGAAGAGCCTTCCTTTTATATTTGAATGGTGCCAGTTTTTACGAGGCAACAACACAAAGCTGACAAAGCAGCCTCCATAAGCGCTAAATATAATTCACAAAGAACTCCAGATCCTGCCACTACAGCTATGGGACTCTATTCAGCATTAAAGACACTGGGAACACCGGTTAACATCCCTCAAACTGGAACAAAATATCAAAGGTAAAGAAGCTGAAATGTACCGTCTCTTGCAGATTTGTCTCCCCAGAAAGGAAGGGGCAAACTGGGAGGAGTTTTGCAATATTAACAGTGGTCACAAAAGGCCTGAAAATGTGAAAGCATTCAACACCCTGCAAGGAGAGAAATGCTTCTTGATGCCTTTGGTTGAAGCCTCACTGTGCTCTGGCACCTATGCCTTGTGTTTCTTCCATCAAATATTCTGAGCAGCGCTTGCTCATTCGTACACTGACTGCTGGAGTGCTCACAGATAAGCTGGGAAGGAAATCACCAAAGAACAGGAGTAAGGGATCTAGTAAGATTCTGAAAGCCAAATAGTTAACTGCATTACCCAGGGTGATGCAAGAATGAGATGGCTGAAGTAAAACTACCACCACTACTGCCAGGGATGGACCTTCAGCAGTAACCAGAAGCAATACTTTTAACTTCCAAAACCAGCCAAACTGGACTGAAAAGGCTGAGACAGAGTGCAGCGCCTAGCCTGTCAAGCACAACACAAGCTCTCCGCCAAACCCATGAAAACTACAGAACCCACCAAAACTGCACCGATGAACAGAAACTGGGATCTCTTGCAGTCTTTAAAGCTGACCCATGGCGGTTACTCTGCAGTGAAGCAGCCACAGGTTTTGTATTGACAAAGCCTGCATGAAACCTGTCCCCGCTGCTCTGCGGGGATACCTGGGCAGGAAGGAACACGTGCCATGGGGCTGTCCTTACAGCCTGGGGGACAGCCAGGAGATGCATTTCCAGACCTTGCAGTGGGGCTGCAAACAGCTGGGCTTTTCAGAGGCTTCTGATCCCCTCTCAATAAAATCAGCTTCCTTTAGGGAAATTCCCGTCTCCAGATGATCTCAAAACGTCTCTCAACAGCACTTTACCAATGTCCTCCCCCCACCCCAATCCTTCACATCTAAATATACTCTCTATGCTCTAGTTTAAAGAGCTGCTACTAAAAAAGAAAGCACTTGTTTGGAAATAGCACAAAGTTTTCTATTTGTTTTCTTCTCTGTAAAAACCCCGTGTGACTGAGATTTCACTGCATTTCTCATGGAGAAGGGAGAAAACCTGGCAACTCAGACTTTGCTCACCCTCTCTCTGAAAGTTTACATCACCTTTAAATTTATCAGGGAAAAAAAGAACCACAATTTTTACTAAAGGAGTTCAGAAGAACTACCAGTGCCAAACACTCACAGTGACAGACAGAATGCTCCGATTTGCTCCGGAGAAGCATTTGTATTTCCTTAATACTCTAAACCTCTTCAGCAGCTGTCGGAAGTTGAGCTGGCAAGCAGAGATTCAATATTATTTAGATATTACATTTCTTCAGCATCATTGCTGGTGATATTTCATTCCTCAAAGCAATAAGGGAGCAATAAAGCAAACCAAGCGCCTGAATTTATTAGTTCAATTTGTCAAGAATATTTATTAAAATATCGGTGACCATGTAAACTAGCAAAATAGTAAGCTGTGATAGACACAAGGTGCTCTAAGATGCCAGTCTTCACGGCTTAGAACTTGTTCCAGAGCACTGTAAGATTTTATGTTGAATATAAGCAATAAAACAAGAAGTGATTTATAACAATTATAATCCATTCAGTCCCCACCACCTTTCATCAGGCTTACGAGTTCCTATTGAACCCAGATATATCAAAACAAACTGTAGATGCTCTACCGAATAAGCAGAGAGGGGTAAATGAGGCATGAACAAGCAGAGGCTGGATGCACGGCAGCTCTTCCTCAGCAGGATATTAAGGTTCACTGCCGGGAGGGATTACCGAGGAGCCTATTCAGCATTAAGACAGAGTTACTCCATTTGCAAACAGGATCACACCATTAGATCACTCACGGAGACCAAACTCTACAGCCAGACCAGTCTCAGCTCCCTGAAAACATTCCCTTTTAAGACCTTTGCCTGATGCAATCAGCTAACACTAATATAACAGTGATGCTAAGAGCAAGGAATAGGTATCATCATCATTTTGTGGTCAGTGCTCCTGTTTATAGGTAAGCAAGGAGCATCCTGAAACCAGGGGCATATACTCAGGCTGTTAAAGAGCATTTCTGTCACAGAAACAGTTGAGGATCATCAGTGGGTATGAGACAGGGATAAGTACCACAACATTTTTTCAACCGTAAGAATGAGATTTACCTTTAGTTTTATGCCCTCACTCAAAGGACCATGCTCAACCTCTCATTTTCACCACATGACTACAGCTAATACCAAGCACCTCAAACCTAGCATCGGGGCCTATGGTTAGTCATACGTGAATTGTACTTATGTAATTATATGGGTTTGACTGTTGAGATTTTTCACCAGTAGTCTCAAATACACAAATAGGCAAATGATCTACTAAACACTGCATTTCCAAAAGCTGTGGAATGTCCCACATCTGGCAGATTGAGCTGAGATTTAGAAGGATGATGCAAAAAATTATCTGTAAAACATTAAATCCCCTCCTCTGTGCCCATCTGTTACAGGGCAATACAAATCCACCATCACTCATGCTCTTTTCTTTCCTTTGGAGCTGGGGTACTTATACTGAAGACAGGGGCCATCCCTACCTTTTCACATCTTGCAAATAGTAGAATAAACTTCCCATTTTAAGATCTTGCATGCAGTTTGCAAAAAGTCTCCCAGCCCATGGTTTGCAGTCAAATCCATGGCTCTGAAGAAATCATATTTCCCTACAGAGAGCAAGAGAACTAGAGAAGTGTTTTTGGGGCTCCCATAATCCTGGCAAGCCTGAGCTCTCTAAAGAGCCAGCACAGATTTGCTACCGCTCCCCAGCTGTTTATTTTGAGCCTTCATTTCCACCACTGTGAAGCAAAGGTCAGCTCAAGAGCTCACAGCAAGCACCTTGAAACTGGCTGAAAAGAAACCCTGGAGCCAAGGAGAGTGCATGCTGCAACTGTTCCACAAAGAGATTTTCACATTACACACATGAGAATCCTGACCAAACATGAATGTTCATATAATTACAAATTACTAAGTAATTTCTCTGTTTTCACACCTGAATCAGCAAGAACACTAGAGGCACATGCCCCCCCATGACTGATCTCAAACACAGATTAGCTCCTGGTCAGAGCAGGTCCTCTTGGAGGGCTGGTGGAGAGTGTGAATTCACCCACAGCAGAAAAGCCCAAAGTTACTCATGCAATAGCTTGGAAAATCTGGTGGTAATTTTGAAGCCAACATGGCCCAGGAGACTGTCAGCAGGAGCAGCAGCAGTCTGCTGGCAGAGGACAGAAAACAGAGAAACAAAAGCTAGAGAAGGAGCCTGAATTCACTGTTCAAGGGCCAGGAACCATGGGAGACAAGATGAACTCTTGAATTTCCAGAGATTAGAGAACTGTTCACAACAAGCTACACCATATTCTGCCTTTAAACTGGTACAAGCCTTCTGTGATGTCCTGGATGTCAAAAAACCTATTTCAACTTACCTATAAACAGATGTTAGCTCATGCTATAACTGTGATTCAGTCAGCCCCATACTAAATCCTGGCAGCACTGGGCCATAGTGACTGTGACAGAATACATGCTTGCAGTTTCCAATTGCTGGGTTTTGTTATGCACCATAAAAAGCAAGAAATCACAAAAACCATCAAGACTGATGGATCTGAAGAGAAAAGAGTTGCAAAATTTCTCCAGTCGCTGGGAACGTAGAGGAGAGCTGCAGCATGCAAGACTGAATACTTGATGCTTCAAACTTCAACAGAACTTTTGTTTAATATGTCAGCTGGAGTATAATAAAGGACACATGATTTCCCCAATACAGTGCGGGGAGAGCAAAGGAAAACATCCCTTTTCCTCAGGAACACATCGAACATATTTCCCCACCACGGATCTACCCTGCTCCAGATAGTTCCTATCTGCACTCAAAAGTTACAAGTGGCCAAAACATTCCCAGAGCTTGATAAAAATCAAAGTCAAGTGTTTTCAACAAAATCCTCTTTGTTACCACATTCTGACTACTTGGCTACTGGAACTGCAAACCTGTTCAGAGAGATGCCTTAACAATGAAGTATCATTTAAAATGCATTTGCAGCTGTGCATATTTCACTTCAGTCACATTGTTGTGAATTATACCTCAGCGTGTCCTTGCAGAAAAGGGGTGGGCTGTCAGGGGGATGGGAAGGAGGAAAGAAAAGAAAGGAATTTCTACTGAACAAAAGAGCTCCAAGAAACTGATACAACTTTGCTAGAAGCCATTCCCAGCCCACTCAACATTTTTGATTGTATACAGACATACCAAAATCCCAACAAGGGGCATTTTTCCCAGCTAAAATATGAACCATCAGCAAATCTGACCACCACCACAGAGAAACAGGACAACGTAGTGGAAGCAAAGAAACACAGAGCAAAACCATCTGAACGGTTGTCCTAAACAGAGAACTACCTTTGAGAGCTCACCGTGGTGGCAGCCTCGCACAAACTCCTGCCCAGCATCCAGCACACTGCTAGTCAAAGCAGGATGCCTGCGGAGTTACTTGCTTTAGTGCCAGAGTCATTTACACAGCGCTGAAAAGCACACAAGATGCAAAGCACTTCTCCCCCCGCCTCCCTAGAAGCCCTGTGAAGAACCGTATGGCTTTACTAATATTCACCAGATAGTTTTACCGTGACCCATTCTACAGGGAAGTGTGTGCTGACTCCAAGTCCGCTGAGAAGCCAAGCGCTACATATTGCTTTCGCAGCTCAAAACCACAACAGTGGCTTGTGGCAATGCTGAGAGAAGCCAGGGGAGAAATAAATACCGCAAGAACACAGGAGGCAGTACACAGCTGGGACTTTGGTGAGGTCAGGCTAAACCTACTCACAACCCAGCTCTGGACCAGAGCCTGTACTCAAGCACCTGGGTGCAACAGGTTTTTTGATCCAGAGATCCCCTTGAATGTTAGTGCTGTACAAAGGCAGAAACACTAGGAGCCAGGTTACTTGGACCTGCAGGAGAGCAATGCTGCAAAGCAAACTAAAGCATCCAAACACAGACAAGGTGTCGCAGCGCTCTCAAAACTAGCCGGCTGCAACAAGGCTTTTACCACCCTGTACCAGGTTAACTTCAATAAGTAGTTCCTGCGCCTTGCCCCGGCACAGCCACCAATCCCCCACAAGGTTTCAACAGTTCATCTACTGGCCATGCTGTTTCTTCATCCTCTTCAGGCCAGTCCACCCTGCTTCTTGCCTCTGCTGCATCCAGATTCTTTCTCAGGCTCCTCTTCCAGCCAGGCTCTCCTCATCCAGGCCCTGTGCTTCTCCCAGGGCCTCTCCTTATCTCTCCTACATTCGGGGCACTCTGTCTTCTCCCTCTGCTCCCTCCAGGTCTCTCTTCATCCAGTGCTCCTCTTCCATACCCCTTAGAGCTATTTAACTACTTAGCAGGAACCAGCCACAGCTGCACCTTATCCACATCAGCCAGCCCACCGCCCCTGAAGCCAGCCCACAGCTGTATATTATCAATGTTAATTAACCTGCCCTCATTCCTCTATAATTCCTCTACAACAAGGCAGATGCATCTTCAACACATGGTACCATCGGCATCTATGCAAGGGCATCAAGAAGAGTGGAGCACTTTGCACACAACATGTGCACAGCAAGGGACCAGCACTAGAAAGCTGGCCTTGAATGCAGGTGCAGCAGGAACATAAACAGAACCACTTAGCACTGCCAGGCTGCATGTACATTTAGGTTACGATCCTGGAACAAGGAAACAATTGAACGAACAGCAAAAGCTTATTATAAATGGTTTTCTAAGGACACTCAGCAGGACCTGTCATTTACATATCAGAAAAACAGGAGCATGCTGACCAAAGGCTGAATTGAGAAAATCCACCTCTGAAATCCCTTCTCCCTGGAAAAAACACTACCTGCTTGCTTGAGCTAAGCACTGGCCAAGGCTTCTGATCCTCCAGCACATCCCCATGGGCCAAGGGTAAAGAATCACCAGAATTTTGTCTCAGTGAGCAGCTTTACACTTGAGGGGCTACATGCTACATGTTGGGAGGAAAAAAAATCCTCTGATCTGCTTTGGTATCTGCAAGCAGCTGTCTCAGATCCTCACTGGGACTGAACATGAGCAGGCAAAGCTCATCCAAGTACCTGGAGACACTTAAAGTCTATTTGTGAGGCAAGGACAAAGCCTGCATTAATGGTCTTCAACTCTATTAAGCAAAATAAAGCAGAATCCTGACAGAAAGAAGACACAGATCCCGCCAGCCTGAAAGAGAAATTGGAGCACCTTAAATTCTGGCACGCTCTCAGGCACAGCACAGGGAAGAGGTAGAAGAGCAAATAAAAGGGAGTTCAGCCCCTAGCAAGCCACTAGCAACATGAAATATATATGATACAGTTCTTGCAGTTCTCAGCTTTCCTTGCAAATCCTTCATTTTAAGGCAGTGGGTGCAACTTGATCGGGAAAGCAGCATATCATCTTTCTACCAGGTAGAAAGCATGCAGGTATATTTTCATGAAAGGAAAGGGGACATTTTGGAAGGATCCTTTTGACACTGAAAACTGCCCTCCCAAGAGGAAGAGACCACAGAGGATGGCTGCAGGACAGGCCCAAGGACCTCTGAACAGACCCTGCAAACTGTACATCAGCAGGCAGATGGAAGGGTGGAAAGGGCCATGGGAGGAGAGCAGGATTAGAATTATGGTAAGTGATACTCTAACAATAGCTTTCTTTTAAGAAGGAAGCTCTTCCTGCTGTAGTTAATCTATTTAGTCTGAATATAAATTTATACACTGGGGAAGGACCGGATGAAGGACTGGTAACTCCTCAGTCAGCTAAAACCAACCATTTTAAAGCTCCTGCAATACCTACCAAGTAACGTGGACCATGGCAGAGGGGGAATTGTTGCACGCCCTAAGCTGCTAACAGGGGTTGTTCAGTGGAGCTGCTCCAGCCTTTGCAAGGGCTAGGTGACCTAGGAAGGTCTTTTTCAGCCACGTTTTCTATTTTCATCATTTCTCCCCACCCCAAGAGGTCATGCAGATGAAAACACCAATTTAACTAATGCCAGATGGGAGGTAAGTTAAGCCATATGAATCTTTGCTTATTATGTAATTACCTTCGTGCCTTGTAGAAACATGGAAATGCTTACAGTCACTGGCTGAATATTTTGTACATAAACAAACATTTCTAGGCTGTTATTATTTTAGAGAAATTAAGCCCACATGGTTTTGACCAACTACTCCATCACCACGTGGCACATTTATGAAAAAAACAAGCTTAATTTTGAAGCTACGCCAGGAGGTTGCAGACATCAGTCTCCCCCAGCAGCCCAAGATAATACTTATCAAATGGGCTCATCAGCTCACTGTTATAGACTTACTGAGTAGAAACTTAAGATTATTTGTACTCAGTGTTAAATACACCAAATTATTTTCTGCAGAACTCAAGGTCATTTAATTTACTTTCAACAAGTCCCAACACATTAAAGAAAACAGCACTGAGGCGGTTCAAGCTTATTTTGTTACTGAACCAGAGCAGTATGGCAATAGACAGTTTCAGCACCAAACACATTGAACCATGTGCCAGAACATCCAGAGGGCACTTATGTAAAAATCTATAGGGAAACTTCACGTGTACAGGTGAAAGCAGCACTGAGAAATTGTTACAGATACAGCTCTGCAACTCATGCTCTTACTATAAAGTCATTAGCAATTAAAGATCCTGTGCACGGATGCAGAGTTCTGAATGAAGCCAGTTGTATTTGTAGGTGTCCCATTAGAAACCAGGAGCACATGTTAGAATTTGCATAAGAATCGGTGTGAAAGATTCAATTACATCCCCAACAATCTCCAGTAGCTTTGGTTACACTGTCAATTATTCAAGTTAGAAAGCGCCTGTCTGACAATCTCCTTGCAAAAAGTCTAGCTCCCAAAACCTTCCCCCAGAGAGCTCCCCTTACAGCCCAAATGAAGGAAAGACCACCTCCACCCCAACCATCTCTTCCCCTTGACCTACTCCGTAGCTCTGAGCTGGAGAACACACACAAAACTTTGGACCACCCAGGGCTTCTAGCATGCAGCTAAAACACAAGCCTCTAAACAAGGGGCTGGACTTCTCCTCTCACAGTCACTAAGAGTCATTTCTCCAGCCTAAAGAGAAGGTCTGCTAAATTAGAAATGTGGTGCATGCACTGGAAGCACGCAGAACCACTTACTGCTTCCACTTCATGACTTTACAGCAGCAGCAGCACTAGATTAAATGGGCTACCCGGTTTGTCCTCATCCCCACACTCTGCCTGCACAACCATTTGGACCATCACACAGCAAAGCACAGCAGAGAACCGGTCCGACTAAAACCCAACCCACCTCCTCACCTCCACCCTCCAAATCCTGCCCTGGTCTGCTTTACCATGTGAACTCTCAAGCGCTTGCACTGGCACAAGGCAGAAGGTGCTGGCAGACAGCAGCTTAAGCAGGTAGGTTGCAAAGAACCACCAGACCCATCAGCCTTAAAGGAGCTGGCAAAAGCTGGCTATAACCTTACCTGAAGAGCACACAGCTCCACGTACATCTGAGAAAGAGTTCTTCAGTGACCGAGCTATTGGAGCTTTGCTGTAACAGGCAGGGGACTGGTAAATGCATGTGTCTTACATCCACAACTACCCACTGCACAGATGGAACATTAAAAAGATACAAGAGCACTGATGCTGGCTCCCCATGGCCGGGAAATGGGTAACTAAGTTGCTCTGCTGTGAATGGTAATGTCCGTGTCCCCGTTACAAACCACAGAGTTCACATGATTGAGGCAGCAGTGAAATCAGGACACGTGTGACAAGGTGAAATAAAGACTGCACACGTATCTGATGAACTGGAAAGTTTGCAGCATTATCTTGAGATTAGACCCCACGTTACAGACACTCATTTTCAGAGCAGCCCCTCCAGAGGCAGTCAAATCTAGCTCTGGCACAGCCTCCAGCTGAAGTGTGCTCTCCCTGAAGAAACTCAAGACTGAGTGACCTCAAATGATCCTGCTATATTTGTAAAAACATGTGCGAGGAGATGTCCTCCAACAGCCCTACGACTTTCATGGGCTTAGGAAAGGCAGAGCACTTCTTGTCAAGATTCCTGCCTGAACAGGGTTAAGAGTTACGCTGCCAGACCAGCTCCCTAAAAGACGAGAGGTATCAGCCTCTCCAGCGTGAAAAACAGGGCTGCCCTTTTGAAAACACAGACCGAGACCCACAATCCCAGAGCCAAATACATCCAAAGAGAAGCCATGCCTCCAGCAGGTCCAACAGAACCTCACAAACTATTCACAGACTGACATTTTAAGCTGGTACAAAGCCCCCCAGACTCTCAGTTCTCCAGTTTCAGGATGCACTGCAAAAACAGTAGGTAGACAGCAAACTCTCTGCGGTAAAGAGAAGGCTGTGCTCCTCTGCAGCTGGCCCTCAGCAGCTTCCAGGACCGCTGTGAGACCTGGTGGTGCACCAGTTGGAAAAAGTAGCATAATATATGGAAAGGAAGGCTTGGCTGGGAATGGCCTCAGACATCCTAATCGTGGAACTGCACCCATACATAAACTGATAGGAGACCACACTGCTGTGTGAAAGGGCAGCCTGGTCCACCTTGACTGTGAGGTCCCACTTCTGATCTAAGCCACCTACTAGACTTCCTTCCCCCCGCCCCCCCTGCATTAGGACAAAGCAGGTGGGCTGAGCACTGCAAATTGTTTCTCATCCAGAAGCAGCAGTATGGCTGTGCAGGTTCCTCTCATGGTATGCCCTGATAAGCAGCTGCAAGAAAGGGAATTGCACTGGTTTAAAAATCCTGCAATAGCTGTTTCATGATAAGTCATCGTCAAGTTACAATCTCACCGCTTTAAAGAGAACTCCCAACAGACCAATGTGCTCTGAAGGCGCAGCCACCATCAGTTCTGAACGAACAATGTGCCTCAGCCTTCGCAGTTGTCCCCTCTGGCCAACGGCTGCTGCATGCTCCTGCATATAAGCCTAGCTGACTGCAGGAGCATGTCACCAGCTTGCCACAATGGCACAGTCACGGCACAGGGCAGCGCAGCCGGGTCCCTCGGCAGAGAATTCCCCCTGCAACCCACCGCAGCAGGAGCCAGGACATGTTGGGGATCACTCACACAGGACACGGCAGACGTGACACTTGTGGACCTCTGCCTGGTTCTCAGAAGCTGGGGTCTATCTGCATTAACCACATTCCCCAGGCAGAGATTGTGCTCTCAGCAGAAAGGGGATACAGACTTCTATAGACTATATATAGATAAGGCTTCCTAAGAATCTCTCGACAGGGGTTATTCTCTGCTCTATATCTAGATCTGGCCTAGTGCCTGTTGAGAAACATGTATTGGACAGGCACATGTGCAAACTGCAGCTCATTTTGGTCATTAATGAGTGCCCTGCACGAGAAACCCTTGAAACACAGGCCAGAACCATGTCAGGAGCTCTGTGGTTTTCCCATGTCTCCATTTGCAGCCCTCCATGCGTCTCCCTGCAGAGGTGAAGACCCCTTTAGAAATCTCTCTCCTGCACATGATATTTACTTACCAGCAGCGAGAAACACCTCCCAGCCCTCACACTTTGTAGCTTTGTAGAAAAATAAAGAGCAGGAAAGGATTTTTATAGTCAAGCTTAAAGCAAAGGGGTCTGATGAAAGGAGACAGTGTCTTTCTTCAGGAGATTTTTAGCAGCAAAACAAAGTGCTTTGCTCATCAGTGAAAACATGTTTCACCTCACCCTGCACACAGGCACGCACTTGATTCCTCCCCCACCTTTACACCCTCACATCTTCAAACCAGCACTTCTCTCCAGCCCCAGCAACACACACTGAAAAAAAAACCATCCTGGATTGCCATGTTTGTTCCTTTTTACAACGAAAGAAAACTACCTCCCCAAGGCCCAGGAGGACCTGCAAGCTGTGCAGGTTTTGGTTAAACAACAGTGTTCCCCCTTCTCTACTCCCTTCCACTAACCTCCCACAAGCTCCAGAGCACCCGACTGCCAAAAAGGTGAATGAGACAGAGAGGGGAGTTGGTTTATCTTCCGACCAAACAAGACCTTGAGGGGGAAAGTCCCACACATCTTAAAGCACTGGGGAAAAGGTGGTAAACTACCATTTCCCAGCAACAGCAAAGCGATCACATTTATTTATTTAACTTTAGTACAATTAGGATGAATCACTGCGGGAAACAGGGCGAGTTTTGATCAAAACTGCCCAGTGTCCGGGTGCTCTTCCCTGCCCAAATGACACCAAATAACACACACTGTCCTTGGGGGCATTTCCCAGCACGTTCAAACATCTGAGACAAACAGTTAGCTCTCCAAACCAGTACAGAGACCGCACAGCACACACTGTGCACAACATCAAAGTTGATATTTTATGCTAATCTGCCTGCTTACAGGAGAACAAATGCTATTTTCCTTGACAACTCTTCTGAAATAAGATCTGAGCAACCATGCAGATTTCAAACTCTTTTGAAATATCAGTAAAACAAACACTCAGTTTCAGTTTTCAGTGCAAAATCTCCCCCAAGAACGGCCACTTGGCAGTTCAGGCAGACAGCAACTTCCACCCAGCCTGCAGGAGCTGCACCCAAAACACAGGTGCTGCAAAGGTGCAGTAGGCGCCATGCACCACCCCAAGCCAGGCAACCAGCAGCACCCTTTCTGGCTTGCAGACCTCAGCTCTAGTTTACATGCATGAGAGCCTCCACAAAGCAAACCTCACAGCACGCAAGCTGCTCTGATCTTTATTTTTGCTACACACTTTAAAAATTACAATGCTTTCCCACTGGAGCAGGGGAGGTCCAACACCGGCACTTGAGCTCCTGATCAAGAACAGTTACAGCCCTGCAAGAAACAGCACTGGAAGCCAGACTGCCCTGCAGACTTGCAGCTGCCAGATGAAAAGAAACAGTCGGGCTGCCTCAGAAGTAAGGCACAGCTCATACCAAGTGACAGCCATGCAAAGCGCTGCAGGAAAGGCTGAAGCGGTTCTAGAGGAGGAAACGGGTTCCGGACTCCAGCATGCAACCAGAGAGCCCATGCATCTACTTTTCCAAACACATGGAGCTCATGTCCTCCTCCTTCCCCCAGACTCGGGCTCACCAGGCAGATCTGCAGACCCTCTACTACAGTTGCACTGATCCAAGGACAGGGCCTACATGTGCAGTAGTCACCAACCACCCTCATTTTTGAGGAATCCCTGCTCCAGAGCTACTGGCTGCAGCATGCCCATCAGAGCCGTCTAGGCAATTCATTGTTTTAAACAAACGAGTGATTAGCCAGGATCTACTCTCTCCTTGTGAAGCTGGCTGCATGCCCTGCAAGCCTCCACGTCGCTGTACAGTACCATAATCCAATTAAACCTCACCATGAGAGGAGCTTCACGCTATCACATTCAATTAGGCAGTTAAGCCTCTTATAATCTGCACATTAGGATCCATCCGGGCTAACACTCCCCAGCACTGTTTGGGAGGTGGCACTCTTCGACCAAGCAAAGACACACATCTGCCACATCTGGAGCCACAGGAGAACCATACAGCTTAGGAAATTCATCTGGCTGGATTACAGGGAGGTAGAAGCACAGGAAAAATAAAATACAGTATCCAGTTCCTGCCCGCTCACAGTTACATGCTCTCTGAGCCTCCCTGCTCCCCAACTTCCCGCAGAAATGGGGCAGTTCTGAAGGAGCACAAGGGGCCCAGAGGAATTTCACTCTCTTAATAAGTTAATGGAAAGGCGAAGGCTAATGGAGGACCTGGCAATAAGGAGTCGTTTGGCAGCCAGCCACCAATTCCATAGGAAACACCCTCCCGAAAAGGTCACCATAACGGTGGCAAAATTTGGCCCAAAAGAATTAGAAAAAGCTGCCAAGATGTGACGCAAATAAAGCCAGCGAGCAGGCCAGCTTCCTGCGCAAGGCCAAAACATGAAGTGCTCTTGGAAAAAGAAAGATTAAGGGTTGCAAGGAACATAATGGCCTCTTGTAACAGCTGAGTTGTTGCTTTTCTTTTCTTGGCAGTAAAGAGGGATGTTTTGTTGCTGGTTGATTAATCTATTATGCAAATCATTTCATAGCTAATTTGATACAGCCACAAGCTTGCCACAGAAATCACCTGCCTGCTCAGAGCTGATGAAAGGTGGAGTATCAATGGCTCCATTCGATAGAGCTTTTATTTCCTGGACAAGCAGCTGCAGGTTGCCTCCGGCCATGCAGGGCTGCCAGAGCACAGGCCAGACTGCCAGGGAACACGAGGGGAAGGTCCCTTGGGCACCTTCACTCGGTGGAAGGCAAGAAGGCCCTTCGGAAGAGCAGCCCTTTCCTTCCTTCCTTCCTGGAAGGCAAGGAAGCAGCGCCCTTCTGCAACGGGCAAGTGCAAAACATCCAGATGAACACCATGTACAATCCCATCCAATATCCTTTTGCTAGCAACTTTGAGATTTTAAGAGTTTTGCAGAACTGTTCTTGACACGCACAAGCTTCACCTTACATCAGCTGTAAGGTGAAGCTTACATCATGTAAAAGATATAATAGGTCTAACTGGATGTTTGATCCCAACAAACCACTCGGCTTCTAGACAGAACATTTTTTCCACTGAATACAAGAGTCCAAATTACATTCAATAGTATCATACAAAGTGACAAACTTAGTAACTGCTGCAATAGGATTTACATGGGGAGCACTAAGGGATCATCTGATCTTGCCGAAAATAATGTCATTTCAGTCTTGATCTCTTCCACAAAACTAAGGAGGAGAAACAGGATCTCCTGGCTCTAAGAATAAAGGGGTTGGTTTAAGCCACTGCACTTTACTCCAAGCATTTCACCTCCATCGCTCATTTGTGGATGCTTTCCTTCATGCATCTCAAATGTTCAACAACACCTTAATGGTGGGGTTTTTTTAAAGCCTGTCCTGTGCACTCATTTGTATTCAATTTCCTTCAGTGGTAAAATGTTAGACATTCCATGCTATTCAAAGTCAAAACAAAGCCTCCAAATAAGCACTTCTGAAACGTACCTAGTCATCTGAGTAATTAGACATTTTTCTAGTTCCAAATGTACTGAAAATCTACAGTCAGCTCCCAATGAACGTGCCAGCAGTTATCCTAACAAACAAGAGTTCTCTCCTAGATGATAGCATACCAGTAGATCAGGAGGTGAAGATACATTTAGGTTAACATCTCCCCCTATTTGAATTAATCAGCATTTTTAATTATGTAGCATCACCTGATCATAATTATTATTCTAGCAATCTGTCTACCTTTCTGCCGATATGGCACATAGTTGCCATTGCTGAAGCCAGGCCAGGACACGCTCTCACTGGCCCAGAGAAGTTCCCGTCCCCAGTGTAGGCACACATCCTTCATACCAAGGGGCAAAGGCTCTCCCTCCCAAGCACATCTGCAGCAAACTCTCACAGAGAACAGCCAGCCGGGGACTTGACGCAGGTCACAACCCCCTCAGCCGGAGTCTGGGAAAGGGAATTAACACCACACAGAGGTGCAAACATGCAGATTGCTGCAGTGGCTCCATGCCCCAGCAGGCCTCACTGCATCCCCCCTGATCACACACCCATGCCATTACCTTTACGTGGTCGCAGACCTCTTTGCAAACCACTGCAACTCATTAACTGACAGGCAGCAAGATACATCAGAGGAAGAAGATAGGAGCTGGCACAGGGAGCGGAGCCCTGGGGCATGGGCAAACTGTTAGGATCCACTTGGCTGCTGTGAATCCACAGCCTCACTCCAATGAGTTCCCACTGCCCCTGGGGACGTCCGCACCAGGGCTGGTGTGAAAGTTCACAGGCTTCGAGGCCATCCCACAGCACGCTGAGCAGTAACATCCCTGCACCAGCAACCTCCTGTTCAAGTCCAGGGGATGTGTGTGGACTCCCTTCATGTTTCCTCAACCAGCAGGCAAGCTACAGAGGCAAGCCAACACGTGCAATACTCAGGCAGTGCCCAGTAAACAACCTCAGATCCCCAGCACTGTCTTTTCCTTGGTCTATCCACAGGCTTCCTTTGTATCTCCATGGGACATCAGGCCCACTCCCACCCCATATGCGGTTTGCTCTGAATACACTCCACTTTACAGTTCAAAGCTTTGCAGGAACTTTTTCAAGGATGTGACAAGGCAGTAGCGTAAAATGAAACCCATTCTGAATGGGAGCACTGACTCTCACCTTCTCTTGCTCCAGCAGACCCCCTTCCAAAAAAACTTTGCCCCCAAAACCGCTCTTTCTCTAGACAGCCTCCTCATGGTGCTGCCTCCTCATGAGGCTCCTTCAGGATGGGATGGCACTACATCCTGCCATTCAGGCCCACAGCTTCATCAAGAGATTGGAAAGAAGAAAATAAAAATAATCCACAGAATAATTCTTACTTTTCAGTGTGAGGAAACTGAGGGAAAAAGTGTTGATTCTCTCACAGACATGCAGCAGAAAGGTCACTCTCAGTTTTTACAGGTGGTAGGGAGAACTTTATGTAATGTAACGTTCCTCAAAGGAAAACATTTCAATGCACAGAAGAAACAGCAGAAAAAGGTAGGCATCTCTCCCTTCTGGTATGTAGCGGTTACGCCCAGATAGTAAGGCAGTTTGAGTCACGTTTCTGGGATGACTAAAAGAAAGTACTTGCATTTCAGGACTATGGTCAAAACCCTCAGGAGCTACATGTGCTGAAGAAAGGAATCAGACAATCATTTCTGCAAATGGCAGAAGAGAAAGGGAAACCAGCACCAGTGCAGAACACCACCGAACCTTGTGTTTCACTCAAAACACACAATGGCAGAACAAGGCTATGACTCCTCACTATTACTCTTCCTAAGTTTAGACACAGCCTTTTCACACAAGGAAACTCCATGGACGCACCAAGGCAGCCTTCCAGATTTTACTGACACCCCACCCAAGCCAAACGGGCTCTCAGTAAATCACCCGCCAAAGAAGAGTTGCGTGGAAGAGCAGTGCTTTAGGGATCTCCCTCCCACAGCCCAGTTCTCAGCCATCATCTGGGAAGCACACACCACCTCCGCATGAGGCCCTCCACCTCAACACCCACCCACACAACATGGGGCAATGCAGGCACAGCCCGCTCCAGGCACCGCTTCCACCCAGCCCCTCCTGCTCCAGCTCACTGCAGCAGAAACAGCTTAGAAATGGGGTAAGATTTATTGTACCAAAGAGAAAAGGGAAGGAAACAACACTCCTTCCCCAAACACATGCCCCTTTTCCATGAATCCTCTGCCTTTCTGCCAAGTTCAAGCCTTCTCAACTAGGAAGGCCTGTCCTGTTCAACAGAAACCCCAAGGGGAACTTGTGGAAACGTCAGGAGAGCCCAAGACAGTTCCACAGTACTCGACCACACACCATGGCCCACTCTCCTCCACATCCTCCTTTCATGTCCCAACAGATCTCTGCTTGAACAACAAACTCGTTTTGAATATTGTTTTCCCCACAGAACACTTTTCATCGCAGTCTCTCTCGCTTTAACACAAAGAATCTTAAATGCTGCTGTGCCACAGGAAAAATCGTTACAATAACTTAAAATACAGAAGCAGTAGTATGACTTAAAGGTTTTCAAACTCCTGCGTTCTCTGACAGAGGTTTGTGGCAGAGCCTGTAATGAAATGCAAAACATTGACCCAGTCACAAGACACGATGTTAAATGATTAGAAACAGAACTGAGCGTCCAGGCTCTGCCCCCCATCCCCCCCCACTGCTGCTACAGAATTCAGTGTTTGCCCAGCACATGCAGCATAGCACACACCTCACCATGCTAGCAGGCTAACACCGCTGCAGAAGCCGCAACCTCGGCTGCTCCTGACTTCACTTCAAATTAAGTAAAAACACTTGGCAGCCACAGCTACAGCTGCAGGTCTGCCATACGCTGCACCCCGTGCGCAGCCCCCGCACGCTTGCCCAGCCCATGTGGGGCAGCCTGCGTCCAGGGGGGCTCTGGCAAGACCTGCTAATTTGGTCAGCAGCAGCAGATGCGGCAGCTGCATGTCTGCTTATTCCCCACCCCGGCTCTACGAGAAAAGGGCAGCCAGGAACGGCAAGCAAAGGCGACAGCAACAACAGGGCTGAAACCAGAGGGACCCACTGCTACACACAAACTCCCTCGTACAAAAGCTTATGTTCCTAGAAGGTCCCAATTGCCCCAGTTCTCCCATCGATGCCTCAGGCCCCACGGCATGCAATCAGTGCTTTCACCATCCCTTGCTTCAGTAATTCCAAAACTTCCCTCTTCAAGCCCCAGTTCTGCCCCACCTGCCCAGATACCCATGTGTCCTTTGCATCACCAGATTCCTGCAGGCACCTCGACCAGCTGCCTGCAATCTGCTGCCCACCACAGTTCAAGCACCCAGGCCCCAGCCTAAATGCCGAGTCCTGTGCAGATGCACCCCATCCCTTACCACATCAAGGCAGGGCCAGTGTCCTTACACTGCATTTTCTGGTCATCTACAGATCTGCAAACGAGCAAGCTAGTTGTGAGCACATTTTCAGATCTGCAACTATCAGCACAAATGGTAATGCAGAACTAAAAGTCCTTGACAGCGATGGACATTTGTTTTTTTATTTCAGTTTAATAGCCACTGTTACCAGGTTGGATGAGATGGGAACCCAACTGCCTTCCTGTAGTCAAGGGTGCAATGGAGAGAACAGTTTTCAAAACAGCGTTACAAGAGGGGCCTCCGTGTCCTCTGTACACCACCAGGGTCAATGTGAATCGCACTGGAACCTGCTGCAAAAATTCCAAGTGCACCAACTGCCCTCCAGCTTCTCCCATGAAGGCAACTCCTTCCCCAGCAAAAGGTTTCCTTGAAGAGGGGCACATTCCCCTCGGTGCTAGTCCCCTTCCAAGACCTCCCGCTGCGGAGAAGGAAGGCTAAGCAACACACAAGTGGAGAAAGTCGCTGCCCGACAGAACTCCAAAGCGCTCTCAGCACAGATAAGACCATCTGCAACTGCAGGACTCGAGTTCTCCTCTGCCCCACACTATCTTCCTGCCCACAACGTCAAAGCCCTACGACTGTGGGTAACGTGTAAGCTAAGATAGTTACTAGCCCCACAGCAAGCCGCTAGCCCTACAAGACAGGGGCATGGCCATCAAGTCCAACCTGCTATCTGGATGGCGCAGAAGACGGAGGGATTTGGGGGGGTTGTAAAGCTTGCAAAGCCTTACATTCCTGTGAGGTCAGCCCGATGGCTCTGTTCCCTTTTTCCTCACTTGCTGCATTCCCATTAAAAAGAAAAGAGAAAGAGGAGCTCTTCAAAGATTCATCTTCAGCACGTTTAAATCCTCAGAGGCGTTCTGTTAAAGCCAGACTTGAAAAGCACAAATTTTATAAAAATTAAAAGGGATCCCTCCCATGTGGGCTAAAAAAAGCACAGGCAGGGATCTCACCCGCGCGTTTATAGGCACCCAAATGCACACCAGAGGCGGGGAAAGATTCGAGCCTGGGAGCGGGTGAAACGCCAGCTGGAGAGAAACCGGCGCCCACCCGGGCAGCCGGGAGCGGGGCATTTACCAGGCCAAGGCACGTTAACGGGACAGCCCACAGGGAACGGGGGGGCTCGGGGGGCACAACCCGGGCCGGGAAGGGCCCCCAAACCCGACCGCCGACACCCCCTCCCCCCAGGTTATTTTGGGGAGGGGCGGCACTCTCCCACCGTGAGGTGACTCCCTCGCAGGGCTGACAGAGGACAGCAGCTTAAGCTCCCCCCCCTCCTTTTTTAGGGCTGGGGGGTCCCTGCACCCTCCCCACCCCAGAGCCCCCCGGAGGGGTCGGGGGAATCCTGCCCACCGCTGTGTAACGGGGAAGGGTGGGACACCCGAAAGCGGAGGGAAGGGACCCTCATACTGAGGGAAGGACCGCAAAGCTGTAGGGGAAAGCGGGATCGAGAGGGCAGCCCCCGGGGCCTCGCGGCTGGGCGGAGGTCTCCCACCGCCGGAGGCCCGCATCCAGCGGCGATGCGCCGGGGGCTGCCCGCTGGAGGGGAGCGGTCCGCCCGCCGTTACCTGGGGACGCAGCTAGGGCTGGAGCCGTCGATCTCCCAAGTGGCGAAGAGGTTCATAGGCACGGGCCGCCCCAGGGCCCCGGCACCGCCCGGGAAGCTGAGGCGGCTCCGTTCTGCCGCCGCCGCCATGGCTGCCGGCCTGGCGCGCGCCCACCGGGCCGCCGCCGCTGCCGCCTGCGCCACCGCCCCGCCCCGGCGGGGGGAGTGTCACGTGCGGGGGGGCGGGGCTCCGAGGGGCGGGCCTCAAGTGCCTCCCGGGAGGGTCTCTCGATGGGGCGGAGCCATTGGCTAGGGAGGGGATGGGGCGTGGCTTTAAAGTGCGGGCGTGGTTTTCCAAGGGGGCGGGGCTCCAGTGGGGAGGGGGCGCGGTGCTGCGGAGGGGGCGCGGCCAGGATGGCAGCGTGCTGGTGCCTGGTTCCCGGCAAGCCCTCCGGCCCCCAGCCGCGGCCCCCTAGCGGCGGGGCCCTGTTGCCGCCCGGGCGGTTTCCTCGTAGCGCGGCCGGAAGCGCCTGTGCGGGCGGTGTCGGCGGTGGACCGGATGTTGCGGCAGCAGCTTCCGGCTGGCTCCGTGGCAGGGGCAGGCGGCGGGCGCGGGGCTGAGCGGCGGCGGGCCGGCCGCGGAGATGGTGCTGCTCACGATGATCGCCCGCGTGGCGGACGGGCTCCCCCTGGCCGCCTCCATGCAGGAGGACGAGCAGGTGGGGCGGCGCAGGGGCGGGGGGCGCGGGCGGTGGGTCCGGCCCGCTGTGTTCGGGAGGAGCGGGCGGGGGCGGCCTAGCCGGACCCTCGCAGCCCCTGCTCGCGTGCCGGGCCGCTCTTGCCCAAGCGTGTCCCGCCCGGTGGTCGCGGGTGGGAGGCGGCGAGCCGCTTCTGCGCTGTGGGGCTATTGCTCTCCCTCGGGCTGAGCTCGGGACCCCCCGGAGCCTCCCCGCCTGCGGGCGGGCGGTACGTCTCCGGTGGCAGCCGCCCCCAACAGTCTGTCCTCCCTTCTCAGTCGGGCCGCGATCTGCAGCAGTACCAGAGCCAAGCGAAGCAGCTGTTCCGCAAGCTGAACGAGCAGTCCCCCACGAGGTGTACTCTCGAGGCAGGAGCCATGGCTTTCCAGTGAGTACCTCTGGGCATGATGGGGGAACTGGCTTGTGATGGCACTTCTGGCTCAGGGTGAAGGTTTGTGAGAGCCTGCGCTGCCCAAGAGATGGCGAGTTATTCAACTGTCTGTCCTGCCAGCTGAAGTGTACAATAGCTGCTTGAAGGGGAGAGTGTGTGAGTTATTTCTTGGCCCTGCTGTCCAGCACTTGTTTCTCAGCCAGTTTCACAGTTCTGTCTTTGCTGAAGACAATGTGTGTTCTGTTCCCTTTAAGGTTTTTCTGTTTGTTTGCACCCTGTAAGGTACCTACAGTGCATCTTCTGTACCTTACGTGTCTTGTTTTGTCTTTAGAAAGAGATGTCTTTTGTAAAAACAGTCTTAGCCGTGCCCCATGAGCTTCTCTTGCGCAAGATTTTGGTGTGTGTATCCCGTAGGAGTGTAGCTTTCAGTGTGTTAAAAGCACATGGAACGTTTTTGATTTATTTCTTTCTTATTATTTCCTTACTATCTGATAAACTTTTTTCTTTCAACTTGTAGATTCAGTTTTATTGTTGCTAAATGCATTGGATGTGTTTAATTCATTTCCTAAACTGTTTGGAAACTGTCAACTTAAAAGCACTTCTGTCTTTCTACAGTAGTACATTAACAAGGGAACATGAATATAAAATAATGAAAATTTACAGAGCGTGCAGGTCAGACATCTGTCATCCCTAATGAATAGCAAGGGAACTGGAAAGGCAAGTAAATGGAGGAAGGACTGACAGTCAATGAAAGGCAGGAGAGCATACTTATGTTTGAGAAAGTAAATGCTTCTTTACATGACATGTAATTACCTAACAGGATAATACTTGAGAACTTAATCAAGCCCAAGATCTTGTCAAGAATCAGAACTATGCTATTAGCAGGAATAATTGTTAGAAGTCTCTGTGATCAGCTGCCACGTGAGATTGCTGAGGCACAGTTGTGCAGGTTTGCCAGCAATGGACCAAGATTTCCCGCACTTGGCACCGCTTCTGCCATGCTGCCAGCAGCGAGTTTCCTCTCAGTTCCCAAGCCCTGGTGACCAGGTGCGTGTTTATGGGTGGGTGCACGGGAGATGCAGTTTGGATGCAAGGCAAGATTGCCTTTAGGTCTCTGTTTCTATAACAAGGGCCCTTGAGCAATTATCCTGCCCTGTCCCTTTCTTCAGAGATTCAGCGACATGAAAAGACAGGAACGGGAGTTTTTTGTAAGGGCAGTCTTTGGCAAAAGCCATGAGGTTTTCAGAGCAGCTTTTCTTGTGCTTGGCTTACATATGATGACTGCAACAAGATTTTTTTTGATGTCTGCTCTCTTGGCTTCTGGTTGCCTTTGATAGGGAGTCATAGTGGTCTGAGGATGGCCCTGATTTAAATAGACTGGCCATCCCTATCTCCTGTCGGGTTTGGGTGTGGTTGTCAGAGTTAACTGCAAAGTGCTGCTCTGCATAGTCTTCTTTTTAGTAATTAAAACTCTGTAATTTAAAAAAATCCCTCGCTTTAAATGTTGCCGTGGCACTGCATGGGTGTAGCTCTGACTCTCAGTGAAGCCTTGGGAAAGAGCCTGTATGGATCCTAGTAAGTCCTTTGCTGTGTTGCTTCCATGACACGAGCAGAGCAATGTCTGGGAAGGCTGTGCCGCTTGCAGTGCCCAGGAAATCCAAGCCTCTTAACAGTGCCTGTAATGTCACCACTGACGAGGTGGGAGGGCTTGGGCAAGCTCATATTTTGACACAGCTGTTAAAGAAACAGCCAGGGCACCTGGCTGGCAGGTAGGCAGGGCAAGGAGGGTTCCTCCTTCTGTGTTGAGTTCCCTGAACAGGTTCCACAGGCAATTGACAGCTGCTGCTGCAAAGCACTCAACAGCTGCCTCCTGTAAGGTGGAAAATTAAGGCAAGGGCTTGCATGAAAAGAATACTTTCCAATCAAAAAATGTTATGAAACGTGTGATAATGGTACAGGAAAGGGAGGAAACGGGGGAGTTTGAGATTTAGTGTAAAGTAGTGGTGGCTGATGACCATGCTGTTCATTAATGCAGCACACCATTTTTTTTTCTGTCAAATCAGAGCTCTGACTGCTGAGGGCAGCACAAACCAGGGTAGAGCACTTTGTGGTGCGGGAATTAGAAGTGTTGCTAAGGGTATTGCTGAACTTGCTGAGGTGGTATTGAACGTTTTTAGCTTGATCAATTCAGAGAAGAGCCTAGTCTTGCTGAAATGTGAAGCTTAAACTATGACCACTGAGGTGATTTCTGTCAAATGTAATGTGTAGGCTTTGGCACCAAAAGCTGTGTCACCCTTGCAGCTGCAGCACTTGGCGTACGCGGCTGTGCAGGTACGGGAGCAGCGATGCAGTCTGCTGTGCTGTCAGTCAGCAGGTGACCTTTGGCTGCTGAATGGCTGAAGTAGCTCATACCTGTCATGTTGAAAACAACCCTTGGCCTTTGCTACTGTTACCAGGGTAAAGCTTTTTTCTCTGAAAACGTTCAAGGTAATCGTAAGAAACTTACTGGCTGTAGTTGGTGCGCAGAAATCTGGAGTACAGAAGTTAGCAGTGGCAGGTAGCATTGCCTGTCCCTTGTGTGTGTACAGTGCAGAGCAGACGGCAACTGGGTGCTGCGCTGATGCTTGGAGGCACACACATAGCGTGAAACTGAGAAGCCCAGCTGTGTCGGAACTCTGCTCTGAGGTTGAACTGCGGCTGACAAATTGTCTGGATCTGGGACAGGATGGGGTGTGCTTGCTCTCTGTGATGCTGACAGGTCAACTTTAAATCCAACGTGTCTCATGTCACATCGTGGGAAGAGCAGGTGGGAGATACAGCTGAAGAGCTCCAGGCAGGACCTGCTGGCCTGAGCAGAGATAACAGGGCCGTACCGGCGGGACATGCTCCTCAGGCTGCTCTCATCTTGGAGGTGCTGCTCTGGCTCTGAGGCAGTACTATCAGAATTCCTATCTGATACAAGTTTCTCTTATCTCAAAAGATTTTTCTCAGGTCTTGCTGTTCATGACAGTGACTAAATCAAGCTCCAGGTGATGATTTGTGGCAACTCCAGGCTGTCAAGCAGGTCTCCAAGGGTAAAGGGAAGAACAAAGGCATGATATACTGTAGGATTAGTCTTACACGCTGATGCTGCCCAAGCTGAGGGACATAAAAAGGAATAAAAGTATGGGCTCGTGGGGACGTGCTTGTGGAATGGATTACAGTGATTGGAGTTTCTGGCTTCTGGTTGAGGTGGATGAGTTGTTACTTGAAGGCTGGCAGTATTTGCACACAGAGCATATAGGGGCAGGAGAAATGGACCTGTTGAGTATCTGGAAAAACAGTGGGGAGGGGAAGGAAATAGTTTTGTAAGCCTGATGTGCCTATTAACAAAATTTTAAGCTACTTATTTAACTACGGTGCACTCGTAACTGGGTCAATTCTTTAATACGCTGTTAATCTTCATGCTAACTAGACTGCTACATAATGGCATTATGCAGAAAGTCAAAGGAAGGTAACATACACCCTGAATAATACCGATAAACATTCAGAAGTGTATGCAGGGCTATGTACCATCTCTACTCTCTTGGTTTCAGTGGAAATAGTGTTGCCTTTTTTTTTCTGTTGGCTTAAATAAGGAGGCAAACACAGCTGGGAATGCGCAGCAGCGGACTTTGTAGGCATTGTAGCAAAGCTTAAATAATCACAAGGTTGGTTCTATCTTATCCCTTATTTCAGCAGGCTTTTTAGCTGAATTGTAATGAAAAGCCCCTAGTCCCAGTGCTGATGGAGGCACTGGGGCTCACACTGAAACAAGGTCAACACTAACCTCTGTGGACCAGTAAGAATTAGATGAGGATGGGGGTGGTGGGAGGAGAAGAGCAGCCCTTCACATTCAGCTGCAGGACAAACCAAAGAGCATTACACAGCAGCGTGCTTCAGCGCAGGTTTTGGAGCTCCTAACATTTGCAGCCAAAGAACTGGTAGCACAGCCATGCTCACCTATGGCAGTCCTGCAGGGGAGGTCACCAGAACCTGTCTAGCACTAATATCATTCCCCAGCTGCCTTTGAGGTCGTGTGTGGGTAGTGAGACACCCCACCAACAGGCTGCTGTTGGAGGGGAAGGGGGTACCCAGCCCTCCAAAATGGAAAGCAGGAGGTGGCAGTCACCAACTGGCTTTTTAGCGTGCTGAGACCAAATTCTTCTGCATCCCCTAATCTCAGGGCAGAGCTTTCTTTTCGTGGGCCTCAGGTTCTTGGCTGTGCTGCGTTGTCTTAGAGCTGTGCTGGCCACCTTCCCCTCTATTCTGCTGGCAGACTTGTTGTGCTCCCCTATTCCTGACTGCAGGAGGGAAGGAGAGTGTCCTCTCATTTTTTTACTCCAAAATTATAATCATTTTGTTGCTGGTATTTTGGTAAGCTAATGATATTCACAGGCCAACTTTTGTCCCAGTGAAGTCAAAGTTCAGGGCTGTTGGCATGGGTATAGGGTCTGAGGCTACAAGAAAATTTCTTTTAGGTAAAGAAAAATAAGCCATCACTTTGTCAGAGGGTTTACACCTGATCCAGACACAGCAGACTTGAAGTCCCTGTACCCAGTTTTCATTGCCTCATAGGAATAAAGGTATGCAGGGTGGTGTTTGATGGGGTAGGTTCAGGACTAAGAGATTAATGCTCTTTTCTGCTGTTCTTTTAGCTACATCATTGAGAAAGGTGTTTGTTACCTGGTCCTGTGTGAAGCTGCATTCCCCAAGAAACTGGCCTTTGCGTATCTGGAAGACTTGCATTCAGAGTTTGATGAGCAGCATGGCAAGAAGGTGCCGACGGTCTCCAGGCCCTATTCCTTCATTGAATTTGGTGAGGTTCCTCTTGCTGTGGCTAGCTAGGAAACTTGTAACTGGGGGGGAGCGGCAGCCACAGGGTCCTCTCCAGCCTGGTCTGTGGAATTGACAGTTCAACCTCTTCTTGGCCCTAGGGAAGTGGGTGTTTTGAGCAAGAGAATAGGGCAGTGGTGGGGAAAAAGTAAATGTCCTTTGATTCAGATTTCCTGCTTTAAGTCTCTTGTCCTTGCTCCAGTGAATATATTTGCGTGTAGTCTGCTGGCTGTCTCAGCAATACTCCCACTCCTCCAGCAGCCAGGCTGCTCTGTGTTGGGTGGGATTCCCTCTGATAGCCCCCTCTTGTTCCAGACACCTACATCCAGAAAACCAAGAAGCTCTACATTGATAGCCGCGCGAGGAGGAACCTGGGCTCCATCAACACAGAGCTGCAAGATGTGCAGAGGATTATGGTGGCCAACATCGAGGAAGTCTTACAGCGAGGAGAGGCACTTTCAGGTACAGGGAATGGCCGGTGGTTGGCATAGGGTTCCTTGTCCCCTCGGTCGGCTTTGTGGGTGGAGCATACTGGAGGGAAGGGCTTGCTCATCCCTGAGCTTCCTGAGAAAAGTGATGAACTCAGTAGGTGTTTTGGTTGGGTGGGTTGCATCCTGAAGCACCTGGCAGGTGCTGGTGCTTCTTTTGGGCGAGACCAGCATCTCACTGGCATGGGTGGCTTTCATCCCAGCAGGACAAGCACTAGAGCACTGCAGGTGGGCACAGGCCAAGCTGCCTTGTGAAACTGCTGCGCTTCCAGCTGCTTCAGAGAAACTTGTACAGTTAATGTAACATTTGGGGAACACCTGGTTGGGTCAATCTTGATTAACTTTGCTCGCCTTTCCCTTTAACAGCTCTTGATTCCAAGGCCAACAACTTGTCCAGTTTGTCCAAGAAGTACCGCCAGGATGCGAAGTATCTGAACATGCGTTCCACTTACGCCAAGCTTGCGGCCGTAGCTGTGTTTTTTATCATGTTGATCGTTTATGTGAGATTCTGGTGGCTGTGAGCCGGTTGCAGTCACGGAAGAGGGAAAGCCGGTAGCCTGGCAGGTGTATGTGTGCAGGACACTGTTCATGGGGGATGTGCATTAGAATCCACACAGGACCATCACCTATATGGGACTGTCCTGAAATTGTTAGGTGACGCCTGACTACTATATCTCTTTGTGAAGCCTAACAATAGGTGTAAAGGCTTGTTGACTACAGGCTTTTCCTCTGAGGCAGTTTGCACTGGCTACTGCAGAGTTTGGCCCCCCAAGCCCCCGCCCCCCCTACCCGGGGGCGCACTCTGGGAGCTCTAAGTCAGTGCAGTTTAGCATAATCACATTGTACGTCCTCCTGTTGAGTAGCTCTAGTGGGAACTGGACTCTAATGAACATTCCTTGTGTTGGCAATGTTTGCTTTTTTAGAATCTGGGTCTGCAGTTATGTTTTGTTGTTTTTTTTTTTTTTTAAGAGAAGACTCCCCTGTTTGATGGCAAATACTGCACTGTACATATAATAGCTTTCACTTCTGTCAGAATAGCTATTGTTGAGTTGTTTTCTGTGTCTGACATCTTGGCTTGTTACACTTTAAATTGCTTTAGAAAGAAATGGATGTTAAATTATGCCTTAAGATACATTCTGTCTAGTACTAGGAGGGGCAATGAAAGGCTTCTATATTGCTGATTCCTACAAAATTAAACTACAGGTTTGTAAGTGTCCACTTTCCCTCTCCAGACAGCTGTGTATGACGGTATGTTTCCATTTGAACAGGGTGTGTAATTCAATGCTGTTGGAGTGGGCACAGCGCAGACTATGTTAGCACTCTGTGTTTTTCCCTTCTATCTGCAGATTCACTACATTATTTCCTTCCTTTTTATAACTGTGCTTTCCTTACAAAATGTATCAAAACTGCCAGCATTTCATCTCTGATGCTTGTTTTCTTTCTCCCTCTTTCCCTCACCCAAAACAACCAAAAAACCAAAACTCTGAATGTTGTTGTGAAGAAAAGGTAGTGTTTCCTTCAAGAACACTTTAACTTTACATGAAGGATTCAAAAGGATAAAATAGTGGAATCCATTGGAAACACCACCTTTTTTTTTTTGCTGTGGTCACCCTCTCCCTACCTCACTTGGGAAGTTGAAACCGTAGGTGAAGAAAAATTCATTATGGGGCAATAGTATATAGCTTCTTTCTTATGGGCCAATCTATATATTTCCAGTGTAATGTGATTTTTTTTTTTTTAAAAAAAAAATTGTTTTGGTCCACCTGTGCTAAGAATAATGTTTTACCAGTCAGCTTTTGTTTTTATTTAAAGAAAAAAAGAAAAAAGAAACCCCACAGCTCAGGCACTCTTCTGCACTCACGTGCCTGCTGTTTGGTAGGAAGCAGGCAGTGTCACAGAAGGAAGTTTCAGGACTCCTCAGCACCTTTTGCAAGCACATAATCTTGTGTAGTTCTGCAAGTATAAACTGTGACCTGGAAATGTTTCCTGCCACAGGGTAGGAAACAAAGAGCCGTTGTCCTGTCTGGGAGGACTCCCCAGCTTGGCACCACGTTGGGCTGGCAGGGGAGCAGTTAGTGTTCATCCACCAAAAGCGTAGCAAATCTGATCTGCCATGTAGTCTAAAACTCTCTGGTTTCTGCATGATGCCTCCAAGTGTTACTATGTAGAATGCTTTATTATTATCATTATTGTTATTTTTAATCTTTTTAAGTGGTGTCCCTAACAGGTGAATATCCCAGTGATGTAGGTCTGTGTCATGTAGGTGCCAAAAGGTGAGCAGGCACCAACTATATGTGGATTGTTGTGATTGAGGGGAGTGACGTTTCTGCAGCAAAGGGCAGCTCAGTGAGCAGTTGCCTCCTGCAGCCCCAGTGTCAGCAGTGAAATAAACGCTTCTGAGAAATCCCCTCTGAAGCGTGGAGTTTCCAGCGTCTTGCTTTTGTGCTCTCAAAGGATGCTTGCTTTGCTTCCAGGGACACAAGAGGGTAAAGGCCCGACAGCTGAAGCCACCTGGGATAAGGGCTTGTTTTTGGAGGCAGAGCTAGTTGAGAAATATGATCTTGGCCGTTTTCTGGCAGAGAGGCTGTACTGTGGTTATAGCAGCAATCTCTTCCATTGCCAGTGTGTGTCTCTGCCCGCAGGACGCGGGCAGGCAGCCTCCTCGGCCTGGGCAGATTTTTTTGTGGGGGCAGTTCTGTTGTGATGCTTTTCACATGGGGGACGGAACAAACTGGGAGCAGGGTACGTGCCCCCCATGGTGTGTGTCAGTTTTAACAGGGCACGCCACTGCAAATGCCACTTTCCTAAAGGGGAAGGCAAGGAAGACTCTCCCGCAGGCCAGCACGGGGCTCCAGGGAGCACTTGATAAGTAGATCCCTTGGTGAGTTCAAAGTACAGGATCCCTTTTCCTCCCTTGCGTGGGGCAGAGGTGCTGCTGGTGCTCTGTGCGAGGGAGGTATGGGGCTGGGTTTTGTTTTGCTGGGGGCTGCCTGCGCCTCCCGAGCAGCCAGGTGTGAGGCTTGTTGTTCCCATCCTGCTGCGTGGGGCAGAGGGGAGGAGAAGCCATTGCTGGTTTTGCCCTGCGTTACCTGACAGCTTGCTCGGGCTGGGCTGGTTGAGCACCTGTGGGCTCAGGGACGTGGCTCCCTGCCCTGGTGGGCGCAGGGTGCAGCCCCACAGAGCAGGGGTGACCGTAGCTGTTGGGTTGCTGCTGGCTCAGGATGGTGCTGGCAGAGGTCCAGAGCTGGCCCGGGAGCCACTGCCTGCAGATGGCAGTACCCGCACGGAGCTGATGCACAGTGCAGCGTGGTGCCCAGGGCTGGGGAGGCAAAGGGGGGCTCCTCCCGAGGGCACCCCGACCTCCTCCCAATGCCCTGGCTCCCCCAAAGACCCACAGCCTCGCTGGGCCTGGGCTGCTGCACCGTGAAGCCAGGAATCTGCCTGCAAGGGCTCCGGGACTGTGCTGCACAAGCCTGTGCTGCCTGGCCTCATCCTGTCGCACAGCTGGGGTGCTGTGACCAAGCTGGATGGTGATGCCTCCCAGCAGGGACCTTGCCTGAGTCTCCTCCTACCCAACACCCACCTCGTTTCTGTTTCTGAGCTGCCCCTCTGCCTGCAGCTGCTCTAGAGCAGCCTTTTCCTACTGGGTTCCCCTGCTAGGGGTCCCCCCAGTTCCCATGCCTGGTCCCCTCCACCTGGCAGAGGCATGTTGAAGAATGGCTGCAGAAGCGTGGCCTTAGAATCTCTGAAGATCTGCACAATCCAGGCGTGGTATTAGAATAGGCCTGCAATCAGAATTGTACTGAAGTCGCTGTGCTGAAGTTAACAAGAAAGGTAGCCCTGAGCTATTCTTGAATCCTGAGACCAAGTAATTATGTTGTGCCAACAGGCCGTGGCTGTAACAAGCTACAGCTGCTGGGAAAGCAGGTGCAGGGCCAAGAAAGATAGGGACCGGTATGGGAATATGGGGAGTAACAAACTACAAGGCTGAAGCACAGCAACACAATTAGCTACATGGATAGAATGCTTATTTTAGTCATGATAATTAGGGGTGTGAGAACCGCGCGCATTTAGAGACTACTAGCCAATTATATTTCTGCTTTACGAATACACATGTGTATGGGTTCTATATAAGTAGTGTTAGAAACTAATAAAGTTGAGCAAGATGCATAACTCATATTGAGCATCTTCTTGACTCCAGCAAACCCTTCTTCCAACAGAGGCAGAGGGGCTTCATCCCGTGCCAGGCACGTGTGGAGCAGGAGGGAACGCAGGATCTGGGAGTAGGGCAAAGTCCTGGCACAGCTGTAGCACCTGGGCCCCCGGCGCTGCGGGGTTTGGGGGGCAGAGCTGGGCTCTCCCGCGCCCCACGGCATGCCCATTGCTGCTGGGACACCCTTGGCATGAACAGAGAGCAGCAGGGTGCAAAAGGAAAAAGGGGATGGTACGAGGTGCCCCAGGAGCTGCTCTGCTCATCGTGTGAGCACAGACTTGACAAGCCTTGTCACGTGAGTGATGGTCCAGAAAAGCTGTCAGGTTGGGCTCTGTTTGCTGCTGCCCCTGCTCAGCTCTGGTCTGGGCACCTCGGGTGTCCTTGTGTCCACAGGGGTGGCTGGAGGGACCACTGGTGGCCATGCCCACCCTGGCCCACCACAGGACTGTGATGGGTGGCTTACACTGCCAGGCATGCTGGTGCTGGGTGGCAGGGATTTTTCTCCTGAGCATCTGAAAAGCAAAGTAGCAAGAGCAGACAGGCAGAGCTGGTTCCTGGATGCTGCCGAACCTGCCATGGGTGAAGAAGCACAGCGCTGCTGAGAGGAAGAGGGCGGCAGGATGGCAAAGGCTGGCAGGGTGCTCCGGCTACTGCATCAAATACATGGTGGGTCTCACCTGGTCCAGGCTGTGGCTGTGCTCTGCACTGTCACCACTCCTGGGAGCAGCTGTTTGGGTGCTGCAGCGTTTCAATTTCTGTCTTCACTGGGGCACCAGCTGTTTGCCCCAATTTGACCCAGCTCCTCGCCCTCGCAAACCCCTCTCTCAGGCAGGTTTTCAGAAAAACCCCACTTGCAGCTTCTTTCCCTCTGGGACCCCAGAGAAGTTTGACCCTGGGTGGTTTCCAGCAGCTGCTTTGCTAGGGATGAACATCCCAGAGGCGTGGAGGGGCTGCGCCAGCGTCCCTGCAGCAGGGCAAGTGCCAGCCCTGGGCACCTGGTGCCGGGTAACTGCCAGGGCAGCAGGGCTTGCGGTTCAGCCTTCGAGCGCCCCAGTCCTTGTCCTCCCTCCCTTGGGCACCACTGAGGGGCCGCAGCAGCTCTGTCCCCTGGGGGGCTCGGGGGGCCGCAGCAGCTCTGTCCCTTGGGGGGCTCAGTCCCACCGGGGCCAGGGAGGGATGCCCCGCAGAGCTGGGCAGGGGGGCTCAGGAGGTCGCTTCCCCCCTCTCCTCGTGCTTTGCTCCACCGCGTTGCTGCCAGAGTGACCTTTCGGGAAGGAGGATGTCAGTTTGCTGCTGCCCGAAAATGGAGGCTTTTCAGATGGCGAGGGGCTGGGTGTGGGTCTGGCCGCAGGGAAGGTGGCTGCTGGGACCAGCCCTCCCCACGGGCCTGAGTCAGTGCCAGGCCCGTCCCGGCACCCCCAGGGTTCCGTGCCCCCCATCCGGCTGATGCAGCTGGGCTGGTTCCCAGCCCCAGGGCAGGACACCAGGCACCTGCCCAGCCCCCGGCAGCCTCCTCGCTCTGTCCCCGTTGGCCCCCCAGACCTGAGCCCTTTAGGGGTCCCTGGGGGTCTGGCTGCTCTCAAGCCCCTGCGGTGCTGGAAAGAGGTGGGGCACAACCTTCCCGCAGCCGAGGCTCTGCCGGTGCTCCCTGGACAGCCTCCAGCACCCAGCTGCCCTCGAACGTCCCCAGCGCTGCTTCCCCTGGGGCAGCCGTGCCACCTCCGTCCCCCTTCTCCCCTGGCGTGGGCACTGTCTGGGTCCCCCGTGGGCACAGGGGTTCCCCGGGGTTTGCCGGGCTGTGCCCGCAGCCTCGCAGCATCTCGCACGGCTGCTCCCAGGCGGCTGCAGTCATGCCTGAGCTCACAAACCCGGGGGGGGGGGGGGAAAGCAGAAGTTGGGGAGTCCCTGCTCCCCATGCCCAGCCCAGTGGGGCTGCCAGGCCCCGCCACGGGGCTTTCTGTGGGCTGAGGGGCACATGGAGGAGCCCAGCGTGATTTTGAATCATGACTCAGAAACCTGCCTGCGGCTGAGCCCCAGCGCTCTGCAGAGAGGTGATAAACCTGCATCCTTTGTCGGTGCTTTTTTTTTTCTTCTTTTCCTTCTCTCAACATCCCACCAGCAGCACCCCAGCCTGCGGGTTCTCCCTGGCCACCCTAACACGCTTCGCTGCCCTGGCCTGCTGCCCACGCCTGCTGGAAACGGGACTCCCCAGCCCCATTGTGGCACAGCACCCCGGGGTGGAAAGTGCAGCCAGCCACAGCTGGGGCACTGAAAACGGCAGTAGACACAGGTTTTGCATAGAGGAGCAGAACTAAATGTCCTTGCTAGAATCACGGTGACCCCAGGTCCTCCATGCTGGGTGAGTCCTCGTGGTGCTCGAGCTTGCGGAGCTCCGGGCACGTGTGGCTCCCCGGGACCTTTCCCGGAGCCCTGTGTGCCCCATGCATGGCCATGAGCCCCTTGCAGCTGCGATGGCATCTTGCCCTGGCATCCACCCCGGGAGAGGAGGGGGCTGTTGAGGCAAGAAGGGATCTGAGCGACCTCTGGCTCAGCACAGGCTTGGAGCAGGCTGCACAGAGCAGGATGAGGCCCCTGCCTAGTGCCAGAGGGATGTAACAGGGTTTGCTGGGGGCTGAGGCCAGGCTCTGGGTCCCACGGGAGCAGGAAAAAGCCTCTGTTCTGCTTTCCCGTGTTCCTACCCACATGGGGACCACAGGTGATGGGGGTTGTGCCCAGGTGGGCAGCTCGCAGAGGCCACGCATGCACTGGGAGAGGATGCTCACGGGCTGCAAAGCCCCGCTGCAGCTTCTCAGTGGCCGTGGACTGAGCGGGAGAGCTGCAGGCTCCCATCCATGTGGCTGGTCCTGGCTACAGACCTGGGCAAGGCACACGAAGGGCAGGTCTCAGCGGTGCTGAGCAGCTGCCCCTTCCCCGAGCGGCAGCTGTCCCTTGTGCCAGCCATCCTCACAGCCCCGGCTGCTGCCTGGAGGGTGGCCACAAGTCACTGACTCCCTGCTCCATCGTGTGCCCCGAGCCAGGAGCATTTCGGGAGCTTCGCAGCCACCCCGTACATCCCACCAACTCTGGTAAAAGCTGCGCGGCTCCGTCTGCAATATAAATACTCCATGGGCTGCTGCGAGCAAGGGCAGCGGTGGGGAAGGCTGAGGGTGCGAATTCCCCGGGCGATTAAGCGGGACAGCAGAGGCGGCTCAGGCCCGGCACATTCCTTCGGGGCTTGATGCAGGAATGCCTTTGCGCTCCTCTGTTTCTTTTTAAGACAAGACTAGCTGGCAGGTAAGATAATCACGGTGTAAGCCAAGTCATGTGAATGTTAAGAGTTAGCAGATGAGCCACAGGACGAGCTATTTGCCATGCAGGCACAAGGCTGCCAGCCCCACAGATTTTGCTGGAAGCCTCTCTCCCTCCTGTTTTTCTTAAACCTCTTTGCTGCTGACATCTTGCAGCTATGAAATACCCTCAGCTTCCATTTTAACAGGGTTCCAGATCTCCTGTTTGCAAACGAGAAGGCTGAGATATATGGTTCAGGCATGTTCTAAGGACCCCCAAAGCAGGGGCAGGTAAAAATGAGGCGACGTTTATCTCGGTGTGTAAGATGCTGGGCTGTGAGGCAGGCGTTTGGGTGCGGGCTGAGCTGAGGGCTGCACGCCTGAACCGCCAGCAGTGTCATGGAAAGGTTATGGCGAGAAAACACAAATTATTCTGAGAGTACCAATGCGAAACTGGTGAAGCCAGTGGTTCCTCTGGGGTGAGGGACAGAGAAGTACAGCGCCGCTTGCTAACCACATACAGACACCCAAAAAAGCACCTCCGTGAGTTTTAAATCCATTTTGCCTTCTGCACGGAGAGGTGGGGAGAGCACCGCCCAGCACCCAGGCACATCCCTCCTGGACAGCATCACACTGGCTGCAGAGCGAGGGGGCACAGGGGGCCAGGGGATGCTGCCCCAGGGGCTACCTCCCCCAGTGAAGCGAGTGCAGGTGGGGGGCAGGATGCTTCACCCCCTGTTGCCACCAGCCATGCCATCTGCACGGACCAGCGGCTCGGCATCACCTGGGGTGTCCCTCCTGAGCCGGGGGACCCAGACCCCAACACCACCAGTGACAGCCCAGCACTGTACCCGCTGGTGATGGCCCGAGGGCTGGTGCACAGGGCTGGCTTTGGAGCAGCGGGGTGGGAAGCCTGAAGAGCTCCAGGGCTGGAGAGCTGTCTGCACATGCTGAGGCGAACACAAATGTGCCTCTGCTCTGTGGCACGGGCAACCAAAATCATCGGGGTGGGGGTGAGGCTCCTGCCATGGAGTCAAAGAGGGCTTGATCCCCCACCCTTTGTCCGCCAAAGTGCCAGGATTTCCCTGATTGCTGGGGCAGTTTAACAAGCGATGTGGTGGATATGGAGTCTGTTCAGCTCTCCTAATCCCCCAGCTGGCATCGCACACAGCTCTGTGCCAGGCGCCCTGCCCGCACCCTGCCCACCGCCCCTCGCCACCCTGCGCACCGGGGGCTCTGCTCCCAGCAGGACACTCCAAAGCAGGGCTTGGCATGTGCAAAACCAGGAGGAAACTATGGAAAACCTTGCCGGAGCCCTCCAGTTTCAACACGGGCTGCTGGTCGTGTCTGGGTGGGAAACTGGGGGTGAGGGAGGCTGGAGGGTCACTTGTGTGGGTGGGTGGCCTGTGTGGTGCTCCCCGGGGCTTGTTTGCCCATGATGGCATTAATGGGACTGTCACAGGGCACAAAGGACAAAGCAATGCTGAAACATGTTTTTAACTCCTCACAAAACAGCTTATTGCTGAACGACAGACCCATGGGGGTGATGGGGAGCTGCCTGAGGAGCTTTGGCATGGGGACACAGTGGGGTGCCTGCCTCTGTCCCCCTCCCACTCTGCCCTGTGTGGTCCCTCCTGGCATAGGCAAGGCAGGGTGGCCTTGGGCGGTTTGGCCCTCGCCTCCCCAGCTGCAAAAGCCACCTCCATCACACAGAGGACCTGCTGGTGGCTGCTTTCACCCCTTTCCTCCAGCAGAGCCACGGGGGGATGCTCTCCCCCATGGACAGCTGAGGACAGTGGGGTCAGAGTGGCAAGGTGGGAGCCATCAGCAGGTTCCCCAGACCTGTGGGGCGAAGCAACACCTTCCCCCCGCCAGGCCGGGCTCCCCCACGGGGCCTCATTTGCCAGACAGAGCTGGCTGCACCTTCCCAGCACCTTCCCAGCGCCACACTGGGACCGTAGGTGCTGTCCCCACGTGGGGCTGGAGCAGAACACAGGCAGCAGGGGACTGGCCGCCTTAAGGTCAGGGATAAGTAATGCCCGGAGAGGAGCTGGGAATGGCAGCTTTTGGTGAAATGCCAGATATTCCTCCCATTATGGGAGTACGGGAATATGGGAGCATAGCTGCATTCAGGAGAGCATCCCCAAGCCCTCCTTGTTCCAGCCACATCCCCGCCTGTCCCTCCTCCACTTGGCGTTGTGGCTGTTGCAACCTAAGTGTTGGTGGCTGCCACCCCTAATTGTATACGTGGAAAGTTTTTGGCATGCTGGGGATCTGGGTTCTGCCTTGGCAGGCTAGGAGGTGCGGGGAGGGCGGGTGCCAGGCGCAGCCCCCTCGGTCAGCTACCATGGCTGTGGCACCAGTGTCTGCCCACGAGCCGTCACAGCGGCCATGGGATGCTCCGGCAGCTCTGTGGGACGGTGGGGGATTCATCACCCAGGTCACATCAGCATACCTGGACAAATCATCATGGAGGTAGGATGCTGAGCATCCAGCTCATGGTAGGAGCTCCAGGATCTGGCGAGTTACAGGGGGAAAACAGTGGCGTTTATTCATTGCCCCTCTCTCCCCCAGCCCGCACAAGCCTGTCCTGGTGGCCAGGCTGCCATGTCAGCACACAAAGGGCTCTCAGCGTGGGGCAGACGGCTTGTAACGCTTTAAACCATGGCTGAGGACTGGGAGGGCTCCTGAGGTTGAATTTAGTCCAAGGCCGTGGGAAGCCATGTGTCCTCCTGGGCTTCTGTGGTACCAGTAGCCGTGGGGTGAGCCGTGGGGTTGGGCTGATCCATGGGGTGAGCCGTGGGGCAGGGAGCTGGCACAGCTGCCCCAGGGCCCCCTTCCCACCGGGATGAGCTGCCAGCAGCCACCACTGGGTTTGGGTTTCCATCCCCATTGGCGCCCTGGGCGATGCTCCATCACCCCACACCTGGGCAGAGGGCAGGGCCATGCCCCTGCAGGTGGGGTGCTCCACCATCCCCCCCCGGGGGCACCCACCACCACTGCCACCACCCCACAGGGGCACGACAACGTGTCCTGCTGCCCGTGTCCTCCGTCCCCCCATTGCCACCGCCATCCGCCCCCCCCCCACCAGCTGCCTCCCAGCCCCACCACTATCCACCCCTCATTGCCATCTGGACCCATCACCACCTGCCCCACACTGCCACTGCCATCTGCCCCCCACCGCCATCTGCCCCTATCACTATATGCCCCTCATCACCACCACCATCTGCCCCGCATTGCCATTCCTCCACATCCCCATCTGCCCCCCACTGCCCCCCACGCCCACTGCCATCTGCCCCATCCCCATCTGCCCCCAGTGCCATTCCCCCCAGCCCCATCCCCACCTGCCTTCCACATCCCCATCACCATCCGCCCCCCGCCGCTTCCCATCCCCACCTGCCCCCCTCCTCACCGCCCCCATCGCCATCTGCCCCCCAGCCCCACCGCCATTCGCCGCCCCCGCCATCCGCCCCGCCCCTCCCCGCCTTTCCCCGTCGGGCGCCCCCTGGTGGCGGGCGGGCGGACGGGGCGTGGCGGGCGGCGCGGCGGAGGAAGCGGGGGCGGTGCGCCTCTGCCGTGTCCCTCCGCGCGGGGTGGCCGCAGGCGCCATCGGCGGCTGTGTCGATCCCTCCGCGTCGCGCCGTGCCGTGCCGTGCCGTGCCGGCGGGAGCGGCCGTAGCCATGGCCCGCGGAGCGGAGCCGGCGCTCGCCGCCCTTCTCGGCCTGGTGCTGGCCGTGCTCAGCCGCGCCGAGCCCGCGGCCGGTGAGTGGCGGGGGCGGGAGGGCGGCGGCGAGGGGCTGCGGGGGCCTGTGGGGCTGCGGCGCTACGCGGGCGGCCCCTCGCCTGGGGCCTGAGGGGGTGCCCGGGGCCGCCCCTCGCCCCGGGCCGCTCCGAGCGCGGCCGGCCCGGCGCCGGTGTCACCTCCTCCCGCGGGGCCGGCCGGGGATGAAGGGCTGGGGGGGGCGCCTGGGGTGTCATCGCGTGGGGGCGGCCCGGGCCACCGCCTCTTTGTGTGGAGCGGGGCCCCCCCGCCCCAAGGTCGGCTCACCTGCGGGGGGGCTGTCCCGGGGGGGCTGCTGCTGCCGCCCCCGGGGGGAGTGAGGGGGCTGCTGCTGTCCCCGAGGTGGGGGAGGCGGCTGCTGCTGTCCCCAGGGGGAGTGAGGGGGCTGCTCTCCTGGGGGGGGGGGCTGCTACTGTCCCCGGGGGAGTGAGGGGGCTGCTGATCCTGGGGGGGGGGGGGGCTGCTGTCCGGTGGGAGCTGACACGTAACGGAAAGCGCGAGGGAAGCCGTGCTTTACTGGCAGCGATACGCGGGCTGTCGCAGCCGTGGTTTGAGCGCTCGAGGTCTTTTGATTTCAAAACACGGGAGAAAAGGGCTGGCTGCTTCCCATCGCCTGGGATACCTGTGCGTCCTGTGCGCCCCAGCCTCTTTGCCGGGGACATACCTACACACACAGAAGGGATTCCTACATCTCCTCCTCCTCTAATTGTTAATCAGTTCAGGCGTGATGGAGCCATATGTGCACATCTGAAGAAACTGCTGCTTTCCATCGCTGTTGCGCATCGGCATTTGCAATGTGTTTTGCAGCCGGGCTGGAGAACACGGTCCGTAGCCTTAACTGCTGGGTTCTGATGGATTTCACGCCTCTCCCGGCAGCAGTCCTGCTCCTAGAGCAAAGCATGTGCAGCCTTGCAGCACGGTAAAGCTATCCGGGACCAGCAGTCATTGATTACTTGCGCGGCTTCTCATTCTTTCTTCCTTTTTTACTCCGGGGAGGCGGGATTGCTCTTCAGGTGACTTGTGGAGAGTGCAGCGATGGGAGAAAGTGGTAGTGGAAGTTGTTAAGTGTGTGACTGCAACGCTGATTATTTCAGCAGTTTTACTCTTGGGTACGGTTAGGGGTGGAACTTGTCTGCAGAGTTTTGACCACTGCTGCTGGTTTGGTTGCAGAGTAGTTGGGCTAATCAGTCTATCTGTTTTTACTTTGAAATGGCCATTATTTGTCTCCTGGGAAAAATGTTGGTCTTCCCCCCACCCCTTTCCCCAACCCCTCTGAGATCTGACTTACTCGTACTAATGTGCTGCAAGAAGATGGTTGGAGTTAAAAAAAAAAAAAAAAAAAAGCTGTTTCCTGACTGTGTGTTGGCCAGATTTGCTTAAAAGTGACTGGAAAAATAAAGAGTCTTTCAAGGGTAGGTGTATAGTAGCACTGTTGTTTCTGGAAATGGCTTACACAGATCAGTAAGATGGCAAAATACTCTTCCCCCCCCCCCCCCCCCCCCCCCCCCCCGAAGACTAATGTCTTGCCCACTTAGTTTGACTGTACCTTCATACCAGCAACTTACCAGTTCATTGCTAGCCCTACCAGTTCTTTCTCTTGGTGGGGGCTGAGAGGGAGAAGTACCTGTGGTGTCACTCATCACTTGACGGGGTATGGATACCTACTGGGCTGCTTCAGGTCCTCCCATGCTGTAGAAATTTTTGGCATTGTGAGTAAAATTTCCTCCTGGTGCTTAACAAAGGCTGGTTGTCAGAGATGACAAATCTAGACTGAAAATAAATGACTCCTGTTGTTCGTGAGATACTGACCTGCATCTGGTCCCTGGGAGTGGGACTTGTGGCTTGAATTAATGGGAAAGATGAAGTCACCGAAAGGGTATTTTCAGGTGCATATTCAACTGTCTTGACGCTCTTGTGCAAGAGAGGGCAGGTATCTGATGTCAGCCCTCTTGGTCAATAAATAGGAGGCTCCTGGATGCTCTGAGTGCTATGGTTTGGACTACTCAAGTCTGCCTCATCATGCAAGCCCAACGATGTAGCAACTTGCTTTTCCAGTTGAGCCGTTGTTTAGTTTTGCAAAAGGCTGCAGTTGAGGTTGCAGTAAGCTGGGGTGGGGCGGCAACACCTGTGCTTTTGGTGAGGATACTCTCCTGATAATTGCTGTGAACGATTTGCACCTCTCCTGATCAGACAGCAGCCGGTAAAACAGGAATCCTGGCTAGTGAAGCCCACCCTAGTTACTACCCACTGCTGTTATTAACGCTTGGATTTTGCTAAGCCCAGCTTCACCAGGTTGCCGTTGACTGTCAGCCTGTGTTTCTAACAGGTTGTTAATCTGGAGGGGTGCAAAGGTAGCACATTGATGCAGATTGCAGTTTGAGATCTTTAGCTTTAGTTTAGAGACTTTTGAGGACTTCAGGTAATGCTGACAATGCCGGTCTGCTTGATACAAATTTGCTTATGGAAGAGCAAGTTTTACTTGATCTTTTGGAAGTGTTGCTGCCTATCAAATTTGTTCTTATCAAAGATGCCAATTTAAACTTTCAAAAGGGAGCATGATGAGAATCTGGCTAACTGGCATCGCTTCCTGCAGGGCACCTCTTAGTCATATTAGAAATACGTGAAGATCGTCTTGCTGATGTTCTCAGGACTTGGATCCTTGGGAAAATAGGACTCACGCCTCTGGTGGCATTTGGCAGTTGGGGCTCTTACAGTGGGTGGGTTGGGTTTTTGGCAGCTTCCACAGCTGGTTGCCTCCCTCCCTTTTATTAGGTGTCTCGCTGCTGTTGCAGTAAGCAGGTAATTCTCTTCAGTGCGCTCTCGTTCTGTTCAACTTCTCCCTTTCTCAAAAACCTGTGTCTGTGCTGAGAGAAGGGGACTGGTACCTGGAGTTTGAACCCAGGACAAGGAGTAGGTGAAAAAGCAGCAGCAGCAGCAGGATTCTGGCAGCCTGTTTCTTCTGGGCTTGAGAATCTTATTTGACAGCAAAACCGATCAGTCACAATTTGTAACTACAGATACAGTGTCGTTTCCTTCAAGTTTGTACTGTTGGCTAATGATGGTTAAGTGGAGGAGCGATACAGTGTTTATTAATTCTCACTCCTCCTGTGGGACATGTTAGGGAAATGTCATCCATGTTGGGGGGGAAAAAGAGCTTCCCTAAGCATCTGTGTTAAAAAGTCCTTTTGTAGTTATATTCTTACTTTCTATTCATTCACTCTGAAATCATCTTGCCAATAGAAGTCAAGGGCTGTCAGTGCCCATCTAGAAGAAACAGTGCTTATATCATTCTAAACACGGTCATCTGAGAGCTGCAGAAATAATCGTTCGTTCTGTTTAGAAAATAGTCTGTTCCTAGGGCACATGTCCTTTTTTTAGACTGCTCCGAGGATGAAAAAAGAGCTTTGTATCTCAAAATGGCATGGGCGCCTGCTGTTTGTTCCATGCAGCAAGTCTTCATCTTGTTTCTCTGACATCACCCGGGACGGCTGCAGAAGCGTTGCTCAGCACAAGTAGCGGGCTAGCATTTCTGCACAGGCAAACATGCTTAACGTTCAAATTAATAAAGATTTAGTGCTGGAGAATGACGGAAGACTTTGGAGAAGACAGGAGCATGGCTTCTGTCTGCCAGATTGCCATGGAAACACCAATACCTCTTTGGCTCTAATTGCCTTCCCTACATTTTTTTGTTGAAAACTTTTTTCTCCCCCCCCAACTAAATGCTTTATGTCGCAGTTCTGGATTTTGAGTGTTTTGGCTTTCTTTGGAAAACTGAAAATAGGGGAAGGCAGGGAACTGTATCTGTGAAAGGAAACGGAGGATATTGTGACTGACACAGACTTTAAAACTGTATTGCAAGTTCATCCTGAATTCAGTCTGTATTATAACTTGAGCTTTTATTGGTGGTTTCTCAACAGGAACAGTGTCACATGAATTGTGGCTGCACTTGATAGAAATAACAGCCCTCTTGCAGCTTCCTGGGCCTAAGACCCCGACAAGAGGAAGACTTTAACTCTACCTCTGAATTTGCACGACGGGTTCCCCGCTCTGTTGTTAGGAGGGCCAATCAGTAGTTTTTGCCAGGTCCTAGATGTTCAGAGGGAAGATTTGAAACAGATGATGGTGGTGCACGCAGTTTTCCTATTAGTACTCTCAAATTAAAAAAAAAAAAACCAAACCAAAAACCTGATGAACTTCCAAAGCAAAATTTCTTCAACTTACAAGCTTGTTCTCCTGAAATCCACTTAAGTATTTTTTTTGCAGGGTGGTTGGTTTTTTTTGGTTGTTTTTTTTATGCTTTCTAGGGAAGTTAGTGAAGGAAACCAGCTTAGCTATTGGGGGTTTCTGTCCCAAAAGGTACAGGATGTTGGCTGAGTGCCTTCACACCCCTCTGAGCTCTGCTTAGCTTCTCAGTTGATGAGTCTTGCATTATCCAGTTGATTTCAGGCTTTTGTGTGCAAAAACGATGGAGATGTCTTAGTAATCTGATTAAAGCATTTTTGCTTTACAAACTATTTCCGTGCCTTATAGACAAGCTTTGTCCTTTAACTGCTGTCCTCTGTCTGTGAAGTGCAAACTGGTCAGCATGTTTAAATTCTCCAAAAGCTAATCTTTTCTAAATCTGGGCTGACTATAAGGCTTTATCACTTTTCCACAGTAAGGATTTTTACTAGTTTGCTTCTTCCCCCTCTTCTTGTGGCTGCCATGGGGCGATCTGTTCTTCAGGGGAAAAAAAAAAAGCTATTTTCATATTTTCAGCTAGCACACACTTACGAGTGGGTTCTTCCATGGTATATAGTCTCACTGGAACTGTAATCTGTTGAGGCTAGTGAATAGTGTAATTAGCTATTTCTCCTCTTTGGGTTTCCTCCAGAAGTTGGTTATCTTTGGGTATTGTCTCCATGTGTGCAGTGCTGCTTATTCCTTACCAGCTTTTTCAGCAGCTGTGTGGTGTGAGGTACTGCTGTGGGAGGGTTGTCCCTTTCTGCACCTTGAGGATCTACCAGTCTTTCTCCAGAATTGCACCTTGTGTTTCAGCATTTTCTTCTTTTTTCAGACTGTATTTTTCCTGTAGGGAACCAGAAGCTGCTTTTGCTCCCTTGGAATTTAAGACCCCTTGCTTTGTAGTTTGCTGGTGTTTCTGACCATGCCGATGGTCATAGTCTTCAGAGCTGGTCCACCTCTGGCAAGCAGCCTGAGCTTGTGTAAGGATTTGCCGTGCATCTTCTGTTGCTGCTATTTGAGGGCTTTGAATCTTTTTTTTCCACCTTTCTCTTCTTACATAATGGGTAACACCACTGAAATGACAGGCTAGTTCTCATGAATGTCAATTGAGACAGAAAATCCACTGGCTATATAAAGGTTATTGAAACCTATTTTGTCCTTTAGTTTTCTTTCTAGTCTTTAATGTATTTTAGCCTGACTTTTCTTCTATGCTTGAGTAGGTTGTTTACTACCCTCTCCCACAAGAGAGCTGTTGAACCTATAGACAAGTGTCAACCAAATACAACAGAGACCTAGGTTCTTAAAATATACTTTCTGTGAACTTCATGGAAAATTTGTAGACAGAATGGAGGAGAGAGAGAGAGAACACATACAGTGTCCTCCCAAGGAGAAAGATGTACCAGCAGCTCAGCAGCATTCCCTGCCAGAATATTGTTCTCCCTTTATTTAAAGTAAAACCTTTGGTCGGAGCCTACAGGTTCTTAGATGCAGGATAATCAACCACAAAGCTACAGGAAACCAGCTTTGTAACGTCTCTTCCTCACAGCATTAATTGTTTTGGTATTTTGCATTTTTATTTCTGCTTGACTTTTCCTGAACTTGTGGGTGAGGACTTTATTGGCATTACTTTCCTTTTAGTATTTACAACAAAGCCCTTTCAGATTTTCTCTGGTTATGGCTCTGTTTCCCTATAGCACTCTTCTCTTTTAAAAGCTGAACTCTTGATACTTACAGCTTCTGATCTTAATCCATCACTATTTCTTCTTAATTTTCTCTCCTAGAAAGGATCTGAATTTGTAGTGGGCAGATGAAGTATAGAAACCACATCACAACTTCCCAATCGTCTTGGCATCCTAAAGAACAGCAAGGCAGAAACACAACTTTTCCTTCAGTTAAAAAGGTTAAACCTGGGTGAAATTGTATTCCAGTTAAGTGTGAGCTTTGCGGTTGGGCGTTGAGAATCACAGCACTTCCTATAGTGTTTCCATGAGTAACACTTTCTGCTTGTGCTCATTCTGTAGCAGTGGCTACCTGTTCTTCTGTCTGGCCTTGGAAAATGGTCCTGGTAGGCTAGTTAAATGTCAGGTTAGAAATTATGTTTGAATGCAAGCGTGTGCAAGGGTTTGTATGGACTCTAGGCTGGGTAGTATAGTTAATAACATTCATCTCGTGTGCACTTAGGAGTCCTCATCTGAGTATTCTTTCAAACTTGGCTACGATACGTGCTAGAAACTGGGTGGTTCTTCCACAACGTGGTGGCCTGCCTGCTTCATAAGAAGCCAGCCTTTTGATAATTGTGAGGTGTCTTCCCAATATTCCTGTAATATGCCCAAATGGACTACTAAAAATCATGAGGCCGTTCAATACATTTAAAAAGCCATGGGATTTCCCCTTCGAGACCTGCTGGCATGCCACCACCGCACGAGAGCACAAGGACTTGAAGCATCAATGCTTATGCTTGGTCTGGATTAACCCAGCTTCTGATAGTCATGGTGGTTTTGGCAAGTTAGAGCAAGTCCAGAACATGGACAAATAATTGATCATTGCTGGTTTTTTTTAAACACAGAAGAAATTTGTCAAAAGCAGGCTGTTAGACTCAAAGCCTTGACAGCATACTGGCGCGCGCTCTCTCTGGGTTCTAAAAGAATGGCTTTATATTTTCAAGGCAAGGCTGTCTTCGCTCACGCTGTACACACCGAAGTATTTCCAGTTGACATGATGGATGTAGTGAAAAGTACTTTTTGTGCTGGCTAAGGTAGAAGGTAAAATTGTAGCACTCAACATGATAGAGCAGTGAAGTAGCTTTTGAAGTAAGTTGTGTTGAAATGCCTTGGTTTTGTATGCATTGTGAAATTGTTAAAGATATCGTGAAATACAGGAAGACAGCGCTTTGTGCACAGAAATGCTAATTTTACTGTGAGAACTATAGCCTTCAATTTCCCTCGTGATTTCTTTTTTAAAGAGTAGTGGTTGTTACTTTTAATGCTCATTTTAATATAGAATATGGTTACATTTACCTTTTCTTTGCTTTAGTTGCATTTAAATGTATTTTATTCAACCTATTTTAGTCTCAAGCTGCAAAAGTACAAAAGAGTCTTTTTGCTTTTGTTTTCTTAGCTTCTTTCACTTCTAAATTACTATATACAAAATACATATTCAGCTGTCTGTGTTGCTCTATTCACTGTGTGTCTCTGTTAAAGAATTCTAAGGTCTAGTAGTAGTTTAATGACCTGCTAAACAGCCGTTCAAGGCAGGAGTAATTTGTCAAAAACCAGGAGAAAATTAATCATTACTTTGCTAAAGCCTCTCTGCGTGGCTGTGTTTGGCCTAGCAAGCTAAACAGGAATCACTGTTTCAGATCCTTACTGTGACCCCGAAAGCCGTCACCCTCTTGCTCCCCTCTGTGCAGTTGTGCTGGGAGGTGGTTTTGGCCAAGTGCTAGTTAAGCTTTTACTATGTGGGTTACAAAATCAACTGGCTGCTCGGTTCTCACTAGGGACACAGCTACTCGAAGAGATTACAAAATTGTGTTTGAAAGCATGGGCACAAAAGAAATAATCCTCTGAGTATTTGCTTCACTGGCTTGGTGGGTGTGAAAAGAATGAAAATTCAAGGTAGTAAGATGAGAGTACTGATACGGTAAGGCTGAAATATGGTAAGGCTCACTTTTCCCTTCCTCCATTTCCCTGGAGTAGCGCAGGTAGTAAGAGAAATCCAGATCATTCCAGGTCCTTTTGCAGTGTCCCTTGAATGCCGTGTAAGTGCACTATGCTAACTGTAGCTAACCTTTGTTGTGAAAACAAGCTGCTGTAGTGTTAGACAGAAGCAGATGAAGTTTGGAGTTGAAGCCTTGTGGATGTTGCTGTTAAACGGGATAAAAATCATCAGACAGGTGCAAATCAGTGTGGTTTTGACCGCTGTGTGTGGGAATGTCGTGCAAAATCCGTGTTAATATTTCTGTCGCTTAGTAACCCTGACCTCAGGGGTTATCTGAAAGGGCCTCAGAGTGGAATTTTGTTCATTTCCTGAGAGCTGTGCAGAAGCAGCACCATCCAAGTGCCCCTTTTTGAAGAATCGAGTCAACAGAAGCAGCTGTACCCCTATTGTCAGAAATATTGGTGGTTTTCCTGGGCAACTGAGTTTAGTTTAAATGTATTCTCTGTAGGGATTGCAGGTGTGAAATGCTCCTGTAGTACCTCTTAGTGCATGGGACCTGTTTATGTTGCTCCAGGGTTATTGGGAAATAACACTTGAAGCCCTGGATAGCAGTAACTGGAGTCTGTTCCAAGTTGTCTGATTGCTGGGGTGAATTTGGGCTGGTTGCAGAGAGCTTAGCGGAACTGGTGTGTTAACTCTTCGGTTTCTGAGCCCCCTTCTGTAGTCACCAGAATATAAGCTTTGATGGTGGTTTGGACCACGTTTCCCTGGTGCCCCTTGATGAATTTGTATTGAAAATTTAATACCTCTTGACGTAAACTACCTTAAAAAAGAAAAAAAAAAAAAAAAGGGCATCTGCCCTGTGGCAGCTGGTATACAAGAGGGCAGTTTAGATGTTATTCCTCCCTCTAGGTGCCTTTAACCTAAGATTGGTTAAATGCTTTCCCAAAGGCAGTAAAATTGTTGAAATAGGGTCCGGAGAGGCACGGAAGTGTGTGTGTTTGGGGGCCAGGAGACAGAACTGGAAGGTGGGAAGAGCTTGTGACCTCTGGGCACATGGGTAAGTTTAGGGTAGGACCCAGATCTTGCGGTTTCAAGGGCTTTATCCACTAGTTTGGTGCTATTCAAGTGGCAGGCTGTGAGCTAGGTGGACTGGCTAAACTTTTGTGGTTCTAGAGTGCCCTCTGCTCCTGCAGGGTTTCCGTAGTTCTCACCCTTCTTTAGACACAGGCCCAGTGTGCTGCTTCAGGTTCCCGTGAAGAGATGAGCACTTGCCAGAGCTGAGGCTGATGTGAAGCCTGTTCTGATGGAAACAACACTAGAGCTTCCAGCAGACTTGGATAAAAATTGACCAGCCCTGAACTGTATCACACCTAATAGCTTTTAAAAACCATAACACTGAAAATATAGAGTTTGAGCTACAGTGTATCTCCTTAGAAACACCAAATTCTTTGTGGAAAGTCTAACATCTCTGATATTTTCGCTTACTCCCAAACACAATCCTGACTGAAATCAGAGTGCAACAACAGTAATGATGTTACAGCAAATTCTGCATTGCTAGAAATGCACAGCAGGTGAGATTGAGGGACAGATGCCCCTATTTCAGTGCCAAGTGTCCCTAGAGGTGATAGAAAAGAAGGAAGGGATTTGAGGCAAAATATTCTGAAAAAAGAAGGCTTAGAAGTAGTTGCCTCTTACTTCAAAGAATTTCAGTCTAGAATTTTGATCAGAAAGTAGTAATTGGTGACACTTAACCCAAAATATGCAAGTGCTGACATGAATGTCTTTGTAGCTTGCTGAAATTACTGCATGCTTTGTTTTGAAAATCTACCTAAAAGAAATTCTGTAAACATTGAGTTGCCTGATGCACACATCTGTGATTCTTCTTTCAGTCTGGCTGTTTTGATGCTTCCAGAGATTAAACTAAACTATGTGATAGTGTCTATTGTTTTTGTTCCAATCATATAAAATTTTCTACTTAAAGATTTTCTTTCCCCATAATATGCTAATGAAGCTTTGACTTGACATGTATGGCTACTGATTTGACTGTTCTTTTCGCTTCTTTCAGCATTGCAGTGTATGGATGATTCCAAGCCATGTGTTAACGAGGGAAAGTGCATTCCATATCAGAATGGTACAGGATATTGCAAGTAAGTTGGTTTCATTTCTCATCAATTTAATTACCAATCTTCTGTCATTCAGGTTCCTAGCCAGAAAGGAAATGTGAGTTGTTAAGATTTTCTTATCGGGTGCATTCAGCATGACAGTTTTAGCACAGTTGGTGTTTCTTGATAATGCGTTTGTTATGTGCTAGCTTTTTGTAACGTAAGAAATATGGATTTCTTCTTAGAATTTTTGGGTTTGGATCTTGTCAGCTTGATTTCTTTGCATTAGGTTAGGAAAGATTGCCAAAGCGATCGTAGAGGTCAACCCAGTACCTTGCTTCCAGACTCACAAGTTAGGTTGGAACTTGCTCTCCATCTAATAGCTCACTTTGTAGAGCTTCAGCCCTAATTTGAATATTTTCATGAGGTTTTTCAAAACTAATGTGCTCTCTGAAGTGTGCCAGTTCCCTTCTGCATGCTGAAGAGCAACTAATATGTGGAAGTTGCAAAAACAAACTTAACAAAAACCACCCAAACAAACATCCACATTTGTCTTTATTGTGTAACTGATTTTGGTAAATGTTGACACCCATGTTCAATGGTGCCTTCACTTTGCTGCTGCATGGAAAGCTGATCAGCAGGAGCTTTGGCAGAGTGTCTGGAGAATGATATCACATCTATTTAAATGCAATTCACCTTTCAAACTGCAGTATTTAGAGTTTTTTTAGATTAAGTGATATTTTACAGAAAGAGAAATCCTCCTTGTTCAGCAGGCTTAATTTACTACATCTGCAGTAAACGGATTATTTTCTAAACCTTGATTACTTCATCAGTGTAAGTTGTCCCATTTTCTAGCATGCTAAATCCCTCTTTTCTTAATGCTTACGTTCTTCAAATATTAGTGAGTTTTGTCTTGTGATTTAGCTTGGCTAACACGCAGCTCCACTGTTCACCCTTTTCTGCACAGCCGTCTTCGCTTGCCACAACCTTTAGTTCTTTCTATCAATGTGGTACCTAAAACTGATACTTAAATTGCACCTGTGGCATACAAAGGGGAAATCATAATCTAATTTGAGGTTCTTCTCAGTTTCAAATCAATACCTGATGTGCAGAAGGGCCATGAAGACAAATAATGTAACTTGTTATTCCCTGTTGTTTTTTTCAAACTCCTTCCTAGTCTTTTACTTTCCATAGCTTTATATTGGTGTCCACACAAATGAGCTGCCCTTCTGAAAAGAAAGCTGGAACTTACCTGCTTTTCACCTATATTTTAGAACAAGCAATTTTGTGATGTTAGGAGGTAATAAGACTGATGTTGGTGCTGCTTGTACCTTCCTAAGGACATTTTCTCCAGCTTGCATGTTCCTCTTAACCACGTCTTAGACTTCTAATATTTTTCTTCTGTTACAAAATTGTTCAGTTACTTCATCTGATTGAACTTCCGTTCAGTATTTGTAGTGCAGTCCAGATCTTAACACATTTCCCTTATCAGAGTGGCAGCTTTGACCACTTTTTTTTTTTTAGTAGTGCAGAGAGTTATTTATAATTAATGTTGCCTTCTTCCTTTTTGTGCAGTCTTCTTGCAGGTCTTAAGCCAACCCCTCCTTCAGGTACCAGCTCAGTCCCTTAGCAGGTGCCAGAGTAATTGGAAAGGCTAACAGAAGCCTCCATACAGAGATTAGTACATGTCTGTTCCCTAGTTCTGGCTCAAGAACTCCTTTTTGCAGAAAGTAAGGAAAAAATAGCAAAAAAAACCCCTCAGTTGTGGAGACTCTACCTTTAGCAGGCTGATTCTTAGCATCCTGTTTTGGTTTTAAGTGTTGGTTGGGGTTTTTTTTTTTCTTTTTCTTTCCTGCACTATGAGGAACTCTGAACAGGGGGAACTTTATATCTGGTGTAGTAACCTAGATGCCTGTCTGAATTTTTGATGGCTGTAGGAGTAGAAATATTCTCTTCAGGAAACTGAGCTTATTACTAAAGCAGGTGGCTTGGCTTCTGGCTCTGCAGGATCACTCACTGATTAGCTGAATCTCCACCCCTTCCACTTTTTTCAAGTTATCTGCAGTACTTCCTCTGCTGGGCAATAAGTTATTATAACAGGCACTCTTCCTCTTTCTGCAGCTCCTCTCAGCCAAGTTGTTTGTTCTAGTGTGTGGCCAGTCTGTCTAGTTAATCTTGCTGTCGGTAAGAAACAAGTGAACCACTGAGGGAGAACCTGCATCAGAGGTGATCAGATGCGATGAGTAAGACATGAGTAACGTAAGCACTGATAAGCAAAACATCTAGTCTAGGTACTTGGCAAAGCAGAAAGTGACAGCTTGGTGCTGAAACAGCTTTCTGTGTCAGAAAATCTTGTAGAATGTACTGCATTAAAAGTGAAAGCTAGTTTTCTGCTAAGAAATCTTTATTATGGTGCATCTGGCTTCTGTTATGGGAACAGCGATTGTGACCCTTGTAAGGAAATCTGAGTTGAATCTTTATCAGATTGTTCTTGCGAGCGCCCTTTAAGTAGCTCCGTTCCCCTGGTGACGCTGCTGGCCCATGGCTGTCATTTTGTGGCACTGCTTGATAGAATTCCTGACCACCTTTGACCTTGATTTTATATTTAGAAAATTACACATTCCTGTGTTTGCATCTTTCAAGGTCAGAATTTTTGTTTGAGTGATCTTTCTATATCCATTTGGTGACTAGCGTGGTGAGGGGCACAGACCTTGTTCTGAGGAGTATGGCTGTATCTGCAGCAGTGGTACCAAGGGGCCTGTCCTTCCAAGCTTTTTGACAAAAGGCAGTTTCAGTTTGGGGTTTGGCTCTGTGTTGTTGCACCGTGGTGGTATTTTGTTGTTGTGGGGTCCCCCCATCAAAGCACCTCCAGGCAGCCTATTTGCACATTGAGGTGTTAAGCATGAAGGAGCCTTCTTGCATGCTGTCGTACCTGGCAGAGAAGCAGTTTAAGCGACTGTTCGTTGCTTAATGCTAATTGCGAACATCCCAGGAAAACCCTTTCTCATCTGCCTGCTGCTGGGTGGCTGGGAAAGCAGCAGTAGGAAGAGTCTGAGGGATAATACTGCTAAGTTACAGTATTTCTGCAGTTGCAGGCAGGATGAGAAGGTGTCGGTACAGGGAGCTGTTTCAAGGACAAGCAGAGCAGAGATTTTGGCAGCGCTGCCCACTGTTTTCTCAGCATGAGAGTCTGCTCGGCTGCAGGTGGATGCAGGACTGGGCAGTCCCTCTGCGCTGGGAATGGGGCAGGGCCCTGAGCAGGGACTATCGTAGCTGGGTTCCCCATGGTTGGCAGCTGTGGCCTCTCCCACCTTCCCTCCCCTGTGCCCCAGTGACGGGGAGCAGAAGCAAGACTGTGCCAGGGAGAGAAGCAGAAGTGAGAAGGAAGAAAGTTGGGCTTGGGGTGCGCCAGGGTTTAGGGAGGAAACTGAGCCTTGCTACTTCTCATGCTTCATAGGCTTTTAAGGTTGGAGTTTTGGCCTTGGGACTGCTGCATATTGTATGTCCAGAAGCGTTGTCAGCACCTCTGTATGAACCAAAGTACTGCTTTAACGCTAATGTCTTTTGTCCGGTCCTGGTGGTTAAAAAAAACCAACAACAACCAACCCAAAAGTGCAGGAGCAACTGTGGCCCTTTTGCTGTGCTTAGTCAGATGGGGAGACGGCTGAAGTAGGCTGATGCCTAAAGGACAGTCTCCTTCAGCACATCCTTTCATGTCTGAAGTTGTCAGGGTTTGTGTAGCTTTGTGTGCTTCTGCGCCTCTTCAGTGAGCAGTGTTTTTTCTCGCCGTGTGCAGAAGTTTGTTCATGCTTTTTCATTGTGTGGTGCAGTTTTTACTTTTCTGCAGAGTGGCAACAGGAGGACCTCAAAGCATGCTTAAACTCCAAGCAGCGATGGCACAGCAGTAAGGGGCTTCTGTCCCAAATCTGACCCCCAGTAACTCCAACACTCTTGCCAGCCTTTCCAGCTGGACTTCTGGGGAAGGCAAGATCCTGGACTACAGAGCTGCTTCTGAGACTGCAGCAGATTATCTTCTTAGGTTGTCTTGAGAAACTAATCACTCCTAGACCAGTGAATGGGGAATACCCATAGGAGACTTCGTAGCAGGATGAGGTCTGAGAGTTTTCCAGAAGAGGCTAAATGCAGAAGTAGGAAAGTTGTCCCTTTCTGAGAATGGGCTGCCCTTTGCTGTTTCCTTCTGTCTCCTTCCAGAAGTTAGAGACCCTTGAGACCAGAGTAGAGGAAAAAGGGGAGAGTACACACACTTTTAGCTTCAGATCTGGGAACAGAGTAGTGATTTGAGTCACTTGGTCAAATTTTTCTATTGTGATTTACCTGTGCAGATCAAAAGCTGTTCAGAGCTCTGATGGTCAGAAAAAGCTGAACTAAACCTTGCCCGTTCAGACTTCAGTTGCTGTTACTCCTTGGCGTACTGTGGAGCGGTACACTGCAGAAGCGCTTTCCGTGGACGAGAAACAATAGCTGTATACTGCTTTAAATGCAGAACAGAGAGGCCGTCCCATCCCATCGTTTGCTTTCAAAGTATGACGCATAAATGGGAGCCTTGAGACATGGGAAGGAGCATTTGTAAAGCTAACCAGAGAATCCTGTTCTCCCTCCTGAGAGGAGGTGTAGGTGTGGGAGTCAGAACCCGGGAGCCAGGGGGAAGTCTGGTTAAAATCTGCAGCAAAATAGCTGAGACCCTTCTCATGTTAGTCATCAGACTGCATCCCCCCTGTTGAAGCATCTTCCAATCAAAGAGAGGGGAGTGTTGGGTTGAGGGGGGCAGAAGCAAGACTACTATGAAATTCTTCCCTTCGTGTTTTAAATTAAAACCATCTGCTTCCTTCTGTGCATCTCCAGATGATATCACTGGGCCTGAATAGGAAACTCCCATGAAAATCAAACATCTGGAAGACTGGTTAAAACAGTCTATAAGGTGCATTTGAAGAAACTGTCCTGTGAATGTGCCCAAGCAAATATAGTACGGCAGATGAGGAGTTTTTTCCACCAGACTAGACATATTCCAGAAGTCTTTTGAAAGCAAGAAAGAGCTAAGTAACTTCAATCTAGTTTTGTGGCAGAAGAACCAAAAACGCAGCTTTTGTGAGTCTTCCACTTTCACTTCGTAGCATTGGGTTGTTGTTAGAGTGAATGCAGCTCTGCGGATTTGTGGATACTTCAAATTTGGATAAATACCTTCGTTTTGTTTTTACATCTCTTGTTTAGCTCCATGAGAGCCTGAGCTAAAGCAAATGCAGGCTGGAGCTGAAAAGGAGGAGGGAAAAAAAAAAATAATGGGCTGAGCTCTAAAGTATTTGTGCTGGAAAGTAGCCCAGAGAGAGTAAAGGAGAAGCTTTAATTAGAAGCAGCTGCATAGCTGATGCAGCCCACAGGACATTTTCCCATTTCAAACTCTCTAGTTTTCAGAAATCATGATTTGAATAAAGTTGTATGTGAAATTTGTTCTTAAAAGATTAAATTCCTGTTGAAGTAGGTTGAGAGACCTCTTGTGCTTCCAGAAAGCACCAGAACAAACTTTGTCTTCCTGTTTCTGTTTCTGAGTGTTAGATGGAAAACTGAGGAGAAACAGTGGCTTTTATTTGGAAAAGATTTGGTTTGCTGTTCTGAGCATGTCATTTGGAGCTGACACAAGCTGCTACAATTTTAAGCTGTTCTGTAGACAAGTGGCTTGCTTTTTTTTTTTTTTGCTTTTTTTTTTTTCCTCCTAAAGAGAACTTGAAAGAGTAGGTTGGGATGAGAGTGGAGCAGGGGTGGTGGGAAGCTGGAGTTTCTGTGGAGGATAATCATACCCTTTAAAGAAATCTGGACTTAGACCGTGCTTTTTCACTGTTTGCCTCTATTTTTAGAGAAACGTTGTGGTGCCCAACATGAATCGGGGCAAATATTTGCATTTTGTCTACACCAACATTTAGAACTAAATTGCTAGTATTTGTGCCTAGAAATGTTGATGACAGGAGACATGGTTGAAAAATCTAGACTGTAGGTTTTTTGTTCTTTAACATTAAAAAAGGATTGCACTGAATTGCTGGAGGGAAAAAATTGCATAACTGTGTGACCAAGCTTTTCTCTGGAGGAGAACAAAATGGTGGGTATAAGGGCTATGTATACCTCATCTACCATCTTCCCACAGGCAGGCCTGTTCCCTCTGGCATATTCTGTAAGGCTTTGTCCTTCCAAATATAAGGAGCTGAAGTTAAAAGAGCTTTTGCCGTTCCCTGCTGGAGTGCTCCCTTGTGTTTTTTCTGATTAGCCTCAGAAGATAGCAGAACAAGCCTGGTCTTGGAGCGCTCTTCAACTTTGCACCAGAAAACTTGTGTACAAAATGCTGGACCAGTTGTGGGTGATGGTTGTGTTGTCTTAGAGCACAGATCTTTGCTTTCCTTTTAAATCATAACCAGCAGTGCTCCTAATCGGTGCCTAGGCTCCCTGTCACCTAGGGGTAACAGTTAAATGCCCCTTCCAGTATCCCCGAGTGTTGGGTGAGTGGGAGAGAAGCCATATTTTAGTGGTTTCTTTTGCTTGTGGACAAAACATGAGATGTTCCTCGACTTTCTTGTTTGTTTTATAGGCTTTCAATGCAAAAACACCTTAGGACTTACCTTTTAAAGGTGTTTGGGTTTATTTTGTATTTGTTGGAGTGGTGGATGGTGTTGGAGGACCTCTTCTTTGCCGGATGAGGTGCCCTGGATGGGGTTCTGCGAAGTTCTGGTTTGTTGCTCGTTCTTTCCCAATCAAGAGAATTACAAGTGCATGGCCCGTGCCTGCTGCTGTTAGTCTGAGGAGCGTGGTGTACTGCTGACACAGCTGAGCTGCCCAAAACCCCCATCAACGGTGGTGGTGAAACTAGAAGAAACCCCTATAATGAAATATTGCAAGCTTTTGGGACTGAAGTTCAATTTGACTGTACACATTCATCAGCCGCATATAGATGTCCAGAAACATGATTTAAGCGTAGTTATCCAGACGGTCTCGGAGCAGAGCTAGCCAGTGCACCGTGTGCAGGCTTGAATGCCGTGGGAGTCGAGCAGTGCTCTGGCTTCTGGCACAGCTGTCTTTGCTGGGTGCCAGATTTCTCTGTGATCGAGCTCCTGCAGAGCTGTGCTATAGCCCGCTGGCGTTTGGACTGATTTCTAACCTGTATCAAGGGGGGGGTGGGGAATTTGGGACGTTAAAGGAAGCCTATAGAACTACAGTGGCTTTGGCCCGGGATGCCCCACGTCTGCCTCTCGTGTGACATGGCAGCAGCTCACGCTGCCTGACAGCCTTTGGCTGTTACACCAAGGATGGCACAAGAGGCAGAGGATATTCTGCGAATGGTATTGTCTAAGGATTTGCTTTCTGTAACTTTATTAATCCTGCCTTGCCCTGCAAAAACTTCTTTCATGTCTGTTCCTGGGTACGAAGTTGAAAGTATTAAGGTATGGTGAAAGGAGCCTAATTTGGGTGTGGGGAATGGTAAATTACGATTATGCACATCTATTATATGACTTCTCTGCTTTAGACATATGGCTAAAGCTAGTTAATAAATTTTAACATGAGAAAAAACAGTTGTGGTCATCTAGTAATGACCCCTTGCGTAACTCGGATAATAACCTCTCTGAATAGCTCTGTTTGAACTAGCGTGCATACTCTTCCTGAAACAGCCAATCCTGGTGTTCTTTTAAACAAGCAGGAGTGATGGAGAAATTCCACTACAGCCTTAAATGTGTTGTTCCAGTTGTTTCTCTCCGCTGCTGAAAGACTGTATATAAGTTCATGTCTGAAGATAAAAGATGTTACGTTATTTCTAATTAAATTTATCTAGCTTGAACTTTTAACTGCTCAGTTCTGTTATCTCTGTACCTTCTAGATGGGAAATTATTGTTAAATCTGAGTTTCTTTGTGGGTATTTGGAGATTTTGATTAACTACCTTCTTCTCTTTTTCCCTTCGATAAACAGACTGAGCCACCTGAGCTTTTCATTGTGTCAAGAGTGTTCTATTAATCATTATGGTTGGCTTCTTTGAACTCATTTCAGCTTTTCCTTCTTAAAGAGCAGACACCAAAACTGACACAGTGGTCTGCTAGTGGTGGTGCCATGCAAGTACCAGGTGTAGCGTAAACTCATTTACTACTACTTGATATTTGCTGTTTGTACAGCTAAAGCATTCCTGGCCAAACTGCCGCACTAACAATTCACGTTCAGCTGACCGCTAGGAACCCCTGGAGCAAGTCTGGCTTTCCCAGCTCAGCCTCCTGTTGTGGGGAGGGTGCTGTGTATGTTTTGTTGCTAGATGTAGGACTTTGCAGTGCTAAGTGCACTTTGTGTGCTGATTGCCTTGTTAAGCATTTCGGCTTACTACCCTCTATTGAGAACTTTTCTCTCTTGCCTATGTGTTTGACCAGCATTGATGTTCTCAGGTTTATTCTTAGGATCATTTTAGGCTGGAAAAGACCTTTAAGATTGCCAGGTGTTGAGTAGCATAGGAACAGAGGCAGATCCCTGTAGTATTCTGTTTAAAACAGCTTCATGCCCATTCTTTTATTTTTAAACTGGATTTTTTTAATCTACTGTACACTTCTATGTGCATAAGTAAAAGGCAGTCTCTTTACTGTTACATTCTTTACGGAAGCTGACTAGAGACCGTGTGTTTCTTGCAGCTGGAATCTCCTCCCTTTTGGATTTGTGTAATTCATTGATTTAATAATTGTACCTATCCTGTTCTGGAACAAAGTGTATCTAATGTTCGCCTCTGAATTTTTTACAGTGAAATACATGTTCTCCCAGGCTGTGTATGTCTTGGGTTACTTATCAGTTAAAGCATGCAGCTGTGTACTATAGAAAAAACTGCAAGTGGACAGTCCTGTTCTGTATGTTGGGTGTTATTTTTATCCAGCATGTACTCTTGCAACTTTCTGCTACCTGAAAGAAGCAAATGGAACTGTGGGTGACACAAAGAGGGGGCTTACAGGCTTGCTTGTCTGGGTCCTGTATCACTAGAAGTTAAGTGGAAAATTTGTAGTACAAAGGCCAGTTAAAAGATGGATTACAGCTGACAAGTGTAGTCAGACTGTATTGACATAAGTTTAGGTTAGAGAGAAATAACTGCAATTATTCTGCAATCACAGATCTTTGTATAAAATATTACCCTGGTTGTAGATAGTGTATGTGTACTCATTTTTCTGTGGGAGATGGAGGAACAATGACCTTGTCGTTAGGGTGCTAGCCAGGGGCGTGGGAGACCTGACTTCAGTGCTTGTGTTGCTAGTTGAGTGCAGGCTTTAGCATGTCACAGTCCCAGATGCACTTATCAACATGAGGATAACAGTATATTCCTGTCTCACGGGAGTGTTGCGGAGAAAGATCTGCTATGGATTTTCAGGCCCTCAGACGCTGCATGTGTCCAAAGTTTATAAATCTTTTGGGAGATGGATAGTACCTGGTGTTAATACCTATTTCTGAAAACTGCTTGGTTTTCTTCTACAAAAGGATGCTTATTAGAATGGGAGTAGGTGCAAGGAATTAATTGTTACTCAGCAGTTCTTTAACACTTAAGCTTTTACTGAAGTTTCAAAGGGAAGTGCAAGAGTAAGGTCCTGCATTTGATGTAATGCTCATTGTATGCAGTATTTATTTATTTTGTAATGAACGATTTCACAATTTGAACTTAAGTTTTCAGTGGTCTCATTTGGGACAGTCCCAGAGGAGGGCCTTGTTACATCCATGACGTTAGCATTTAGGTCTGTTAATGTTACCATGGATTTCAGCAAGTTCCAAGACTTTCAGTGGTCATGGGGTTTCATTCCTGGTATCTTCCCAGGACAGCAAGACTTCAGTGAATGTGCCACAATTAATTCCTTCTCTGTTGCAGGTGTCGAGAAGGCTTTCTTGGAGACTACTGTCAGTACAGAAACCCCTGTGAAAGCAATACCTGTAAGAACGGGGGAACTTGTGAAACTACGTCTCTGATAGGAAAGGCTACCTGCAGGTGTGCTCCAGGGTTCACGGGAGAGGATTGCCAGTACTCCGAATCGCACCTCTGCTACGTGTCCCAGCCCTGCCTGAACGGAGGGACTTGTCATCCCCACAGCCAGGAAACGTACGAGTGTGTCTGCCCTCCAGGTTACACAGGTAGGGTTCTGTGTTTGTACCTCCAGACTCCCTCTTTTGGGAATTACTTAATCCTGGAATGTTCCAGGACAGTCACAATGTGCTCTCAAATTTACTAGCTCCAGCACAGGAAATGAGAAGAAGTCTAAATGACTTCATGACCAAAAAAAGGAAAGGGGGGTAGGGAATCAGGCTCTCTACCCTTTACACATAAGCAGAAAGATATTTAGCTCTTGTGGGGGTGCCCACGTGGGAAAACTGAGTGCAGAAGCTGGTCTGGAGCGACTGGTAGACTTTGAATTCAGCGTCTGCCTTTTAGAAAAAAATGAAGTAAATTTGGCCACCAGAATCTTTCAATGGGAAAACTATAATTGGGTGCCTGAGGGGGAGCATGAAAACTCACTCCTTTAATTCTTGAAAGGGATGTAGAAGAAGAGCGACTGTCAGCGTGTAGTATGATTTCAGGTCATAGGCTATTTTTATAAGCTACAACATTCCATATCTTGCTACTACCCTGTAAATAAAATGACTTTGTAACCACAAATTGATTTTAGTTTTAAATATAGTATTGTAAAATGCAGATACAAATTTTCCTGTAATAATTTTAAGATTTAGTACACGAATAATTTTGAGGAAGTGTGAAGGAAATACTCTTTTTTTCCATAGAAATAACTTACTATTAACGGAGTGCTCTGTCTTAATCCTACAGGAAAGGATTGCCAGTGGATTGATGCCTGTACCTCTCAACCTTGTGCCAATGGAAGTACATGTACTGTATCTGGAAATAAGTTCTCCTGTGTCTGTCTCCCTGGCTACACTGGCCAGAGGTGTGAGATAGATGTGAATGAATGTGCCACACCAGGCCTTTGTCAGCATGGTGGGACCTGTGTCAATTTGCCTGGTTCATACCGATGTCAGTGCAAGCCGGGCTATACAGGGCATCGCTGTGAGAGCGTATATGTGCCGTGTTCCCCATCACCCTGTATGAATGGAGGAACTTGTCATCAAACAAGTGACTTCACCTTTGAGTGCAACTGTCTGCCAGGTAAATGATGTTGCTTTTTGAAGTGCTTCGTTTTCTAGCCTTGTCACTGCATTCCTGTCTGTTGTTCTAAAAACTTCTCTTGGAGTTTCTGTGTGATACTTGTGTAATGTAAGGTTAGAGGTAGAAATCTCAGCAAGGCAGGAAGCTCTGCTAGGACATTAGTTTCTGAGTGTCAGGATTTCATAATATGGAAGGAAGAAAAGGGAAGAAGGCTAGAAATGACAGATTTCTGCAGAACCCAATTAGAGGCAGAGAATCTAAGAACTGTGACGTAGATTCAAGGAGATTAGGGTGGTGTCTCCTAATGCTGATTTGGAATGTGAACTTCCATGAACATAAACCGCTACAAATATGTAGGTTTGTGCTGGTAAAGGCCACAGTTAACTTCAGTGCTTGGATGAAGATGAATGCGTGTCTTTCTCCTTGCCACTCTTCTCAGTCCCTAAAACATACTACATTCTATTCCCTTCCTTTTTATCCTCTGGTTCCTCCAAATTTTAAGAGAGTTCGTTTCCAACTCGCCACACCCTTTTTGTCTTGTAATACCTCCAGCTAAATTATGCTTGCTTATGTTCTGATGCTCTTAGCTGCCCTGAGTTCATCCACAGCAGGGGTGATGTGCGTATTGAGGGATCACAGGCCGTGTTGGTTTTGTGTGTCAAGCTGGGCTCCCATCGCCAGGGCACACATCTACAAATGACCATATGCCACCTGGTTGGGACCCTGGTTGTCTCATCCTGTCCCGCTCCTCCCCATCCACTTGTCAGACTGGCCACAGAGTAGTATAGTCATCTTGGCATATCAGGGTTTTTTGGAGGCTTGGTATTTTTTTACTGAGTAATTCAACTCCATGGGAAACTGATTGTTTGGAAATGCTTTTGACTAGACTTCCTACTTAAGTGTATTGCAGTTTGGCACATGAACACTTGGTGTGTGGTAATCTAGAAAAGTAAACTCTCTTCCCTTAAGTGTTTCTCTGTTGTTATTTGTGTGAAAGATGTAGCTGCCATATACTGTTTAGGATGAATGTACAGTGACTGCATTCTCATGGGGAACATCTGGAGTCACAGGTATGTACAGAAAGAGCATGTAGAACTGAACTTGTGAAAAGTGCTGTCTTTTTGAAGACCTTTGTCTTGAAGCATGGCTCAGATGACCTTAAATGTACATTGCCAACGTTATCTAGTGCCTGCAGAACAACTTTTTGGGTGTCTGAGCAAGCATGTGACTTTGAAGAATTTGGGAAAGCTGATTTTAAAATAGAAGGATGTATAACTTTTATTTTTGTGTGAAAGCAACAATTTCTAACATTGCTTGAAGAAACAGTGCTTTGAAAGGGTCTTTGGAAATGCTGTATCTTAACTAACAGTTGCTCTCAGGGAATTTATTGCTTTTCTACTTTGCATTTTTTGAAATGAAATTGTAAACTAAGTACCTATGAATTAACAGGTTTGATCAGGAACTCAAAATTTTCTTGGTCAGATCTGTCCAGTCCCTTCAAGCAGTTCAAGATCTCACACAGAAGCAGTGTGGTGGGGGGGAGAGGAAGATGAAATTTGAAGGACTTGATCCTGTAAAGCTGATAAGACAGTTTGCTTTTGTGATTCTCTTACAGGAGTACGAGACTGGGTAGTAGCACATTTTCCCTTAGACAAGCATGTGGGCTGGCTAAACTATGGTCAGGAAATGAAAATGAGGTTACTGTAGTAACAGTTATACACCTACACTGCTCACACAAGTTTTGGATTATTAGCTGCTTTTTTGGACTTGTTACACAACACATATAGTGGGGATGAGTTAACGCGGCTTTCAGAGCCTTCACTTCTCTATTTCCTGTATTTGTTTAAGTTGGCCGTGTTGTTTTGCTAGCTTGATTTTTAAAACTAGTCATTTGAAAAACAGTAAAAAGAAAAAAAAAAAAAAAAGGGAGAGGTTGGAGGGGTCAGAATGCTTACATCAAACTGTTTGATAAAGGCAAGGCGCCCAGCCTTTCCTTACCCCTTAGTGGAGCATGGAGAGTGAAACTTCCGAAGTGTTAGAAAAGGTTCTGTCTGAGAAGGAGAGGTCAATAGAAAGAGAAGAGAAACGGAGGCCTGTCATGCTCAGGGAAGATGTGAACAAGGCCTGCTCGTCTGGAAGAGAATGCCAAGATCATGGACTAGAAATTCCTCTTTAAGACTCCCTCTCTGAACTGGAGCAATGCCGATGATACTGTGACTATAAATGGAATTGCTCTAGCCCTTCCTTCTGGACTGCCTTAAGATGATACCGTCGCTCAGTGGTATGGCCATAGAGACAGGAGGCAGTTACATCTTGAACTGCTGGAATGGTTTTTTTATATGATTTTGCATCTTGTGACATGTGAAAGTGCTTTGAAGTAACTGACTGTACCCAAGCAGCAATTTAGACATAATTAGGTTACTCCTGGATTGGCCCTAAAATGGATTCTTGTTTCCTGTAGATGTTTTCTTCTTGGCTTTTGAGTGAATTTCTGGTTTTGTAAATACAGATACATGAGAATGAGAGCTTGAAAATGTGGAAGAAACCTACAACCTGGAGTTATGTGTCATGGCAGCTTTTTCTACAGTAGCACAAGTACAGTTTGTGTGCCATGTAGTCAAGCTGCTGTTTCAGATTCTCAGGTTCCCATTTCACTCATGGATTTACACAACGAAATCTTGCATTAGGTAATTGGTTAAGTCACATGTGTTTGAAGTTGCCAGCATTTGGTGACAAGTGTAGGTGAAGAGTTATATATACTGTCAATATTGTATCTGTATGAAAGGGACAGAAAATAAGAAGTTAAATCTAGTGTAATCATTTTTCCTGTGGGCTTTTGTTGGTTTAGGTGTAAACAAGATTGTAGACAAGTGAGCATGTTAGGTCAATCATAACAGAGTCATAGTAAAAATACTTCTGTGGAAGTGACTTAACCTGGAGCATTCACAACTGCTTTAAATATAAGAATGAGCTCGTAGTCATAAATATTTGACAAAAAAGGAGTTCATTTGGCAACTAACCTTTCATGGAATGTTAAACAAGTCAATAGAGGAAGTTCTTAGCTGGGAAAGTGATTATTCATTGTTATCCATCAAAATAATTACCCATTAACTAAGATAAGGACCCTAGGGAATTCCAAGGGCTTGTTCAGGAAACAATCTGTCAGGCTGGAGCAAGCTGTTTATGAGAGCTGGAACACTTCCTGGGAAGAGGAAGTAACTTCATGCCAGTTTGTAGCAGTGTCACTGCACCGTACGGTGAGCATCATGAATAGGGTCTCACAGGCACGCTGAACGTCCCGTGGTGGTGAAGACCCTGGGATTTAGAGATGAGCCGCATCCTGTGGGGTGCAAGATTCTGCATGGTGGCAGTCTTGGGGTGCCAGATGATGTCTGTGCCTCTCTGTTCCAGGTGAGCTGGCTCTCTTATTTGGAGTAGCCCATCTCACGTTTGCTTTGAGAAGCTGAGGTATCGGAGTTGTGTGCAGGCAGCTGCTGTTGGGCACCTGATATGCAGAACGCTAACCTGTTTTTAAAAAGATGCAGGTCAGTTTAGCGCTCTGTATGGAGATCTCTAATTTCTTGTTAGCAGGCCCTAAATCTCAGTAACTTGACATTTTTGTTCAGGTATAGATTCCTGTCCCTATAACTAATTGGTCCTGCAGAAAGTCTGAGGTGTAATTTATAGGTTGAAATAAGGCTAAGGATTAAGATTTGGAGGCAATTGGATACAGTGCTCTGGAATGGGGTGGAGATTTCAGATGACATAGGAGTAAAGCTATCTGCTTGTATCTGTGTACGAGAGGAGGAATAACATGCTGTTAGCAGTGGGAACACTTTTCCCCTTGAGGTTCTCATTCCTTAGCTTGACGTGCTTGGAGATAGATACGGAGCAAAAGTCAGAATATGTGTTGCAAACTGTTCTCTTGGAGGAAGAAAAGAAAGGACAACATGTGAGTCCCAGCACAGGAGGGAACAGGAAGCAGTGTCAGGTGTCCAAGTACATCAAAACAGTGAAAACTGTGTCTTTCTGGAAGAGTCAGGTTATAGAACTGCAAAATCAGATCCTGGGACCCAGCTTAAGAAAAGCTCAGGTCACTCAGAGTGACTTCATGCTCATCGTGCTCAAACTTAGGTGCATTGGCCCAGACAACCATGACTCTGAAGGGCTGATTTTAAGAAGGAAAGCTGAACTTCAGCAGGACAGTTTCACTTACAGATGAAGCAGATGGCAATGTTGCAGTGTAAGTTGGACTTGAAGAAGACACAGAAATCATGCTTTTTTTACAGCTTTTAGATGTTCTGAAACTAGGCCAAAGTTGTTTTTCAGAGTAAGACAAATTTAAAGGGAATTTGGGAGTTGGGAAGTTACCAAAAAGGGAATCTTATGTTTTCTTCAGCTGTGCACTCAAAATAGTGTTGCCTTCACCATTTCAACCATTCCTGATTCCCGTTCCCTTGGAGATGTATTTTGACTGAGCACACTTGGCTGCGTGTTGTTTCTCTTGAACCTTCTACTATATCACTTTTTTTTTGTAAGCTGTTTTTGTTTCTATTCTACTGTTGCTAGTGGTATCCTCCAACTTTTAGTATGGGATTAATGGTTTTATGCATTTGCATGACATGCTTGAGGACCAGCTCTTAGATGGTAGTATAGCTGGTTAAAATGTGAAAATGTACAATGGCTTGGTGTAAGGTTTTAGTATTGGGGTGATTTTCGTGCTTTATTATTACCCAAAATCATTGGGCTGCTTTAAATTTGTGTATGGTACAGTGAGATTGTTTTAGATAAATACCTGCTGTCAGGAATTTGTTTACAAGAAAGTCGGGTAGGTCTTCGTATTGTCTGAGCTGAATGGATAAGAACTTAAAACCTCTTGCATTTGTGGTTCTGGATATATTTCCACGCTGATCACGTTGCTGGCATGAGTGCAGTCTGTGGTCAGCGGGATGATTCTCCTCCAGCTACAAAGCAAGCTGATAGGACACCCGTGTGTTTTACAGCTGAGTCCTTGGTCATGCATGGTAGCTTTACGCAGATTTAAACATGGTGATCTGATACTAACTGTATTCCTTGGTAGTTGTTCCTCAGCAGCTTTTGCCAGGAAGGCACTGCTCTGATGAATAGGATTCAGACTAACAGTGTTATATTTCCTTTTCTTTTTAACCTTCCATGCTGCCATGAAATTTGCAGGATATTGGGTGAAGGTGGGAAGGACTTTGAAGGGAGAGGGTAATATTGCAGTTTTGGGGGTTTTTTGGTTGCTTTATTTTTGTTTTTTTAATGTTCAGTCTGTTCTTCCTTGCTGATGGGCACTAATGCACTTGATGCAGCTTGGCAGCAATAGTCGTTTTTGCTTCCAACTCTTACCTGTAGTATTGGAGCAGTTCAAGAGGTGGGAATGCGTACGAATCATCTCAAGTCTCTTGAGAGTAGTGGCAGTCTGGAGAAGCTGTGTCAGAGCTTTACAGTCTGTCTCATCTGCCACACAGCGTGATCAGTGTTGGACCAGATGTTGCTTAGAAGGGTCTGTGTGACTTAACACAGATGTTATGGAAGCGTCTGGAACAGGGCATCAAAAGTAGAGGGGTTAAAGCATAATTTTGGATGAGAGGACTGTGTCATGTTAATATTACATTCCAAAGCAGTGAAGAGGCAGAGCTGACGTTTCAAATTAATGTGTGTGTTCTGGAATCATTTACTTCATTCACATTAGCATGCATCCACTTGCGCTTTGATAAATAGCGCTCTCATCCAGCAGAAATGGCAGGTTTGTTTAATGAGGCATGAAGTAAATCAGCATGTGAAATCGAGGGGAAGATGGATTATTGACGACTCCCTTCCCTAATGTCCCCGCTCTTCCTTATTTGAAAGGAAAGGGAGATCTAGCAAGGGTGTTTTGCCAGTCTGGTCACGTTCATGAGGAGCTTTGATTTTCACTGCGGAAGGGTGTCTGTTTTTTTCTGCTTTTCAGTCAGGGCTTAGTGTGTGAGCATTGCTTGGATGGTGGCTGATTTGTTGATTGACTGACGTTTGAGGGCCAAGTCAGGAATTTGGAAGCTCATTTTCAAAGCACAGATGATCTTTCTCTGACATAGCCAAGGCATATGAGCTATGCTGAGGTACTCATGAAGTGAATGCCAGGCACTTTTGCCATGGGAAAAACTTGTCCTGACTGATGCTCCAACTGCTACTTGGTGGGCAGTGACGAGCTTACCTCATGGTATATACTAAATATCTTGGTCTTAACTTTGTTTGCTTTGAATGACAGTGCTTGTTAGTCACTTAAAAAATACCCTTGTCTCTGTGGTTGTGGAAACCTATTTGTCCATAGACCCATGGCAGGAGTGTTTTAACTGTGTAATCTGACCTGCGTGCTATCAGCAAAGGTATTCAACAAAGTCTCTGGTCAGCATGCTACATTGAAGTTCATCAGGATTAGGTTAACAGGACAAATTTTTAAGAAAAAAAGGAGAAGGGAAGCTGTGTGAAGGGTGAGTTCTCTTCAAAAGAGGCTGGAAGTCCGTTTCAGTCTGCTGTGTTTCTGCTTTGTCCAGGTTTCGAGGGAAGCGTCTGTGGGCACAACGTTGACGACTGCCCAAATCACAACTGTCAAAACGGGGGAATATGTGTGGATGGTGTGAACACATACAATTGCCGCTGCCCACCACAATGGACAGGTACGTAGTACGGAAAACAAATGCAAGGCTTCTGCCTCTGCCCCAACGTATGACCGGAATTGTGTGTAGCTGAATGCAGCTAACATCTGTGCCTCGTTCTGCAGTCTGGGGGGCAGATGTCGGTGGAACACTTGAAAGAAGATTGTTTGCATCAAAACCACCGCAATGGAGGGCGGTTTTCCATTGCACCAGATTGTTACAGGCTTATGTGCACCTGGGTTTGGCAGACAGGTCCCATGATTCTTGAGCTGCAGTGCAGTGTGACTATCAGAGCTGCATTTCTGCTTGTATGGATTACTTTGTAAAAGGAGATGTGTTTTTTCAAAAGTACAAAACGTTGCTTTGCTACTACAGGTGTGTGCATATAGTGGTGCTTTCCTGGTACATTTGGGACCATTTTTAACCTGGGATAATGATCCTCATGTAGATAATAGTAATGCTGATGACGAACAAATCTGAAAGGAAACATAGGTGGGAGAAAGGGAGGGAAGAGGAGAAGTGTATGTATGGGAAGCTTACGTTTTTGCTACTATTATTTTCCTGCTGTGACTGATTTTTATCTGGAGTTCTCTGACCAGTAAAGCTACTTTTGCTTCATAAATGCGTCTGCTTTACTCTGAGTCTGTAGGAGGGAAAGGTGTGAATTTCAAGAAAGTGTTATACATGATGTAAGGAAGCAGCTCACAGGAAATTCAGTGTCATATTTAGTCACAAAATGTCTCTGTACCTCAAAAATAAACAAATACCTCCGGTTTTGGGGTAGGTTTTTTTGAGTCATACTAGACATTCTTAGCTGGCACACTTTTTCAGTTGAGCATAGTTTTGCCCTTCTTTCAAAATCATAGGTAAAAAACCAGCCCTAAAACTGGAAAACTTGAGGTATGGACTCAACTTGCATTTTTCCTTTCATAAAGTAAATTGGGATACTTGTTTTGGAACTATGCTTGAACTAACTCCTCAGGTTCTGAAGAACCTGTCACACATTTTTCTCTGTATCTAGAAAATACTGTGTTTGAAACCAGAACATCTATAGTGATTGGTAGCTCAGACAAGTGCACTGTGAGGAGCTTGACTACTTAGAGACCAGAGGTTTCATGTTCTAGGTTTTTTCCTCAGAGAGCATCGTTCTCATGATAAACTGGTTGTCATTAACTGTAAATGAGGCTGCCAGTTTATCCTCATTAACTTTAAAAAATTCTGTATTCTTAAATGAAGTTAAAACCACATAAAAGTGAAATGCACCACTGCTTGCAGAGGTTTTTGAAACTAGGTGTAAATAGGAGAAAATGAGTCCTTCCCTTAATGAGCAAGTACCCTTGCTTCTATACTGCTTCTCTGTCTAGATGTCCTTAAAGCCTGCAGAAAGTGAAACCTGCAAAGGAAAATACAAAAGGGAGCTTCCATATGGAGCCAACAACCCTTCAGTGACCCTTAAAATCTTGCTCCATGCCACAGAAATTATAAACGTTGTTATGGCTTCTAGCATTTGTCAGTCGTAAATTAATCTTGGGCCTATTCTTGAAGCACAGAGGGTATGATGGATCATGAATGTGTACAGTGACGGTATATAATCTACAAGGGATAATTCTGCTTTGTAGGGGCATCGTAACCTTAGCTTGGCTTTCAGGATTTGGGTGGATAGCTGCTGTCAACTAGGGATTGACTTTTGCAACTCAAGAACACCTGGAAGACACCTAGGTGGTAACAGGCTGTGATTCTGTTTGGTTTTGTGGTAGATTTTCTTTCTGATTAACTACTGAAGTTCTTTGCAATGCAGCTGTGGTGGTTCCCTCTCTAAACCTCTTACTGGCTCTGACTGGCTAGCATTTGGAAAAATTGTTAGACCCATTTTGTGGCTCAGTCTTGTGGCAGCTTTCTTCTGTGTGGACAGTTTGTCCAGGAAAACCTTGTGTGCATGAAGGATGCTTCCCTTCAGTGAAACCCTGGAAAGAGAGAGGAACTCCCCAAGCCTTATGTTCCCATGGCTTTCTAAAACAATTTAATGGAGTGGGCTTTCTGAGAATTTCCTTTGTTTATGGTGAAGTTAGGGTTATCAGCCCATCAGTGGTTTTAGCTGATGGCTTTTCAAGGCCGTTGACTTTCTGGTTTTCAAGAACAGGGTCAGTTTGGAACTAGCACTGGTCTCACCATTTAGGAAACAGCAGCTTGGCTGTTTGGGCAGTGAGTATTAGAGCCTTTGGGGAACTGAACTGTGTCTGAACAGTGTCAGTTCTGGTGTGCAAACTAAAACATGTGTAACTTTGGAAGTAGCTATGCATGTTTGTATTGGCATATGTTTGACACGCGTAGGGCAGTAGCTCTGTGCATCCACAAGATGCCTTAGCGATAGCCATTCCTCTGCGGCGCAACTGCTGATCGCTGGAGGCTTATGATGGCAATGGAGGGCTGTGTCTGGTGTCTTCTCTGTGTTGCTTTGCTTGAAAGCCTGTGCAGTGACATGCTCTTGGCCAGCTGGCCTTTAAGAATTCATTTATTGCATTTGTAATACTCCTTTTGCCCGATAAATGTGTGTAGGTGATGTCCTGTGATGCCCCAAAATCCTGTCCAGCTCCACAGTGAATGCAGCCATGTGGACAAACTTCTTGTGAGTTACCTGAATGCCTCTTGTTCTAATGTGGTGCTGCAGATCATCCCAGCAGCGACTCTTTTCTGCATCTTCAATTAGAGACCAAGAAGGTGCAGGATGACTGTGCGTGTCCAGCTTGGAGACATGAGGGGTGATACCGAGGCGGGGCACAAAATAGGGAAGGTAGATGGAGCACTGCTAAAATAGTTTGAAGAGAGAGAGGACTTTTATCAAGACTAAACGGCAGCTGATGCAGACAGGAGTAAAATGCAATAAAATTTGAGTTACTCAGCAATAAGGAAATGTTGTTGTACAAGTGCAGGTCCATCCTTTGCACAAACATGGTTTATAACATTGTAAATCATCTCTAAGGTAAGTGGAGAGAGCTGAGCAACCAAATCTTTTAGTCTGTCCTGAAAAAGTCTTATAGCCCAACAGTGTCAAACTGTGAGAGTGAACACTTGAGGAAATGAAAAGCTTCCAGTGAGACCTTGCAGCTAGAGGACATTGTGTGCTGCCTCAAAAAAACCAAGCACAAATACGCATGTTTGTAAGTAAACGTCAGCCAAAAGTGAAAGAACGTTAAATTTTCTAAAAATACTTAACAGTGTAGATGCGCTGTCTTCATAACAGTTCTGCATTCTTTTCCTTCAAATACTTACTTGTCAACTCTTGGAGAAGTTTAAATTGGTCTGTTTGCAGTTTTTTAGTCTTTATTTAACCTTTGTGCTGTGGATGATGATCTAGCCTGTTTGTTAATATAGTTTGTGCTTCATGGCAGAGAGAAACCAGTCCAATTCCTTGCTAGAAAAATCAAGAAGCTGTACTGCATCCAGTGAGGAATAGTTTTGTGTAAAGTAATATTGAAGCATCCTTTACTGAAACAGAATCTGTCCCAATTCCTTTTGGTAACCATCTGCTGCTTTTAATTCCCTGACAGGTGGTAGGCTGGACTACATAACTATGCATTTTTTTAAAAAATATTTTTTCTGCTTGCTGCTAAAATACAGCTTTTGAGACATTGTTTTTGTCTAATTTCCTGTTCCTCAAACAGAGCTCACTGCTCCTCCTTCGTTGAAGTGTGTGCCTTCTCTTTCTCGTTTTGCTGTTTTGTCCGGAAAGATAAAATCTTGCCTTTCAGAGACAATGACAAGAAATTCCTGCTGTCAGTAATGTTTTTGTCACCTTCAAAGTTCTCGTATTTCATATGCTTACAGTGATTGTCAACCTCATAAGGCTGTAACTGGCAAGAGAATCTTGGATAGGTATTGGTGAAACTGCCTCAGATCTTTCCTGTTGCTGAATGTGAACTGATTTTTGTTGTTTGTTTGTTTAAGGATGACTTTATCTTGTCCCAGGCTAAATCCTTTCTCAGAACCAGCGTTTGCTGGTTCCTTTCAAGGCACAATGTTGCAGATGTGTAACGAAGCTTATCTTTTCTTGGAAATAAATCGAGATGCTTTTGTGAAAGACTGAAGTCTGTTTCTCTGTGTGTCAGGCCAGAGAATTTGGTGTGTTTTATGCATGATTTGGGCCAAAATTAGCCAGCAATCCTGGCTAATGCCTGTGCCATATGAAGATGCTTTATGCTGTTCCGCAGCAGTTAGACCAGCCTGATGTGCTCACTCTGCAGTCTGAGGACGAAGGTGTCTTTGCCTTCTCTTCCTGCTCCCAGCCACTCTTCCCCTTCCCCTGAGCTGGCTCTGGTTTTTGTTGGAGTGTGCCACTTTAGTTTACTAATCTAGTAAAAAATCCTGTTCAACTGCCTTCCTCCCTGGGATCAGGAATTAAAATTCACAGAGCAGTCTCATGGGTGAGTGGGTGCAGAGGAAGCGATGGCGGTGCAGGACACTGATGTGAAAGGTTAGGGTGTCCTTCTGCAGGACACAGTGAAACCATCTGAAAGTGTAAAGGCTACTCAGTTGTTCCAGACTACAATTCATATAAAGAAGCAAAGCTTTGTTTAAAATGCACCTGTTTATGTCGTTGATCTAACCTATGCAGCTTTGAGTCAAGAAAGATGAGTTGAGAAATTGGGTACTAAAGTGATTAACAGTATAAAATGCTGTAAATGCTTTTGTTTTTCTTGGCTGAGGATGACTCGTACTTGACTGTGGAAAGTTTGCAGTGTTTCAGAGGATCATCATCAGTCTCTGTTTGGCCCAAATCACCTTTCAGGAACAGCAGAGATTAGGATTCGTATCCTCTGTTAAGTCCTTTGAACGGTTTGCTCCTGAAGCGCTGCATCAAGAGTTGTGCGATGAGTGTCTGGGTTTGGGAGGGACACAGTGTCCACACTCAAGTGGGTTTTGGAAGAGCTACGTTATAGTGCTTCAGTTGCAGGCTTGGCCTGCTTGCCTCTTTTCATTATTTCTACCCCTGTGGCTGGGAAGGCGAGACTCCCATGGCAGTTGTATTTAGGCTTTGTTTTCCCTTGAAAAGGGGGCTCCAGTGAACTGTATATTTTAAAATCTAGGCGACCTTTGTCTCAAGGGAAGCACAGTGTGCTAACAGCTGACTCCACCAAATAACTCCAGCATTGGGATCTAGCTTAAGAAGCAAATGTTTGTCTTGAGCAGAAAAGCTCTTCAGGCAGCAGAGCTGTGCTTTTTAATTAAAATAGCTGTTAGCTTGGTCATATGCTCTTAAACACTAGCACAAGGGTTACTTTTTCTGCAGAGCTTTAGGCAGGAATTTTCAAAGGGGGGAGTTAAGGGTTCGATTCCTATTTAATTAGAGTAATATTTGCTCCCTACCTTAGTTTTCTTTAAAAATCCGAGCCTTAAACTCTGGGCAGACGTGACTTTTCTTTGCTAAGAAGGGAGGATAAACATCAAAAGGCTAATGTTTAACATTTTTATGTAAGATCGTATGCTCTGGTATTTTGTTTTTTAAAACTTCCTTTGCCAAATACCACTTTTCCTCAGCTTCTGTATCACAAAGTATACAGTAACAAGTCATGTTAAGTCAGTGTTCAAAAAAAGTACTGCCTTGCTGGAATAGATGCTTGAAATATAGAGGAGACAACTCTGACATTAGATTATATGGTTCATAAATGCTGAGCGTGCCAGTCTCCTAAATTATGGAAAATGCATACTTGCTATTTTCTATAGAGTATTGGTTATTGCCAGAGAATGCTGTCGGGGTTGCACTTTTTTCTGATTCTGGTTGGCATGTGCATATATGACGTGCAGGGAACAGTCTTTACCTTTATATTAGCACAGGGAGGCTAGGTCAGAGACTCCTGTGAGAAGAGCAGTCATCTTTCCCGGTGGTGTGGTAATGGTAGACTTTCTGTTGCCTTTCCAGACTATTAAAAAGCATAGTAGCTTCTTTGGTACTGGCGGAGAACTGTCTACGCCAGAGTTGGCAAGTTGGCTGGTGATTTGCTGTCACTACAGTAGTATCTCCAAGAGACAGCTCTCTGAAGGAGGCCAAGAGGGATTATGATTCTCTTTCTTCCTTCGTGTTTGAACTGGCAGCTACAAAGGGAGCAGGGAGCACGTGGCAGCCTCCAGAGCTGGCAGCTCCAGATTTGAGTGTACAAATGATTTGAAACATTGGACATAAACTTTATCCTGGATGTTGTTTGTTTCTCTTGTGCTTGATTCCAGTGTTGTGCAGACGGATTTCAGAGGCATTAGAAGTTGCACCGTTAGTCAGTACCTTATCCAGTATGGATTCTGGAACACCTACCACAGCTTCCCATTTGTTTTGTGCTGCTTTCCATGTCCTTACAGCAAGCCTTGGTTAGGAGGTAGCTGTAATAAAACACCTGAGGTGTTAACAGCTGAACTGCTCTGATGACAGAATGACAACATCCAATTTAGACCATGCTGCTGCCTCTTCCCTTGTGTCTTTGGTGGCTTTCCAGGTTGGGAAATACTCTTTGCAATCAGACGTGCCAAATAATCTCTTGTGGAGCTGTCTTTAAGTTTTCAGTACATCTTGCATGCGTTTGGCACTAGAACAAAATAGACTAGACCGCTGTGGTGCGGCTGGGTTAGTGGATGTGCTCTGTAAGACCAGGCTAACAGGTAACAGTTGTTTTAACTCCATCTGACTTGTTTCTGGCAGTTTCTGTCCCTTCCCTTGTACTTAGAATGAGGTGATTTGTCTTAGGATAATTACTAAAGATGCGTTGCTGAGATAGCTTGAGAAAATGAAGCTTTTATTGTAAGGGTTGGCTCCAACTGTTACATTTTTGCCTTGCACATCTTTTAACTTGTTAGGTATTTCCCTGATTCACTGGATTTTCCAGAGGTAAAGAGAAATGAAAAATGGAGAGTAGTTTGGTGATGTGTATTTCCTTTTGGTTGCTTCTTTATCCTGCTGTTGTCCCCAGTCGTTCCGCCTACCAGTGCCATATTAAACCAGTCTGTTGTTGGTGCATCACTAATAATTTTTAGGAACTTTGTTCTGTTAGTTTGTATTACTGCCTCTGAAGCCCTATCAGGACCAGGACTGCCCTCTCTACCCAGTAGTCTGTGGGGAGTGATTTAGGGCAGTATTTAATGGATCAGGGTGTGCATAAGTCTCTTAAAGCCCAGAGTTTTGTATTTGGGGGTTGTAAAATCCCTTGTAAAAGCCCGTTAGTTCCACTACATGCTTCCCAGTGTGGTTATGAAATTAAACTCTTTTCTCTACCATATTAGCCTAAAATAAACACAGATGTTTACTCTGCTTGCTACAATTGTAGATTCATTTTCAATTGTTCAAATTCCATATTAAGCTCTTAAAATTTATGGTATCTTGGATGGCATTTGACATTGCCCAAGATACAGTAGATCTGTTAAACCCCAGAACTCAACACCTGAGGTTTGGAAATGGCTGCTGCTGCTTTGCTGCTCTGTAGTTCTGTATTTCGAATAGGAGAAAGATGGTGTGAGATCCCGGGGAAGAAGCAATTTTTTTGAGCTGTGATGCCTCTCACTTCTTTAGAAGACTCCTGCAAGGGAAAAAATACTTGGCTTCAGTCCTTGCTTCAGGGGAAACCACTGTAATACTTAAGTAGGGAAGACCTTTACTGAAAGCACATACAACTGGGGGCACTTTCTGCAGATGTAAACAGTGTAGCGCATTGAATTCTTTGTGCGCCTGAAGCCATCCCTGGAGCTGAAAGCAGCAGTTGTATTCATCTGATTGCCTGCAGGGAGCTGTGGAGATGGCTTTGTCAGAGCGTCTGGAATTTGGATGTGATCTGGACATCACACTGAGATCCCATTCTCTCAGTATTTCTTGTTTATTGCTTTGGATGTTCTTGTCTGTATAAAGGTGTTGCCTCTTTCAGAGAAATTTGAAGTTCTTTGCTCTGAGATACCTTGTGTCGGTATAAATGATCAACTATTTTCTTTTGTATACCTCACCACGTGCTGCATCTTCCCTGCAATAACTGTTGTATTACACTTTTTATCATCTGCCTTTCTCCCTTTGTGGCTGGCAATTGCTTTCTAAGTCTGTTATGAAATTCTTCTCTCTGTTGGCCTGTCAGACACTGAACTCTATCCCTGTTCAGTGTTTTTATTCAGAGGTGGTGGCTTCAGTACTGCAAAATGTATTCCAGACTGAGGCTATGCCACTGGTATTACACAACAGCAACTGTTTGCATTAGCTATTCTTCCTTGTAGTCAAATGTCTTGTCAGTGATGTTTATTTTGTTGATTAAAGCTGTGATTGAGCAGAGGTCCCCGCTGAACTCTTCCAGGGAAGCTGAAGTGTTTCCTCAAGGAGTGCCTAACCTAAACTTTTTGCAACAAGTCAGTTCGCCTTTGTGTTTTACTTGGCGTTTGAGCATCAAGCCTTGTCTGCTGTTGTGCTGCCCAGCAACCTTGCTTGGTTAAATCTGAAATTCCCTGGCTTCCTCTTAGATAATGTAAATGTTATTTTGTTAAAGATATCGCTGCCTACTGTTCCTCTCCTTCCAGGCTGTTAATTAAATGCTCCAGTGCCTGTATGTATTCGTTAATTGTAACTTAGTTTTTTCAAGGAGTATGGATAATTCTGTGCATTAAAGATCAGTTGAATTTTTTAAGAAATACGTAATTGAGAAACAGGGGAGTGAATGTATTTTTCATAAGCACCATTTTACTAGAAGGCCTGATGGCTCCATGCAATTTTTCCTTTATTTTTCATTTGCTGAGGAGACTCACACAGCAGCTTAAGGAATTTGAGCTTTGACCTGACTGACCAACATGCATTGGGTTATGCTGTCAATGCAGATGTTTTCCTTGTGTCACAAGAAAGAGCTGGACAGAGAAATGTCCTTCCCCAGCCAGCTGTGGCCTGCCAGCCGGCATCCTGAATATACACGTGGGTAGTTAGAGAGGGGAAGAAACTTCGTGGTCCCCTGTGGCGTGGCATTGCTAACCTTCCACCAGTTAGGTTCGGTCATTTATACCGACAGTGTTTCTTATCTCCTAGTCCATTCTTGAGTCTTGATAAGATGCTGTTCACCTTCTCACTTAGTAGTCCTTTGAAACTCGGAGAAAAAAAGTAAACAACTCTAATGAGCCATGCTTTCTTTAGCTGTACTGGTTGTATTCAAAACCCATACAACAATCTTTGCAATACTTTGTGAATTAAATTACCCTTTCAGAGAGAATTTCTGCCTGGGCGTGGTTTATACCTTTCCAGACAGCGCTTTCAAGAGAGCTAGTGAGCTCTTCCCTGTGTACTGCAGCGCTGGTGTGAGTAAGTGGCAAACTTCTGGTGAGGCACTGAGAGGATGGGGGCATAAGAGCTTCTTGAAATGTGATACTTGATACTCCTCTTCCAGTGAGTCTCTTAGGACCTTGAGGACCAGTTCCTGATTCTTGCTGGATTATCTTTCCAGTGTCACAAAGATTTTCTGACTTCCAGTTCAGTCTGAGACCAGTGCTGTCACAGTTGTGATTTGAAGAGAAATGGACGTTGCTGTCTTCCCAGCTCAGTTTTCAAGGAACTATTTTTTTTTTTTCCCCCCAAAGCACGGGAAGGTATTTGCATCCTTTGTCCTTCTAAATATTTTTAGTGCCTAAACTAAGTGTGAGATCTCCTCTCGGGAGCTTTAGCATCTAGTACTCCAGCTGTGCATCAGCAGTCTTTCCTGCTGGAGAGCTGTTAAGAGGCCATGAAAACTTTCTCTTTTATGGGAAGTCTGCTCTGCCAAAGCTGAAGACCTCAGATTGACCTGGCTGTATTCATCTGCAGAATCGGGGCAGCTGGAATTCAGGTTTATGCAAAGCCTGTAGTTTCCGTAGGGTCAGCTTTTGGAAGTGCCTGTTGCTGCTTGCCAGGGTGACTGGTTTCCTATCTGCTCAAGCTAATGCTCTACTTCTTCAGTGTGGTGTTGTACTCATTTTATGTGCTGTCTGCCTTACCTTTATAAATGAGGCTTTATTTTCTTTTTTAACATAAAGACCTCTAGGAGATGGGGCTGGCTGTTTCTCGTCAATGAAATCTGGTACAGTTACTTCAGGGACCTTGAAGCAGTGCATCCTGTGTCTGCCTAAAGAGAAGCTCCCAGAGTTCCTGTCCAGTTCCTGCTGGTCTGAAAATGGGAGCAATTAAAGCAGCAAACATGTCTGTCTTTATGGCTTTTCTGAGGGGAAATATGCAGGAAGTGACTTAGTTTCATAGTGGGCAAAAAGTGCTAAGAGTTGAAGGCTGTTCCCCTTTTCTACTTCTAGTTTTCAATTTTGAAATACCACATGGATGAGCTGTTTACTTTGTACAAGGTCACTTCAGAACCTGAGTCGGCATTTTGTTGATTTCCCAGGCTCTGCAAATATCAAGGTCAGGTTAGGCTTTTATTAGTTTCTTGGAGTAATTTGTGTTTCCTTTCTTGCTGTGTTATATATGTATGTTTCTATATTTCCTTTAAAATACTGTACAGTTAGTGTATTTGCACTTGCCTGCACTAGTTCACCCGATACTGAAGATGTTGCTTTTAGAAATGTAACTGAAACATTAAGAGCAAAAGAAGAGAAATACCTACAGAAACTTGCAGCTAAATGGATTAACAGTTAGCTGAAGGGATTGTGGCATTCAGAAACACTAAGGTTATGAAGACCTATATGACACTGTGCAATTCATAATGGAGTTTGCACTTGGAAGTTGAACTTCATTTTTGTGAATGAGAGACTTGATTCTTCCTAAAATTAATGAACAGAAAACAAGCTTACCAATACATGGCTACAAGTGAATATACCTGGTTTGATTACAATTAAGTCAAAGCAGCATCCTTAAGTAAATTGTTTCAGAGATCTTTTGTCTCATTTGACTTAAGTCAACCTGTCAGAGAGAAGCCTTGTGTAGGATATTCATTGAGAAGTTTTAGAATTAAATCCTCGTTTATGTCCAATACTGAAAGAGATTCTCTGCTGTGAAAAAAACATTCAGGAAGCTCCTGGGACAGATGCTACACTAAAGACCTAGGTTGCTAACAATAGAAACATCAAATCTTTTCTTTGCAGCGCTTCCCCAAACTATGAATCTACTTCTATCACTTTCAGAAGGAATTGAAGTCTCTACTGAGGGCAAATCAGCGCTTTCCAGAAAATGAGAGCTTGTGGCCATCCTGCAGTCCCACTAAGAATTAAGTGATGCTACTGCTTTGGGGGAGGACAGTCTTGAAAGCCATTTACAAATGTGTGATGCTACTTTCTGGGGAAAAAACCCCAACAAAACAAACAACATAAAAGCCCAAACAAACAACAACAGAAAAAAAAAAACCCTTCCAGAAACCTGTGTTGAAGAACTATAATGTTGATCATTAATCCCATGTTGTTAACACCTAAAGATTTAAAACCACCATATAAGCAACTGTAGGGTATCTAAAAGAGCCTAAACCCCTCCAAACCATCCCACCTAAACCCGCCCCTTGTTTCTCTCCTTTTGAAGACTTTGGGCTACAGAATGCATTTCCAAGCCACTCGAGCTGCACTTCAGCAGGAAGGGCTCAAGCATTTTTGGGCAATTCACCACTGCCAGCTAAGAAATGCAGGGGCCTTGGACGTTAGTCTGGGATTTGCAGTATTTCAAAGCAGTTCCAAGATCTTTCACAAATTATTACATTGCCTTAAGGATGATAAGACTGAGTGCTTATTAGTGTAATTAGACTGATATGCTCTGCTTGCCTTATGTTCCTTCTGATTCGCATATTTTTGCGCAGAAGTTGAGTCTGGTTTTCAATTATAACTTCAATAATGACCAAGTTTTTTTCATTAAAATACTGAGTAGTAAAATGCAATAGTTAATTGCTCGTTTGTACCCCTCATACTGGGTTGAATTTCCTTTGTTTTTAAAAGAAACTGCATTAAGATAGATCTCTTTGATTTGTATTCATAAATAAACACAAATATGAGATCTGGTAGCAGCAAAAGGAGCATTAGAAATCTGAGAAGCTAAGATCAAATTTAAGGACCTCAAACATGGTATGTTCTTTAAATGCAGTTGAATTGCTCAAAGTTTAAACTCTGCTTTTTTGTCTGTCTTGGGGAAACACTGATACACCTTTCAAAAGTTTGTTTAGGACTGTGGAAATATGGAATAACCCAGGGCATTGGGTTGCTGAAAGGACCTATGTGATGTCACTTGATACTGTCCTTTTTAGAAGTGGAGAATAAATGATATGGAAAAAAATTAAAAAATCGTAAGTGTTGATATTGCTAGTGACACATGAAAAGTCCCAAACAAACCCAGAGAGTTTATCTAAGGAGCAGTTTGTCCCTCTTTGCTTAAAAAAAAAAAATCGCCAAACAAACCATGCGCACATGCAGACGCCCTCCCCCAATCCACCAGAAACCTCCACAAAACTTTACATTTCAGGAGTTCTATTTAGCCAGTCACAAGACAAGTGATTTGGAGAGAGGATTAACAATCCGGAGTGGTGTGGCAACCTCAGCGCTGAAAACTCTTGGCACTCTAGTGATACTGAGTTTGAATAGGCTGTGGTTAAAAGGAGGGTATAAATGCTGCAAGAGCTTCTGCAAAATGATCGTGCTGTGGATGAGTGTGTGTCAGGGTGCGTGTTCTTTGGTCTGGGTTGGGCCCCCTCCAAGAAAAGGAGCAAAATCACTTTATTATGAGTAAATAATGTCTTGATTTTTTTTTTTTTTGGAAGGAAATCAATTGTGTTGACTTGTGAGATATGTGTGGCTACTAGGAACCAGTCTGAGATTACTGACTCTCCAGTTTGGTTACTGATAAGCTAATACTGAAAGCTAACGATCAAATAACTTCTGTTATGACAAATGCACAGGTTTGTTTTACCATAATGTAGAAAGCTGTGTTTTGCAGATAACAATATGAAGTGTTAGATTTTCCCCTAACTGTTTAACTAAGTAAACTGGGAAGTGGTGATTAATTCTGAAAGCTTTATTATTATTACTATTACTACTGTTAAAATTTCATGGTTTTCCGAGTGATACTATCCTTGTTTTGAAGTAGCTGCACTGGAGGAAGGAACACATGCACAGAACAAAGTCAGTTGTGCAACTTTTTAAATAATAATAATTATTCTATTTCTTTGCCACTAAGGAAAAAAAAAAGTAGAGTTCACAGGACCAAAGGCTAAGATTTATTTAAGTACTTTGAAAACAAAAGGAATCATGATTTGCATATAGTAGATGAAGATGATTAAGACTGAACACTTTTACATTCCTGCCAACAAAAAATGTTTCAGTTCTGTGTATTGGAGGAGGTTTTATGTGTGTACTTGCATCATAATTTCTGGGTCATTAATAAACAAGGTGACTGTTAAGCAACATCTAGTAAGTATTTTTAAACTGGCAAACCTGAATAAACTGGAGCCCAGGCAAATTGGCAGTGCTGTGGTCAGCTCTTGAATTTCTTATTCTTGGAAAACTGGGGGAATTCCAGGCAAATATAAGTCTGCAGTTGATACAGTAGCTGGAGACGACAAACAGGAGGATCTTGGTAGTAGCAATGCTGTTACTTAAGAGTCTTGTCCCAAATAATGGAAAGCTGCTGCAAGCTAGTGAGGGAGGTGGTGCTGTGAGCTGGAGGGGGAAAGAAAAAAAAGTTCACATCAAACAAATCTGATCTTACTCTTTGATAAAGAGTGGTCTTTTGGTGCTACGTACATCATATCAACATTTTAGGAAGGGTGGTAAAAGCACGTTATAAGGAAGTAAAAAAAAAAAAAAAAAAAGCAAGCTTTCAGTGTTGAGAGGGTTTGGTTCTTAACGTAACAGAAAAAGGGGAGAAATAGATGATCAAGAAAGATTGTGGGCTGTGACCAGTACACTGTGGTTGCATATGTGCACTCATATGCCAGCCTGGGAAGAAAATAGCTGGTGCTTAGCCCTTACGTTTTATCTGTTCAAGAAACTCAAAATAAGAATGGATGACTTGAAATTTAAGCTAAACAATTTCAGCTTAAAAGTAAACCATGCAGCTTTAATTGGGAAGATGAGTAAGTGTTGAAACAAAATATTGATGCAAGTGGTAAGTTCTCCAGATCTTGATGTCAAAGCAAGATAGATTTGGATAAATAAATACATCTGTAAGTGTGAATTGCAGAGCTTTTATAGATGTGACTCAAGGAATACTGAATTTCACAAACTGATTTCATACTTGGTCATTCTTTTCCTTAAAACTCCCTGAAACTGTACATTTGTTTTCTTCCCTCCAATATCTCCAGTCATTAAAGCATTTTAGTAGAGTGTTTATTTTGTCTCTAACAAAACCAAACATTTACATCAACAAAAAAAACCCAGCAACCAAGAAAACCCCAGCTATTTGTGGTTATCTGCAAGTACCTGGGGAAAGAAAAATGGGTATTTTAGGTAAAAGAACCTCAAGAATTCTGTTCTTCCTCATCAGGTAACCTCTGTTGCATAATTATATAGGAAAGAATTAAGTTCTCCTGATGAGTTACTTTGCTGCTGGCCTGTTGACACTGCTTTGGCCAAGATTTTCTTGTGAGGCCTTCTCTCTTCTTAGTCCCTCTGGCTGCACTGCAGGCAGGCCTTCGTTCTTTCTGCTGCTCACATCCTCACAGGTGTATCTTCATATACTGCAGGCTGCCTGCTGGCTCTCACATTGTGCATTTTTTAAAGTTATCTGCAGTTCAGCGCCTGCTTTTGGGATCGTTTAGGGATGCTAGTTCTCTTTGCCTAACTTGTTGAGAGCGTTTTTGGAAGTTCTCGGGCTCAAATGTCGTAGAAGTAAGTGGCAATCAATTTGGACTACACTACAGTGTTTCCCTTGCTTATGTTGTCTGTGGAAGAATCTTCTTGTGTCTGAACATCTGAACTTTTATTAAACTTGTTTGTTTCTGTGTATCAGGCCAGTTTTGCACTGAAGATGTTGATGAATGTCAGCTCCAGCCCAATGCTTGTCAGAATGGAGGTACCTGCACCAACCACAATGGAGGCTATGCCTGTGTCTGTGTCAATGGTTGGAGTGGGGATGACTGCAGTAAGAACATTGATGATTGCTTCACTGCCTCCTGTGCTAACGGATCTACTTGCATTGATCGAGTGGCTTCTTTTTCATGCATTTGTCCAGAAGGAAAGGCAGGTAAGGACAGAAAACTTGCATATATCTGGCACTTCATAGAAGATACTTCCTGTATGGTATGTGTTGCTTAAAGTGGTGTGTTTATTCTGCACACTTCGTGACCAAACCAGGAAGAACAAAAGGAAACATGCTGTCCATAAGCAAAGACCTTTTTAACCTCTAGTTCAGGACAAAGAAGTATTTGTATTGGGCTGGAAGACAAACTTACTACAGTTTAGATTGTAAGGAAAGCAGATCTTTTCCTAGCCCTTGGCAGAACCTGTATTTGCTTGAGAAGTTATTCATGAGGGTGACTTGCTCTGTGCCACTTACAATAATTGTACTTAAAAGTCTAGAAGGCAAATTTAGATATTTTGGCGTGAGTGAGGATGCCCTTACTGGTATATTTGTTTTTGTAGGGTAGGTAAAAATATAATTTCCTAACTACTACCCAGAAATAAAAGTGAACAGTATATCTGAAGTAAGAAAGTGAGCTTCATGTGCACCTGTATTTTCAGCTGTCAGAAAACTCATCATGCTGGTTAGAGAGAAGAGTTAGTTAACTGCTCCAAGGAGGAGATTTTCGTAATGATAAGCCATTTTATGGCTCCAGAAGTGCTGCAGACACCTCTGAAGTCACAGAATATATGTTTAAGTATAATGTTTTATAAGTGTGTGGTGAAATCCCTGTGGTAGTCTATAAGTTGAAGCGTATAAGATATTGCTTAAGCTTCTGGCTGTGCGAGTCTCTGAAGTATCAAGACAGAGGATTTGATAGTGTAACATAGAGTCTGACTGCTATATCTTACTTTTTTGAATACACTCTCAAATGTTTCTCTAGGTCTTCTGTGCCACTTGGATGATGCATGTGTTAGCAATCCATGCCAGAAGGGTGCTCTGTGTGATACCAATCCTGTGAATGGACACTATATTTGCACCTGTCCTCAAGGCCATAAGGGAGCAGACTGCACTGAGGATGTGGACGAGTGTGCAATGGGTGAGTTTGTTTGCTAATTGTGAGTTCTGGGTCATTTGCTTTATGCACTAACAGAGGGGCAAGAATACACATTATGTCATAGCTTCTCAGCGTCAGTGTGACTCCTTCCCTACTCTCCCCCTTCCATTGCAGTGTCTTTAGATGGGCTTTAAATCTTGTGTGAGACTTGGGGCAAAGGGCTGAGTCAGAAGAGTTGTCCATGTTAGAGCTGTTAGCCTCTGGAATATGAAAAGCAGTGAGATGCTTAACCATTCTTCATTGTGCAAGAGGGCTTTAGCATTGTGTGAGGAGTGCAGGCAAACAGATGCCATAATTAAGCTGACCCTTGGAACTGCAGTGTACAATGAAAGTACTGCAGTGTGTGTGGGAGTTGTTGCAGCTCCTGCCTTGGTGGAAATATATCAAGGTTGTTTGACAGCCAGAATATGGCTGGATCTTTTGAGTGCCTTCCAAGACTGGTGACCATGTGGGGTTTTAAAGCTGTAGTTCTCTGATATCATGCTGTTGTGTTGTTTTGGGGATTGGAGACTCACAGACCTGATTATAGTTTTGTGAGTGCTAGTTCATGCTTCTAGAGTGTGATGCGTGAGGATAATACCCAGCCAGCACTCATGGGAAGTAATGGACAGAAAGAAGCATTTCTTAGAAATTTTGTTCCTCGGTCTGCCTTGGACAAGAGTGCAGCTCTTTTCTGAAAAGGAAAAAAACATGAAGGACTAGTTTGGTTGTTTTGTGGCTGTGGTGGCATCTTGTCAGCCTCAGGAGTGAAGTAAATGTAAAAGATGATCTAGAGATAAGGCCTGGAAAGCATCATTAATCCTCTAGTCCCTGCTAGTTGTACTCTCCTCTTAAGAACTGTCATTAGTATTACAGACCAGAGTTGCTCCTTTGGTCCATTGGTAATAATGGCAGTCTTTCTTTTTGCCTCTAACAGGCAAGTGACTGCCACATGTTTTCTTCAATCTCAGTAGCCTTTCCCTGGAAGGATGGACAGTCGTTCCCCAGTATTAGTTTCTAGAAAGGAATGGCCACTGGAAAAGACCGTGACTAATAAGGAATGCTGTGGCTTTCCTGCTCCAAGGAGGGGTTTTGACACACACACACGTTTTTATTTTTCTTGCAGCAAACAGCAATCCGTGTGAACATGCTGGGAAATGCGTAAACACAGAAGGCTCTTTCCACTGCGAGTGTTTAAAGGGCTACACAGGACCTCGCTGCGAAATGGACATCAATGAATGCCACTCAAATCCATGCCAAAACGATGCCACCTGCCTGGATAAAATTGGAGGATTCACATGTCTCTGTATGCCAGGTGAGGGGAGTTTCTGACCGAGACGGGGCTTCCAGCAAAGGAAAAACTCAGAAAGCAGAGCACAGGGAGAGTTGCCAGCTGTGCTGAGGTGGAACACAAAATTGCAAAGGGGTGAGGCTAAATGAAAGGGTGAGAGCGATCCTGCTCTGGCGGCACCAGCCAGGAGGACTTGGCATCTGTGTGTGGGAGGGAGAAGGCAATTAGAGGACTGAGAAAGAAACTGGTCTCTATGTCAGCAAAGGAAGTTGGCATTCAGAGCTGAACTGTATGTGAACATTTGTTACTATACCTCTTAAAGTGCATGTGTAGAAACTTAGGTTTCTGAAAGCAAAGCAAGTGCAAACTTTAAGAGTGACTGTGGTTTGAGATACGTATATGATGATTCTGCGTAACAGAGTTTGGGTTTTTTCTCTGCTTGAAACACTCCACACGATGCAAGCTCCCTTTGACCTGGGGAAATAACTGTAAACAAAGTTACTTTATTGAAATCATCTCCCTTATGAGGAAAGTCTGAGGGAGCTGGGGATGTTTAGCCTGGAGAAGAGAAGGCTGAGAGGGGATCTTATCAATTTCTACAAATACGTTAAGAGTGAGTGCCAAGAGCAGGGGACCAGGCTCTGTTCACTGCTGCCCAGCGACAGGACAAGGGGCCAGGGGCAACGGGCACAAGCTGCAACACAGGTGGTTCCATCTGAATAAGAGGAAGAACTTCTTCACCTTGAGGGTGACGGAGCCCTGGCACTGGCTGCCCAGACAGGCCATGGGGTCTCCTTCTCTGGAGGCACTCAAACCTGCCTGGATGTGACTCCATGCAGCCTTGCTGGAGAAGACCCTGCTTTAGTGGGGGTTGGCCAGGGGTCCTCAAACTACGGTCCACGGACTGGATACGGCCCCCAGGGTCCTCAATCCGGCCCCCGGTATTTACAGAAACCGCCCGCCCACCCCTCCCCCGCTAGGGGTTGGGGGGGGAAACCAAGCAGCTGCAGATGACTGCCTGCCACTTCATCCGCGCGCCGGCCCCCTGGTTAAAAAGTTTGAGGACCCCTGGACTAGATGGTCTCCAGAGGTGCCTTCCAACCCTGACCATCCTGTGGTTCTGTGAAATCGTGCTTGTGAAGCTTACATGTCCAGCATACCAATGACCTCTGTAGCCTATTTCACTTTCTAATAGAAAGTGGTAAAAAAAGAAAAGTGTGCAAGTAGCTGGTTGCACACCCTTACGAAGTACAATGAAAGAATTGTGACCCCTGCAGGTGATCAGCTGGTACCAGGAAAGCTGGAATGAGTTTTTAATTGATACCTAATCTGTTTTGAAAGGTGGAACTCTACTCCCAAGTATTTCACCCTTCTTAGTGTTTTTCTTTTACTCTGACATTGGCTAAAAAGCCTTAAGCTAAAAATATCTGTGTGTTTGTTTCTTCACCTTTTACCGTATATTGGCGCACATACAAATATATTGGTATCTTTCAAAGTGTTAAAACATAACCCTTCTCACCAACTGGATGAAAACATTAGATGGGAATTGAGCACAGACTTCTCCTGTTACTGCTGATGAAGTGAGCATGTTCAGCAACGGTGAAAAATATACATTCAGCGTCCCTTTTTAACCTCTGGTATATATTCTTACCTTGTAGGTTCTGTCCAAGCTGCAAACTTGCAGTGAAACCAGGCTTAGACTTTCAGCGCTGATGTAAGAGGAGTTAGACTTTCAAGGGCACTTTCTTAAGGCCTTCATTCACCTTTTTTTTTTTTTTTTTTTTTTTTTTTGGTAAACAGGTTTTAAAGGTATACACTGTGAAGAAGATATTGATGAGTGTCTAAGTAATCCCTGTGTGAACAATGGAGAGTGTCTTGATAAAGTCAACCGCTTTCTCTGTGTCTGTCCTCCTGGTAAGTACATATTTCTGGAAGCTTTTCCTGCTTTACCTTAGGAAGAATTGCATAACCAGTGAGAGATTGCAGGTGGTATGTTTCTTGTGAGTTTCTGTTGTCTTGGTGCAGCATCTGCTTGAATGAGTGAGTTGCAATCACTGATAAATAAGAATAGACATGTATTGGTTGCAATAATAGTGTGCCTGTAACTGCCCAAGTGTTGAGAAACATACAGTTGGGTGTCTCAAAGAGTAGCTGGCAGCATGAATTTCTCTTATTGTGAATATCATAATGAGATAATAGATGTGTAATCCCAAATATGTTTTAAATATCAGAGCCTCTGCATGCTTTTTGTCTTTTTCTGAAGTTTTTAGGCAGAAGCCATTTTTGCATCAGTATAGTTGATGTTGCTTGCACCATGAGGGAGGTGGATTGGGTCTTCACTTTAGAAAAGGATGAATGCTGAGCAGAGGATTCAATGTTAGCTGTAGGGTAAATACCACTTGTTTTCCTGATGGCTTATAAAAAGTTTTGGGTTCTGAATATATTTGACAGAAGCCTGCTCTTCATCCCTTGTTAATGATGTTCTGGCTTCTCCTGCCAAGAAACATTCCTGAAATTTTTTGGTTTTTCGCTTGAGGTGCCTAAGGCTCCGCATCATCTTGATATAACCTGTTGATAGTTTGTTAACTATTTCAAGAAGTATATTGAAAGATACAGTGCTGTATTGTACCACATTCCACACTGGTGTAGTAATTCTAGTCTAAAGGTTCTAGTGATGTATGCATTGTTGTTCCATTTTAAGTTACTTGCTTTGATTACTTGAAAGTTTTTATTGGTGGCCTCTCAGTTTTATAGACAGGCCTGCTGTCCAGTGGTTGACACCACTTGTGCTCTGTCTGCTTTATTTCTGATTGACTTGGCCATCTCAGTTTTCAAGCAGAGGCTCCTTTGACCTAGAGGCTAGAAACTATGTTTTGGCTGGTGGTTTGGATGAGGAACCAATCCACCCAAGGTGTGGTGTGTGTGCACAATGATGCAATTGAGTTTAGATTTACTGGGCTTATACTTGGGTGGTTTTAAAGATTTGCTAATAATTCCTGGCGGTGCAGCTGTTTAGATTAACTTCCTCAAATTACTTCTGGATTTTCATCTTTTTTCTACCTTTCAGGATTCAGTGGTGCTGTGTGCCAGATTGATATAGACGACTGCTCCAGCACACCGTGTCTTAACGGAGCCAAATGTATTGACCATCCCAATGGTTATGAGTGCCAGTGTGCCACAGGTTAGTCTGGTGTTCAGAGCCCCTGGAGATTGTGTGTAACCTAAATACGTAAAGGGGTGGCCAAAGAAGTGTCAGCATTCTTTCTTTCTTTCTCTGAAATACTGCTTGTTTGTTGCGAAGCTTTGTCTACTCCTTTGCAGCAGAGAATAGTATTTAAGTAAAGAAAGCCTTTCACTTCTGACAGCAGTAAGTTCACAGTTGATAGGCGTTCTGGCCTCCCTCTTTCAGCCCCGTCTCTTGCTTCCCAGAAGGTGACAGCTTCTTCTGTATTGACTGTGGAATCCATGAGTGAAAAAACAGCAGTGTGAAGCCTTTTATCTGTGGCTTACCTTTCTTTCTTCCAAGTCGGATTATGTAGTACACGGTTGAAGAACAAGAGATGGACAGAGCAGTGCTATTTCTTTTGCATCAGGCTATTTTATGTCAAAAGTAGAGATTGAAATGCAGTAAAAATTGCGTCCATTGGAAGAAATACCACACAGCAGCTGCCTGCCAGAATGTAGTTAAAATGACTTGTCAAGCATCATACAGAAATTTTGACAGAGCTGTGGATGGAACCGAGGTGGTTTTTTTTTGAATGCATTAAATTCATTTACTGCTTGGTTAATTACACATCCAAAAGCATCAGGCTTATTTATGGGATTTTCTTATCTTCAGACCTCTAGGAGTGCTGTAGATATATTTTTATCTTAATTTTTCCATCTGGTTAAATAAGAGGGTTCAGAGCTGTTACAGTCTAATTATCAGCAAGGAACAACTTTTGGTTGCTTTCAGTTAATGGTGCCTGATGCTTGTGATGCAGATTCAGTTGTCGAATGCATTGGCTTTAGCTCTTCCATTAGAGAAAAAGCTGAAAAATTCCTGGAGCCACCTTTGTCCTGGATAAGTGCTCTTAGATTGGCTAGGCTGATGTGCAATTTTTCTCATTTTGGATCATTCTAGTAATCAAATTGTTAAGGCACATTTGACTTCACTAATATATTCTGCACTGTACAGAATAGAGCAGAGATTAGCCTAAAAATTCTTCTCCAGTCTTTTCACACACCCCCTCTCCCCCTTCCCCAACGTGCCTGAAGAAACAATGAATTTGTTGAAAGTAGGGGAATGCAGTAGTTCTGATCAGGAAAGGAATAGTTATTGTTAGAATTCTCCTTTTGGTGTTACCGCATGTGACAGAATAAGCTGGCACTTGCAAAAAGAAGAAAAAGCTCAAAGCCTCTCCAAACTTGGAAACTTATCTTTGAAAGTCTTTTTTCAGGTTGGTGTGTAGTCTGGTTGCTTTCATTCGTTGAGAGTGCCGAGTTTGTCAGGCCTGGGAGGGTTTGGGCTGTGTAGCGGAGGACAGTGTGGAGAGCTGCACCTTGATGAGCACGTTCTGCCTTTGCGCACTGAGCTGCTGGAACCGCCTCAGTACAGAAAGCCTGGGTGTCCCAGATGGGGAGGGAAGACTGCTGCTTCCATGAAGGCACAGTGACTTACGGAGCGTTTTCAAGGAACAGGCCGAAAGCAACCAAATGTTTGTTACTGAAGCGGCAAGTCTTGGTAAAATCCTTAGTTAGTACTTTGGCTGAAAATGAAAGAGGGACCCTGTCCTAGGGTTTTTTTCCATCCTGTCTGAGATATTCTTATGTTCTATATTCAGGTGGGTTTTTTTCTAGTCTAACTCTTGTCTGCAAAGAGGGAAATTATATCTCAGTAAGGTGTGTTCAGTTAAGAGATTGAGAAATACATCTGATCTTTAAGTGGTTCAGTTGAGCTACAATAGGAGGCAAGGTAATAATTTTTTGAACGAATGTATGCTAAGTATTATATTTAATATTGACAGCCTTCTGTAAGACTGAAATGTGGAATTCATCATTGGGGCAGGTCAGTTTACTGGAAAATGATGTTTGAGTATGTTCTTCCTCTATTAATCTCATATTATGAGTGTATGTGTTCCCTGAATGGTAATCGCCAGCTGCCGAAGTGATTGAAAACTGCAAAATGTTTGGCCAATTGCTGTACAGATAGCTCTATTTACTGCTTGCTTTTTGTCTTTTCTTTCCCTTCTGGCATTATTCCACTTCTCCTTCCCAGTGGTAGATCATGGCTTTTCTTTTCTTGAGTTGTCTTAGGTCTTCCCTCTTTTATTTGCCTCTGTTCTCTTTTTTTTTTGTTGTTGTTTTTGTTTTGTTTTGCCACTGTTCGTCCTCTTATCGGTTTGTTTTTCCTCCTTCCCTAACATCTTTTTATATCCATCTCTCTAACTAGCTTCCCTTCCCTCTCCCCACCTGCTTCCACACCCATTCATCCATGCATACGTTCGCAGAACTTGGAAATTTTAGCCGTCACCTGGTATGTTTGACCACAGAAATAACCACAAACCTGTATGAAAAATGGGGAGCCTGTTATCCACTTAAAATACTCAGGTGAGAATCGCTCTTCAGCTGTTGAAATTCCCTGCAGCTTGGTTTGTATCATTCTCCAATTGGTGTCTGAAATTTGAAGTTCTACCTTCCTAATCTTCAGCTGCTGGAAGGCAGTGTGAGCTGTTGCTCCAAAACCTTGTCTCTGAAAACCGTTTATTTTAAATTGTCCCTGCTTCATTTAGCTCTGCTCCATCACGGAAAACAGGGCTCTTGCGGGAGTTGTTTGCTGCTCTTAGCTTCCTGAACCATTGTTTTAGCCCTTCTGGTGAATAGGTTCTGTCCTTCTCTGTTGCTCAGGATGTTTCCCAGCTGAAGCAGAATGAAACAGGCCAGATTGCCGCTTGTTTCATTGCTCCTAACCAAAGAGGTTGCATGCAGTCTTTCATAAATTTGCAGTTGGTGCTTGATTTGAGTTACTGAAAGGTTTCCCAGTGAAAGGGGCAAGAAAGTTTTTAATAAGTGGAGCTGCAGGGGCTTTGCCGTGAGCCGAGGGAGTTCCCTTGGGAAGGTTTCTGCAGCATCTTTGCAGTAATTCCTCAGTCTAAAAAAGTCAACCCTCCTGGTATTGTGTAGAGGAAATAATGACAGGGGAGTGCCTTCAGATAGTTTATACTGATGCACGTAAATATTTCTCATGGAGATTTACATGTTTCCTCTCATTGCTACTGTTCTGAGTAAACTGAAGGTAACCACTTCCAATGCCAGGATTCTCCATGCAAGATGTTGTTCTGTAATGCTGTGAACAGTGGAGGAGTGTTGTTTTCCAGGGCTGGAAAATGGGCAGCAATTGAGATGCCCTGTTACCCTCTGTGCTGTCTGCCACTTTGCCGATTCTTAATATGATTCTTCCTATATTTGCATTATATTCACTGCAGCATCATACCAGTTGCCTTCTTAATTACTCCAATTCATCATTTTTCCTTAGGTTTTACTGGCCTTCTGTGTGAGGAGAATATCAACAACTGTGATCCGGATCCTTGCCACCATGGGGAATGTCAAGATGGAATTGATTCATACACATGTATATGCAATCCTGGCTACATGGGTGCCATATGCAGCGAGCAGATAGATGAATGCCACAGCAATCCCTGCCTCCATCAGGGGCGCTGCATTGATTTGGTGAATGGCTACCAGTGCAACTGTTTGCTGGGCACTTCAGGTACATAAACCACAAGTGGAAGGATTGGATTCTAGCAGAATTCAAGCATTTAATTATTTCTTACATGTGCTCTGATTTGCATACAGAGATAAGCTTATGGTATGAGTGTATCATTTTTATATTACTTTTTCTTGCCGAATTTTGATGTGTTTGTGTGGATTACCTAACCCTCACTGCTACTGCATCTGGCCTTGGAACAATTTACCTCCTCTTTACTTCTAAATTCAAGCAAAAAATAGGTATGGTATTCAAAATGGTTTACTCTTTTGTTTAAACATGTAGTACAAGTTCAGGGTCATAGTCGGCACCCAGTAACTCAGGTGACATTCCTTGGTGTCGCAGTGCTTCTGCACCATCCCCTGTTTGAGGCGTCCCAGTGCACGTGTAACTTTGAAGCAGGTGGGATTCTTAATTTGGCTATTTCTGGGAAACAGTTTTCTTGTCGTCTTTGTAAGATTTGGACCCTTATTCCTCTATCTTTTTTTTCCAGGAGTGAACTGTGAAAATAACTTTGATGACTGTGCAAGTAACCCATGCATTCATGGGGACTGTATTGATGGCATTAATCGCTACAATTGTGCTTGCAAACCTGGATTTACAGGTAAAGTCAGCTACCAATTAGCTTTGAGTTGCTTTGAATATAGTTATCCAGGTAACTTAAGGAAGCTGTTCTTTGCATACTGACTGCAAGGGATTCGGTTAGTATCTCGGTAGATTCTTCTAATCTTTGAATCTCAGCATCTTACATTACAGCAAGTTTTACAGAGCAGAAAAATGGCCTAACCTGCGCTGTGAAATACCATTCTTGTTAGGTAATTATATCCAATTCATGGTTCTTGGGTTTATAACAAATAAACCCATGTGACTTTGGTTTATTATTTACAGCTTCTTTTCAGGGCCAGAGAGGTTGTGGACGATATGGCAAGGTGTTTGATTAGACAATACCTTGGGCTTTGACCATGAACAGTATTTCTTTCTGTGAAAGCAAAGCATTAACTCAGTGTTGTAATCAGCTGCTCTCCACTCTGAAGTCTCCAACTGAACCACCTGCTTTTTTCAGTACTTCTCTTTCACGGCGTGGTCTGTTCTGTTTCCCTTGAAATTACAAAAACTTACCTAATACAGTAAAAGTAAGGCTGAAAAAAGAAGCTTTTAGACACTTTTGAATCCATGCTTAGAACATCAGGACTATTTCTGATGACTAAAGCACATCTCAACACTGTTTATAAGGGACTTAATACGTTCTGAGCCATGTAAGGTAATGTGCTCATAAAATGATTGTTGTAAGGCGGTTGGTACTGTTTATAAGAGTTTTCTCATCACATTTGTTACTGTTTATTATTGAATGATTCTAATCAGAATTGATCTGAAATGCATTAGAAATAGCACTAAAAGGTTCCAAGTGCTTTTCTCGTGGCATCTTTCTAGACTTTTGATGCTCCTTTCATCCTTTGGCTCTGGCATGGTCATACCTTCTAGCCTTCAGGACGGGAAGAAGATGACCTTGATCACTCTTGCCTTTCAGGCTTCTTTGTCGCTGGCCTACCATATTTGTTATCCCACTGGACAGATTCTCTACCGTTAACACTATTAAAATAATTCAGTAATATGATGAATTGTCATATTCCAGGATCTAAAGAGCTGGCTTTCATGGAATCTCATTACTTTGTCCTTCCCTTGTGTTAAAAATGCTTTCAGTGTACTGCAAAATTCACTTCATTTAGCTTTCCAACCTCACAAGATCTTACAGTTGCTACTTCAAGGATCTTGCAGTTGTAATTAGAGGCAGGCAAAACAGGAAATGGTGTTTTTTAAAGTCCCTTTTGCGCAATAAACCACAAGAACTATATTTACTGCAGACAGTATGGCAGTGTTGGTTGTTCAAAGGATAGGTGCTTTCAAAGCAGAGAGCAGGACTATGACAAGTGGAGCTCAAGGGGTTTGTTCCAAGCATGACACAGCTGAGTGATTTTTGCCTCCCTAATCAGTATTAACCAGTGTTTTTTAGTGGAATTCTGTTGAGATTCTTGAATGGTTTGTAAATACTTGTTGAGTGGTTTCTAGGCACAGAAAAGTGCTGCATCTTTCAAAAATGCTTCTCTTGACTTCTGTTAAAGCACAGAGGCATGCAAGCTCTGTCCCACTGCATTGGCTTTTCTGAGTTGTGTCTCAGGGCATGTTCTCACAGACACACAAAGCAGATGCTCTTATAAGAAATACTACTTAATAAGTATTGGATTTTTTTCTAGGCCCACGTTGTAACGTGGACATTGATGAATGCACATCTAACCCCTGTCATAATGGTGGAACATGTCTAAATGAAGTCAACGGCTTTCGGTGTGTATGTCCTGAAGGTTACCATCATCCTCACTGTCAGTCACAGGCAGATGGTTGTCTTAGTAATCCCTGTGTACATGGCAACTGCACACATATCACTAGTGGGTAAGTACTTCTTGTCACGTTAAACTTGCCTGCTACCTTCTATACTTTTTTTTCTTGCTTTGCCTGGAGTTCCAACTTGGCTTGAGGTTTCTGGTTTTTCTTTTAATTTCTCAGATTAGGATCCAGACCTATCTGCTGCCCATGACATAATCACAGTAAGGGGTAGATATTTAGTCACTAGCTGCAGTCTGCTGTTTCAACATAGGGTTTTCTGTCCTGCATTGTATTCTTTGCTAGCTTTGCATGGGTGTGTAGTGCAGGGTGGACTGCCATCGTCTAAAGGCAGGGTTTGGCAGCTCAAGTGAGTAGAGTGAATGCAATTGAAATAAAGAAGTGGTTCCAAATTGAACCTTTGGGGAGCAGCAGCTACTGTTCCATCAAACTCTAAAATGTTGAGCATGGAGACTGTCTTTGTTGGCTAGTGCTGTTCTTGCTACCCAAATACTATGTATTAAGGAACAGGCAGACAACTTTTGACACTAGGAGATAAAGCAATATTTGACTTAAACACTTTGTCCAGCTTTAGTCACATTGTTGGATGCCTGAGAGAAAACAGGAAAGCCCGTTCTGGCTCTTTTGATGGCAGTGGTTGCTTCTGAATCTTTCCATCCAGGAAGACCAAATGCTGATTTTGGGAGGCCTGAATCAGACCTCCTTTTGGTATTAAGTGCAGGGCCTGTGGAGTCAACAGGTTTGGGGAGGTAGGGCTTGTGTTTGTGGAACTTCTCAACTGTGCATCGAATAACAGTGCCTCCCAGATGTGTGCTGTGCCCTGGAACGTGCTGTCGGCACTTGGGCAAGGAAGTGATTTACCGCTGTGGATAGCTCTGTGGGGCAGGATTCAGCACTTTCCCTGGAGCTGGCAGGAAGGCTGCCTTTCTTGCTAATTCAGCCTCTGCGTAAGCTTGGAAAACAAATGTTTTGGTTCATCTTGCCTGTCATGTCACCTGCAGTCATATTTGTGCCCGTGTACACGTTTTGCTCTGTGCCAGATAAAATAAGTCTTGCTTGCATGAGAGAGAGGGAGACCAGTGTGTGTGGTGTGGCCTGAGTCTGGGGTGATTCACCAAGTCCTTGGTTCTACGTCATATGGGTGGAGTGCTGCTCCACTTCAGATTTTGAAACACGATGGAGAAGATTGCTCCTGCTCCCAGCCAGCTGTTTTCATTTGTAACCACTGCTTTGTATTAAATCAGTCTAGTTATCTTTGGAACCTATTGTTCCTCTGCACTTCTTTTAATCTTTTTTTTTTTTTTTTTTTTCCCCCTGTCTTTGTTTAAATGTGTTGAGGTGGTCTTATCAAAGCAGAAACATATTGCTGGTTGACTGAGCACTTTGTGAAAACTGTAAGGGAGGGAAGTGTGGTTTTAAGAGAGGGTTTATTTTCAGTGTTTTCAAAACTATACAGCTGGGGTAGGCAATCTAAATGTAACTTAGGGCTCTCTTAAAGAAAGGTCTACTGCCTTCCTCTTCAAAACTAATCTGCAGGAGAAATTGGTAGATGATTTGTTTTGGAATGCTCTAAAGTTACTGCTGGTTTTGCCTTTAAAGGTACAAGTGTGTCTGCGACCCAGGCTGGATAGGAGATTACTGTTCAACAGAAGGGAATGAATGCAAATCGAACCCATGCCAGAACGGAGGAACTTGTGAGGATCTGTTGAATGGATATAGATGTTCCTGTAGGAAAGGATTCAAAGGTGAAAATTCAGGCAGAAGTTTCTATTCTCTTTTTTCCTTTCCACTTCATTGCACCCTTAGTGCCATTTTAATCATTTCATTAAACTTCCTGGAAATAGGAATCAAAAGGGGAAATGCCATGTTTGTATGAAGTTAAATTGCAGTCAGTTAATGTAGACATGATACAGCAGCAGAATATTTAATAAGACCATATCTAATCTTGTTTGGACTCATTAAGAAAACTCCTGATGACAGCTCATCTTAATTTTCTTTGTAAGAAAGTTAGACTGAGATTATATAAAGGCAGTGGGAATTGAAGGGGCATTAAATTTGGAATTACCATGGCTGCTGTCTGCTTGCGCCCACTGAGCCGATGAGGAGTGCTTCAGTCTCCTTTTCCTTCCATTGAGATTTTTCAAATACAGAAATACTGTCCACTGCTGTGTAGGATGATCATGCAAGTTACAATCTACAATGTCTTTATTCGTTCTTCCAAGAAGCACCAAGCTCTTAGCGGCATACTCTCCTTTTTCCCTTTCTGCTTTCTAGGAGTGAACTGCCAGGTAGTGGTTGCTCCTTGTTCCCCTGATCCTTGTGAGAACTCGGGAATCTGCCAAGAATCTCCTGACTCCGAAGGCTACACCTGCCAGTGTGCCCCTGGCTGGGAAGGTAACGGGGATGGGGAACACTGTACTTTCAACACTGAGCAAAATTGGCATTGAGCCTTTTGACCATTGCCTTATGAGGAGTCTAACGCTTGGACTCTCCATGTTTCAGGGGAGAGGTGTACAGTGGATATTGATGAATGTCTCTCCAAGCCCTGCAAAAATCATGCTCTGTGCCATAATATTCAAGGCAGTTACCTGTGTGAATGTCGGCCAGGCTTCACTGGAGGAGACTGTGACAGTAACATTGATGACTGCCTTTCAAGTGAGTATCGGCAGATTGTTCTCTGGGTTCCAGTTTTTCCTAGAAATAATTTTGCTGTGCTATTGGTGACTGCTGTTGACAGATGCTGAAGGTTCTTTTATAATCACTTATCAAAAAGAAAAAAAACCCCACCAAACCTCAGCTTTGAAAGACTTGCATGTTTGAGGCAGTCAAAACCCATTACATTCAGCTGCTAGAAACAGACCAGTGTCCTGATAGCAGGAGTTGTTCCCAGATTCTTAACTTGAAAAGGTCCTAGAGTTTACATACTTCAATAAGGAGCACTGTTAAATGAAGAATTATATTTGCCTGAAATTTTAATACACCAAGTTAAAGTAACACTGCAGGGCTTACCTGTATTTCAACTTGATTGAGGTGTGGTGGGAATCTGGAGTATAGCAGTCTTTCCTGAACTGTTTCTGTCTGACATCAATGTTCTGGAAAGAGTGGGTCCTGTTGCTGTTTGAGTTAATCCATATTTGAAAGCAAATTAAGCAGCAGTAAGGCCTCTGTTCCAGAATAGGTATCAGTTGCAGGATAGCCCGTACACCGATGAGTACTGAAACAGTTTAAATTACAAGAAAGCAATGTTAACCTCATGCCCCTGACACTGTTGTTTACAAGGCAAACCAAGTATATAGTAGCTGCTTTTTCTTGCTGGGCACATTCTGTATCATCATCAGATAAAAATTTGAGTCTCATGTGTTTTAAAAGTTCATGTGTTACTATTTCAACAGTGCTTTAGCAAACCTTGAGGGAGATCATGGTGTTGTAATTTTTTAATTGGCTGGCTCTTAAAGAAAAACAAAACAAAAAGCTCCCCAAAATCCCCCAAACCAAACCTCTGGATTTTTTTAGAAAAGCATAAAAACAAACCAAAGTCTTAAATTACTTTAGGTAAGAATTTAGAGAATTGTGCTTGCATTTAAAAATATTTAAATTTGTGACTGCTGTAGAGAAGGATCCAAACAAGTCTATTAGCAAAAGTTAAGCGTGGGAGACTCCGAAGCAGCACTGCTGAAAGAACTTCTAAGGCATTTGGCTCAGCCTGAGCTTTTGATTGCCTCTTTCTGAGCAAACAGGTACAGTGCAAAAAATGTCACAGTGCATTGACCCAAAGCTTTGCTTACTGAAGCCAACAAAATTATTGCTTGTCTTGTTAGGTTTTACGTGGGTGTCTGAAGATAAAAATGTTTTTAAAGTGTTCGTTTTTCTCTCTTGAACAGCTGGGAAATCTCTCTCTCTTCCTAAGTGTTCTGAGAGCTGTGAGATTCATCCTATGTTGTCTGTTAGGCAGCACACCCATGAGGTTGAAGAAGAATTTCAAATTACTGCTACAGCTGATTTCATTTAGCATAACAAAAACCTTCCATGGCTTGAGCTAAATGTCTTTAATCTATGAAGCAAACAAACCCTCCAACAACAAGAACTTATTGAAAAGTTGATAACTCGAGTCTCCTTTTTCTGTCAGTAAATGTGTGGCACAGAAAATTAATGTGCAGCTTTTGGCTTCAGTCATGAATGGCTGAATGCCATAGAGACAACATTTTTTAGCTGCCAGGGGTCTCACTTTGAATTGTGCTTTTTCTCTGCAGTAGTCAAATGACCTCTAAATGGATGCAGGTGTGTCTCTTATAACCCAGATTTTTATCATGTGAGCATATTTCTCAGTCATTAAATGAGCTTTAATTACCTTTCACATCTGTTTTCTTCATTTACCAGTGAACAAAATGATCTTGTACTGAACTGTGAATTTTTGGTGGAGTCTATCTGCATTTTCAAGTTTGTATTTTAGTAGTACCTTAAGTTAGTTACAGATTAAAAAAAACCTGCTCTGTAACCTTTTTTTCACCCCCCTTCCTGTCTCCCCTTTCCCTCCCCCCTCCCAATTTCCCTCTCTGCCTTCATATATGTAGGCTTTTGGTCTAGGGAATGCAGAGTAGAAAAGATGTCTGGCTTCAGAGGCAGTATCTGACAGGGGAATGTGGGTCTTCAGTCCGAAAGTGGAAGGAGTAAAGCAGGAAGAAACTACTGAATGGCAAAGACCTTTCAGGCAGATTGGTACTTGTGGAAATAGAAGGAATACACTAACAGGGGATGCCTTAGACCAAAAAATGGTGATATGCAAGTAGCAAGACCATGGTAGGGATAAAGAAAATTTCAAGAAATGCAGAGGTGAGGAGAATCCAAGGTGGTGTATGAATTTATGAGCTTTTCTGCCAGCCTTTCCCCAGTCAGTCTTTGATACTGGGAAAAATGCCAAATGCCCAGTAATGATAAGTGCTCATATATACACTATTATACCCATACATGTTTTATTTGACTGGACTACTTTCATGCTTAAAATTAAGCACCGAAGTTCTCTAGTGTGTTGAGCAGTGTCTGGAAAAGAGAGAATGGGCCAAGTTCTTTTATGAGTAAGATTTGGTAAGGAAGAAGAAACCTTGCTGTGCTGTTTGTATTGTGTTTTATCAGTAGGCATTTGTCAAAAAAGCGGAGTCTGAATTTTAAACCAAGAGGCTTTGGGTCTGGTTTTGTTGGTTTTGGTTGAACACGTCCCAGCAGAGAAACCTTTAAGCCCTGAAGCTTGGTCTTGATCCACACCTTCTTGTGAATTCATTATTGATAGTGCTTTGCAATTACCTCTTCCATAAAGTGCCTCAGAAAAACTCATCAGTAGTCTGTCACACTCTGGGCTGTGTGATACTTTTTTCCTAAATAAAAGCTACTACTCTAGGCCTGGCCTTTGTTACCCATTTTAACACTTGGTGTAATACTTCTGTCTCAGATCCCTGCCAAAATGGAGCTTCATGTGTGGATGGGATTAACTCCTTCTCATGCATCTGCCTGCCTGGATTTCACGGAGATAAATGTCAAACAGATACCAATGAATGTCTGAGCGAGCCGTGCAGGAACGGAGGCACGTGCACCCACTACGTCAACAGTTACACGTGCAAGTGCCAGCCTGGGTTTGAGGGAACCAACTGTGAGAACAACATCGATGAATGCACTGAGAGGTGAGAGAGCTTCACTGTGCTGCCGTGCTAAGGTGTCACAGGATGTGTGCTCGTGGCTTGAAGTCAGTGCTACTCAGAAGCAGTTTCTAATGATGAGGATCTGTTTTCCTGACTTTTGTCACCGAGACATGCAAAGAAAACTTGCTTACCTTGTGCAGGATACCAGCTGGAAGGCAGCTGCCTCTCAAAGTTGGTCTTCAGTTTGCATGACTAGTTAGAAGCTTAGTTCCATTATAGGAGGAATATGACAGCGTTTAACAAATGTTAAGACAGTAACAGGTGCTAGCTTATTAAAAGAGAAATGATTTATATTTTTTTAAGACCATTATCATATAAGGGAGGGGAAATAATTGATCAGTTATGAACAGTTACTGTGCTGAGAAATACAAAAGCCGCAAAAATGGAATCAATGGCCAGCTCTTAGGCAGGAAAAATAAATTAGCCCTGAGCTGAGTTATTGACAGCAAATAACATGAAGAAGCTTACCAGGAGGAACAATAAACCCACAAATTCTGTACTGGAAAGGTTTAATCATCAGAGATCTTTTAACACTCACAAATTGGATGCGGTTTAGCAGAGTTGAGATAAAACCTAGAGTCATTCTAAGGGGAAAGTGTGTAACTGAGTTAAAATGCTCAACAGCTGGTCCTTATATTAATGGGTTCACTTGGTAGTTTTAAAAGCTCTTTGAGTGTTAACCCTGTGTATCCATCATCTGCCTGCGTATTTATTTTAAGCTTTGCTAGGATTGATGTAAGCAACCTCAGATTCTCAGATTTCTAATAAAGCTTGAAGTGGTTAAAAAAAATATTAAAAAATAGTCTGTTCTAGTCTAGTTACTAGAAACAAATAAGGTGCCTAAATGCAAAGCGCTTGGTATTCTCATACGTTTTCTGCACACAAAGAAAAGATCATTCTTTTCTTTTATAAAACAGCATTTGTGGGGGAGGAAGTACTTTAACATCTTTCACTTAAGAACAGGATTGCGTCACTGATGAGGGTGTGTTTAATCTACACACCAGTTGTTTAATCAAGTGAAGTATGTTGGGTGTTTTAGCAGAACCTGGTTCTTCCTTGAGGTTCATCCTGGTTTTGTTTTCATTATCGGCCAGGACAGAAACCAGTCTTGCAGGTATGAATGAAGGATGTAGCAATTTTCAACACTCTGCCAAGCTAAACCAGTCACACCCTCTCAACCAAAATTTACTGAGCTATGCTTAAGAGTGCCATGATAGTTGGCTAATTTGAATTTGGTTCAAATAATTCTTCCGTGTCTTGTGTGAGAAGCCGCCTATGAGAGAGTGCCATCTTCTTTTGGAGATGGGTACCTGATTTCAGTGAAACATGCCAAGTGATTGGTAGTTCCTCTTATTTTCCTTGTTTTGCCATGAATGTAAAAGAGCAGGTTTTGCTCTGTGTAGAACAGAATTCATCCCACAAGGCAGAGGAGCATCTCTGACAAATAGGTTGATGTTGACATCTCTACTGTAATCACAGTCAGGATCTTTGACAGTGCGCAGAACAGATAACAAGTATGAATACATTTTGCGTGCTTTATCAAGCTGATTGTGTCTGATCTAGGGTTATTTTCAGAGGAGCAGGAGTTTCCTGGCAGACATTTTTTCAGAAGGAAAAAGGAGTCAGTTTTGCAGGAGGCATCACTTCTGACTTTCCCAGTCACTTCTCCACTGCCACCTAATCTGGCAGAATTTCTTATGATCAGAAGATTGGGGGAGAGGGGTAATTCCTTTGATCTGAATTCTGTCAGGGCATGTATGAGTAGTTTTACAAATCAAGGAGTTAAGATTCTCATGAGAAGAGGAGGAAGGGATTTAGCAATACCAATACTTTCACATAATTTCAATGAAGAACATGCTTGTGTTTTGCATGTTACACAGACTTTTTCCTTGAGAAAATATACCTGTGACTCCTTTGAAGCTTTAAAGAAAAGGCAAATTGTTTTGTTTCTCGTAATTAGTAATACAATTGTAATCTGTAATAAAATTTGTATAAAATTTATCAGTTTGAGCAAGCCACACGCCTACCTGGTACAGTACTGTTTGTGGTCACATTGAGGCTGGGAAAATTTCATTAATTAAGTTACCTTCATCACTAATAACTCATTGGAACCCTGCTTTACTTTCTTCTCCTGCCAAGGTAAAAGACAGTGAGCTGGAGTCCCCTGGAATTGCTGTTACCTGGTGTGTGCTTCATTAGCAGCAGCTTACCAGTGGTCAGAAGATCCTGTAACCTGGTTTTCTCTCTCGTGTCAGTGAAGTTTGCGTGCTGTTTGGCTATGAGTTAACTGCATTTTGTTTCAGTTTACCTTTGTTCTCACTCTCTTGCAGCTCCTGTTTCAATGGAGGTACTTGTGTAGATGGGATCAATTCCTTCACTTGCCAGTGTCCGGTGGGGTTTACAGGACCCTTCTGCCTCGTGGAAATTAATGAGTGCGATTCACATCCTTGCTTGAACAAAGGCTCCTGCGTGGACAGCCTGGGCACATACCGATGTATATGTCCTTTGGGTTATACTGGGAAGAACTGTCAGGTGGGTGACGTTTCCTTGCCCATTTTGCACAGGGGACTGTTGTTTGAACCATCCGACAGCACAAGTGACTGGGTTGGATGTGAGGTACCAAATGTGGCAGAGCTCTTGTTCCTTCCGTTCTGTTACAAGGTGGTTGGCCTGTTAGCCCTGAGAAAAATAAGTCCGGGGCCTCTGTCTGACAGAGCAGGTGCCCCGGCTCAAAACTCTGGAAATCAAAAGTGTCACTTTGTGAGGAGGAGGAAAAACACTTGGTTATTTATGAGGACAGGTGTCACTGGAACTTTCTAGATTAGTTTTCTTCTTAAACGAAAAACAGCTGTTAGCTTTGGAAATGGCTGCATTTCATTTGAAGCATAAAATTGTCCTGACTGAAGGCTGAGTCCTGTATTAAAAAAGAAAAACCAGACAAACCCAAAGAAAGAGCAGAGTATCAGTCTGATTAGCAGGCCCTTGATTTAACTGGCTTATTTTTTTTTACGGGGAGGTGTTGTTATTCTGAGTTGATTGTAGATTTTTTTTTCCATAAGAAGCCAGAAAATGTTTTAGCGCAGTGACTGACGTGATTGTCCTGTTCACAACCTCAATAAAACCCTCTAGTTTGCAGTTCAGGTCAATTAGTTTTTCACAGTTGAGCATAGGAGCTGCAAACCCATACTGTAAATGACCAACTAGTACCTATTAAAAACTTCAAACTTAGCATATCGCAGTGGAAACAGAATACTGATTTAATTTTTCTGATTGGAGGGGTTTTTTTCTTTTTCTTCTACGCTTACCAAAACAGCAAGGGGGATTTGGGACTGTTTCTAGCTTGGAACAGTAAACGTTGTATTGGCTTCCTCTATAAGCAGTCTGCATGCTGCCATAAAAAAACCCCCACAAAACCAAACCAAAACAAAAAACCCTCAAACCTGTGAATTTATTAAACTACTGGAAGACACTACAGTTTGGTAAGAATTTTGCAACTGTCTTTTCATGCCAGTGTGTCTTTGTAAGGCAGTGGGTGTTAGAAGCAGCATTTTAGTGGCAGTGGGGGAGGTGCTTTTCAGAAGCATGTTGTGAGATATTCAATTGCCAGGTCTGCTTCTAGGTATTGCTAATGGAGGAAGTGAGTGTAAAGGAATGAAGTGATACAAAAAAGCAACCCCTCTGCTACCCTAATTATACATTCTGGGCACACCACTTAAACCTCATCGGGAGAATTAGCATTGAGAGTGATCGTAAAGTACTGTGAAGTTCGCTAGTTCCTCTTCTGTTATGTTTGCTTTGTTTTTACTTGAGAAAAGGATTAATGTTCCTGTCCCCAAATTAAATGTGGATTCTCAGAAAGTCTGCTTTAGGTTTGGAGAAGCCTGATCATAATGTATTACTCATTTTACGCAAGGAATCATAACTTTCTAAATTTATAAGTACTATTCAAAGCTGTATTGGAGAGATTTCTAGATTACAGCTACACTGTAGCTCTTGTCTTGGTGGTAAACTGGCTTGACCTAATTAGCAAAGCTAAATAAGCAGCACAAAATCAGACAATGATTCATAAGTTATAGAATTTGCATGTAAAACAGTCAGCTACTCATTACAAATGCAGAAGCAAGAGGCTTGGTGTTTTTCTTCACGCTCAACTACATGTGATAAAACTTAATTCCAAGTTTCTTTTTGGTTGCCTGTGAAAGCACAGATTTTTCTACTTTAATCTTTATGAGGAGACAGTTTGCATCTGAAAAGCAGAACTTTCTGCAATTGAAATCGCATTTTACAGCCAAAATTCAGTACTACTCTCTTTAAAAACCTCATCCTTCCCTCAAGTCAGCTTGAAATCAATCAAATAGCTGTATTACTTTGAAGACTTAAGTGTTCAAAGACGAAATGATGGTTAGTCGCTGGTTTATATTAGGTCAGACAGTTATTTTGGGTCCTCACTCCACTTTCATGTGATGATTTACTGAGTTTTAGTCTCTTTGTTTGGAAACTTTTTTTATATAAGGACTCAAGAAAAGCAGTATACTTTGGCCGCTCTTCAGTTCATAAAAAGAGTTGTGGGTTTTCAGTTGAAACTCAGAAGACAGGAAAACTCAGAGAGACCATACTAGAGCAAATGGGGCCAAAAGCAGGTATGGTGAGCTAATGACAAAAAGGAAAAGCAAAGATCAAAATGGGGAATACATCTGTGTCCTGGTTTTGGCTGGGATAGAGTTAATTTTCTTCTTAGTAGCTGGTACAGTGCTATGTTTTGGATTCAGTATGAAAATAACGTTGATAACAGACTGATGTTTTAGTTGTTGGTGAGTAGTGCTTACTTTAAATCAAGGACTTTTCAGTTTCCCATGCTCTGCCAGCAAGCAGGTGCACAAGGAGCTGGGAGGGAGCAGAGCCAGCCAGCTGACCCAAGCTAGCCAAAGGGCTATTCCATACCATAGAACGTCATGCTCAGTGTAGAAACTGCGGGGAGTTGGCTGGGGGCTGCCAGTCCCTGCTTGGGGCTGGGCATCAGGCAGTGGGTGGTGAGCAGTTGTACTGTGCATCATTTGGAGGGGTTTTTTCCCCTTTGGTTTTATCCCTCTCCCTCCCTCTCCCTCCCTCTCCCTCCCTCTCCCTCCCTCTCCCTCCCTCTCCCTCCCTCTCCCTCCCTCTCCCTCCCTCTCCCTCCCTCTCCCTCCCTCTCCCTCCCTCTCCCTCCCTCTCCCTCCCTCTCCCTCCCTCTCCCTCCCTCTCCCTCCCTCTCCCTCCCTCTCCCTCCCTCTCCCTCCCTCTCCCTCCCTCTCCCTCCCTCTCCCTCCCTCTCCCTCCCTCTCCCTCCCTCTCCCTCCCTCTCCCTCCCTCTCCCTCCCTCTCCCTCCCTCTCCCTCCCTCTCCCTCCCTCTCCCTCCCTCTCCCTCCCTCTCCCTCCCTCTCCCTCCCTCTCCCTCCCTCTCCCTCCCTCTCCCTCCCTCTCCCTCCCTCTCCCTCCCTCTCCCTCCCTCTCCCCTCTGTTTTCATTGCATTTGTTGTTATATTTTACTTTATTTCAATTATTAAATTGTTCTTATCTCAACCCATGAATTTTAGCTTTTTTCTCATTCTCCTCCCTATGCCGCTACTGGGAGGGGGGAGGTAGGGGGGAGTGAGCAAGTAGCTGTGTGATGCTTAGTTGCCAGCTGGAGTTAAACCGCAACTATTTGCCATCCTCAAAAAGCAGTGAAGATGGGGGGAGTTTGGGAGAAGAAAGGGCACTTGTTACTGTTGATAGCTGGAAGCCTCCTATTAATGTGGAACTAGAGCCTAGTCTGAGATAAAACTAATTTTTCTCGAACACAGCTAGCCAGAGATCCCTCTGCATAGCAAAGTGTGAGGATCAGCTTACTCTTGAAATGATGCTGCTGTCGGGGGGGGCTAATTCTGTGTATGTCTGCAGTTTCCTAGGCCTGTGAGCTCTGGAGACACAGTGAAGCACCTGGCTTAGACTTGGGAAGTCTTCCTTTCTTTCCATTGCTACATGGAACTGGTTTTGCAGAGCTTCCTTTCTCTGCTTCCTAAATTTGTACTGCCAGTAGTGTTTCCTAGTGCGCTTGCCATATATGTTGTTGTGTTTTTTTTCTCTCCAGGCGCTCATGGATCTGTGCAGCAAGTCTCCCTGTAAGAATAAAGGCACGTGTGTCCAGAATGGAGCCCAGACCCAATGCGTCTGTCCACCTGGCTGGACTGGTACTTACTGTGATGTGCCCAATGTCTCCTGTCAGGTGGCAGCTTCGCAAAGGGGTAAATAAGCATTCTCTGTGCTTTAACTGAAAACATTTCCCCTTGCATCATTAATCTGCGCCTCCCTTCCCCATATGCCTGTGAACACAGCATGCATTGGAAATCCCAGAGAGCTTGCCTGTAGGTGGTCAGTCATGATCACTTCTGATCTAAAAATCTCTCTGCAAGGTTGTGTTTGGGAGTCAAAGCTTTCTTGATTCTTCCTGACATAAGAAGCTAGCTTCTACCATAAAAATATTAGAAAAGAAGAATTAAACTTTTCACGATCCTTAGAGTTTCAGTAGTACCATTTTACATGGGCTGCCTATCTGGAAAATACATCAGCTGTTTATGCTTTATCCCAGGCAGGCCAGGTTTAAGACAGGTTGTCCTTGTACAAGGAAGACATCTTGTAACTCATGATCTTTGTAAGTATTTTCACAGAGAATACTGGCTGCTAAGTGTGCTATTTAGCTACATAGGTAATACCATTTCCCCCCAAAGCTGTAATTTCCTGCTTCAGATGGATGTACATGTAAAAGATTTGGGGTTTAAGTGAATTTATTCCTGAAAGGTGGCTCTGTAGCCCAGGCTGATGGAAGTCATGCCATTTTCAGTCCAGGAAATCCAAACAAGGAGATTCAGTGTCAAAGGAGAAGGATGTCAAGCTCCCATACCTTCTGCAGATGTTCTAGGAACAAACATTGAACGTTTGTACTGCAACAGTAGTACTTCAGATGTGTATCCACTAGCCAGTGGTAAAATAATACAGCGGTACAAGTACTTGATGCCAGTGTTGATGTTGATGATCCAAAGGGGACAGAGTGGTGACTTTATTTGGAAGCCAGCTGTAGTTCGGACCCACTGTAATTTAAAGAGTAACTCTTCAGTTTTTGAGTTGCAACTTTTCAATTTACAACGTGCTTTTGTACTTGTATTTTATGTGTTTGCTCACTTTATTTGACTTTGTTTCAGGAGTCACAGTGGACCAGTTGTGCCAGCACTCTGGCCATTGCCTCAATGTTGGGAACACACACCACTGTCAGTGCCAGGTGGGTTACACTGGCAGTTACTGCGAGGTGCAGCTGGATGAGTGTGACTCCAGCCCCTGCCAGAACGGTGCCACCTGCCAGGATCACCTGGGTGGATACCAGTGCAAGGTAATGCACGGTGGTTCCGTAGGAAGAGGTCTAAATATTTACAGCATTGTAATGCAAAGGAAATCAGAACAAATCAGAAACACATATGAGTGGTAGAATAGCTTCAAAGAGGGGATAAAAGCAATCTGCACCTGGAGGGAATTTTTAATTTAGCTGTGGCAGAAGCAGTGTTCCTGAGAGGCTTTTAAGACTGAATTAGAGGTGTGATTGTAAGGAGGTGTGGTTGATGGGCATTTGAACTCCTTCCCTCTTTGAATACTGAGTTCTTATCTTGAAAGATTTTTGCTTGAGGTGTGGTTTATATTAAAATACATGTAGAATGCATTAAAGGAATGTTGTATTCTCCCTATTGGATGGGCAGAGTATGCCTTGACTCTGGGGGTGGGAGATGCCTTCCACTGCTTTTTGTTTCCTACAGCTGATGCAGAGAGCAGTGTAGACCATGATATTATGGTATGTCAACCTTCCTAAGCTTTTCAGAATGGTGGAACACCATGGAAGCTCGTGCCTACAAGGAAAGGATGAGTTTTATGTAACCTTAAGTTAAAACTACTAAGCCAGTCTCAGCCCTAAAGGGTGTCAGGATTCGATCGCTACATTTTGAGGAATAAAGTCACTCAAATTCAGACATGCAGCGTGCTGTTGAGTACTCATGTGGTCAGGTGTGCTTAAGCTAGCTGGCTGTGCAGCGCTTGAAATCGCTTGCAGTTGTATAGCTACAGAGGCAGTCATATTCTGTACCATTGAGGGCCCGCTTTGTGTTAGCCTTTCTCAGATGTCTACTAATATATCTGTTAGGGGAAGATTATTTACACTTATTTTTATACTGGCAGTGTGTTCCTGGATACCAGGGTGTCAACTGTGAATATGAAGTGGATGAGTGCCAGTTTCAGCCCTGCCAGAATGGAGGAACGTGTATAGACCTTGTCTATGATTTCAAGTGCTCCTGTCCACCAGGAACTCGGGGTATGAAGCTCAGCAATTAAGTGAATGTTACAAGAGTGGGTTTTTCTTTCTGACTACTGGTTTGATGATGGAGAGTCTAAAGGGAATGCATTATTTTCTTTGAAGAATGTTCCCAAAGTGCACCAAATCCCTTGAGATACATATTTTCTCTTTAAAAATAAATGCTGCTTTTTTTTCTTTTAAAGGAATAGGTCATGACAGTGTCCTTTGGGAATGTATGATCTGTCTTTGGCAATGGGGATGGGCGACATTTAGATCTCTCCCAACCCTATCTGTTTTGATACAGTAAATCCAAGGTTTCTTTTTGGCTAAGATGGTATGAAATAGACAGAAAACTTGCTTAGTTTTTGCATAATATCCAGTGTCCTTTACTCGACTAAATTTTGTCCCTGCATTGTCCTCTGTCCTGGAGTCTTCTGTGGAAAAGAAGTTCAGTGCCTTCAGGCTAGCTTAAACTATTTCAGCAAATATGAGCTCTTTTATTAAAACCTTTTTTATTAAAAAAAAAAAAAAAAAAGCCCACAGTTACATGATGGGTGGTTTTCAGTAAGTATGATTCCACACAATGTCACGTTTCTTGAAACCTAACCTTTCATTTCCCTGTTATATATGACCTGATCGCCCTGACTTTCTACCTTTGAAAATATTCAGGACTACCCATTTTAACCCATTGGTGAATGCTTTCTCACTTGAATTTTTTTTCTTTATTTATTAATAAAGATTTTATTCATCTTTTTTTAATCAGTTAAAGATTTTACATTCCTCCGAACTTACATTTTCTTTCTGAAATATGTCATCTCAATGTAGGCAAAATCTCCAGATGTGCGTCAGGTAGAACTAAATTCCTGGTTCATTACGTAAATTTAAGTAAAATTATAAAATAATCCAATATATTTGTCTTCTGCCCATGCATATTACCAGTTCATTCACTTTAAGTGTGGCTGTCAGCACATCTCCCTAGTATGTGTAAGTGTTTATTTCATGGTAAATCATTGCATTAGTAATGAACGGAATCACATGTATTGTTCTTAATTTGGTCCTCCAATTTTTTTTTTTTTTTTTAAAAAAAGTTGCTGCTTATGTCTCTACATCAAAGTGTGTTTTTATGTACCAGTTTCTGCATTGCCAGAACTTCTGTGTTGTACTAAAGCATTCACCCTCCTGTGAGAGGTTCTGAATATACTGCTTTTAATTCTTCCATCTTTATTTGTTGAGGTGGATTACTCTTTGGATGTGACAGTTTGGGGTTTTTTCTAAATGAAAGGACTTAGAGAAGATTGATGCACTTAGGATATTAAGACTTAGCTTTTGTCCCTGGCCCAGTCTGAAATGAATACTTCACTGATGCCAGTGGAAACATCCTCCATGTTTAGGTGAATGACTTTAGTTGCTTTGGATGAATCGGCTGTATTAACAGACAAAACTATTTGCTCACCCTACCCTCTCTGTCCCCTTTTACCTGTTACACCGTGCAGTGAAGGCAGAGCCAGGACCAGACATTATCTCTTGAAAGGGAGCGCTGCAGCGAGAGGGGGAAGCTGCCACCCTGAGCTGGTGCTGAGGGTTTACTGTAGGTCCCCTGAAGTCAAACTGCAGGAGTGGCATGCTGGCCAGGAATCTCTGTTTTATCACAGTTGCTTTTCTGTTGGTTTGTTGTTGCTTGTTTTCATGCTGTTGCTACAAATGCTCTTTGCCGAGTTTTAGGGTTACCGCCAAGTTAAATGAATGGTGGGAAGCTTGCAGCCTTGCAAGGACAGCGCGGGGCTCTCTGGCCATGTTCAGTCGCAGAGCTAAATTGAGTGCATCTTTTTTTGTTTTGTGTTTTTAATTATGCCCGTAAATTAAGTCAAGCATGAAAGCTGCTAAATACCAGTATGGCCTACCATTGAGAGCAGCCCCAATCTAAAACACATGCTCCCTAGGTCTGATCTGAGGCTGGCTGGCTGCACGGGGTATGGATTGCATTAAGTTGGGATCATTATCTGTTTATATCTGGGACTGTGTATGACGTGGTCTTAAAACTTGATGAGCAGTATAGGAAATGAGGCCATGATACCGTATCCTCAAATTGTTACTCTTTACTGTCTTGACAGGCCATTTGTGCGAGGAGAACATCGATGACTGTGTTTCAGACTTGGGAGTACCCCGCTGCTTTAATGGAGGACAGTGTATTGACCAGATTGGGGGCTACAGCTGCATTTGTCTCCCAGGCTTTGCAGGCGAGCGATGTGAGGGAGATATCAATGAATGCCTCTCTAATCCTTGTAACCCTCGTGGAAGTCTGGACTGTGTTCAGCTGATAAACGATTATACATGCATCTGTCGTAGTGCTTTTACTGGTGAGTAGTTGTAAACATGCTTCCAATTTCAGAGTAATATCTTGAAAAATGGTCATTCTTTCCCTTTCTGGCAGTCATGTTATCTAGTCACTTCCCTTTACAATATGTGCTTGTTTCCCTACACCATGTCTCAGTTTTTAAATGAATCTTTCTTTTAAACCTTCTAAGAAATTTGGCTTCCAGAGCTGTCTCAGACAAAGGAGTCTCCTGAGACACTTGGCTGCCAGCATATTTTTTTCCTGTGGTACTTTTCTCTCCTTCATAATTTCACATTTTGAATATTGGAAGTGTAGCTGTTCACGTGTCAGCTTCTCCATGGCTTTTCGTTTTGCAAAGCAGCATGTGGATTTTCTCTACAAATCAGTGTCATAGTATCAATAATTAGGTTTTGGCCTCCTTTTCTATTCCTTGCTTCCTTTCTTCCTTACATTGGTGATGTGGTCTGGATGGAATACTCTATGCATAGACAGGCTGCACATTCCTAGCTTAGTGATGTGATCCTTCCACAATCCAACTTTGAAACGCAACTGCAAGAATTTCGCACTGTGCAAACTTATGTCTCACTCTCTCTAGACCTCTTCTTTGTTAGTATTGCTGTTATTCTGCTTTCTACCTCCCACTGGGCATAAGTTTGGGCTAATAGTCTCCAGATGTGTCTTAACTTTCAGCTTTCCAGTTTCCATGTCAGTTTAACTTCTTATGTATTCAGTTTTCCTCCATTAAAAGCTTTCACTTTCCCTGCTTACCAGTGACCTTCTCTGCATGCTTTATGAGTAGTTTTTACTCCTTTTTTTTTTCTTGAAACTTAAAGATGCTGCAATTTTCCACTAAATCTGTGATTGTCAGATGCAAAGGAGTCACAAGGACATACATTGGAGGGATTCATATAGCCTTTTTTGAATGAGTTACCTAGACTGACAAAAGTAGTTCCTAAAAAAGCAACATAGGAGGGCAGCTGAGCAAGGCTAGCTAGTGGGACACCAGTGCAGAGCATTAGATAAGTTTATATTTAAGCCCATCTGTTAAGGTTGTTTTTATGAATTACGCCTCATGTTGCTCCTGGCTCTCATGGAAGGATTGCTGGAACTTGCGGAGTGGGGAGTGCAGACCTGCTGCACCCTAGGAGGAGCAGGGAGAGCTGCTGTGTCTCAGACATGAAATCTGTCTGGAAATGTTAGGCACAGAGGGGGAGCGTGCTTCTTCCTCTAGTTGTTCGTCTTCTGTGCATTCCATGTTGACCCTTCTGCTTGGGAGGGAACGGGGTGGCTTTGCTGTGGTTTGTGACTGAGAGGATGCCAGGACTCCATGGACTATCCTGCCCTGTCTGCTCCTGTCTGCAAGCAGTCAGTCTTGGCTGCACATGTGTGGAGGCTTCTATTAATGTTTTCCTAGGGAATCCAAGTCATGCTTAGGTCATCCTCATCTTTTTAAAGTCTGGTGTCAGAGTTTGACTCTGGGAGCTGCCGCAAATGCTAGTCAGTGCAGTAAGGCCTCTGTCTAGCTCATCAGTCTGGGGAGCGTCTGCTTGCTTGTCCTGTTCACTCACATTGCATCTGGTCCTGAGGGCTGTTTGTTCATGGTCAGAGTATGATTTACCTTTGGACTCATTGAGCATCTCCCCAAAAGTAAAGAAGTCTTAGGAATCCCCAAATTGATGTGGTACAGCACCTTCAGCCTCTGTGCCTGGCTGACTTGGGGGTGACAGCACCAAATCATGTCTCTGTACTGGGTTGCATGCATTTTTGAGGAGGCAGACAAGGTGGGCTGTCTCCAAATACACATTGTGGATTCTGGGATTGTGCCTTCCTCTCCCACTACTTAAGCAGCTGTTTAAAGAGCGTGTGCTATCTGAAGAGGTGTTCCCTACCTGTTCTGAGGGGAAGGTCTCACTGGAGCATGTTGCTCATTGACTGTTCATTGGAGTGTTTTGCTTTGTGATGGCTTTTTGGTGTGCACACACAGACGCACATTTCTCTGCTCTCTTCTCCCCGTGTGTCTGCATCTCAGGTCGTCACTGTGAGAGCGTAATAGATGTGTGTCCCCGAAAGCCTTGTCAGAATGGAGGTACCTGTGCTGTTGCCAGCAATATGCCGGATGGGTTCATCTGCCAGTGTCCCCCGGTAAGCACCATGTCCTGCAACTGGATTGCCTGCCTCAGCTGTAGAGTTCTCTGGCTATGGTCTCATTAGTTTTATTGGTCCACTGTACATGAAAGTTCTCTTTTCTGTACTACTTGCAAAGCTGTGTCCTCGGACACTCTTTCCCCAGTCCCCTAGTTTACCTGCTTAGCTGGGAAACCCAGGGCTTCTGGGTGCCCTGGGAGAGTGATGCTGCCTGTTGTTTCCCCAGACATTTCTGCTGTTGAGGCATGATAGCTGACTTTTCTGTCTTAAACCTAGCATTAAATTTCGACAATTTCTTTTGCCTTCCTGTGTTTTCTGTGCTTACTGCAAGATTCCCCTTGTTCATGGCTCTTCTAAGTCCATTTCAAAAATGTAATAGAGCATTGTAAGTTCCTAGTTTATCCCTGAGGCTAGATCCAGAAAATCATGGCACCTGCAATGAGGCCAGAGGAATTAGGGGAAGAAAGGGTTTGCATGTGACACCTTGCCTCCAGCCCTCTTGAGTGCTGAAGAATAAACTTGTGAGTCTGGTTGTTTTGCCTTTTTTCCTCTCCATAGGGTTATTCTGGAGCAAAATGTGAGTTCAGCAGCCACAGTACTTGTGGACAAGTGAAATGCAAGAAGGGGGAGCAGTGCATCCAGACATCTTCTGGTCCACGGTGCTATTGCCCCAAGCTGTCTGTGGGAGAGGAATGCCAGACAAACACGGGTTGTGCCAGTGCTCCCTGCCAGAATGGTGGAAGCTGCCACCCTCATTCTCAGCCTCCTTACTATTATTGTCAGTGCCCTGTTCACACCCAAGGCAGCCAGTGTGAACAGCCCGTAACTTTCAGCCCAGAGCCCCGAGGATGTTTGGATTCCCAGTGTGTGGAAAAAGCGAAAGATGGCTATTGTGATGAGGACTGTAACACTCATGCCTGCCAGTGGGATGGAGGCGACTGCTCCCTGACAATGGAAGATCCTTGGGCCAACTGCTCCTCTTCATTGCGCTGCTGGATGCTTTTCAATGGACAGTGTGACGAGTTCTGCAACACACCCGAGTGCCTGTTTGACAACTTTGAATGTCAGCAAAACAGCAAAACATGCAAGTAAGGCCTGATCCTGAGAACGCTTTCTCTGTGTCACTGATGTATCTCCTGCTCTAGCGCTTTCAGTAGCTGGTACGCTTCATGCCTGCTGCTCCCATCTCTTCTGTTTGTTTCTGTTGCTGGTCCTTGCTCTGGCTGAAAGTTTGACATCAAGGGTTTCTGCTGCTTTGTGGACTTTTTGTTTAGTTTTGGAAGGAAGTTCTGGAATTTGTCTGCTGTGACCTAAGTGGATAGCCTGAGCCAGGGCAGTGTATTAACCTGCTTGGTAGATTGCCCTGCTTTCTCTGGAAATGTAAATAGGAGGCATTGTACCTAAATCTAAAACTAGGTTTTGATAGGGAATGCCTCCTATTCTGAATTTCACTCCACACCAGTAATACTTGTATTTTTATCCCAGCTGTACTTGCTACCTCTGAATGTGTTGTCTAGCTTGTCTTTGTTGTGGGATTTCTTCCTCTTCAGTTATTTGTGATAAATGCCATAGCTTTGCTGTAATGATTTTCTCTTGATGAGGCAGGACATGTTACAGCTCTGTCTGTAAACAGAATAAGCAGTTCTCTTCCACTGGTACCAGAACCAAACCACGTGTTATTGGGGTGTTCTGTGCTTCCTACTTCTACCCTGCCAGATTGCAAGCTCTATCCTGGAGTTACATTTCTTCTCCTTGTATCCTGAATATGAGTGGTATTTTACCTGAAATGATTATAAAGAGTGTAAGGCCTTGGCCCCTAGACTGCAGATGTACTGTACAGAATGTGCATGTCCTATATGCTGCCTGTAACCCTTTCACTGTTCTAGGTATGACAAGTATTGTGCGGATCACTACGCAGATGGCCGCTGTGACCAGGGCTGCAATAGTGAGGAGTGTGGCTGGGACGGTCTAGACTGTGCTGGTGACAAAGCTGAGAAGCTGGCAGAAGGGACCCTGATCATTGTGGTCTTGATGCCCCCTGATGAGCTGCTGGGTGATGTTCGCAGCTTCTTGCGCACTTTGGGAACTCTCTTGCACACCAATCTGAGAATCAAGCTGGACTCCCAGGGAAACCCCATGGTGTTCCCATACTACGGGGAGAAATCGGCAGCACGGAGTCGGCGATCACTTGTCATTCGCAAACACAGAGAACTAGAGCAAGAGGTCATTGGGTGAGTGGATGCCTTTGTGTTCTCGGGCCTTGTTATGCTGGTAGCTCTTGCTTGTAGGTGTCTGGGGAATTCTGGACCATCTAGGGCTGTAGCTTGTTTTTTTGGGGAAATGTAAAGCTATTGCAACAGCCAAATTCAGTGCTGGAGTGGAAAGATTAACTTAAAAGATTGCAGTTTAACTTAGTAGTGCTTTGTCAAAAGTTTCTGTCACTGAGTTTTGTGCCCTCTTACTCTTATCTCTGCAGCACCAGGGTGTTCCTGGAGATTGACAACCGTCAGTGTGCAGAGGATTCGGAGCAATGCTTTCAGAACACAGAAGCTGCTGCAGCTCTCTTAGCTGCTCAGGCCATCAAGGGCATGTTGCCCTATCCTTTTGTGTCTGTCCAAAGTAAGTAATTGCAGAGGGAAAACTGCTTGTGAAGGAAGGCACTCGTCAAACTTGGGCTTGCAAAATTCATGCTCAGATTATTGATCATCATCTTAATATGTCTCACTGTTCAGTGTGGTTTCGGGGAGCTAACTTATTCATACCCATTTGCAGAAGTGTGTATGTGCAATATGCTCATTATACTCTGAGGGGACGTCTGGTCAGTTAAGGCAGGGCATTTCAGTTTGGAACCTAGTCATTTTAATACCTGTATAAACCGTAATCTCTCATGTGCTGCAGCAGTGTACCACAGGCTGCAGTGATCTTGCCTGCGCTAAAAGCCATTCATGTGCTCTAAGCCATGAATTCAATGAAAAGATGCCATTAGAGAGAAAGGGGGGGAGGGGGGGCATGCCTCAGTCTACCAGATCTTTTCTCCTCTGGCAATATGTAATGCCTTTGACTTCTGCTTCCCTCTCCCTCAGTCTGAGGCTGGACTGTGACTGTGTTCTAGATCGGTGATGTTGTCATTTCTAGTCGAGTCTTGATCTACAGATCAGCTCTCTCTGCACTGATTCAGGGTGGCTGTCTTCAGCCAGCAGGACTCTGGAGGAAGGAGCAAGATCTTCAGTTCAGCAGTCATATACTCCAAGAAATATTTTAAGAGACAAGATCAAGGGAAGCCAGAAAGACAGGATGTATTCATACAAATGTTGCAGCAGAGCTTAAAACTTCCTCAAGCCTTTGCTCTAAGTACACCACAGTATAGAGACACTCTTCGGTAGGGAGGACTGTGAGTGAGAAAAGTGTAGACTGAAGATCGTTGTCTCCACATTGTTAATCTCATTGTACTTTAACTGGATTTTTTAGGTGAACCCTTGTTACCACCGAAGACGCAGTTGCTTTACCTACTGGCTGTGGCAGCTTTGATCATCCTCTTAATCCTTCTCTTGGGTGTGATGATGGCAAAGCGTAAGCGCAAACATGGTTCGCTGTGGCTCCCAGAGGGCTTTATTCTGCGCAGAGATCCTAGTAATCATAAACGCAGAGAGCCAGTTGGGGAAGATGCTGTTGGACTCAAGTAAGTTTGCACTTGGGTCACTGACAGTGTGTTAGAGGATTTTGAGAATGTGATGTATAAATCTTTCATTAAAGGCACTTAACTCCATAGAGAAAGCTGCCTTTTAAGCTAGACCTTCTTAGTCTGTTTCTCTGAATTTTAATACATTTGGACAGAAGAACTTTAACTGTAATCTATAAAATGCTAGTAAGGATTCTGATCTCTGTTTATGTTTGGTTTCCTGACACTCTTGTTTAGTTCAGTGGTTGGGTACTCTTTGCCTAATTTCCTCCTGGAATAGGTGAGATTTTTAGGTTGTTAGGTGTCAACGAACTTTTAATACGTCTAGCTCAATGTGTTAAAGACATGACTCAGAAATAATGGAAAATTTCAAAAGAACCTTATTTATTCAGTTTTGGCTTTCCACTGAATTTACCAAGTTTGCAGTTCTAAATGTATTTAATGCCACTGTTGGCTGCCTGAGATTTTTAATTTCTTGGTTCCTCTATTTGCAAGCTACCAGACTTGCAAGCATCCTATCCTTGATCTCTGCAGGCTAGTGTAAGTAGGAGTAGTAGCACCTGCTCGGCTTGCAAAGTAATGTGTTCTCCTTGTTTGTTAGAAATCTGTCAGTCCAGATACCAGAGGGTAACCTGGCAGATTCTGGACCAACTGAACACTGGGCAGGTGATGGTGGACCTCAGCCAAAGAGAGCAAAGGTAAGGAGCTCCAAGACTTGAATATTGCCTGAAAATGAAACTGCTAGTGAGGAAAACAGCGGCATTAACTTCCGGAATATGCCCCTTGCTCAAAATCTCCCTTGACCTAGGATTTGGAATGCATAACTACTGATATCTGATGAGCAAATCCTCAGGTTAACACTGCCACCACAGGCCACTAGAGAAACTAGGTAACTTCTGTTCCAGTGTCCCCTCCCTACCCGAGCCCTGCTGCATCAAAAGGGAAGAAAAGGTTAATGGTAATGTAATGTCTTGCAGTTCAGGCCTGATAACATGTAGTGAGGGTGTGAAAGCTGATAGTCTCCATTTACTTCTGCTTGGCATTGTCATTAGCTTAAAACAAACAAAAAATCCCCAAACAAAACAAAACCAACAAAAAAACCCCAACAAAGCTAAGAAAACCCCATGAACCTTCAGTGGTTTTGGCCACTAGATGAGCATTTTGAAGCAACTGTTTATTTCCTATGCCCAGGCTGAAGATCAAGCCTTGCTCCCAGAAGGCGATGAGCAGATAGATCAGCGCCAGTGGACACAGCAGCACTTGGAGGCAGCAGATGTCTGTGGGAGCACATCACTAGCCCTTACACCACCTCAAGCAGATCAAGAAGTGGATGTTCTGGATGTCAATGTCAGAGGGCCAGGTCAGTACTCTAGAGCATCCATCTGTTGTGCCGGCCAGCCACCAGCCTCCCCATCTCCAATGGCTAGGACCGCTAACATTTAAAAATTATGTGGAGTACACAGTGCACTCCAGACAAGAAAGCTGGAGATTGGATCATGATGTGTAGCACATGGAATATATCATGAAACCAGGAGAAAAAGAATTCACTTAGCGAGCACCTGTAGGAACTACAGCTGTAGGATCTCCTTTATGATTATGCATGTCTTAAAAGATCCTGTCAGAATGCCACAGCGGCAGAAATTTGGAATGCGTAGTTGTGCTGGAAATAACACCAAGCTTCTCCAGCTGGATCACTGCAGAGATTTATGCGAAGGACCAACTTAGCAGGGTTTATACCTGAGGCGTCTGCTCTCTGGGGTGAAGGCAAGGATGGCCCATTCCTGAATAAGATAACTTCTGGCAGACAGTATACCCAGATTAGCAGTGTGTGAGACATCTGTGCTGGGATAGAGCACAAGATTATTTTTTTTAATTCATATTTATATGATTTATATCCTCAGATTACGGTGATCAACTCACTGAATTCGTAACACTACTGTGAACTTTGAAGGAGGCTTCTTTAAGACACACATGCGCACGCAGGCTTGCTCTCTTTCAACCTTGAATGACTAGATACAATAAGAATGCTCTGCTGCTTTTTAGAAGTGTAGCGCTAAGGCTGTGTAACCTGGCAAGGGGCTGGGTGGGTCACCCAGTAATAGCTAATTCCTGTGTTCTGAGAGGGGAGAGTTGACCAAGAGCTTTATCCCAGTTGGAAGAGCTGCAAGAATGGCTCTTGTTCATATGCAGAGAGGTGATTCTGATGATATTGCTGCAACTGGTTTTTATTGGATTTTGTGGGAATATTTCCATGCAGTTTAATGATGACTGGACCCATTCTCTCAGTTTCCTTCTATTGTCTTTTCTGCTCATTGACCCGTTAGCCCTCCTAAATGCAAAGCATAGGGAAGGAGGGGTTTCTGTGTAACGAGTGTGAGAACATAAACCATCAGTTTCTGCCAAATTTAAGCTTTTCTTTATTTCCCCTATTGAAGCTTGTAGTTGTGTGGCAGGGTAAAAGCTTTCCAAGTGCAGGCGATAATGTTCTTAAGACTTCAGACTGCTTATTTTCACGTTCACCCAAAGCTTTGTCTAGCAATAGAATAATACTGACCTGTGAGTTGCTTTCCTGCCATTCAGATGCAACTGTGAGGCTTCCAGTAAGCTGCTGTAAGCTATCCCCCCGCGGCATCAGAAGCAAGCAAGCTGAGTTACTGTCGGGGAGAAATCATGTAAAAAGTTTTGGAGTAATGGGTTCGTAAGGAGGGGTAGGATTGCTCACAGTTAATGTAGCTATTCATCTGCCCTGGCCACCTGCCGCCTCCTTCGCAGGCACAGGGAAGAAATAGGCACTTCTGAGAGGCAGTTCATCTCTGTCTCAAGCAGAAGTCTCCTGAAGACTAAACGGCTTGCACTGTAGTAATGCTTCGCTGCCTCTAATTACAAAGAGTGTTGAGGCTGACTGACTCAGGTGCAGGTGTCTGGGCTGGAGCCATCTGAAGCTGTGTGAGTTAATCCTAGCCACAGGTCCAGGTGACAGGTAGAACAGTAGAGATCTTTTCTAGAGAGAGGAGAGGCAAGTCAAAATGCCTCGATGTACCAAGGGCTTGTTCCCTCTCTTAATTCAGCACCTTCTGCAGTTCCTTAAGTTTAGGGGGATCCAAGAGGTCCAGTCTCCTACAGAAGCATTGCCTAGCGACTTTGCCAGTGGGTGCTTTACATCCCAGTATATTGTGCCTGTGTGAGTCTTTCGGTTGTACCTGTCTGGTGAACTGGCTTTACCGTCTCGCTCCGAGTTTGGCATTTACTTGGCGGCTGTCTTCTTGAAAGACAGCAAACAGAAGACTCTTTATAAAATGCTGCTGTCATCTTTGTCTCCCCACGCTGTTCTTTCTCTGTGTCCCACAGAGTAGTGAGGACATTCTTTTTACTGGAGTTACTGTGAGTGTGTAACCAGGGTAATGCAATTATAGGCATAACTGGTAACACCACCTATAATTAAAACCGATGAACTGTCCCTATTATGTGCCCCTCTTTTTCAGTTACTAAAACTTCAGTGGTTCAGACTGGAATTTTCCATGCTGTGTGTCTGCCTCCAGCTGGATCCTTTTGGGTTCTTTTCCAGCTATTTCAGAGAACAAGCTGGAATGAGGAGAAAAGGCATTGTGTCCATGGCTTTTTTTCTGGTAGTCCATCAAGCACTTAATTGTGATGGTCTAGCTGGATGTGCTTTTTACTAGCCTCATAAAACTACCCGTGTGTGGCCAACTAAGAAAGCTCTGAAAAGAGCTGCACGTACCTGGGAGACTTCTTGGAGGGTGGCAGCTGATTTTTCCAAGGATTTAATGCGTACTATAGCTGTGTCCCTGTAGGGCGGCTAGGGGTGATCATCCAGAACAACTGCAGCGATTGAACAAGCAAGATCTTTCCTGCGAGTGGTTTTCCCAGGGCTGTGGGTGCTGGAGAAAAGGAAAGCTCCTTTCTGCGCTCCGTCTCTCTGCTTTTTCTGTCAGGGCAGTACGGAGGAGACCACAGCCTGACTTGAATACTGAGAAGTATTCATTTGGGACAAGGAAGCAGAGCCAGCAGTGGGAGGGAGAGCACAAAAGGAGGTATAGCCTCGGACAACAGGCAAAGAGGGTCTATAGACGGGACTGGATCTTGGAACCGAACCCAGGCCCATACGTCAACACTTCGCTGCCGTCCAACAAATCCTGAGAAAGTAGCTCGGTGAAAGCCTGTGTGCCCTGTGACTGGGAGCCACTAGGAGGAGCGTGCATTCCGCTGCCAGCCTGCCTGGGGAGCAGGTCTGGAGGCCACACCTCTGCTGGTGCTCAACCCTGTTCCCTGGGGAGAGCGATGGATTTCTAGAAAATTTTGAGACTGTCCTAAAACAGAGGGTCAGGAAAGCTAGGTGATCAGAAGTTGGGAGATGGGAGCAGGGCACCAGAGCTGTATATATTACTTCCAATAGAACATCATCGCCTTGTTTATCTGCACAGAATCCGAATTCTGCCGTATGGCTTTCTGCAGGGCTCATGCACTTCACTCACTGTAGATTGAGAGTTGTGCAGGCAGGGAAGCTATTGCCTGTAGGGTCCAGGAAGGTCCCCTGCTTGTCTGTGGAATAAATCAGGCAGTTGCTGAAAGATTGTCTTGAATTTCTGCTAGCAAGCCACACTGGAGAAGCAAAACTTGTGTCTGCCTTTGCAGAGCTCCAGTGGGGCACTTAGCACAGAGTGGTTCACTCCTGCTGCCATCTTCGTTCCTTTTACTTTCTAGATGCCTGTGATGTGTGTGGAGTCAAGCAGTAAGATCAGTAAGCAAGCATTAGCGTCTACAGTTAAAGTCTTCGGGTTTAGGTAGTGATTATCTTGTGATGTTCAGAGTCTGCTGAAACTGAAGACGGTTTCCTTTGCTCTGCTTTGCCGTCACTGTCAGGTTACTGTGATACCACCTCTTCTGTTGCAGATGGATGTACTCCACTTATGTTGGCATCTCTGCGTGTGGGCGGCTCCGATATCAGCGATGATGATGAAGATGCAGAAGATTCCTCAGCAAATATAATAACAGATTTGATCTATCAAGGCGCCAACCTGCAGGCCCAAACAGACCGCACTGGGGAGATGGCACTGCACCTAGCAGCCCGGTACTCGAGAGCAGATGCTGCGAAACGTTTGCTGGATGCTGGTGCAGATGCTAATGCACGGGACAACATGGGACGAACTCCCCTGCATGCAGCTGTGGCTGCTGATGCTCAGGGTGTCTTCCAGGTACAGCAGCTGAAGAACCCTTTTGAGAGTAGCTGTGCTCTGTAGTTATACAAGCCTGCCGAAGCTGCGCTCTGTTCACTCACAGCCTTGCTCTCCTGCCTTCCACAGTGTAATGGCCAGGCAAAACTGTATTTTACACCCAGGTTCCTCAGGTATTCGTAGCTTGAAAAACTCAGCATGCGTGAATCATCTGGCATGTATTGATTTGGTCTGTTTGCCTCCGTTACCTGGGTGTCTGCATTTCAGTGCTCAGCCAGCTTTTTCATTATAAAGTTTTAGTTTCTGCCAGATCCTCAGTTTTGGTCTGTAGCAGTATTGAAAAAACCCACTGTCTTCCCCTGTTGTCCAGATCCTGATCCGTAACAGAGTGACAGACTTGGATGCTCGGATGAATGATGGAACGACCCCGTTAATTCTGGCCGCACGTCTGGCAGTGGAAGGAATGGTGGCCGAGCTAATTAATTGCCAGGCAGATGTGAATGCTGTTGATGACCACGGTAATGGGAATGCGACATACTGGCTGGGCAAATATTTGTCATGGTGTGAGCAAGGAGGGGTGGGCTTCTGCTCTCCTGGAGTGTGGGCTACTCATAAATTCTGTAGCTAAATCAGACGCTAGGCTCTCCTGTGGAAGTCCTCCCAGCAGTAATAGACTGCAGGCTGCTGCACAGTGGCTTGGTTAAACAGTCCTGGAAGAGAAACAGAAGAAATACAGGATTGGATATGCTGGGATTTTCTGGGCTGCAGACATGACTCTGTGGATAGATTATTTAAAAAACAAAAATTAAAAAATTCCAGAGCAAGTGCTGAAAGTCCCATTGCATACTCCCATAACAGGAGTGCGTCACAATGTGGCGATTTCCAAAGCGTAAATGTGACTTCAGGACATGTTCACGTGCTGTGAGCTGCACTGCAGTTGCTTTCTTCCCTCAGTGTACTCAGTCCATCTGGGGCTTTAGGAAATAGCTTCTCCGTTTGTTACTGAAGTTGCTGGGTTTCCCTGCAGGTAAATCTGCTCTTCACTGGGCTGCTGCTGTCAACAATGTGGAAGCAACACTAGTGCTGCTGAAAAATGGGGCCAACAGAGACATGCAGGATAACAAGGTACGGTCTGGGTGTGCTCGGCGTGGCTGTGCTTCCTAACTCAAAGCATCTTTTTGCTGTTGGTAGCGAACCAAGTTCAGATTTTCTAAACCGGGTCCTCGCTGCAGGTCTTCCAGACCTAGACTGCAACTGGAACTCTCCCCAAGTACTGGGTGTCTTGTAGGATTTCTGATATGGGAGAGCAGTTCTCTCCCTTGTTTAGCCAAGTCGTGGGTAGCAGTGCTGTCCTGCTTTTCTTGGCAGGAAAGGAATGCAATACACAGGCAACCGTGTGTGAGAGCACCAGGGCGAAGTGCTGCTGGTGTCAAGCAGCTGGGTTCCGGTTAACAGGCACAGGTTGGGCAGCACAGCGGCAGTTGGATCCTGTCACATTTCCAAGGCGCTCAGTGCCAGGTGGATGTGGGGAAGAAGCCCCTCTGTTTGAGAGACAGTCTGCACTGCACAGACCTCCTGTAGCTTCACTCCTAGTTTTTGCTGTATCTTAGTCCTTGATTTCTTTCCTCCGCCTAGGTTTTCTTTTTTGGATTATTACATATTGCTCAGTGGATTTTAGAGCTACCAACAAGCTGCAGTTCGTTACTGGGCTGTTTTAGTCGCTTGTACCTTTCCCTCATAGGGGTCAGTGGGAGAAAGGCACACCGTTCCTCCAAGGACCCGTGGCAGAATAGTGCGCTTCGCGGTGGGATGGTTTAGGCTGCGTGCTCTGCTGCCATCTATGAAATCATCTCCTGTAATCTGCCTTTTTCAGTGGGCACCTCTCAGGATGGGCTGTTCTTGGAGACAGTTAATGGGACACAGAGCTTCCAAGTGTTGCCACACCGTTAAGGGCTTGTTAGCTGTAAGTCAGTCCCCCCATGCTGAAGCCGCTAAAGTACTTATTCCCTGTGTTTTCAGGAAGAGACGCCACTCTTCCTTGCTGCTCGAGAAGGCAGTTTCGAAGCAGCAAAAATCTTGCTGGACCACTTTGCCAATCGAGACATCACGGACCACATGGACCGCCTGCCCCGCGATGTGGCCCAGGACCGGATGCACCATGACATAGTGCAGCTTCTCAACGAGTACAATGTGGCACACAGCCCCGCTGGGCACCCCGGTGCCATGCTGAACTCTGCCCTCTCCCCGGTCATCTGTGGCCCAAATAGGTCCTTCCTCAATCTGAAGCACGCTTCCTTAAGCAAGAAGTCACGAAAACCGAATGCCAAAGGCATTATGCCCACAAACCTCACCAAAGATGCAAAGAGGAGAAGGAAGAAGTCCCTCAGTGAGGGCAAAGGGCAGTTTTCAGAGAGCTCGGTGACCCTGTCACCAGTTGATTCCCTAGAATCGCCACATGCTTTTGCATCCGAACCAACATCGTCTCCCGTGATGCCATCGCCGGGGGTGTTACACTCGTCGCCCAGCTCACTGCTGACTGCTCCGTCGGTGCAGGCCGCGCACACCATGTCCTTCTCCAACCTCCACGAGATGCAGCCCTTAGGACGCGGGTCTGGCACGGTGCTCCCGTCCGTCAGCCAGCTGCTTTCGCAGCACAGAACCACCCCTCCTAACAGCGGGCTTGGCAGGCTCCGGCCAGCCGACGTTTCCACCGAGTGGATGAACCGTATGGAGGTGAACGAGTCCCAGTACAACGAAATGTTTGGCATGGTGCCGCAGGTGATGCATTCGCACCCCAGCGTGTCTCAGCAGAGCGGATTGGTTCAAGCAGATACAAAGCACATGGGAGTTTCCAGGGAGTCTCTGCCCCCTATCATGACTTTCCAGCTGGTTCCCAAGGGTGGCATAAACCAGCAAGCACTGCCGCAGCAGGCCCAGTCAAACTGCGCTCAGAACATGGCTGGGCCTCTTAGCTCCATGTACCAGATACCGGATTTAGCTCAGCTGCCCAGCGCCTCGTTCTCCATGGCTGCCATCCCTCAGCAGGACGGGCAGGTGGCTCAGACGGTCCTCCCAGCTTACCACCAGTTCCAGAGCTCGATGGGGAAGTACCCCACGCCTCCCTCACAGCACAGCTGCTACTCCTCGGCCACAGAACGGACTCCTAGCCACAACCGGCACTTACAAGGGGAGCACCCATACCTGACTCCATCGCCCGAATCTCCAGACCAGTGGTCAAGCTCCTCCCCACACTCTGCCTCTGACTGGTCTGATGTGGCAACCAGTCCCAGTAACAACCAGCGTGGGCCAGCGGCCGCTCACATGACAGAGCAGCAGCGGAACAACATGCAGGTGTATGCCTGAAGGCTGGCCAAGGTGAAGCCCGATTAAAGCGGACTCCAGAACTCATGAAGGTCTTCCAGGATGGCAATGAAGAACCATTTTAGTATCCAAGAGTCTTAATGAGCCCAGGCTGTTTTTTCCTTGGAGGGACTGTGGTCGCTGTGGGCTTGTATGCTTTTATGCTAAACAGAGAACTGTAGAAGCTGGTGACGGAGAAGGCCGGCTGGGTCACTTCTAACCGACACCCATGCACCTTGGATGTGATTGCTGTCTGCACTGGATTCTCCAGCCTGCTCTTAAATCTGTTCCACCATTTCTTTGGGGAGACAGCTCTTCAGCTTAATACATCTCATGGTCGTTTCTCCAGAAATTAAACCAGCTTTGTATCCTTATTTTGTTACTCCTCCTGTTACCCACGTAACTTCTCTCTGAAGCACCTTCTACTAGTTCTCCTCGAGTTCAAGTTGCCTTGCCTTGTCTTGACACAGCTCAGAGCTGCACCCGCGTTCCTAGACCCCTCCTTCCCTCGGCTGCTCTTGCTCAGCAAGCTAGCCGGACTTCCCAAAACACCTGCAGGTCAAGTGACACCTTCTGTCGTGCAGCTTCACCCTTCCCTCTTCAAGTCTTTTGTCTTATACAGACCCACTAACACCCCTTAGTGTTCTCACTGCCTGCCCCCCCCAGGTATTATGAGGTTATATATACATATAGTCTTCCCCTAGGTCTTTCCCGCCCCGGCCCCCCGCCCCCCCCCCCCCCCCCCCCCAAAAAAAAAAAACAAACAACACTGGTCTGACCCGGTCTTCCCTCCGCGGTGACCTGTAGGCACATCTCTCTCGAGTTGTATGTCTTCCCCGAGACACACCTGACCGTTTTGACACACTACCCTCCCTGTCCCCCCATCCTGCCAGGTGTGTCCGTGACTGCCTTCACGGGCTCCCATGCTGGAAGAGATGCCCTGCAACGGACACAGGCCTTTTGGGAAGCTCTCGGGATGCGCATGAGTGTTTCAGAACCTGATGACAGACGCTCCCAGTGTTCTTGCACAGTACTCCCCTCCCCTCCATCCAAGGGTGGCTGTGTCCTGTCCTCCAGATAACATATGCTGCCTCTTTGTGGTATTATTAAGAAGTGTCAAGGATGTCATTAAGTGTTTGCAGCACGTCTCCTGTGTCAGGAATGGCATCCAGCCCTTTGAAAATTGTCCCTTTCACTTCAGCCCTGGGACAAGGCTGCCTTGTCTTCCCCTCCCAACAGGGAGGCTGCAGCACTGACTCCCAAGCAGGCTTCCAGCCGCAGCAGTGTGCCTGAAACCAGGAGCTGGGCTTAAGCAGCAGACCAAAAAGCTTGGACACCGTTGCCTAATGCTGTTTGGTTAACAGGTTTGGGGCTGTCCTCTGCACTCAGCTTCAGCCTGTACCGAGATTTCCCGACTGAGGTGCCCGACGTGCTCTGTGGGATGGTGGTGCCATTTGTGCTGCGGTTCCCCCAGTATTTTCGGAGTTACGGAAGCCAGCTGTCACTGACCTTAGGCAAACAGCCGCTCTTTCTGCTTTCCGCAAGAGTAGCGCTTCCCTGAAGGGCTCTGAACCAGTCAGCAGCCGAAGCGAACACTTGTGGGGGTGGTTTGCTCCTACCTCTTCGGGGGAACCCTGCAGACACATGTTCCAAAGAGATCGGGGCTGTCGGCTGCCGCTAAAGGACAGAGAACGCCGCTCCCCTCCAAGCAGCGGCCATTCAGCATCCTACCATGTACAGTATTTTCTCTGATGTTTCTTTCCATTCTAATCAAAAGTAAAAGCTTTTTAATTTTTTTTTTTTTTTTGATTCTACTCAATGGTACATGAAGGCAGGGCCTCAGGAGGAGCTGGTTCCCGGGGCCATTGTTTTGGGCTGAAGTTTTTAATTTTGAAGTTACTGCTTTTTACGACGCACAGAGCATTCCCCGGCACGCTCGCTGCAGTGTGTCCTGTGAAGCTGAGCTGCAACCAACTCAGATCTCCAGGCAGGAGCCTGCAAGCTCCTGGAGGTCTGTCCAGGTACATGTTTCACTGCAAATAATGAAGTGTTGCTACATCGATGCTAAAGAAACAAAGGGCTTTTCCTTGTTAGCCCCAAATAACCAAGTGCCTTTTTATATATGTGGCTACCTTTTACAAGATGAGTGCTTTCTGTGGAATGAAGCCAGTTTCGTGCCTGGCGTGTTAATATGATGGCCCTCTGCCTTTTTTTTTTTTTTTTAACTACTTGTAAAGATAATATCTCCTTAAGGTGGTATTTTATCTCATAAGTTGTAGAGTAACCATTCACACAGCAGCATTTTCCTACATTAATAATGGAAAATATTTGCTTATTTTTACATTTTTTATAAAAGTCTTTTATGAAAATAGTTGCTGCAAAATGTATAAGCAATTTTTATCCCCAGAATAAAGAGTATGTGCCCAGTGTCTGTGTGCTGCTGTTTTTGTTTGTCTTCCCAGCTACCGTGGCACAGCCACTGGATTATAAAATGATTCATTGGTGTTCAGTAGCTGTTGAGGCCCCTGACAAGGGAGGGCTTGGTGGGACCTCCACAGTCTGTGTCGGGAAGAGAGCTGCTGGGGATCACGGGCGCTCTGGCTTGTGGCTCGGCAGCGCACGGACCCCAGCGCTTCGCTCCGTCCCGGGGAGCTGTCCCTGGGCGCTGAAAGCAGCCTGGCTCGGGCATAGCAGGAGGATTCGGGGCGTCTTGGTTAGCTGGGCCAGGGGGCAGGAACCAGCAGCCAAGCAGGTGGGCATAATGGGAAGGATGGGGAGGGAGTGGGATGGATGGGGCCCTTCTGAGATGCTGTGAATAAGAGCTCTTGCTTGCCTGGGAGTCTGGGAGCTGGAGAAGGGCTGCGGCTTTTGGAAAGGTGGTGAGCAAGTGTGGGTGAGGCAGTGGTTAGTGGAGGCGTGTATTCGCTTGCCCTTCCAGGTCCTGCTTGCTTCGCTGGGCTGCTCGCTGTTCTTCCAGCTGGGAGGGGGACCCTCATCCTTGGAGCTGAGGCTGCCTCCCTGGCTTTGGCTTGGCACCTGATGCATGAAGATGCGTGATTCTCCAGCCTCTGAACTGGCATCGCAGCTCCTCCTTCGCTGTTTTCAGACTGGAAAAGTTTAACTTGAACAGGGAGAGAATGAACTGACGATGGCTGCCGTGCTGGATGTTGAGCAGGGAGCTGCCACGAAGCCTTGGGCCTCACTAGTGCTCCCCGGGCTGGTTTCCAGCTCTCGCCACAGTCTCGGATGGAGCCGGTAGCTGAATTATGCTGCCTAGCAGGGATAAAGCTGCCGGGGGCATTTTAAGGGTTTAATATTCAAACAGCGCAGTTCCTTTATCTTCTAGTAGAGCCAGCTTGGCAAGTACAAACCTCCGGGAGGCTTTCATCCGTGTTCTCTCACAGGTTGCACATCTGTGCCAAAGTTTAGCGAGCTCTGCTGTGGCCCTGGCGCAGCTGTGCCGATGCTCAGGCTGAGACTTGAAACTGCATCTCCTCGGGGACGGCACATGCCTCTTCCCCTGCCTGGGATGGCGAGGGGCTTGTGGAAACGTGTTGCATCCAAGTGAGCCGAACTGAACCAGCCAGGCAGGGAGCTGGGGCATCCCGTGTCTAACTGAGGGGTGGTGCGGTAGCCTTGGGCTCCTGTGGGGAATATTTTCATGGTTTTTCATAAAACAAGGGTAGGGTCCTGTCTTCTGGGGGGTTGCTGTGTGTGAGGGGTGTCCCCATTTGTTGGAGCTGGCTGGTCTCAGTAAGGTGGTTTCTTTCCCGACATAGGGTAGCAGGCAGCAGCTGTGTTTGGATACAAGGTGGCTTTACCGGTTTGATCCCTGAGAGCGCCTGGCAAGCTGGCACCTGAGGTCTTGGGAAGCAGCAGCAGCTCTATCCCAGCTGCGTGGGTGAAGAGATGGGTCTGATCCTCCTCCCTGCCCGGGGCGAGAGCCAGACCTGCCTCTGCATGCTGCCATGGAGCTGCGCCCTGTGGGTGTAGCAGCTCTGGCTGGCTGCGTGTTTCGGCAAAGGAGCGGCGGGACATCCCTGGGGGACGCAGCTGGAGCCTGGCAGCCAGAACACCTTCAGCCGGCTCCCAGCCCCCTGTGCTGGGGGTAACGGGGCTCAGCTCCAGGGCTGGAGCCCTGGGTGGCTCCCAGTGGCCTCCCCCAGGGGTCTCCGGGAGGGCTGGGGGAAGGAGCACCGGGCAGCAGGTGCGGCTGGCAGCAGCAGGGTGCTGGGCAGGAGCTGGCAGCTCTGCAGGAGGCCACGGGACTGGGACCGGCAGCGGGAAGAGCTTTCAAAGCTGCTTTGGTGTGCTAGGAGCCAGGGAAGTCCTGCTGCAGAGCAGCGTGCTCAAAGCAGTGAGGTGGATGTGCTTCAGCTCCCCGGCACCGGTGCAAGCGGGCACCCCGGTGAGCACGAGGGCCAGGGAAGGCTGTGCCCGACCTCGCCAAAGGGCTCCGGCTGCTGGGGCCGGGGGCTGCCCCCTCTGCGGCTCCGTGCCAGCACCAGCCTCCCCCGGTACCCCCCATGGGGCAGGGGCAGTGGGGGGCTGCTGTTGCACCACCTGCTCCATCCCTCCTGGAGGGACACAGTGACGAAGCCCTGCGTCACTGCCAGGTGCAGGGGCCCGGGCACCCCCGCTGCTATCTGATGGCACCCGCCAGCCCCTGGCCGCAGGCTGTTCCCACATCCCTGTGTCCTGCATCCTGCTGACAAACATCCCCCGGCAGTTCAAACAAGGGTGGTGTGTGGGTGACGCACGGCGGAGCTGCCGGGGTGTGGGGCCCGGCTGGCTGCTGTCCCTCGGCCGGGGACGCGGGCAAGACCAGCGAGTGGTACCCACAGCCCGGCCGCTCGCGGCAGGGATGCTCCAGCCGGGATCAGGGCAGTCTTCCCCTGGGGCTCACCCCTGCCAGCCCCCCGGAGCAGTCGGGGCTGAGCCAGTGGGCATTCCTGCCCGGTGCCAGGCTGCTCTCTGCTGCAAGATTATCTCTGTGTCTTCGTTGGCAATTAATGGTAATTGCAGGGGGTTTATTGACCAACTAGGAGAGGTTCTTCCTGTCTTTTCTGGAGGAACGTGGAATGCAAACAAAATAGAGATCTGGGCAGCTTTCCAGCCAAGTGGAGGGATTCCAGTAGGATTTTTATGGTGGGAATCACCTGAGCTTGGGCAAACAGTGATGCTGGTGAGCGCTGGGCTATAAAGGGCAGCTCCTCTCCTGGTGATCCAGGAGAAGTCGTTATTCCTCACCGTCTCCGGACAGCAGGTGAGGAAGGGGACACTCACTGGGTGGCCGGGGCCTCGGCTTGCTCCAGGGTGGCTCGTGGGTTGAGCAGGAGCCAGTCCCAGCCCTGGCGGATCCTGGGGGGAGCTGAGCGCTGCCCTTGCTGGATGGGGCAGGCTGCAACAATGCAATTTCCAGCCCTGCGTTGACTTTTGTCGCTGCTTCTTTGAGGGGAAGATGAGCTGAGTCTGCAAATCAGCCCCAGTGCCCAGGGATTAGCCCAGATAAAGGGGATCTGCACTGATGTGGACGATTTGCATCCCCAGCCTGGCAGCCCTGTGAGCTTGGGGGGTGAGAGCAATGCTGTGCACGTAGTCCTTGCAGCCCTACCGGCCCTGGCCCTGCCTGTGCCGCAGCTGCTGCCACCCGGTGCCAGGGCATGGCATGTGGCCATGGCAGCGCTCCCCCCATGTCCCCGCAGAGCAGCTTGGCTCACCCAGATGCCTCCCACCAAGGCTGGGACCAGTGGGGCCAGGACCCCCTGCTGCCAATGTGAGCTGGGGACCCCGAGCCGTGCCTGGGAAAAGGGGTGCAGGCACAGGGCAGTGACCTGTGCCAGGGAGGGGAGAGGGATGCACAGTCTCCAGGACTGCCATCCCCTCCAGCCAGCTGAAAGGGGCCAGATTCAGTCCACAGCAGGGTGGGTTTGCGCCCTCTGGGCACAGGCAGCATCCCCTGTCCCTGAGGGACCTGGCATCACCCCCTGAGCTTTTACAGGGGGCACTTCCAGGAGCAAGGAGGATGGTGGCAGTGGCCAGATTCACCCTCGTGCTGCTGGGCTGCGTGGGGCTCCTGTGGCCAGCCGGTGAGTCCCACCACTCGGGGGGCAGCTGCTCGCCCAGCTGGGCCGGGAGGGAGCCACGCTCCTCTCCAGCGGCCATGCCAGCCGTCCCCCATCCCGCCACGCCGCCCTCCCTCCGCAGGCGCCCGGTACATAGACTACTGCCCCAAGGGCTGGTATTACTACAAGCTCAACTGCTTCAAGTATTTCAGTCAGCTCCGGAGCTGGGACGAGGCTGAGGTAAGACTGCTGGGGTACCCAGGCGGCCGGGGACCCCCCATGTCCCTGGGGTGCCTGGTCAGTGACGGCTGTCCCTGCAGCGGCAGTGCCAGGCCAGCCACGCCAGCGCCCACCTGGCCTGGGTGGAGGAGCCCAAGGAGGCAGCCACCCTGCAGAGGGTCATCTCCTACTACCAGCGCGTGCAGCCCGTCTGGCTCGGCCTCCACTACGGGCAGGAGGTGAGGTGGGGGGCGGGGGGGGGGGAGGGCAGGGGGTGGGAGGCAGGGGGCAGCCTCTGACCCCCCTCGCCCTGCACAGAGCCAGGCCTGGCAGTGGGTGAGTGGGGACAAGTACAGCGTCACCAGTGGGCTGGCTCGGAGCGGTGCCCACAGTGGCACCTGCGGCATCCTGACCCATCTCAGCGGTGAGTGCCCGGACCCCACCACCACTTCCAGCGCTAGCTCTTGGACAGCATCCCTCCTCCTCCTCCTCCTCCTCCTCCTCCTGCTCCTCTGGGTCCTGTCCCCTCCAGGGGCTGCGGTGGGCAGAGCTGGTGCCCCTGCCCTCGCCGCTGCCCCCACCAACCCCCAGCCCATCTCTCCATCAGGCTTCACCCTTTGGTCCAGCGCCGACTGCTCCCAGCGCCACCACTACGTCTGCAAGTTCAGCCCGGTGCACTGAGCACGGCCCTGGGGCCTGGGGGGGACCCCACGCCAGCGACGCTCCCCTCCTGCCACCTCTGCTCTTCTCCCCCCACTTCCTAAAAATACATCTATAAAAAAAGAAGCATGCAAGTGCTGTGTGAGCTCTGTGCTGCTGCAAAGCCTTGGGCTGTTCCGGGCGAGGGAGAGGCAGGTGCTGCCGCGGCTCCCGGGGGCTTGGGCAGTGCCGGTGCCAGCGGAGCTGCTTGGGGGTGAGCTCCCGGGAGCCGTGGGGCCGGTGGCTCTCCCAGCCGGGTGCTGGTGTTTGCTCACCCTCAGCCCTCTGGTGCCAAATGGGACAGGTGTCCCTGGGGTGCAAAGTGCATGGACAGGGGTGTCCCCAGGGTGCCGGTGTCAAGATGTGGGGCACAGACATGGGTGGGGATGGGAGCTGGCATGGGGGTGCAGGCATGGGGATGGGTGCCCCCCGCCCCCTGCAGACAGCTCCACGGGGGTCCGGGGGCTGCGATGCTGCCCTGTGGCCATGTTGACAGCAGCAGCGAGACCAAAGGTCCGTTCTGGTGTCACCGCAGTGTTGCCACAGGCATCACGTGGCTGTTTACTCTGCTATTTTGAAGACGGCTCTGCCCCCACCGAGCTCATGGTTTTTTTCGCCCCCGGAGCTGCGGCATGTGATGGAGGTGGACCGCTTCCCAGGTGGCACGGATGGTGGTGGCACCACAGCCGAAGCTGCCCTCTGCTCCCTCCCCAGGACAGCCGGGGAGGCCACGCAGCACCTTGCACCAGCCGCAGTGACCACAGCTGTGCCAGCCAGGCACCGGGGCTGCCACCAGCCCTTGGCACGGGGAGCAGGGGCTGCAGGACAGCCCGTCCCACTGCTCGGCCCCAGCTCCGGCTGAGCATGTCCCCGGGGTTTGGGGCATGAGACAGAGACATCTTGCAAGTTTCCCCCTCCAAAGCCAGCGCTTGCTCTGCCGGCCCTGTCGCGTTGGCTGGTGCTTGGTGACCTTTGAGCGCTGGGGTCTGGCGGGCTGATAAGGGCCAGGAGGGCTGTGCCGTGCCACCCACGCAGTTTATAAAAGCACCACACAAGGCCCATCCTGCTGTCTGTCCTGCCGTCTGTCCCTCCGTTCCTGCAGCGGCCGGGGTGAAGATGCTGCGCTTGGTCGGCCGCGCCGCACGCTGCTGGGGGGCAAGGCAGGCACCGCCAGGGCCAGAGCGGGCAGCCCACGGGCCCCAGCACTCCATGCCCATGCAGAGAGCATGGTGAGCACCCACGCGGGTCGGGTGGGGTGGAAGCATAACTTGGGGGGGGGGAGGCGGGGAGCTGGCAGCGCTCTTAAACCTTGCTGGGGAAGGGCATGCTCTCCCTCCTCCCCACAGCGTTGCTGGGCACAGGGAACCTGCAGAGATTTGGGGTGCTGGTGGCCTGGGGTGCTCGCTGGTGGCATCTCCCCAGGGCCACCGCCTGCCCCCGAGGCTTGGGGCTGCCGCAAGACTGTCGCCGCTCCCTCTGCCCAGCAGCCTCTCCAGCAGTGCCGGGACGGGTGTCTGGCCCAAGGACGTGGGCATCCTGGCGCTGGAGGTGTACTTCCCTGCCCAGTACGTGGAGCAGGAGGAGCTGGAGCGGTACGATGGCGTTGAGGCCGGCAAGTACACACGGGGCTTGGGCCAGCAGCAGATGGGCTTCTGCGCTGCCCATGAAGACATCAACTCCCTGTGCCTGACGGTGGTGCAGCGGCTGGTGGAGCGCGGGCGCCTCTCCTGGGATGCCATCGGCCGCCTGGAGGTGGGCACCGAGACTGTCATCGACAAGTCCAAGGCTGTCAAGACCGTCCTTATGCAGCTTTTCCATGACTCGGGCAACACTGATGTGGAGGGCATCGACACCACCAACGCCTGTTACGGGGGCACGGCCTCGCTCTTCAATGCAGCTGCCTGGGTGGAGTCCAGCGCCTGGGATGGTGGGTGCGGGTGTTGGGTGGGTGCTGTGGGATGGGGGAAGGAGGCTGGAGGTGGCCCCAAACCCAAAGATCCTCCAGCAAGCCTCAAAGGGAGCTGCTGCCCCTCCAGGCTCTCCATCACTCCTGTTTCTTGCCTGCCTTCTCCATGACACCCGGCAGTGCAGGGATGGGTGGGAGCACACAAAGGCCACAGAATGGACTCTTCCACCTGCTGACAGCCCCACTGTCCTTCTTCAGGTCGCTATGCTGTGGTGGTGTGTGGGGACATCGCTGTCTATGCCACGGGGAACGCACGGCCCACGGGAGGTGCCGGTGCCATCGCCATGCTGGTAGGACCCAACGCCCCGCTGGTGCTGGAGAGAGGTTGGTGTCATGAGGCCCTGGGGATAGCGAGCTGATGGGTGCTGTCCCTGGGGGGTATATAACCATGTCCCAGCCTTGGACAGGGCTGCTCAGCCCCAGCAGCACCGGCTCTGCCAGCCCCAGTAGCTGAGTACCCCAGGATCCCAGCCAGTCACATCCCTGTGGGCACCGCGGAGCAATGCAAGGAGGCTGGTGGATGCTGGGACTGGCATGGCAGGCAGCACCTATGGGTGCTTGCCATCTGGCTGGGACTCCTGGATGCTCCCTGACAGCTGCCTCTCCCTGTGCCCCCAGGCCTGCGAGGAACCCACATGGAGCACGCCTACGACTTCTACAAGCCAGACCTGTCCTCTGAGTACCCGGTGGTGGACGGGCAGCTCTCCATCCAGTGCTACCTGCGGGCGCTGGACCGCTGCTATGCCGTGTACCGCCGGAAGGCAGAGAGCCAGTGGCAGCAGGGTAAGCAGTGGCTCCCCCGGGGCGCCCATGCCATCCCACCAGATGCTGACGGCCCCACGTTGCCTTCCAGCGGGCATCCAGCGGCCCTTCACCCTCGACGACTTCAAGTTCATCATCTTCCACACACCCTTCTGCAAGCTGGTGCAGAAGTCTGTGGGGCGGCTGCTGCTGAATGACTTCTTGGCCACCCCCAACCCTGACACGGCCACCGGCCTCTACAAGGGGCTTCAGCCCTTTCGGTGGGTCCCTGCGCCGTGTCCCCTGTCCCCCAGCCTGGCTGGGGATGTGCCCATGTGGGGTTTGAGCTGGCCTCTCTCTGGGCAGCGGTGTGAAGCTGGAGGACACCTACACCAGCAAGGAGGTGGAGAAGGCGTTCCAGGCGGCCAGCCAGGACATCTTCAACCAGAAGACCAAGCCCTCGCTGCTCCTCTCCTCACGTAACGGCAACATGTACACACCATCCATGTACGGCTGCCTGGCCTCCCTCCTGGCACAGTGAGTCCCCACAAAAGCTGTCTCGGGGTGGTGGGGAGCTCATCTCAGGGAGGGCAGCCCCTGGCTTGGCTGGCTGGGGGCGGCAGGCATAGGCACACACCCTCCCCCTGCCACCTCCAGCAGAGATCTGACACTTTCATTGCATGTAGCCCCTGGCATGGATGCGGCCCATTCCACGCCGCCTCCCTGCCAGCCTTTCCATCTCGGCTCGCTGGAGCTGGGTTGGCACATAAAGCCCTTCTGTTGGTTCTGAGGGATGAAAATCCCTTTGTTGTGCCCAACAGAACGGCTGATCCCACGGTGAAGGAGCCGTGAGAATGGCCTGGCACTGGTGGCATAAAGAAAGCCTCAGCAATGTGGCCCCGATGCCAGCACACCCTGGCCTGCAAAGGGGGCAGGGGGCAGCCCCAAATCCCCTCTAACACCCCTAACCCCTTGCTGCAGGTCCTCAGCACGGGACCTGGCTGGGTCCCGGATCGGTGCCTTCTCCTACGGCTCGGGGCTGGCTGCCAGCATGTTCTCCCTCCGCGTCTCACAGGATGCAGCCCCAGGTGAGCTCCATGGGAAAGGGGGGCTGGGAGGGGAGGGTGGCATGGAGCTGTGGGGCTGGGGCCACCAGCAGCACCATCTCACCCCGGGGGTGCCCACGGCCAGGCTCACCCCTGGACAAGCTGATCTCCAGCCTGGCTGACCTGCCAGCTCGCCTGGATGCCCGCAAGCGCGTGGCCCCGCAGGACTTCGCCGAGATCATGAAGCAGCGGGAGGAAACCCATCACTTAGGTGAGCGGGCCCGGGGGATGTGACACCCCCCCGCTGGGAGCCCACGGCCCTCCTGAGCATGACCACCCTCTCCCCGCAGCCGACCACGCTCCCCATGGCTCCCAGGCAGATCTCTTCCCTGGCACCTGGTACCTGACGCGGGTGGATGCCAAGTACCGCCGGGAATATGCCAGGAAGCCTGTCTAGGGGGGACCAGAGTGGTGAGCTCTGGGGAAGGGGATGCTCTTTCCCACCAGCATCCCTGCTTACCCCCAAATCCGGGGATGGCCTCTGTAGGGGAACCTCACTTTGGATGGCTGGGAAGCGGCCAGCAGCACCTCGGGCCCTGGAGCTGGTGGAGACAACGGCGTTTCCCACAAACACCTCGGTGGCACAAGGGAATAAAGGAGCGGATGAGACGGAGCAGCAGCCTGGCTCTGGCTCCTGGGCATGAGTGGTCCCCTCTCACCCGGGGGCCCTTCCCTCAGCCACAGCAGGGCTGGATCGTGGCCCCTTACGGATCTATCCCATGGGCACCCAGCGTGGCCACCTGTCCTGTTGGACACGTGCCTCAGGACCCCTGATTTCCCCAGGACGGGAGCATGCCCGTACATTTTGTGGGAGCCAAGTAAACCCCAGCTCTGGGGTCTGGGGGTGGGAAGATGCCATTTTCCCTGTGACATCGGCAAATTGAAACATCCCCATGGGAAAACCCAGGGGACAGGAGGGTGCAGGCGATGCTGGGGCTCACAGGAAGGCTCAGCTCCCTTGGAGCACTGCCTGCTCTCTGGGCCACGTCCCCGCATGGGACCATGGCCAGAGGGGACCTTGGCGGGGCTGCAGCAGCTGTGGAGACCTTTGCACCCTTAAGCAAACAGCAGCAGGGCTGGGGGGTGGTGGGGGCCGGAGATTTGGGGAGAGAAGTTTGGAGTCAAGGACAAGGGACCGCACAGACAGGCATCACACACGCTCCCCTTCTGGACCCTTTATTGAGTGTGGGGCCACCCCAAGCCCAGCGTGGGGGCCGGGGGTGGCCGGATGGAATGCTCCCCCAGCTTGGGTGGTGGGGTCCAGGTGCTGCAGCTGTGGGGAGAGCCCCTGCTGGTGGTCAGGGGCTACAGGTGGAGCTGGAAGACCTCCATGGTGCGTGGTTTCAACTCGCTGAGGTCCGACAAAGGGGCTGAGAGCCCGACGACACTCCACTGCTCCCCTGCCACCGTGCTGGAGCTGTGGTAGGACTGGAGCTGGACGCCCACCTTCCCCAGCAGCCCTGGAGAGGAGGAGAGGGGTTAGGGGCCACCGGCTGCCCCCCCCGCCCCAGCACCCAGCAGGGCTCTGCCCATCCCGACACCCTGCAAAAGGTCCACAATGCCATCTCGTCCCCCCACCCCAAGTCTTTTGCTCCACATCCCCCAAACCCCTGCCCAAGCCCCCCCCATCGCCCTGATCCCCGTCTCTTCATGCAGCACCCGCTCCCTCCCTGCTGCAGCAGGGGCCCAGCTCCAGAGTAGAGGCAGGGTCCCCCCAAGGCTGCGCCCCCCCTGCTCGGGGCCGATGCCAGGAGCTCACCGGCAAGCGCGGGCAGAGCACCAGGCTCGGTGGCTTTGGCTCTGTAGATGAGGAGAGGGCCAGCCAGCGGGGCCGGCTGCTTGAAGGTGGCCCCGTTGAGCTCCCGCAGCACCGGGGTGCTGCCCTGCACTGTCCCCGCCACGCGGTGTGGGGTGCCCTGCAGGGACACCTGCAGCAAGCCGGTGCTGCCGTCGGGCTCAGGGGCCACGTGGCCGTGGGTGGTTGTGACCTGCCAGAGAGACGTGGCCGCTCAGTGCCCAGGTCCTGTGCGCAGCGGGGCGGAGGGAGGGGGTGTCTTCAGAGGCACCTCGGGGATGCCTCCCCAGCCTGAGAGCTGCATTAGCAGCCCACGGGGTGACCCCAGGCTCAGACCACTTGGTGGGGAAGGACAGGGTCTGGGTGCACCAGGTTTGGTGTGCAGAGCCACGGGTGCCCACGCACCTTCAGCCCAGCCTCCTGGGCCAGCAGCGGGGCATTCACCAGGGTCACCTCCTTCTGTGTCCCTCCAGCCAGCATGCCTGCAGCCACGGCAGGCGTCAGGTAGCTCCCGGCCTCCTGCAGGGGTGTTCCTGGGGTGCAGGGAGGAGGCAGAAGGTGGGTGGGCCAGCCGCAGAGAGGTCAGCCTGCACTGGACTGGCAAGCTGGGCTGCTCCTTCCACCCACCCACGCATACGCCCATCCTTGCTGCCATCCTCCCACCCACACATCCCTACACCCATCCCTACTCCCACCCACCCACCCATCCATACCCCCGTCCCCCCGCCATCCTCCCATCCCACTGCCAACCACCCTCCTGGCCATCCCTCCTGGCCGCCCTCCCATCCCCGCTCCCACACGCCCATCCCAGCGGGTCCCCGCACACCCTGCTGCATTGCCCACCCATCGGGGTCCTTGCACCCAGGCACAGGGCGCAGCCCCCCAGCTCACCTAGGGTGCAGACCTGCACGCTGCCCTGTGCTTGCTTGCCCTCAGCGTGCAGCAGTGTGCCCAGGGCTCTGGCCAGGGCAATCCAGGGCTTGGTCTGGGGTGCAAAAGCCTTGCTGAGAGCCTGCCCGTTAACCTGCGAGGAAGACCAGGGCAATGAGAACTTGCCAGTGAGCACACAGGGTTTCCCCCAATGTTTTATGGATGGGGAAACTGAGGCATGGAGGTCAGGTGCCCAGCGGGGGGACTCACTGTGCCAGCCAGCCCCTTCCCTGTGGCCATGTCCACGATCTGCATGGCGATCTCCTTGCCGCAGCGGCTCTGTGCCTCGTGTGTGCTGGCACCCAGGTGTGGGCAGCAGATGACGTTGGGGTGGTTCACCAGGTCACGGTCCTTCGGGGGCTCCTGCCGACCCATCCCATCCAGCCATCAGGCCCTGGCACCCACCTGGGAGCCCCAGAGGGGGGCACGTACCCCCCCTCCCTTGCCAGGAGGGAAACGAGGGAGGGCTTTGCTAGGCTGCCCTGGCCTGGCTCGGGCAGAATTACGGTGACGCTGAGACAAAGCCAGGCACAGGGACCCCCGCAGCCCTGCTCACCTGCGTGAAGACATCGAGGGCAGCCCCGCCGCACTGCCCCGACTGCAGCGCCCGCAGCAGCGCACCCTCGTCCACGATGCCGCCACGGGCACAGTTCACCACCTGCACGCCACGGCGGCACTTGGCGAAGGTACTGTCGTTGAGGAGCCCTGCAGAGGGGTGCTGTCAGTACCGGGGCTGCCCCGGTTCTCCTGCAAAGCCCCCCCTGCCAGCGCCCAGCCCATACCCGTGGTGGAGGGCAGCAGTGGGGTGTGCACTGTGATGAAGTCGCAGCGGGGCCAGATCTGCTCCAGTGGCAGCTGCTCCACACCGAAGGCAGCCGAGGCTTCGGGGGTGATGATGGGGTCGTACCCTATGGTCTGAGGCAGCGCGGATGCTCGCTCCTGCAGCCTGGCACCATGCCCATGGCCAGGGCAGGGAGCCTACGCCTCCGCATCGCTCCTCCCTGCCCCAGCTCCTTACCTTCATGCCAAAAGCCTGCATGCGAGTGGCTACCTCCCTGCCGATGCGCCCCAGCCCCAGCACAGCCAGCGTCTTCCCGTTCAGCTCCATGCCCATGTACTAGGGCACAAAGCAGGGAGTGAGCGAGCCCACTCCATGCAGGCACCCGCCGCCCCATCCCGCCCCAGGCACCCACCTCCTACCTTCTTACGGTCCCACTTGCCCTCCTTCATGGAGGCAGCTGCCTGCGGGATCTGCCTAAAAGGGGAGGCCGCAGTCAGCGCATGGGCAGGGGACTGCGGGGCGCGCGGCCACCCCCAGTCCTGCCCTGTGCTCACCTGGCCAAGCAGAGGATCATCCCACAGGTGAGCTCAGCGGCACTGAGGCTGTTCCCAGTGGGTGTGCTGGGGATGGAGAGTGGTGTCACCGGCATGACATCCCCGGGCCGATGGGGTCTGCACCCCGTGAGGATGGAGACCCGCAGAGGGGTGGGTGCCAGAGGTGCGGAGGGCACCCTGCCAAAGCCTCTCCTGCCCCCCCAGGAGCGCAGGCAGGGATGCCCCCGTACTCCTGCCCTTACTTCATGACCAGGACCCCCTTCCTGGTGGCCGCCTCCACGTCCACGTTGTCCACGCCGGTGCCCGCTCTGCCCACCACCTGCAGCCGCTGCGCCGCCTCCAGCACGTCGGCCGTGACTTTGGTGGCCGAGCGGACAATGAGGCCATCGCAATCCTGGGGCGGGGGACACAGACACGGCGCGTGGGACCGGGGCCGGGGCTGGCCCTGCCGGGGTGGTCCCAGAGGGGTGGCGCGTTGGGGACAGGCCGTGGGGCAGTGTGAAACCAGCCGGGCTCTTGCATCAGACGGAAGGCGGGGACCGGCCCCACCGGCCGAGGGGGGTCCGCTGCCAGCCGGGACAGCTGGTCCCCAGCGGCACCCACCCACCCAGGCATCCACCCGTGGGCGCTCACCCGGATCTCCCGCAGCAGCTCCTCCTTGCTCAGGCCGGGCTTCTCCTGCACTCGGAGCCCGCCGGCCTGCAGTATCTCCCGGCAGCAGGGGTCCAGGCTATCGCTGATCAGCACCTTCTGCAGCTTCCCCAGGGCCATGGCGGGCCGGGATGGGACGGGATGGGACGGGACGGGACGGGGATGGAACGGGACGGACCGGGATGCGGAGTCGGCTCCCTCCGCACGCCGCCGGGAGGCTGCTGCTGCCCGGCCGCCGCGCTAAAAGGGCTGCGAGCGGGGCACGTTTTTCGGGCTCATTGGGTCCCGTCTCCATGATCCCACCTCCTTCCCTTCCCCTCCCCGCCCCAGCCCGCCCCCCACCCGCCTCCGGAGGGAGGGAGGAAGTGGGGGGGAGCGGGGCGGGGGCTGTGCCGCAGCCCCACGGAGAGGGGAGGGGATGCCCCGGTAGGATCCCGCTGCCCCCCGGGCCGGGGAGCCACGAAACCGGGGGAAGCGGGTGTAGGGGTGTGTGTGTGTATGTGTGTGTGTGTGTGTGTGTGTCAGCGTGTTCCCACCCCCCGTACCGCCGCCGTGCCTCAGTTTCCCCGCCCCGCACATCGCAGCAAGTGAGGCAGGAGGAGGATGGTGGTGGCGGCCACGGTAGTGCGGGTTGGATCCCCCCCAAAGCTGGGGTCCCGCTGGCAGGGGGGCCTCAGCCCCTGGTGAGCCCAGCCATGCCCTCCCAGCTCACTCAGGAATGGGAGTGCCCCGAACCCCACAGCCCAGAGGTGAGGCAGTGCCATGGCCCCTGCCCGCCCTGACATCGCGCCCGCTGTTGAGCAATGCCCTCGATAAGGGGCTGGGGGCACGGGGCCAGCCCTGGCCACCGGCTCCCAATGACGTGGGGTGCATGAGAGCCACCCAGCAAACGCCCTCCGTGGGGCAAGAGCCACGTGGCTGTGTCCAGTGACCTCGCAGGGGAAAGTGCTGGCCCCCAAGGTGGGACAGCATGGGGAACCCATGGGGCCAGGCACAGCCCCGTATGGTGGATGGCGAGGGATGGAGGGCGTCCCCTCGCTCATGGGACCAAACCCTCGCCGCGCACCTGGACCAGACAGACCTGCCCATGGGTGAGCCAGGATCTGGCCCTTCTTGCCCACTGCTTTCCCTGCACAGGGTCCTGAACGGGACCAAGCCCTTCCCTGTCCTGTGCGTGCCCCAAGCAGCACGGCCGGACCAGACTGTCCTGTGTGAGAGCTGGGGTGGGCCCAGAGGCTGTTAAACCCAAGCGATGGAGGTGCCCTGGCAGGTGGGAGGTGGCCGAGGTGGCTGCCCTTGCCATAGGCAGCATGCCTAAGGTGGGAGAGCCCAGCGCAACGTACACCCTGGCACTGCGTACACCCCAGTGTGATGTACACCCAGGCACTACCTACACCCCGGTGCTACGTACACCGCAGGCACCGCCAGGGAACAATGGTGACGCCAGAGCGGGGAAAGTCCAGGGCAGCTGACACAGGGCAAGAGATGCGGTCAAGGGCAGTGGCTGGTGAAATCCCCAGCGGGGTCCCGAAATGGCCCCTCGGTGCAGATGTGTCACCTGGGGACTGGGACAGGGCTCCCTCTCCACAGCCTCTGTCGTGGTGTGGGCTGGGGGCACCCACACTGTGGGCACCCTGCTGTGGGCCAGGACGTGGCTGGGACACATGCCGTGGCTGAGAGAGGGCTTGGCAGCCCTGCAGCCCTTGGCACAGCCCTGCTGGCGGCATCAGCCTCCTTTAACCAGTAAGACCTTGCTGAAGGGGTGCACTGAGCCAGCATCCCGGCACCCTGCTCCCTGTGCCAGCACCGCCTGGGTTTGCCCAGCACCTCCGTACACCTCCATGGCCACTCTCCCACGCCTGTGGCCCTCTTGTGCAGGGGCCACCAGTGGCCAAACCACCGTGGCAGCGTGTTTGCCATCTTTTCCCTGCTGGCTGGTGCCCTCTTCTGGGGAGCAGCACTGGAGGTACAGCACCTCGGCACCCCAGCACCCCAGCACCGTGGCACCCCAGCATCCCGCCCTCGCCGGGGACTTGCGGTGTGCTGTCTGGGTGGCAGTGCCAGCAGGGATGTCCCCCTCACCCCTGGCTCCCTCTAAGGGAGCCAGCTGGAGTGACTTCAATCTGGTCCCTGCCTGTGTCCCAAGGAAGGACCCCTTGGGTTGGAGGGGACCCCAGAGCCAGCAGGGCCAGCAGGATGGGTGCCCAGGGGACACGGGCTGTGGTGTCTGTCATCCGGGATGGAGTGCAAGTGTTACAGGGACACAGCACCCAGCTGCTGACCCCATTAGCACCAGGGTCCTGGATGGGCTCTGCTTGGGGGGGGTGGTGTGGTGGTGGCATGGGGGACAGCTGGCCAAGGGACTGTGGGTGCAGCAGGGTGGAGAGTGGGGTCAGATACAGTGGGTGAGCACTGGGAGGCGGGGGGTCCCTGCAGAGTGCATGGCACTGCGGGTGGGGATAGGGGCAGCTCTGGGGCTGGGGCATCAAGCAGGGAAAGGAATTAGGGGGGTCAAAGGGGACTGGGGTTATCGGGTTGTCATGGGGAGTGGCAAAGGAGAGGCAAGGGTGGGGAGCCTGGGGGTGTTAGGTTGGGCTGGTTGATGTTCAAGGAGGGTTAGGGTGATGGTGGGGTCAAAGGGCATCAAGGGTTATAGGGATGGCCAGTGGAGGACTAGGAAGTCGTGGAAGATTAGAGAGCAAGTGAGGGTGTTGTGGGGCTGGAAGGGTGCCCGGGGGGCTCGGGGGGCTCTGAGATAACAAAAGGGATTGCAGGTATCAGATTGGGATGGAGGTATCCAAGGAAGTCCCGGGTGGTAGGGGATGATAGAGGACTGAGGGCAACTGGGGTGTCAAGATGGATGGTTGGGGGTGTCACGAGGGATCTTGGCTAACTAGGGGGTCTTTTGAGGTGACTGGGAGGTTGCGGGAGGGGGGGGAGCAGTGAGGGATCAGGGATTGCTCCTGGGAATTGAAGGGTGGGGAAGGATTGGGGCTCAGCCCAGAGGGACTTGGGGGAATGGAGGGGCGGGGCAGGGGGTGGCTGTGGCAGGTGGGACAGGCTGGGTGCTGAGCGAGGGGCCTGGGGCGGCAGGGGTGAGGATGGAGAGAGGGAGCGGGGAGGGGGCGGGGGAGGGAGCGGGAGGGGGTTGGAGGGAGGAAGGGAGCGAGAAAGGACGGCCGGAGGGTCAGAGGGAGGGAAGGAAGGCTGGAGGGAGGCAGCGATGGATGAAGGATGGAGGCAGGGACGAGGAGGAGGCGGGGATGCAGCGGCGGGCGGGGCCGGCCGGTGCCGCAGAGCCGCCTCCCCGGGCGCACGCTGGGGCGGCCCGGCAGCGCCTGCGGAGACCCGCCGGCTCGGCCCGGGGCTGCCGGTGCCCGGCCCGGGGCTGCCGGTGCCCGGCCCGGGGCTGTCCGGCCCGGTGCAGCCCGGCCCGGTGCGGCGGAGACCGGCGCGGCAGGATGCGAGCCCCGCGGCGGCGGTGAGGGGCGCGGCGGTGCGTGCGGGGGCAGCCGCGGGGGCGTGTGTCCGACGGGGGCGCGGGCCGGGGCGCCCTTGTGCCCGGACACGCGTGGGGGCTGCGTGTGCCCGTGCTGGGCTGCGGTGACGCCGCGGCAGGCTGAGGCCCCGGGTACCAGCCGGCCGGGATGCGGCCGGGATGCGGCCGGGATGCGGCCGGGATGCTGCGGGTGCGCGCCCTCGGGGCTGCGTGGGGCCTGACGCTGCCGGTCCCAAGTCCCATCCCGTGGGGCCGTGGGTGTCCCCTGCCGGCTGCTGGGGTCCTGTAGGTTGGTGCTGGTGGCAGGGCTGTGGGCCACCCTGCTTCCAGCCGGACTGGTGGCTCGCTGGGCCCAGCACTGGGCAAGCCCAGGAGGACTGCTGGGCATCTAGGCAGGGGTTTTGGGGTGCTGCCAGTGTGCGGGAAAGGAACAGGGACCCCTGGTCCAGCACCAGGGACACACGGGTGTACTGTCCCTGTGCTGTGAGGACACGGGGCTGGCAGGGCAATGTGTGCGGTGCCAAGCGAGAGGGCAGGAGCTGGAGGGTCCTGCGGGGCTAGGCTGACACTGGCACCAGCACTGGGCTCTCCTCAGGGGGCCGGGCAGGTGGCCTTTGCTGGAAGATGCTGGCCTTGTAGGAAGGGCTGTGGTTCGGGGTGCCGGCATGAGAAGCTTGGTTTGCCCCATCTCTCCGGCCCTGTTTGCATCCTCCCTGATCTTCCCCTGGCTCTGCCCATCCCTAATGCCATCCTGAGCTACTGGCCAGTTTGTCCCAGCACCTGGCCAGGACTGCCGGGCCCCAGGAGCTGCCACGTGTGCAGTGCAGCACCAGGAGCCATCCTCACCAGGAGTGTGGGTAACACCAGCCCCCAGCTCCCCCCCCTCCTGCCGTGCTCAATGGAGACCTTGTTACCGTGCCCTGTGTGCAGACGGTCAGTGGGTGGCTGTGCCGTGTGCCGGGCACACATGCCCAGGCGCACGGGCAGCTGCTGCGGTCATGGCCAGCTGTCCCCTCCCCACCTCCCCTGTGGTGGCACTCAGCCCCTGCTGAAACATTTGGGCCAACGAGTCAGCAGGGAGCTGGGCATCCCTCTCGGCATCCCAGCACCAGCACTGAGCTGCCGTGCTTGCCCTGAAATTGTCCAGCCCTTGCTGCTGCCCCAGACACAGTCACTGTCACCTGGAGTGGCTGTGACTGAGCATGGGGCTGGGGGCTGCCATCTGTCCCCCTGTCCGTCCCTCTGTCCATCTGCGGGATGTGATCCTGCAGCATGAGGAGGTGAGTTGCCATCAGTGTGCTGAGCAGTGCCACCGCTTTGGGGGTGCTCTCCAGTGGGGCAGTGCCCACCCTCACACAGCCCACGTCACCCCTGCGTTCCAACACCTGCCCAGCAGCACCCTGGGGTGCCGGCAGCGACAGGCGGCTGCAGTGGCCCTGGTGCAATGCCATGGAGGTGCTGTGAGTCAGTGGGTGCTCTGAGTCAGGGCTGTGTGACACCGCTGCGTGACACCCCTCGTGCCAGGGCTTGGAGGTACATAGGGGTGGGAAGTGCTGTCTGTGGGGGAGGGGGCCCTGGGGCTGTGCCCCCCTCTGGCTCCACACTGTGCCAGTGGCTCTGCTCTGCACCCCAGGGTGGCATGGTGAGTGTGAAAGGGCTCTTGTTCTCCTGCAGCCCCAGCAGGCTCCCCTTCGCAGCAAACAAATTCCCAGTGTTGGGCACACGGACGGAGAGGGGGGAGCACCGGCCAGCCCAGCTGGCCATGGTGGAGCCTGGGGCTCCTGCAGCACAGCATCCCTGGGCATGGGGCTTCCAGGTCTGGTGTTTGGGGGTGCTGGCTGGCTGACTGGGCTGTGGGAGAGTGCGTGCTCTGCTTGTTCACTCCAGAGCCCATGGCCAGCAACAGCACAGGGCTGGCCCTGACTCAGGGTGGCCCTGAGGAGCCCACATGGCACTTGGAGCCACAGGGGCTGGTCATCCTGCTGTCTGGGTATTACCGCTCTGGGGCCTGCATCTTCAGGGGTGTTGTACCATCTTTGGCAATGCACCTGCTCAGGTGTTGTGCCCCTGGGTGTTACACCTCTTTGGGTATTGTACTGTGCCTCCATGGGTATTATGCCTCTGGGTATCACGTCTCCACAGGTATCAGGCATTTGGCTGTCTGTGCCGCCTTGATTGTTGTGTCTCCGGGTATTATGCTTCTGGGTGTCATGCCTCCTTGGATGTCACGTCACTGGGTACTGTGCTTCTTCGGGTATTTTGCCTTCTGGGATATCATGCCTTGGGGTATCCTGCCACTGGGTACTGTGCTTCCTTGAGTACTGTGCATCTTTTTGCGTGTTGAGTCGGAGTATCTTGGCTTCTTGGATGTTTTGCCTCTGGGTGTCGTACCCCCGGGTATCTGTCCTCCTGGGGTGTCTTGCCTCCTCCAGTGATCGCGCCTCCTTGGATATTGTGCCTCTGGGCATCAGGTCTCCTCATCCACCATCCTTCTGGTTATTGTACCTTTGGGTGCCACTGGGTATCACGCCTGCCCCTGGGTACCGTGCCCCTGGGTACAGTGCCTCTCTCTGGGCACTGTGCCTCCAGGTCCCGTCCTCTGGGTCCCATGCCTCTCAGTGCTGTGCCTGATGCATATATGCGGTGCTCTGGGTATCATGCTGGCTCTGGTGCCTGGCAGGGCGCAAGGCCATGCCTGGCCAGTGCTGGTCTGTTTAAAGCCACCATCCCTCTTTTTCCTTCGGCATGGGTTGTTGCTGCAGGGGCCGTGACACCCTGTGGCTCCCTCCTAGGCAGGTGGTGCGGTGTCCCCTGCCTGCAAGGTGCTGGTGTGGTGTGCCTGGCTCTGGGGACATGGCCCCAGGGCTTCTGCCATGGCCCGTGCCACAGGAATGTGCTGGCCCTGCCCAGCTTTTGGGGCTCAGCCTCATGCATGTGGGCAGGGCACTGTGGCGCAGGGGGCAAGCGCCCACCTCCCTGCTCAGGGGACCCTACCAAAAAGCTGTCGTGCTGAGATTAAAAAAAAAAAAAAAATCGGCTTGTTTTTTTTAAAGGACAAAATAATCTGCTGGATTTTTTTTATTATTTGTGGGTTAAGGTTTTTTTTCCTCTTTCTTTTAAATCATGAAATGACTCACTCTTCTCAGCTGAAAATAAACCTGATGGCGGCTGCGGTGGGGAGCTGTGACAGAGCTGCTGGGGCCAGCCCTGCCTTCGGCAGCCCCTGCTGGCTGCCAGCACCCAGACCCCCTCCCCAGGGCGGGGGGGGGGGGGGGGGCTGCTGCGGGGGGCTCAGGTGGCCCTGCCAGGGCTGCTAATGGGGCTAAAGTGCTCCTAAGGGGGCACCGCCATCTGCACGGCCTCCAGGGCTGTGTGTTTTTGCACTTAGAGCATGTGGCTCCCGGCTGCGGAACACCCGTGTGCCCCCTGAGTGCATGCCTGCATGCCCCATGCACCCAGGGGGGAGCACGGGGGGCGCACACAGGGATGCACAAGGGTTTTGCCTTGCCTGGGGTTTGCCCCCAGCCCCGAGCTGGCTTTTGCATGATGGTTTGGTGTCGGGAGCTCAACTCCGCTGCCCCCCTCAGTGCCTACCAGCCGTTTCCAACACCTCCAGGCTGGGGGAGACACAGCAGGCGCTAGGCAGAGTCTTCTGTAAGATCCCCCCCTGCCCTCCATGGCCTCTCTGGCACAGCAGCTGGGTGGCGCATGGGGGTCCTGGGGGCTGGCCCCCGATGCCGTGCATGACATAGCTGTTTGCTCCTCTTGGCAGGGACCCCCACATCAGTGATGAGCCAGCTGTGCTCCCCAGAGCCAGCCCCATGGCAGGTAAGACACCCTGAGTCCCCCCGGTACCCCACACACCCTGTTCCCATGCCCGATATGTGGGTGCTCAGCACCCTGGCAGCATGCATCACCCTGGTGGATGGCCAGTGGCTCGCTGGAGCAGCCGCTTTGCTCGTCTGACTGCTGCTCCCCCTTGCTCCCCCGCAGCTTCCCAAGATGGGCAGTGGAGTGAGGGTGACAAAGACCCCACACTGACCAAGCTGGAGGGGTCTCATGGCCCCCCAGGTGCTCAAGCGCAGCCTGGCCCCTTGGTGCAAACGTGCCTCCTCCGGAACCTGGAGATGGATGCCCTTGCCCAGACACAGACCCTGCGCGACTTCGAGCAGGTGAGACCATGGGGTGCTGGGACCCTCCCGACAGCACCGCCAGCCCCCGCCCTCAGCACCACTGGGTACTTGCAGGATACATGCCAGATCCCCTGAGTGCACCAGTGGGGTGAGGAGGGCAGGAGGGGGACGCGGGGCAGGCGGCAGTGGGCTGGGGAAAGGGGGCTCAGCCCCCCCGGGCGTCGCGCTCCCCCTCGCCGCCCTCCTGGCTGAGACACGCGGGGGCCGCGGGGGCTCAAGTTTCATCACCCGCCTGTCCCCGTCCTCCCTGCTCCAGCGACTCCTCAAATAGCTCTGGGAAAAAAGTAGGAAAGGGGCCACGGTGGGGCTGGCCGGCGGCGGGAGCTGTGGCAGGCAGGGACCCTGGGCTGTGTCCCTGCGGCGCCATGTGAGGGGTGCCGGGATGTCCCCCCCATGGAGCGCTGGCCATGGCTAACGGGTACCGCACGCTCTCCCAGCACCTCAATGACCTTAAGAAGGAGAATTTCAGCCTCAAGCTCCGCATCTACTTTCTGGAGGAGCGTGTCCAGCAGAAGGGAGAGGGCAGCCGTGATGATGTCTACCGGCGGGTGAGCACCTGTGGGTGACTGGGATGGGTGCCCGATGGGGGCGGGGGTGTCCCTCTCAATGCCCTCTCTTTGCCGGGAGGGGATGGGGCCAGGGGACTGCAGCCAGTGGGGGTGGCAGGGAGGGCATCGGGCACGGCACTGGGGCTGGGGGAGCTGCTGTGAGGGAATTTGCCTCTTGCTGCCCTTGACAGGAGCGGGGAGAGGGGCAGGGAGGGCACCCCCAGCTCAGTGGGGTGCCCAGGGTGGGTGGTGGTGGCGCTTTGTCTACGGACAGATGGAGTGGGTACACCCCATCATAGTGCCAGTGGGCTAAAATACCACCTGTGCCACCCAGTGCCAGGAGCACCCGATACCCTGCCATGGGATGGGGGACCCCCATGCTGCCTCTGATGCGTTCCGGTGGGCAGCGGTGCTGGGGGGTCCAGGCAAGCATGGGGGGATCCTACCCATCGCCCTCCCGCCCCACAGAACATTGAGCTGAAGGTGGAGGTGGAGAGCCTGAAGCGAGAGCTGCAGGAGAAGCAACAAGCCCTAGATAACAAATGGTGAGTGGGGCCAGCCAAGCCCCTCACCCTGGGTGGACGCGGCACCTATGCACTGTCTGCGGTGCTTGCATGGGTGTGGGTGGGGGGGACGGGGGTGTTCTGCCTGCACCCCGTGCAGCGGGCAGCGGAGGACTTTGCAGTGGGGCTGAAGGGGTGTGCAATGGGGCTGGGCACTCGCAGGGCTCCTCTTACAGCCCCGGCGCCAGCCAAAAATAAAGGGCAACACCTGTTTGGTGGGGGAGGACAGCGCCGGGGCCGGGGGCTGGGGGTGTCCCACCGTGGGGCACGGCTGGGCTGGTGGGGGCACAGCAGCCGGGGAACTCCTGGTTTCAGGAGCATGGAGGGACTGCTTCAGTGGTTTGGAGCCTGAGCATGGTCCGGTGTTGCCGGAGGAGCCGTGTCCCCAGGGCAGCAGCGCTGGGAGGATGCAGCACACCCTGCCAGGGGTCCTGCAGAAACAGCACCCACGGCATGGGGGATGCTGGGCTGGGGTCATGGGGGTGGCACAGTTCGCCAAGCCCAGCTGGTTTAGGGTGAGGGGTTTTGCAAAGGGAGGCCATGCCATGCCATGCCATGCCATGCCATGCCATGCCATGCCATGCCATGCCAAGCCATGAGACCCTGCACCCTGCTAAGCCATGCCGTATCATGCTACGCCATGCTGTGCCATCTCATGTGCTGTGCCATAGCACACAGTGCCATGGCATGTGAGATGCCATGCCATGCCATACTGTGCTGTGCCATGCCATGCTGTGCCTGGCAGGGTGGCCACGGAAAACCAGACAACCCGCAGCCAGGCAGCACTCCAGCAGCAGTATGAGGAGCAGCAGCGGGAGTCGGAGCACGTCTATGAGCTCCTGGAGAACAAGATCCAGCTCCTGCAGGAGGTGAGCCTGGGGGTGGTGGGAGCTGGGGGGGGGCAGAGACTGGTGCCTGGGGGCTTACTCCACTGCCGTGCAGGAGGCCAGGCTGGCACGGAATGAGGCTGAGCAGGCCACGGCACTAGCCAGAACTGAGGCGGAGCGGTGCCGGGAGCTGGCAGAGAAGCTGAAGGAAGCTGCGAGGACAAAGGATGAGGACAGGAGTGATGACGGCTGCAGTGCCATGGCCCAGAGGTGTGTGCCCAGGATCCGTCTCCTCTATGCCGCCAGCCTGTGCCCTGTGCCGGTCCTCGGAGGCTGCTGAGGGGCTGTGCTGTGCAGGGCTGGAGGGCTGTGGGCATCCAGGGGGGTGGAGGGGTCACCCCAAGGGGAGAGAGCTGGGCTGTGGGGAAGGGGGAGCAGCCCTGAGGCTGTTCTGCTTTGCCTCAGAGATTGCCCCCGCCAGCTGTCCCCAGGGCCGTCCCAGTCCCTGAGCATCCACTGCCCTTCCCTCCATCTCAGGAGGATCTGCGAGCTGACCCAAGAGCTTGCCGCCAGCAACCAGCTTGTGGAAACGCTGTCAGCCGAGAAGCGTGAACTGCAGCAGCGCCTGGAGGAGCCCCCAGCCGTGGGGGCACAGGTGGGTGCGCAGGCATGGGGGGACCCCAGCCCAACACCCCGGGGAGGAGCGCACCCACCCAGGGCTCAGCTGGCAGTTGTCATCACTGTCCCCTGCTGGGACATGTCCAGCCTGGCAGTGCTGGGTGTTTGCACAGCTGGGTGCTGGGGGGCAGGGGGCCAGGGGGACCCGGTGGGCAGTGTCGGGGGGAGAGGCCACCAGCCTGCACCGTCCTTCAGTGGGTGCCACTGGTGCCTGCGTCCGTCTGCCATTTAAATCCCAGGGTCTTAAAATACCCCTGGCAGCCCGGCACGGTGCCAGGCGGGATTTCGGGGTTACAAGGGATCAGAGCAGCGTGTCCCTGGCAGACGCACAGCTCTGTGCTGCGCCTTGGTGGCACAGCACTGTGCCCAGCAGCTGTGGCCATCACTGTGTGAGCTGTGCACACAGTGGTCTCGCAGGGGGACCCCGGTGTGTGCCCATGGGTTGGCACGGGGCGCTACACAGGTACTGATGTATGGGTGCTGGTGGCCTTGAGCCATGGGGTGTGGGCCCCCCCAGCTGGCGCTGGGCACTGGGACTGGACACTGGCATTGGCACTGGGACATGGCACCGGCACTGAGGACCTGGCACTGGGATAGATGCTGACACTGGGGACAGGCACTTGAGACATGGTGCTGGCACTAGGGACAGGCACTGGGACAGGCATTGGCACTGGGGACAGGCAGTGGGACATGGTGCTGGCACTGGGGACCTGGCTCTGGGATAGACACTGGGTCATGGTGCTGGCACTGGGGACAGGCACTGGGAGAGGCACTGGCACTGGGGCTGGGCACAGGGACGTGGTGCCGGCACTGGGGACCTGGCACTGGGATAGGCACTAGCACTGGAGACAGACACTGGGACATAGTGCTGGCACTGGAGACAGACACTGGGACATGGTGCTGGCACTGGGGACAGGGACTGGGGTAGGCAGTGGCACTGGGGACCTGGCACTGGGGACAGGCACTGGGAGAGGCACTGGCGCTGGTGCTGGGCACTGGGACATGGTGCTGGCACGAGGTACCAGCACTAGGACAGGCAGTGGCACTGGGGACAGGAACTGAGACATGTTGCTGGCACTGGAGACAGGCAACTGGGACATGGTGCTGGCACTGGGATAGGCAGTGGCACTGGGGACAGGAGCTGAGACATGTTGCTGACACTGGAGACAGGCAACTGGGACATGGTGCTGGCACTGGGATAGGCAGTGGCACTGGGGACAGGAACTGAGACATGTTGCTGACACTGGAGACAGGCACTAGAGTCATGGTGCTGGCACTGGGGACAGGCACTGGCGCTGGGGACAGGCACTGGGAGAAGTGCTGGCACTGGGGCTGGGCACTGGGAGAGGTGTTTTCACTGGGAGTGGTGCTGGGCATGGTGCTGGCACTGGGCACAGGCGCTGGCACTGGGGCTGGGCACTGGGACATGGTGCTGGCACGGCAGCCAGGCACTGGGAGAGGCGCTGGCGCTGGCGCTGGGCACTGCCACTGGGGCTGGTCCCCGGCCCCGCACGGTCACCGCGGCTGTCACGGTCACGGCCGGTGGCGCGGCCGCAGCGCCAGCCCCGCGCATGCGCGACACTCGCCCGTAGCGACTACAAGCCCCGGCCGGCGGCGCGGCGGGCGCGTGCGTGGAGCTGCCCGCCGCCATCTTGAAATCTGAGCCACAAGCCGCCCGCCGCCGTGGCAGGAGCATCCCCGGCGGGGCAGGGGGGCAGCCCGGGTGAGGGGCAGCCCCGGGGTGGGGCAGCTGTGAGAAGGGGGGACAGGGGCAGCTGTGAGGAGAGGAGGGGGCAGGGGCAGCTGTGAGGAGAGAGGGGGTGCAGCTGTGAGGAGAGAGGGGGTGCAGCTGTGAGGAGGGGGGGGCAGCTGTGAGGAGAGGAGGGGAGGGGGGCAGCTGTGAGGAGAGAGGGGGGGCAGCTGTGAGGAGAGGAGGGGAGGGCGGCTCTGAGGAGAGGAGGGGAGGGGGGCAGCTGTGAGGAGAGGAGGGGAGGGGGGCAGCTGTGAGGGGAGGTGCAGCTGTGAGGAGGGGGGGTGGGAGGCAGTGTGGGGACAGCCAGGAGAAGGGGGGAGGCCCAGGTGTGGCTGGGCTGAGATGTGAAGGAGATGTCTTAGGGTGGGATGTTTCTGTAGGACTAGGAGTCCTGGTGTGTCACCCCCCTCAAAAGCGGGGGGCTTGGTGGGGTGAGAAGTGCTGGTGGGCCCAGGGCTTGAGGGAGCTGTGCCCCAGGAGATGAGCCTAGTGAGTGGTGGAGGCCTCAGGAGGGTCTCTTGAGAGCCCCCAGAAATAGGTTTGGGTGCTGGGAGGGAGGGAAGATGAAGGAAACCTGCCGGATCTGTGCTCGGGAGCTGTGCGGCAACCAGCGGCGATGGATCTTCCACACAGCGGCCAAGCTGAACCTCCAGGTGCTGCTCTCCCATGTCCTGGGCAGGGAGCTGTGCCGGGATGGCAAATCCGAGTTCGCTTGCAGCAAGTGTGCCTTCATGCTGGACCGCATCTACAGGTTCGATACTGTCATTGCGCGCATCGAGGCCCTCTCCATCGAGCGCCTGCAGAAACTGCTACTGGAGAAAGATCGCCTCAAGTTCTGCATTGCAAGCATGTACCGCAGGAACAATGAAGACTCTAGCACAGATGACAGAGCTGGGGATGGGACTGTGGACCTTTCTAACCTGCCTGATGTACGGTATGCTGCCCTCCTTCAGGAGGATTTTGCTTATTCTGGATATGAATATTGGGCGGATCAAGATGAGCACAGCCTGGAGCCACACAGCTGCCATGCTTCAGAAGGAGCAAGTAACCGCCCACGGCGTTGCCGTGGCTGTGCTGCGCTGCGGGTGGCTGATGCTGACTATGAAGCAATTTGCAAAGTGCCACGAAAAGTGGCCAGAAGCATCTCCTGCGGGCTCTCCAGCCGGTGGTCAGCCAGCATGGGCAATGAGGAATCATCAGTGTGTGACGCGGCGGAGTCCACCAGCGCCAGAGTGCCTGTGGATGGGGAGAGCATGGAGGAAGGCACGCCTGCATCCTCTGTCGAGTCCCTGGACACAACTGTGGAGGCCAGCCCCCCACAGCAGAAGGATGAAGATGCAGATAAGGGAGTGAAGGGGAATGGGAAATGTGACGATTTCTCAGATGAGCGCATGACCCCAAACTCTTCGCTGAGCGGGAACAGGCTGGAGCTGGCCCTCAGTTTGATCAAGGCTTTGGACTACAAACCCCTTCAGAGCCCCCGAGGCAGCAGGCTACCTATTCCTGTGAAGTCCAGCTTGCCCCCTCCCAAGCTGAGCCGCGACTTGGCAGATGGCAGCACTTCTGCTGGCTTAGCGTGTGCTAGTTCTGTCTTCCTGAACGCAGACAGAAAATCCTTTTCCAGAGCCCCTTTGGGTCTTCCCCTGGAGATTTCTGAACTTCAGGAGCTGTGGGATGACCTCTGTGAGGATTATATGCCGCTGCGGGTGCAGGTAGAGGTCATTGTGCTGCCATTCAGTTGGGCAGTGTCCCTGTGGCTTGATGCTGAGCCCACTAGGGATTCTTCTGTGCTGAGATAATGCAGATAGCTGCTGAACCCAGGACTAAGAATAGGCAGCTCTGTCCTTTTTAGGTGTGCTGCCTCTCTCCTCTGTCATTCTCCTGTCATCTGTTTCCTCCTTGTGTTCTGGGAAATTAACCTCCTCCCCCCAGCTCCCACCCCCCACCCCTTCATCAGCTCTCCTTGTCAACGCAGCCTGCTGGATGGGTCTGAGCTCTTCGTGTCCTTTGTCATTTTTCTGCTGAGAAAACACTAGTTTCACTTCAGCTTTCTCTTTAAAGTCAGTATGCCTTTTACCCACAACCAAAGGGAGCATTTTAAGCTTCTGGGCATGTGTTTTCCAGCAAACTTGTTTTCTTTGTGCCTGGGTAATGGTTTGGTGTCAGAATGCCTGCCTCCAGAGCCCTGCCTCTGCAGATCAGGTCTCCAACCTGCCTAACATGCAGATCTGCACAGGGATCTGTGGCGCGTGCCCTGAGGAAAAGGTGTTTTCCTCGTAGGTGGATTTGTGCCAAAGGATGACTTCAGGGTTGGTATTCTAGATAATTGGTTTATTTTCTGATCCTTTGAAAAGATTCATCAATTAGTGGCAGGTGTTGCTGAGGTGATGAAAGCTCCAGCTTTCGTGGGACTTCCTGGTGCTGTTACCTGCCTTGATAGTAGTCCTCCTGTCGTTCTGGATTGCTTCTGTTTTGCTGGCCTTAATGAAATCTTCATTAGTATGCAGTCAAAAAGCTGAACGTGTAACTCCTTTACCATTTTCCTTAATGAATAGAAGGCCTCAGTCAGCTTCAATTCAGGAATATCCATGTCAGCCTAATTGCGTTCCCATTAGCAGCCTTAGTGCTGTCTAATGCTGTAGCTAGCCTGCGGGATTAGAAAAATGCTTGTTTATTACTATGGCAACTGTGGCTGTGCTGAATTACGCTTCCAGCGCTGCTTGCTGTCTGGTCCACATGGGCGTTTCCCAGAGCTTTCCCCATAAAAGCCTGCTCAGAAATGTTGCCAGGGAGGAACTTAGAAAAACTAATTTTCATCAGGTGCACAAAGGTGTCATGATGGCAGCCAGCAGCTGAAGATGTGAAGTGGGACATTGATGCTGTTCCTGTAGTCTGTGTTGCTTGCTACTAATTTTCACTGTCAGCTACATGTTTGCAGTATGAAAATAAGCTTTCTCTTAACAGAACACGGGCACAATCAACGTGGCACATTCATGGCTTGGCTTTGTGTCATGCATCGCCATCCTCGTCTGGGAACTGCATCTGAGGAGTTTCTCCAGCCTCTGCCGTCTGACAGTCCCAGCCAGGAATTCATCCTGGGGGACTTTTTTACTGCCATGGCAGCAGCAGTTGTGGTCTTCGGTGCAGATTCTGGCAGAGGGGGGAAAGGACTTAATCCTTTGGATGACTTTAACAGCAAAAATGAGACGTCAGATGCAGCTAGTAGACTAAATGGTTCTTGTATAAATTATTTTTCTTTCTCTTCGTACAAGCAATGCTCTTTCTAAAAGGCAGGTGCTGCTTTCCAGTGATTTTAGTAATGTGGAAGGAATATATAGGATATGTGGGACCACAGGTCCCTTACTGCTTTTGGGAAACTGCAGTTCCTTAAATTTACTGCTGTAAGCTACAATGACTGAGAGCAATCTGATGTTGGGGTGTGTGACCTTGTAGGTACTGTCGTCTTGGATGTTTTATTGAACCAACAATTATTCCCCTTCAGCACTGCAGCCCCAGGAACATGCCACCAAACCAGACTTTTGTCAGACACAGTCGCAGCTGCCTGTGGTGCCATGCTGGCAGTGAGGGAAGCATTGCCCCTACTGACAGCTGGGCTTTCACCCACTGTTCTGGGCAGATCACAGCTTGGCAGGCTTAGATGCTGCTGTGATTATTTTTCTTATTTTTTAAAGGAGTGTTCTGTCTAGGTTAGTGTGTGTTAGTGTGACACTGCGGGAGCTGTACTCGGGAGAGGTTCAGTAAAATGGTGACGCAGAAAAAACTGCTGGGGGAGCCGTGCCCTCGATATGGCTGCAGGGAAGCGCAAGGGAGGGAGCTTGGGCTTTGGAACTTTGGACTCTGGAACTGGCTCTGCCTTTCCCCTCCCTGCTCTTAGCTCTTTGCAGGCTTTCTACTTTTTTTTTTTTCTTTGGAATGTGCAAATTGTGAGGAAAGGTGATTTTTTTTCTTCCCTCGCTTTTTTTTTTATTTTATTTTTTCCCCCCCATCAACCTTATTTCAAAATAGCTACTGTGTGACAGATTCCAGCAGCTCTCCCTGTCTGATCCAAAGCCTTCTGGCTGGGCAGATTTGAAATTACTTGCTATGACTGTTCAAGTTTTCACTAATATCTTAACAAAACATCAGGGTAAGGGGATTCATTGCTTCTTTATGTGAGAGGTGATGCGCAGGCCTGGGGGAGCTCCCCTGTGCTGCCTGTCTCTCCCAGAAACAGCGTTTCTGTGACTGCTGAAGATGAGGATTCAGCCTGATAGGGCTAATCAGAGTTGGCTGTTGTTCTTCCTGTGCTGCGCTGCCTGGAGCTGGTGCTCTGGTGTGCGCTCTGAAAAGCTCTGCCATGTTCTTGCAGCTTCTGTGCTTGCCAGAGCTCTCGCTTAAGACAGAAACCAGTAGAATCAATCTCATATTGCTGATGATATTCAGAAATACTTAATGAGTCCTGTTAGGGCTGGGGTGGGTGTCTGGGCTTGGTCACTGCTCTGAGGAGTTAACAACTCACTAGGCAGGAGGTAGCAAAATAGTAAGAAGGGATGACAAGGGATTAGTGTGTGCTCAGCCTGGCAGACCATGTGTCAGAATGTAGGCCATTTGCATTCTCAATAAATGGGTATGTGTGATGGAAAAAAAAATCTAAGCAATGGCACTGAATTTGCTACGGTTTGTGCACTTGGGAAGGAGGGGAGGTGTCAGGGATGTGGCTTGGGTGTGGGGAGCAGATCAGTCATCAGCCTGCAGACAGTGGTTAGAGCCAGACAAGCTGCTGGGCTCAGATTAGGGAAGTGAGGGGAGACAGGGAGTCCAGCCAGAGTCTTGGGGCCGCAGGGCACTTCTGGCAGGTCAGGCAGAGAGCTGTCGGGTGCCAGCCTGCCACCCAGGTGAAAGGAGACACAGGCAGCATGATGTTTTGGAGACAGAAAAGCACAGTGGGGCATGCTTAAGCCCAGGCTGCAAGGTCTTTGAAGGCTGACAGCTGAATAGAAGCAGCCAGTGCAAGACTCGAGCCATTTCTCTCTTTCTTTCACTCTTTCTCCCTCCTCACCAGGATGTGCAGGTTGAACATCAACAGCCGGCTCCAGGTGACCCTGCAGCAGAGGAGCATGTGTCTGATCTGTGTGCTGCAGAGCTGCAGGGCAAAATCCAGCAATTTGAAGCTGCCAACAAGGTATTTCTTCATGATCAGCAAATTCAATGCCTAGTGAACCTGATTTAGTTAGTGCTGGAGGGTGCCTCTTAGCCTGGCCGGAGGCAGGCTTTGGCATCTCTATTCCAGCAGGGGTGTGTGCTGACACAAGATTCTCAGGGCTGGTATCTGCCAGCTTGAGTTAAAAACATTTTTTTTCTGCAACTGGGCTGTGTAAATTTTCCATATTTTTGCAAACCATTATTTTGGAAGAACTTCCCACTTGCCTGGTGAGCCTTCAGGGAGCTGGTGATGGAGAGAGGCAGCACAGGACTCTTTTCCTGTCTCTTGGATTTGCATGGGCTGAGCCTGGTGCAGGAGGGAATGGCACCTGCCTTTGAGACAGCTGCTGCCTTTTTCCAAGCAGTAAGGGAGATAAGCGCAGAGCGGGTCCTGCTTTCATTTTGATTTAAAGGCTTTGTTAGGAAAGAAATGTGCATCTGAGTTGTCTTGGGGCAGATCAAATGTAGCATGTGTTGCGAGGGGTAGATGTTCTTAGTTATGTCCTTGAACTCTAAGGTAAATTATACCCACTGGGAAAACAAGAGAGGTTAAATGAGAAAAAACATCCTGTACCTGAGCTAAGAGGTTTGAAGTGATTGATAGTAATCAAGCTCTTTTGTGCTATAAAAGTACCTGGCAACTTTTGGAGTTCTGTAAGTAATAGCAACAACAGTGGGTGAGGTTCTGGGGTCTCTTTGTGCGCATTGCTAGGCTCTTCAATCATCTTTTAGGTACTGAACTCTAACACATATGCAGGACATAACAAGTTGATTATATAATTTCCAATTGCCTTGACGGAAAGACATCGATGGGATGGGATCTTTATTTGAATCTCGGGACAGCTGTTGAAGCTGCCTGGGCCACAAAGGTTGACAGGGCCAAGAACCAGTAAATGCAGTTGGAAGTGTTTAAACAGGTTAGGGGGAGTGTCTCCTGGAGAAGAGATAACAGGGCAGGTGTGTGATTTAATGAGCAACAAGAGGAAATCATGTGGCAGCACCAACTCCTTAAGAAACTGAGGCTTGAGTAAGTTCCGAGAAAGTTGTATGTCATCCAAGGCAAAGAATGCCAACAGGCAGCATGTTTAGAAATACTAACAAGTAGTTGCTTCAATGCACGACGTGCACTGCATCATGAACATTATGGTGAAAGCAGAGAACTGTCCTAGAACTGTTGGAGGTGGTAGTCTTTTTAAGGTGAAAATGTCAAAGGCAAAAGTTTCTTAGGTTGTATACCAGCCATAGAGACCAGTGAGATGTTCCCCTTTGCTCTGCAGCTGTGCTGTTGGCATGCTGGCACTGGTTAGACTCTGTTGTGCTGAAACCGAAGTTGAGGCTAAATAAGCCACTGATCTGATCAAATGTAGAATTATCTAGACCAGCAGCTGCTGCAAGAGTGCCTGGGTGGTTGGAGGCAGTAAGAGAAGGGGCTGGAAGAACACTGTAAATTTGCAGCTGCAGTGCTCTGGAGGACCTCAGAAACAAAGGGGACAGTTTTTAGAATGTGTAGCTTTTCCATATTGATTTTTTTTCCCAGATCTCTTAGGAGGTTTTTGGGTTGAAGCAGCCGCTTTCCTCTTCAGGGAACAAAACCAAATGATAGAAACTGGGAAGGCCACTGGGCAGTCCAAGCAAGACTCCTGGAGTATGTGGGCGACAGTAGGATATGTGAACCCAAGCCTGGAACCTCTGCCCTGCACGTGGGCTGCATTGGAGGGACCAGAATCACTGGATCAGTGGTGTGGAGGGACTGAAGGCTTTGTTTTTACTCACTGGTCTCCACCTAGCTCAAACAATATTTACAGGCTCTAGAGGGAGTCATGGTGATCTTGATCTGGTGAACACCTTGGCAGTGTGGACTTGAGCAAGGAATGAGGGAGTCCTAAGGTTGTTTATGTAGAGCATTAGGCAGGATTAAAAAGCCAACATATTTCTGTCTTCAGTTGTTACAGGAAAAGCTGAGTGAATTGAGTTTTGAATTAAAATCTGCCCAAGAAACATCGCAGATGCAAGATCTTACAATCCAGAATCTGAATGAGGCCCTGAAGAGCAAAGAGAGTAAGGTAATAGTTTTGGGTGGACAGGGTGGTGGTAACCAAAAGAGGAAAGTGTGCTAGCCCTGTAGGCAGTGACTGGAAGGGAATGCTTAAGCTGTTGCTGGGCATCCTGAATCTCATTAAATTAGTTCTTGTGAAACTCTTTCATGCGATGCCGACATGTCATAATCCATGCTGGAGGCTTGGGATCGGAGTGTTTGCACTTGGTTTGGCAATGACTGACTGGGCTTCCTATCCTTTGACTTGTAGACAGAAGAGCTGTACCGTATCATTGAAGGGCAGAATGAGACGATGGCCAAGCTACGGGACAAGTTACACAGAAGCCATCTGGGACAGTTGCAGGTATGTCCCTGGAAAGCCTCAAATACATGAGGTTTTTTTCTGCAGGGATCCTGATTTTTAAATCCCTCTTGTGAAGTGAATCTTTCAGTTTCTCTGCTTGCTGCTTTTGTTAGGTGTCAGAGAACCTACTCTCATCCCAGGAGCAGCAAATGTCACTGCTGGATCTTCAGAACACACTTTTCTGCACCAAGCTGGAGATGCAGAAACTGAAAAGAGCTCAGCACCAGAAGGAGCATCAACTGGCTGAAGCCAGGAGAGCAACCCAGCTCCTAGAGACCATGGTGCATGAGGAAGAGCAGCAGAAAGAGGCAACCTGGAAACACAACCAGGTATGACAAGCACTTAGCCTGGAAGTCGCTGGTTTACATGACTTAAGAAGCACTGATGTAGTCAGTACTCTGCTGTCGTTCAACATTTCTGCCTACATCAGTCTAGGCACACTTGGCTAACCCCTTGTCACATGTGGCAGGGAGAATGCTCCAGCCTCCTTAGCTTCATGTCTGAGGATTTAGAATCAGCAGAGACACTTGATAGTGGGTACGTTGTCACTTGTCTGTCTTTGGCTGGTGCAAATGTCCCATCTCTTTGCAGTGTTACAAAATTAATGCCCACCGCTGCACAGGTTAGCTGTGATTGACTGTAAAGCTCTGCCTGTGGCCAGAGCAAGGGGTTTAGATGGATGGATGCCCCGAGAAATGAATTCAAACTTGATCACCGTGGAAGTGTGTGTTTTGAGATGTGAAAGCTGTAATATTACAGAGCATTTTGAGTTGTTCCTGCAGTTCTTGTTGCTCTTGGCTTCTTCAGATTGACCTGCTCCTTACAGGTCTGTCGAGGACTGACTGCCAAGATATATGCTTTTTTTCCCTTGCAGGAGCTGCGTGCTGTGGTGCAGCAGCTAGAGACAGAGCTGCAGGACAAGGCTCAGCAGCTCCAGACAGTGGAGTGGGAGAAATGCCGTGAGCTGCAGGCCCAGGAGCAGTGTTTTCAGCATTTGAATCAGCAGCTGGCTCGCAAGGAACAGCTTCTGCAGGTGAGATGCAGAAAGATTCAAGTTGAGCATAACTAGCCAGGGCCCCTACTCCTCCTTTGGTATTTGGCAATGCAAAAGTCAGTCTGTGGCTTTCATGCATGCCCTTTAAAGAAGGGAAGGAAAGAGATGCTTCTGGGCTCCCAAGATGAGGAAGAACGCACAGGTATCAGAGTGCATCAGCCCACAGCAATGTCTGGTGGGGCCTGGCATGTGCTAGTCAACCAGCCCCAGCTGCTGAGACTCCACCACCCTTTAATGTGTGGGGTAGAGCAAGTGCAGGGTGGATGTAGTTAGCCCTGGTTCTCCTGTGCTGCTGTCTGGGGGGTTTCTGGACTGACAGTTGTACTAGTGGCATGTGTGTGACCTCTAGGAATCGAGGGAGCTTCTGCAGTGCCAGCAAAGCTTTGACAAGAGCCCTGCAGCCATGAATGCCATGCTGGAGAAACTGCAGCAGCGAGTCAGCGACAGGGACGCTGCTCTGGAGGTGAGCACAGTCTGTGGTGATGCCTCAGTTTTCCCTGATGCTCAGCCACTGGGCTACCGTCAGTGGTGCAGCCCTAGGCTGATGCCAGGGGTGACCAGGTCTTCCCCATGCTCTTCATGGCTCAGCCTTCCAGAGGAGCTCTCTGAAAGGGAGAAACGAGGTGCGTGGTGGGCTGCAGAGCCCTACTAACCCATTCTGAGCAGTGGCCCCTTCTCACCCTAGCGAGCAGTAGATGAGAAGTTCTGTGCCCTGGAGAAGAAGGAGCAAGAGCTGCAACAGCTCCGTCTCTCAATAAGGGAGCGTGGAAGTGACCTGGAGAGACTGCGCAATGTCCTGTCCAGCAACGAGGCCACCATTCACGTGAGTGCTTGTACCTGGGCATGCGGAGTCCAGCCTGGCTGTGGTGTGGTGTGAGACAAACCTTCCTGTCAATGCTCTGGTTGTCACTGGCAAGAGCAGCTGCAGGGCGCTGGCCTCCCTCTGGCCCTGTGTGTGGGGTGAGTTCCTGGGTCACTTGTGTTTCTGGGCTGGGTGTAGAGGTGAGTGTGGTATCTGGAGAGGGCAGGGGTGAATCTACGGGGCTCCACTAGCAGGAGAGACTGGTGCTTCTGGTTCTGCTTAATTCAGGATAAAGTCTCTGTCTCTGATTGAGCTGCTTCTGTTGTGGTCCCCAGAGCCTGGAGAGCCTCCTGAAAGCCAAAACCCTGGAACTAGAACAGGTCTCTGCAACCTGCCAAAACCTCCGCTGGCTCAAAGAGGAGATCGAGGCCAAATCCTGCAGCAGGCAGAAGGAACAGGAGGGGATCATCCAGCAGCTGCAGACCTGCCTGCATGACAGGAACAAGGAAGTGGAGGTAAGGCCTTAGCTTGACTTCGTGAGCCTTTAGCCAGCGTGTCTGCAGAGAGAGTGGTCCCAAACCAGAGCCTCCTGGCTGCCTGCCTCTGAGGATGGTCCTTGTGCCTGTGCCTTGGAAGCTGTCTGCTTTTGGCACTTGTAAATACCTGTGCTTACCGAGATGCTGCTCTCTCAGCTACACCCAGGCCAAAGAACTGTTCATCCTTGAAGAATTTGCAGTTTGGTGGTAGCGACGTGTCTCCATCTCTCCTTTCCTCCCCCTTGTCCAGGAGCTTACAGCAACTCTGCTGTGCAAGCTGGGCCCAGGACAGAGTGAGGTAGCAGAGAAGCTGTGCTTGCGTCTCCAGCACAAGGAGAAAATGCTGCAAGATCTCCTCAGTGACAGGAACCGTCAGACTATGGAACATGATGCTGAAATCCGGGAGCTGCTGCAGGCTGTGAGCACCAAGGAGCAGCAGAGCAGAGTGAGCTGCGTGCAGTGCCGCAGTGGGGAGGCTGGGGTGGATGGCACTGCCTTGCATTAAGCAAATAGAAGCTGCTCTCTAGCTGCTGTTGGTGTAGCATGGCGAACTGCCGAGTGCTGAAGAAGCATGTGAGATGCCATGAGCCATTTCTAAGTTGTTCTCAACCCATCACGTGGGAGCAGTTACAAAGCAGCAGCTCTTGTAGTGGTGTTCAGGTATCGGGTCCCTGTTGTTAAGTGGACTGGGTGGGGGTTTTGTGTGTGATGGGGAAGGAGGTGCAGATGCTCCTGGGCTTGGGGCAGCAGAGGGGTTGTGGGAGAGTTGCTACTTCATGTGGGTGTTGCCAGACCAGAAGGGAAGACTGAGCTGTTTCTTGTGCAGCGCAGAAGTCTGAGGAAGCTCTGCTTATTGCTTCTTAACTTACACGTTAGTCACACTAGTGCATGATCCTGGGCATGTAAATGTCACTTAGAGCCACAGTTCCTACTCTTGCACACTGGGTGCAGTTTCAGTGTTACTCAAGATACCTTGCATTGAGTTTTCTTTGTTAGAGAGGGGGCTAAAAGGCAAGGCAGTGCCTCCTCCTCATTGCCTGTCCTCTGCCTTTCTCCTCTCCTGAATGGAGTGAGAGAGTCCAAGGAGCTTGCTCCTGTGTAGGTAGAGGGGTTGCACCTTGCTGCAGCTCTCTCACAAGTAGAGGTGGGAGTGGAGCTGCTGAGTGGCCAGGAGCAGTAGCTCCCAGGCTGGTTTGCAGAGCACTTCTAGTCTCAAGTGGCAGATAAATATTGAGATGATTTCCCTTAGTCTCTCAGGAAGGTGAGGATGCCCCTGGTCACAGCCCTGCCTTCCCTTATTTTTACTGCTCAATCAGGCGGCTGCACAGAAGATGGCACATGCTTTGGCTGAAAGGAGCTGCGAGTTACAACTATTGCGCCAGCATATGTTGGGGAAGGAGCCTGTCGGGATGCAGTCAGTTGGTGCCAGGCTGTTGAAGCAGGACAAACAGCCTGTACAAGTAAGAATCATGCCCTGTGTTTCTCTGCCTGTGGCCTCGGGGTTCCAGAGAGAACTGATTGCCACAGAAGGAAATGGGAGAGAGTGGAACACCACAGAGAATGATAGAAATGAAAGTTGGATTAGGGGAGAGACTTCCTATAGGAGGAAGAGAAGAAACTGAGGAGCAGAAATGCTGCCTGGGTGTTCTGATCTTGATTCCACCAGCCTTTGTCACTCAGTGTCTCCTTTCATTTTGATCAGGCAATATTTGAGTCCTTAGGGCACGTGAGAGTATGAAAGAAATCCCCCCTCTGACCTTCCAGTGTTGACCCGGTCCTTCCTTGGGCTGGGCTGCCTTGCTGTATTGTAATCCCTCCCTGACATTGTCACATTCTGGAGGGGACAAGAGAGCTAATTTTAGGTCCCACAAATTCTTGGCAGAGCCTGCTGGCTGTTTGCTGTCTCTTCTACAATTGGAGTTGGTATTTTTAAAGCAGCTTTGCTAAAAACCCCTTTGAGGCTGAACACAACTCCAAGGCTGCATATGCCACAATCTTACTTGAGCAGCTGTTAATGGTTTATTGGTGAGCTGACATATTGGATGTTTTTAAGCAGCTGTAAACAGGTTGCTTGTTTCTATTCCCAGGATCAAAGGGAGCTCTAGAGACTTCCAGGGATTTGTATATGGGCCAAGGTCTGTGTTTTCCTTCCTGCATGGTCCCTGTGGGCCACATCATTGGATAAAGATGTAGGTCTTTGTGAAGTGAAGGATGGGCTTGCTGCAGTTGAGTGAACCCTGTTTAATCCTTACTATGAAGACACTTGCTGCCAGCAACCTCCGAGTGCCCAGCCCAATAAAAGAAGACCAGTGTCCACACTTAAACCTTCTGGGTTGGATGCAATTCACTTGTCCCTGCTGACTGGATACACACCAGTTTTGATTGGTTTCTCACATGTTATAGGTGTCAAAAAAGCAGCCATCAATTCCAGAACTCTGGGGAAGCTGCAGTTGCTAGGTTCCTCAAAGGTGCAAACCTGGAAGCTTTTGTATTTTTAGGGAGTACTGCAAAGAGCTTGTGGAGCTACAGTCATTGCTGGACCCCCACAGGGAGAGAGCATCTGCAGGACAGAGGGAGGTGAGTGTGGTGACAGCTTATTTCAAGGTCCCCAAACACAACCAGAGCTCTTTGCTGTGGGGGAGACATGGTTACATGAAACTGTGGGAGACTAAAGAGCTTTGAGCACGAGTGAGTATTTTGAAATGAAGCTGTACCTCCCCTTTGGGTGATGGTTCCAGAGATGTCTGGGGATGGGAGTATGGGAAAGAGAAAGGCTGGTGTCACGTTTGAGGTGAGGTACTTCTACTCCAGAGCTGATGCTGTTCAGTGAAGGGGTTTTGATTTTATGCTTCAAGCTGGGCTGAGACAAGTACAACTGGCTTGGGTTTTGCCTTGGAGCCAGGACACCTGAACTTTGCCAGGGGTGGGACAGCAGGCCTGGGATGTTGCTGTTGCTTTGGACTGCTATTTAAGGATCAACCAGGGAAGAAGAGTGTTTACTAAGAGGCAGTGTGATGGTGAGAGAGCACAAGCATCATGGACCTATCTTGCCAGAGGGATTCTGCCTGGATCTAGAGTCATAACTGACACACAGTATCCATGCAGTAACCAGACTGTCTTTGCAGTTATGATGTCAGCAGCAGAACTGGAGAAGGATCTTGTTAATGCCAGGGAGGAGCTGGAGCTGATGGCAAAGAAGGAAAGGGAAAGCAGGGTGAGCTTGTGATGAAGCCTGTGCTGATCTCAGCTGATCGTTGCTTACAGGAGACCATTGGGCTGCCCCTCACTGGAGGTTTTGGACACCCCTATTGTGAGGAGGGGTCTCTCCAGTGAGAGGTGTGGCGTAGCAGCTGGCAGTGGGGTGTTGTTTTTCTGAAGTCTCTCACAGACTTCTTTTCCTTCCCTAGCGGGAGCTCACTGCTCTCCAGTCTGTCATAGCCACACAGGAAGAAGAGCTGCAGGTGCAGGCCTCAGATATAGAGGCCTTGACCAGGACCGTCCAGATCAAAGAGGACCTCATCAAGGTGAGAGAATGTGCTATGCTTGGTCAGTTCCACCTGGGAGAGCTTCAGAGGTGTCTTTTCTGTGCACACACCCCCCCCCCCCCCCCCCCCCCCCCCATCCTCAGAGTAATGTGGGTGGCTGTCCGTGAGTGATATTGCTGCTGGTTTGCCTACAGCCCTCTGCATTACTTTGGCCAGAAGGCAAAGGCCCCAAAGCCCCAGAGTGTTGTTATTTGGCTTTTTGCTCCTTGTGTACCAAACACCAGTTCTCTTGAGAGTCCTTTAAACAGAGTGCATTGTGTCTTTTCTCAGTTCTTGCTCCAGGCTGTTGTCTGTGCCTAATACACTCTGGGTGCTTTGACATTTCTTTCTTAGGAGACCTGGGTCTTTGCAAACACTGGAAACTTTTGGCAGTTGCATTCCAAGGAGGTTTATGAAGGTCCAGCTGTCCTTGTTACTGATCTCTTCTTCACTGAGCTCTCCTGCTGTTGGTTTTCAGGATCTGCAGATGCAGCTTGTGGATCCTGAAGAAATTCCAGTCGTGGAAAGGCTGACACAAGAAGTACTGGTGCTTCGGGAGAAAGTGGCCATAGCAGAGTCACGAGGACAGGAGGCTACTGGAAACAGAAGGCAGCAGGTAGTGTGCCATGCGGCGGCAGCCTTTGGTGTGTTTATGTTTCTGCTGGTGCTCAGTGATGAGGCTTTGTTTTTGGCATTTGGATGTGCTTGTTCTTGGAAGCTGGCTGCTTATGATAGAGGGAATACAGAGCAGAGGATTACTTTCCTTTAGGACTTGTCTCAAGGGCAGAGTCTTTTGGGAGTCCAGGGATGACACTGATCAACCTCACCTGGGCACAAGCAAGAGAGGAAGGAAGTCCTGATTTCTGTGGGGCAGCCAGATTTAAGTGTTGCATCTTGTCTTTTCTCTCCAACCAGTTGTTACTGACGCTGGAAGGACTGGTGGCTGAAAGGAATCGGTTAAATGAGGCTCTTCAGGCAGAGAGGCAGCTCTGCAGCAGCCTGGTAAAGTTTCACATGCACCCAGACAGGTAAGCAAGGCTGCCTTGGCTCTGTGCTGCCCTGCTTGGCTGCTGGGACAAGCATGGGTGGTCCGGTGGGGCAGTTCCTGAAGCAGTGATTATTTTGCAAGTCAGAGGGCCCTCAGTGGGAAAGAGGGAGTCTAGGCAAAGAGTCAGACAAATGTGGCTTTGGGAATCCAAGTTTTGGGCTGCCTTCTTCCCTTGAAGAGTCTGCAGTGGCCAGCTTTAAACGCTATGTAAACTTCCCCCAACTGCCACCTCTTGTTCAGGTCTTGGCATTGTCATCTCTGTTCCCTGGCTTATCCCTTCCCGGCTCAGTTTCCCACCCACACTTGGGCACCTTTCAGAGGCTGCTGTCAAATTCCCAACCTACTGTTGAGTTGATAAGGATCTATGTAAGTACTCCTGGCAGTTGTCCCCAGCACAGCATGGCCTGCATTCTCTGTCCTCTGCACTAATCCCCTGCCCTTCATGGGGCTGCAGCCTCTGGGATATTTGAGCTACCTGATAGCAAGAGAGCACGTAAGTGGAGTGCTTGGGTAAGTACTGAAGAACAGCTGTACCTAGGAGTCCCCTACTCCTGGTGGGCTGGAGCCTTTTTTGGAGGATGGCTGTGCTCTGGGGAGGTTTAGGGGTGAGGCAAGAGGTGGCCAAGCTGCCTGGGGAGCATGCAGGGCCTGTGCCTGGAGTACGTAGCAGCCTCAGATGGAGGGGCCGGTTTGGTGTGTGCTTGCTGCAGCCTGTCTAACCCTCTTCCCTTTCATGCGGCGTTTCCGCTTAGCGCTGCGAGAGACCACACTCTGCAGGTGGAGCTGGAGGGGGTCCGCAAGCTCCGGGGACAGCTGGAAGAAGCTCTTGGAAGAAGCTTGGAGTTTTTGAACAGGCTGGAGACACAGGACGCCATAGGAGGTGGGGAACAGGAGCGTGTGAGAGTCCTACCCCAGCATGCCTTCTGAGCACTGGCGCTCACCCACCTGCCGTGGAAACGTTCACTAACTGAGTGAGCCTGTCTCACTGACTCTGGGAGGGTTGTTTTGGTACTTAGTAATGGTATGATAGAAGTGGTGCAGGGCTATTTTGTTTTATTTTTGAGCTGCTTTGGAAATGGTGATCAGTGCAATCCACCTGTGTTTCATGTATGTTCCTGTCTGACCCACCCTGGTGGCCACTGATGTATTTGCACATTCAAATCATTCCATTTTAGTTGATTTCCCTCTATCTCCCTTCTCCTTCCATCCCCATGGGGCAAATAAAGATTCCCTTTCTCCAAAGGAAACACCAGATGTTCTCTATCATCTCCCAAGTGCACGAGTATAAGTTTTTGTATTCCCTCACCATTTTTCTTACCCAATGACATCCCCCTCTTGGGTTGATGGTGGCTGGCCCAAAAGGAGATGATGTATATGGAAAAGTGGGTTCCAGAGCCAGAGAATTTGAGAAGGGCTGCAAGGCCTGGTGGCACTTGCCTGGGGCTTCTTACACAAGTGGTGAGTGTAGAACCAATGATTTATTTTATGCTTAAACTAAATCCTGCTCCATTATTAATGACTTTATGGACTCCACCCGCCAGGCTGTCTCAGCCTAGCTTGCAAGTGCCTTCAAGGGAAAGCTTCTTCCTCTTTAACAGGGTGTTCGGAGTGGCTGAGACCTGTCCCTGCTCCCAGGGTCTGGGCTGAGTCTGCTCCCTCACTTGTGTGCACACATCTCTCTCACAGGCCTCACGTGCCCCTTGGGCAATGGGCAGGGCCCTGTTTCTGCTTTGCTGAGGACAGTCCCACTTGGCACCACTGCATACCTTTTCTAGGGTGCCTTTCACCCCCTCTGGGAGCGTTGGGACTGGTGTGAGAGCTGAAAAACAATAGCAACAGCTTCCTGATGACCAGCACTTCCCATGCACAGCAGGCTATGGATCAGCTGCCTCATATTTGATCGCTTCCTAAGGTGGCAGGAGCAAATTTTATATCTCTGAGCATCTGTTCCTGCTTGCTGGGGAAGTTGAACTCGGAGCAGGTGGAGCAGAAGAGCTCCATCAGCGCTGGGCTGTGCCACCTGGACCTATGACTACTCTGTTGTGCATCCTGTGACTGCTTCACATGGCACCACCTATCCCGTGCCTCACATCCGTGCTGAGGTCTTCTCTTTCCTGCCTCAGACAGGGGTAGGAGGCAGCGCAGCTTTCCCTTCACACACAGCAGGCCAGCACTGCTTCTCTGAGTCCACACCCAGCTGTGTGGTGAGTTCACCAGTTCTCATGTGGCCGGAAGGGACACAGCTGGTGGCTGCTGGGCAGCTCTGGTACTTGTTTAGCTTTTCCTTCCTTGTGTTACATCTCGTTCCCTTCCTCTCACTCCTGTGTGTAGCACCATCTTTCTCCTGCCTCTCACTTCGTAGGAGCCTTTGCGTCCTCGTCCTTATCTTTCCACCTTCCCTTCTCCATCCCGGCTCTGATCCCCAGCTGGCTTCCTGGTCTCTTGGGTACCGTGGAGCCCAGGCATGGCACGAGGGAAGTCTTGGCTGGTGCTCCAGCAGCTCCCATCTCTTCTTGTGTGTGTGTTCTGCTGCAGATCTGTCCCTGGCCTCTGCTAGCATCACTGCTCTGAAGTGCCCCGTAGAGGAGCGTTATCCTAGGCTGAGGCAATCCCAGCTTTTCTGCTCTGTTCTCAAGGGCATCCCTTCATCCCTGCTAGCCCTGGCTGTGCACTCCTCTGCCCCACAGGAGGATCAGCCTGAGCATCCCATGCCTGAGAGCACCCTCTGCCAAACTGCAGTGCTTTGTGCTGTCTTGTAGCTCTTTGTGGAGGTCTCTCCTTCCGTCTTCTCTCCGGTTCCCTGGCGATCTTTTTTTTTCCTTCCCTTCTTCCCAGCAGTGTGAAGACTTCCAGTGCAGCCAGCACACCTGGGTGTCCGGTGTCTGTGAGCCATGTGCGATTTGCAAGCCATGCAACCGATTTTCTTTGCCTGCAGGCTAGGTGTGAAAGACAGAGGAGTCCGTGAAAAATACTGCTGGGGTTGCACCCCTTGGTCTGCTTTGTTGGTAATACACAGAGAGCTGAGCAGCCCTTTTCCCATGGGATTTGCACCCTGGTGTGCTCCTGTTGCAATGGAAGGTTCAAGCACTTGGTGAACAGCAGCCAGGGCACAGTCTGCCCGATGTGCGCACTCCTCTGCTGCCCCAGCACCAGCTTCCTCTCCTTTCCCTGGTTTTTTGGCTGTTTTGGTTTTGTTTCTTCCCTCCCTCCCCTCTCCTCCTTGAGATTTGCGCTTCCTTTTTTCCACCTTAGTCCTGGCACGCTGGGAGCTATGCAGAGCTGTGGGTGATGGGGACAAGTGGGGTGCTGTGTCCTGGTACAAGAGGTGGTTCTCCCCTGCCCCAGGGCAGCTGTGCTGGCTGTGAGCCCCCAGCCCCTGGGCTCTCAGCCACAGGTCACGGTGACCTAGCCTGAGGAGCCACGTGCATGTGGCCCTCGCCCTCCCAGCAAAGCCTGCAGCTGAGGGTCTGCATCCCCTCACTCTTCAGGGCCCTGCAGGCACTGAGCCGTAGCCCTAGATCGTTTGTCACCTGGCAGGTTGTGTCCCCAGGGGCTCACAGGGCTGTGCTTTGGCTACGCTGAATGCCACCCGTGGGAGCTGCTGCTTTGCTGGGTTGCTGCTGCTGTTTCCAGCTGCCTCAGCATTTCGTTCCCAGCACAGCACTTCTCCGTGATGGCTGTCCTTGCTCCCTGGGGCACGGCTGCTTCGGAGAACAGGCTCCCCCGTGCAAGGTGATGCCTGCCTAGGCTTAGTGCTGAGGTGCCCATGATTTTTGCAGCCTCCTGGCGGTTGCTCGTCACAAGTGGGTCCCCTGAGCATGCCACCATCTGTGTGCTGTGCCAACACCCTGCCCTGCTGCAAGGCATGCTCCTGGCTGAGCCTTGACTCCTTCCCAGGAGCTGTGTGCTTCCCTGCTGGCTTCTTCAGCAGCAATGTTTGGCCTCTCTCCTACCAGGATTTACCTGCTTTCCCCTGCTCCATGTTCAGCTTTGCCTGGCAGCTCCAGACCTGACAGTGATGGGTTTGGCCATGGGCAAAGCAGCCGCATCTCCTGTGGGGCACAAGCAGCAGTGAAACCTGGCCCCCTGCACAGTTCCAGGGGGTGGTCCTGGGCCCTGTCCAAGCTCCCCTCTCCCTGGAGAGAAGGTGGATTGGGGGTACACCCATGTCCCAGCCCTGGCAGTCTGAGCCTCCACAGAGCAGGCAGGGCCCTGTGGCTGCGCGGGAGCAAGGCCGCCCAAACGAGGGCTGCAAGTCCTCTCCCGGGGCCCTGCACCAGGGGGCCGGGAGCAGAGCTGTGGCCAAGCAGAAGAGTGTGCCCTCAGCTCGGTGGGGCAGGCTGGGCCCACATCCCCTGTGCGCTGTGGTATGGGACACAAGTGTCCCTTTAGCTCCACTGCAGCCCTGCCAAGGCCGGCATGGGGCTTGCGATGAGCCCAGTGCCACGTGTGACAGTAGGGTTTGGGTGATGGGGGCAGGGTGGCTGTTAGTGCCCCCCCTGGGCTGCCCCCACCTGGGTGGGTGATCAGGGGGCGTGCACCCCCACGCTGCTGCCGGGTTGGGGCAGTGCCAGTGAGGCTCCCTGATGCAGTGCACGCTGCTTCTGTTGCTTGTGGCTTGTGAAGTGGCAACAGGGTGGGTGCACATGTGTTGGGGCAGCAAGCACGAAGTGGCGTGAAGGCAGAGATGTGGATGGAGCAGATGTGTCCCTGGGGCTGTCCGCTCCCTTGGTGCAGGGCCACCTCAGGGTGCTGGCTTAGAGCTCCAGCATGCGGGGGAGGGGCATTGGCAGGGAGCAGGGACAGTGGGGAGAGCTCAGTCCTGCTGGGAGCCACCCAGCACCAAGCATGTATGAGAGCAGGCGCCTGCCCCCCGGCTGCCCACAGTGACCACAGGCATCATCATGTAGGAGGGGACAGAGGCAGTGCTGCCATTGCCACTGCTTTGAGCATCTTCTTGTGCTGTGCTGTCCCCTAGGTCAGGCCACAGGTACAGATGCTGATGATGCCAGCAGCACCTTTACCTACAGCATCAAGGAGGAGGCAGCCCATGGTGTGGCAACCCAGCACGTGAGTCAGGGCAGCATGGCACTGGGAACAGGAGTGGCACAGCTGGGCACTGTGCCACTGACAAACTGTGTCCTAGCCCCTTCGGAAATGTGCCTGGCACCCTCTGTCTTTGTCCCTCTAGAGCAGCCCCCAGGCCCCTAAGGAAAACAGGGGCACTGAAAGAACCCTGATGGGGAGCACAGCACCCACCGTGCCAGAGCAGATGCTGCAGGCAGAAAAGGAGCTGCAGGAGATGAAGGTGCAGCTGGAGAAAGCCGGCTTCTCCTCTGTCTCCCAGATCAGGCAAGAGCCCTGGGACACCAGAGCCAGTGGGTAGCCGTGGCTCGAGGGGGTATCCTGCGTCCTGGCTGCTGCCTGCCCTTCACAGTGCCTTGTACCCCCAGGGAGGTGATGCTGAGCCTGTGCCTGGAGAACACAGAGTTGAAGGAGCAGATTTACGAAGCCACGTCGCTGCTAGAGAGTGCGGAGCAGGAGGAGGCTGACATGGGCATCCCTCTGGCCCCCAAGTTCCACCAGCTACAGCAGAAGAGCTGCAATGCCCTTGCAGACCACCTGGCTGGGAGCAGTGGGGATGGCCAGTGGGTTCTGGCAGAGAGGGGAGCTGTGCCCGGCAAATGGCCGGTGCTGGAGGTACAGTGCCAGGGTGGCGTGCTCAAGACACCCTACCCTGGTACCCTGGGTGGAGGGGAGAGGAGCTGCGTACGTGCCTTGGACACAGGGGTCTGGGATGGGGCTGGAAACGGGGAGCTGACACCCCATCTCCCCTCTGGCAGGCGAAGGGTACAGTTCCCGGCAGAGCCTGGTCGGGGCTGGTCAAAGAGCTGTGCTCCCAGGTGGCGCAGGGCCAAAGGCAGTGCCAGGAGCTGCAGGACAAGCTCGCCGCCTCAAAGGCCATGTTGCAGGCACAAGCTGAGCAGCTGGAGAAGTACCACGTCCTGCTCTGTGAGTTAAAACCCTGGGTGGGATGGTGGGGTCGGGGTGGGGGGTGTCTGCGCCAGCCTGGCATGCCCTGCGTGCCGTGCGCACGAGGCAGGGTGGTGAATCCTGTCCTGAGGGGGACCCTGAGCTGACGGGGCTGCCCAGCAGGTGAACCCCACACACGGCAGCTCAGCAAGCAAGTGCAGGTAGACTTCCAGGACCTGGGTTACGAGACATGCGGGCGAAGTGAGACCGAGGCCGACCGGGATGAGGCCACTAGCCCTGGTAAGGAGAGCTGAGGCTTTGGGGACCCCTGTGCCTTGCCCGCCTGGCATGAAGAAGTGACACTGTGCCCTGTCCCCTTTGCAGAATGTGAGGAGCTGGAGGCCCCATTCCAGCCAGGGATGCCTAGGGCAGGCAAGGCTGCCCAGAAGACCATGGCCCCCGCAGATGTGGTGGCCCTGCACCAGCACATCCAGGACCGTAAGGCACAGTTGCCTAATGCCAACAAGGTGACCCAGAGCCTGCAGCGCCGTACCCGTTCTGTCTCTGTCACCAGTGGCTACACCTCAGGTGCCGAGCAGCCCCCGCTGGGTCCCACAGCGCTGGCCTCCCCGGCCCACAGCCTCACTGACGAGGACGAGGGCTGGCAGTCAGACAGCCACAGCACCCTCTGCCCATCTGACCTGCGGGCACACCACAGCTGGCAGCAGCTGGAGCACCGCATCTTCCCCCTCAAGGCACAGCTGTCTGCAACCAAGCCTGAGCAGCTGCAATCTGCGACTCAGTCATGGTATGGCCCTGGGGATTGGGACTAGACAGGGGGCCATGGGGGTCTCCAGGATGTGCCCAAGGGGGGCAGCTGTTTGTTGCGTGCTTTCCTTGTAGCTAGGTTCCTGGGGCATTGGCACAGTGGGGCAGAGCCCCAGTGGTAGATACTGGACAGACTCCCCCCATGGCACCCCATCCCTGCCATGCTCTCTGGCTGGGTCTGGAAGCCCTGTGAACCTCCTGCTTGCCCATCCCTTCTAGGAATTACCACCGGCTGATCCAAGCACAGGCTCGGGATCTCTGCCACCTGCGGCAGACGCTGCGGGAGGGCCACAGGATGAGCCACAGCCTAGCCCAGCACCTGCACCATGCCCTGCGGTCCTTTGAGGACCTCCTTCATGGCACCGACATTGACTACTATCTGGGCCAAGGCTTTCGGGAGCAGCTAGACCAGGGCAGGCAGCTGTCAGAGAGGCTCAGCAAGAAGCTGGGCACCAGTAAGTACCTTTTGGGGAGGGCACTGGGGCTGGACATCATGGGGCACGGTGTGCCAGGAAGGGGTGCTTCAATGGGTGCTGTGAAGAGCTGCGGCTATTTGGACACCATGTGCTGTGTGGGCTACCTGCTTCAAGCTGGGATATCCTGTCCTGCTATGGCTGTTGGGGAGTGGGCAGCCTGGGGCATGGAGACGTTAACCGGTTCCTCCTGGCTTATTTTTTCAGGAGATCGAGCATATGGGAAGGATAAAACCAGCCATGAACTCCTGACGCTGAGGTACCTGTTCCTAGAAAGTGCTTGGGGGCTCTGTGTGGGGACACTGGGGGTTATCACTGCTCTGGGAGTGGGGGTCTGGGTCCCCTTGGGCTCTCTGCTCTAGGTGGATGCCCTGGGGCTGCCACTGCTCTGGGGATGGGGAGCCCCAAGCTTGGGCTGGGCACCCTGTGGCTCCAGGCAGCCTTGCAGCACAGGTGGGATGTGGTGTGTCATGCCGGAGCGTGCACAGCACAGCAGGGAGGAGCTGTGGAATGGGGGTCACCCTGCCCTGCCAGCCCTGAGGATGGGCCACCTCTGCAGGCTCAGCCAGGAACTCCAGGAGAAGGAGAAGGTGACTGAGAACCCGGAGGTGAAACTGCGGGAGCACTGTGAATCCCCTGGCAGCAACCGCCCACCCTCTGAGTTATCCTGCTCTGTCACCAGTTCCTCCTTCATATCTGAGGGGCTGGAGGCCCGCTCTGACGGGGATGAAGCCAGTGAGTGCAGCCAGTGCAGCCAGTGCCCTGAGGAGCCTGTCCGGCTTGCAGGTACCATGGGGTGCCTGCGGTGGCCTGCAAGCATGGGCTGGGGACATGCAGCCCCTCTGTGGTGTGTGGGTCGCTGCAGCAGTAGATGGCCATCAGAGCTGGGCAGGGGCTGCCTGTGTGGCGCTGTGCCCCAGTGCCAACCTGGGGGGTGAGCACACAGCACCTGGGGCTGCAAGGGATCATCTCGGGGGGCCCTGCCATGGTACCACAGCCCTGCGAGGCTGGGACCTGACTGGCCTTTTGTGGGCTGTCCCATCCCACAGTGTCTCCAGATGTGGGGACTCGTGTGCCAGCATCCCCAGTGCCCATGGGGAGGAGGGGTCCCTGCCAGGCTGAGCCAGAGCTGTGCTAGCATCTCTCTCCATCTCTCTCCTGTCTCTAGGCCTCTGCTTTGACTCCTTGTCCAAACCTGTTAGTGCCCCCCTGCCTCCTCTGGCTTCCCAGCTGCCCCCCTTCCTGCTTGCTGGGTGCCCCACTCCCGCAGCCCCCCCACTCCTGGGCTGCTGTGGGACCCCTGTCTACTCCCTGGCTGACGTGCAGCAGGAGCTGCAGGTGCTCCAGAGGCAGCTGGGAGAAAGTGAGCATGTGCCTCTGGCGTGGGGCTGGTCCTGCCTGCCCCGCATGCTCTGCTGTGCTGCATGGCCCCCCACCCTCTCCCACTTGCCTGTCTTGCCCTGGCCTTTCTCCTGCTTGGGGCTACTGCTTTGAGGTTGGGTCCTATCACTCTGGCTGGGGGACGATGGGGACATGTGGCTGTCATGTAGAGAGGACCTGGTGGGTGGGATGGATGCAGCCTGAGGTAGCACTAGCCCGTGGCGTGGACACTTGCACATCCTAGGGCCTCTGGGAAAGGGCTGGTGTGGTTAGTTGTATAGGAGGAGCGGGGCTGAGACCCCTCAACTCATGTCACGTAATCAGCAAGCCCTGGCAGAGCCCCTGCTCTTCAGGGGGAACAGGTTTGACTGGGGCAGGAGGTCAGCAATAGGGGGTGACTGTGGGGGGACGCCGGGCTGCACTGTTGGGCAGAGCGAGAAGTGGGCAAAAAGCATGTGGCAGGAGCATGTTACCCCCCGTTCCTCCTCCCTGCTCTCCTCCTCCTCACCGCTTTGCCCTGTGTGTGCAGGCCTGACGCTGCCCGTGGCACCAGTGAAGCCCACAGCTCCACCGGGCTCCTTAGGAGAGGGCAGCAAAGCCCCAGCGTTGCTCAACCGACACGGTGCGCTGCAGAGCCTGGCTGGGATCCCCAGGGCCACTGACACCCGTGCCCGCTGCGGTGTGCCTGCTCCCGGCCAGCCGCTTTGCAGGGCCCTGCCATCGGGTTACCCCGCCAGCCAAAAGCTAACAGGTAAGGGCTGTGTTGGAGAGCAGGGGGGCACCCTGCCTGGGTGTGAGGGGACAGGGAGGAGACTTGGTACCACAGTGGCTGTGGGACATGGCTCTAGTGTGGGGCAGGATAGAGGGTGGCACGAGGCAGGTGGCGCAGCCATCTCCCTGCCCTGAGCCACCTCCCCGGCTGTGGCAGGGGCCGACCTGCTGGAGGAACACTTGGTGGAGATCCGCAGCCTGCGCCAGCGCCTCGAGGAGTCCATCTGCACCCATGACCGGCTCCAGGAGCAACTTGAGCGCCGCCTGGCCTCCACCAGCAAGGCCACCGGTACAGTGCCGCACTGAGGCCAGGGCTGCTGGGGGGGGCAGGCTTTGCACGCCCCCTTGCACAGGGAGGGTGCTCACCCTGTGCGTGGCGGCATGCTGGGGAGAGAGACTCGGCACCACTCCCCCTCTGCAGGGCTGCCCAGCGACATCCATGCCCAGACACGGGAGCTGAGGCTGCAGCTGAGCAGCGAGAACCAGGCTCTGAGTGAGGACAACCGGACTCTGAGGCTTCAGCGCGACCACCTCTCCCAAGGTGGGGCTGCACCACCAGCACCCTGGGTCTGAGTCCCAGAGGGTGCTGGCTGAGCGGGGTGGCAGTGACACCTCCATGCTCTCTGTCCCCAGAGCTAGCGCAGGTGCAGGAGGCGTTCCTGACTGCCTGCGCCCGGGCACGGGAAGCTGAAGCAGAGCTGGACCAGAGGCACAGGAATCAGCAGAAGCTGGTGGATGAGCTCACCGAGTACCAAAAGAGTGTCCGCCGGCTCCGGGATGAGCAGCGCTCTTTGCAGGAGAAAAACAACAGGTAAGCTTCAGGGCACTGGGGCTTTGGGGCCAGCAGGGCTGGGTGGCATGGCTGGCACCGTACCCATGTGTCACCTCTCTGCAGGCTGCAGCACAGAGTGATGCTCCAGCAGCAGCAGTGTGAGGAGCACTGCCGGCTCCTGCAGACCACGCGCACGGAGCTGCACGTCTGTGAGAGCCTCCCTGGCCCCTCTGCTGAGGCCCACGCAGGTACGGGACCCGCATCCAGTGCCCCCAGCCCCGGCCGCCTGCCCCGGCCCTTCTGCCCAGCTCCTGGTCTTGGGAGGCCTGGCCCCTCTGCAACGCTTGGGCGGTCCCAAGCACCTCGCCTGTTGTGGCAGCAGGAGTGACATGGGGGCCCTGCTGGCAGGCGGAGAGGGAGGGCAGGAGCGCAGCAGCCCCAGGCACAGAGCCACACCTGTCCGCAGGGGCTCACATGCTTCTTGTTCCAGGCTGCTTCCCGTCTCCTCCGGTGCGGGATGTTGGCACAAGTCTAGCAGCTCCCCACTTCTCCCCACTGCCCTCTGACATGTTGGCGGCCCAGCGGATAGCCGGTGGGTACTGGAGCCTGCCCACCTCTGTGCCTCAGGGGCTGCTGAGACCTGACAAAGTTGTGGCAGCACCCTTGCTGAGCAGGGGTGGTGAGCCCAGGGCAGAGCCAAGCCCCCGGGATGGGATTGGGACAGCCATGGGGGGAGCAGGCAGTGGTTCTCACCGAGCCCTGCTTGTTCCCTAGAGCCACGTGGGGCAGACCCACTGGCAAAGAAGAGCAAGGAACCGACACAGGCTCACGTTGTTGCCTGCCCTAACACCTACCGGGCCCTGGAGCAGCGCATCCTGAAGGGGAAAGGGCTGGCCCATGAGCTGATGTCTCTCATGCACCCAGCGACCAGGCTGCCCAGCTGCCCGCTGCCGGGAAAGGAGGTAAAGCATGGGCAGGATGGGGCTGGCGGCAGCTGGGGGCCAGACTCTCTGTGGACCATGCATCAAGCCGCTCCTCAGCCCAATACTCGCCCCGAGGCCTGCAGGGCTGGCAAGCGGCTGGTAGCTTCCAGCCCGGGGGCTGCTGCTGGCATTGCCCTGCTGTGTCGGGCTGGGCACGGCGAGTCCCCGGGTGCGGCAGGATACAGGTGCCACGGCAGCACCCCACTCCTGCACCCTTCTCCCGCAGGTCCTGGGGTGGTCAGGCATGGGGCACCTCTGCAGCAGTGCCAGCACCCTGCACAGCATCCTGGAGGAGTGCACATCTCTCCTCACTGCCTTCTGGAGCACCGTGCTGCCCGTCAGCCCTGCCCAGCACCAGGACAAGGTAAGGACAGGGCGGGGTGGGGTGCTGCAGGGGCCGGGGGGGGCGGCTGCTCACTGCTCATCACGCTCGTCTTGTCCCAGGAACAGGCGCTACAGGGTGAGATTGCGACGCTGCAGGCCCGGCTTGCTGAGCGGGAGGATGCTCTGCAGAGCATGGCCCATCAGCTGCAGAGTACAGCCCAGCTCAAGGACAAGATGGAGCAGTTTATCGTGACCCACTGTACGTGGCCTGGGTGGCATCCTGCTGCGGGGTGGCACCGCCAAGCTGGGCTGGTCCCCATGCGCGTGGGGTGGCTCCACAGCACAGGGACCTCACCGACCCCCTCTCTCTCCCTCACAGTGACCAGGACCCACAATATGCTGCGCAAGGCCAGGACAAACCTGGAGGTGAGTTCGCCCTGGCACTCGGCGGCGCATGATAGGGGCAGGTGCCCCTCCCCTGGGGAACCCTGATGCCCTGGGGATGGGCACAGATAGCAGATACCCCTCTGCCCTGGGGCAGAGTGGTGGGCAGCAGGGTGCTGAGGGGTCAGCTGGGTGCATGTGCTGGGGGGAACACAGCGACCCATTTTCTTCAACTGTCCCCAGGGCACGGCAGCCACCTGGTGCAGGCCCGACGTGGCAGCACTCCCTCTTGCTGCCACTCGCCAGGTGAAGGCCCAGCAGGCCCTGCCCGTCTCGTGAGCACCGGGCACGAAGCGATGCCCGCTGCGGCCCAGCAGCATTTCACACCCCCTCACCCTAGAACTTGGTCCCAGTTGTAACCCTGCTACCTACCCGTCCCTGCTCGTGTCTGTATATGTATATAGATAGGTATAGCGGAGCTGCGTTCTGGGGGCTCCCCGGGCACGTCAGGGCCCCGGTGCGGGAGGAAGATGTAAGAAATGCCATGTTCTGTTCAGGAGTTGTAAGTTCCTAATAAAGGTCTACTTTGGGTTGTGTTTCTGCCACGCTCATCTCTTGCAGCTCTCTGTGCCCCGCTCCCCAAGGTACCCCCAGTGCAGGGTGCCGTACGCACTGGCTGGCCCCCGTGGGGATGGGCGCTGAGCCCCACCCCAGCACCCCAAGGGCAGCTCTGCACCCCACTAGGTGCTCCCTCTCCTTCTCTCCGGGGTCCCCCTCCAACACCAAGCCAGCAGCATGGAGAACAATAAATACTGTAATAAATAGAGAAAACCCTGTCACATGGCACTGCTCCGGCAGCAGGTGGTGCGGCCGGGGACCGGGGGCAGCTGCTCTGCTCCGCTCTCCCCAGGCCCCCTCCAGCGTGGGTGTGCGCAGGTGCCCCTCCGGCTGTGGCAAATCCTGCCGATGCTGGGGACGGGGCGCGCGGTCCTTGTCGGTGCTGTCCCAGTGGCAGGTAAGCGTGGCTGCGTCCGGCTGTACCCTCCCTCCTGCTGGCTCAGTGCTGAACCTGGCAGAGGGCCGGGGCTGCAGCCAGAGCCCAGCGCCCTCCTCCAAGCTGGGGAGCCCCACAGCCAGGGCTGCGGGACGTGGGGCAGGCTGGGGTGCCCCAGAGCCCCTGGGGATCAAGGTGGCCTTGGAGATTCATCAATAGCACAGCAACCTTCGGCAAGCAGGACATGGTCCTGGAGGCCTGGGCTGGGGGCAGTGCCAGGACCTTGTAGGCCAGAGAAGAAGGGCAGGGTGAAGCCGTTTCCGTGCTGGGCACAAGGAAAGGCTATTCTGGTGAGCGTCCAAGTGGCCCCCAGACTCACAGAAGCCAAGGGGAGCTGTAGTTGGGCGGAAACCAAGGGTTAAATCAAACCACACCAGTAGGATGGGGCCCGTGTCCCTGCCAGGTTTGAGGCTGGAGCCAGCAGCCAGTTCTCACACAGTCCCGTGGCCCAGTGTGTGCAGACAAAGCGGCATTTCGTGTCCTGCGTGGGGGGGCGGGCGAGGCCCCAGCTCAGATGGGCTTGTACAGCAGCGTGGTGACGTACTTCTTCTTGTAGCGGTGCGTGGCGCTGAGCACCATCACTCCGTCCTGAGAAAGGCACCGCATCAGTGGAGGCGGGCGGGAGAGCAGCGCAGCCTGGCCGCGCCGAGCGGGCGTGGGGAGCAGCCCCAGCCCGGCCTGCCGCCCGAGGCTCCCAGCCAGCAGCGCACATCCAACACCCCGGACAGGGAGGCAGGGCAGAGCAAAGGGAGGCTCTGGTGCACAGCAGGAGAGCCCAGAGCTGCTCAGCTCCACCACGCTGCAGGCAGGCAGCTAAAGGGAACTGTAAGGAGACAACCACCTACACCCACGCGCGCGCCACGCTTCACCAGGCAGCCGAGCTGTCCTGCATGGGTCCTCCCACCCCTGCACCACCCTCTACACCTCACAGCCGCCCAGTTTCTGCTCCCTGGAGGTGCTGCAGGCTCCTGGGAGCCACAGCAGCTCCCCTTCCCTCACCCAGCGGCCTCAGGGGACCTGCCCTTACCTTGATGGAGAGCGCGTAGAGGTGATTGAGCATGACGTGGTTGGGCTCGGGCAGCAGTGCTGGGTCACACTAGGAGAAGAGGAGTGTCACAGGGGAACAGCAGAGCCCTGACCCCCCAGCCATCACAGGGAGCTGCCATCTCAGGCAATCTGAGCTGCTGGTGTCTCTGGCTGTTCTGAACAGGAACAGAGCTCAGCTAAGCAGGCAGAGCAAGGGGCCAAACCAGTGTGGTTAATGGGAAAAGTGATGCTTTTCCCAGGAAATGCCAAGGGGAGACCAGGCTCCCTGCAGGGAGGACTCCCTTTCCACCCCCAGCGTGGCGCTCTGTGCTGGCAGTATGCTGGTACCCACCGAGATATTGGTGTCCTTGTTCAGGATGACCTGGAGGAGGTGAGGTGGGAGGATGGGTGGGGATTTGAAGCGCTCCTCAGGCCGGTATACGTACATCTCTTGGCCATAAGGTCCAGGCGGTGAACTTGATAAGTCTAAAGAGAAGAGAAAGGAGGAGACGTGAAATGGCTAAAGCAGGACTGGCGAGCACAGAGCAGCTCTCAAGAAGCTGGGAAGGACCCAGCAGGGTCTTCCAGGCACAAACATCTCCCATGAGCCATGACCCCATATCCTACAGCAACAGCTCAGCCTTTTCACTGCACAACAAGCAGCCAGGTGAGCCCCGGGCATTTCCAAGCAGGGCTGCAAGCCAGTACATGCACTAACACAACACAAGCGCCCTGCAGCATCCACCCCAAGACCCCTGCACGTGGCGCTCAGCACAGCTGAGTCCCTCTCCCTGTAGCGAGCAGCCAGCTCGCCCCAGAGCTGTACCCTTTGCAGCAGGGGCACAGCAAGCAGCACGCCTGCGTGCTCTCGGTGCTGCAGGACTGCCTGACAAGGAGGTCCCAGGAAGGACAAAATGGGAAGTCTAGACTGAGCAGCTGCTCAACCCACGTGAGGGACCACAGGAGCTTGGGGTCGCTGGAAGCTGGGCTAACCGTATCTCCCCACCACACCTGACCTGACCATTTCGGAACACTCAGCACCCAGAAGGGCTCCATCTCCCTGGAGCTACTGCTGCTTGCTGGCTTCTTTCCAGCAAAGTATCTCCTGCTCAGGCTTGGCAAGGACGTGAAGATGAGCTCTATCTGAGCTCCATCTGAGACAGGGTTTGTACCAGGGATGGCAGCTCACACTCGGAGCGCCCTGGACCGAAACACGACCGAGCTACCTGCCAGCATTACACACCGAGCCAGCACTGCCAGTGTCTGCACGGTAACCTAACCTGCTGCTGTAACACAAGTGGAGAGGGAGGTCTGCAATGTGCTAGCACTAGTACAAATTACTTTGGCGTGAAAACCAAGAGTAGCTGCTGAAAATAACCTGGATTCTGCTCTTGCCTAGCTTGTACCCCAGATTAGATGACTTACAGTTGAGCAGACAGAAAGGCCTGACGTTCTTGGCGTCCACCAGTCTGAAACGGCCACCTCTGCCGCGCACAGGCACTGACCCTGCTCCAGGACACGGCTAGCACAGGACAAGTTACACCAGCACAGCCCCTCCATAGAAATGAGGCCTCAGCTGTGGGCTGCTGAGGACATGCTGCCAAGCGCTACTCTTCCCAGGTGCAGGCCCACACCTCTGCTCAAGGGGTCTGTCTGACCCCAGAGCAGTGAGTCTCAGAGTAGAGGAGGTGGAAACTAGCACATGCAAAGCTGTAATGCCACATAAAAACTCACCCCGACCTGAGGTTTCTGAGCTCTCCAGGGAATCCACCTTCAAAGCATCGAAGACTTCAAAGTCAGACTTCTTGACGTGAATCAGGTTGTTAATTGTCCCCATCTGGCTGGTGACCACTGGCTGGAAAGAACTGACCTAAGAGTCTTTCTATGTTTACCTCCAATCAAAGCACACCCAACACATCCTAGATCCTCCTGGCCCGAGCTGCCATCGCTGTGCCATTACCTCAGAGCACCAGTGGCCAGTGTCTAGCTCTGCTCTGCACTTGCTGATCTCTGCTGTTTACCCTGAGGGGATTTTCCTTTACTCCCAGGCTCCTACATCACCTCCTATTTTCACCCTCCATCCTGCTACATGCCAATTGGCAAGTGTCTTCTCCTTCCCATGCTGCTACCACATGATTCAGTTGGGAGAACCGGCAAGTGAGTGCTGACCCCTTGGCCCATCATCCCATGTAGCCAATTCTTAAATGGACTTAAAGGCCTTCTGGTGTTTCCCTGCCCCTCAGTACCTCCCCAGCATTTCCCCGTACAGTGTGTCTAAGCCCAGAGGAACCAGCCTCTGAAAGGACTCATGGGATGGAGATGCCCCTTTTGTTTTGGCACATACCCTCTGCTCTTCCTGTTCCCCCTCTGCTGCAGTTACATCACGTCTAGTCCCCTGCATAAGACAAGATCTGCAGGATTAACACTCTGAGCATTACCTCGGATGGGTCATGGACCCACTGGCCATCCACAAAAAATTTGTACTGGTGTTCTCCTTCTGGGAGGTCCAGGATAGCGACAAAGTCGTTGTGGCTGTGCAGAGAGAACAGACATGCAACAGCATTACCCTGTTGATGCTCTGTGTGCTGCTTTTCCATGGGGTTCCAGAAAACAGCACTTGTTCATGCACTGCCCAGCCCCTCTACACCAACACCTTCATGCAGGGTTAGGCTTGCTCATCGTCAGTGATCTAAGGCACAGACTCAATGGGAGTGAGCGTTCAGAGCACTAGCATGGCTCAAACCCTTAGGAGTCCAGCTGCACGGAGAGCTGCAGGCAGTCCAGCCCTGCATGCACAGAGAACGTGACAGGCACCCTGCGCAAGACACTGGGGAGGACGCATGGGCAAAGCATCTAACCCTGCGCTGGCACTGCAGGACGCGGGCAGCAAGTGTAGCAGCTCTGTTTGTGAAGCCTGCAATTGAGATAAACCCATTCCAGAAGATTTGCTGGGATTACGCCCAGAGTCCTACAGGGCGTTTCCACCGAAATCACAGATGTATTGCAGGACAGCAACAACATCATTGGGGCAGGAAGACACGTGAGGGACAAACAAACAACCCCTGCTGGCAACAACACAACTAGGCACAGGGTAAGGCCACAGCCAAGGGAAGAGCTGACAGCTTCCAGAGGACTGCTGCATACCTGGGCAGGGCTCTGCTGCCAAGACCAGCTGCTGCGTGGCATCCAGCTGGGCAAGCAATGTGGCCCATCCTGCCCTGCCCCTCCGTTTCACAACCTCCCACCACCACCACAGCACCACCCAGGGAAGAAGATCATTATGTACTTGGGCTCAGACCCTACAGCTTGGGTGAACTGAGAAAAGCCAGGTGAGCAAAAGGAACAGCAACCAGCACAGAGAAGGGAAAACACTCCCTTCAATGGAGCAGAGGAGAACGTAGAGTAACCTGAGGGACTGGCTACCTCTTGATGAGCGGGATCTTGGTGCTCCAGTTGTTGAAAGATCCGGAGATGAAGACTTCTTTGCCTCCATCGGCCCAGCGGATGACAGTGGGACGAGCCTGTTGGGATGGTTTCGCTGACTCCTCCAGATCTGGCTGCCATGACACAAACTCCTTGTCCCCAGGAATCTGAGCAAAGAAAATCAGAGCCTGACGGAGACACAGAGACGATCGGGACCACGTTCACTCCCCCCCAGCCCATCTACACAACCGAGACAAGAGCATCGCAGAATGCCTCCAGCCTCCCAGCTCTCCACAGCCCCCTCACATAGTCAGGAGCACAGCCTCGCACAGCCAGTGAGCTGAAGCCCCAGCCAGGTCCCCAGAAGGCAGGACAGGGAAGGCAGTGACCAGCCCCTACCTTGGAGTCATGGGTACTGAAAACACTGGGGTCATCAGTGCTGCCCACCATGATCTTGTGTGGGTGCTCCTTGGCAGGGTGGGGGGCACCGGATCCATCCGAGCGATGGGACTTGGAGCCATGGCGCTCCCCAGACACTCGCTCACTGGTAGTGTTCCCCATGACAGTTCAGCAGCCCCTGTGAGAGAGAGGACGTCAGTGTGGCTGTGTCTATAGACTCTGGCAGTGAGGAGGGGAGCAAAGGCGCTGTTTCCCAGTGTTCTTTGCCAGGGGAGACTGACAGCAGTTCTAAAATAGGCCCAAAGTTCATTCCCACTGCCAAGTTTGGGAGCTGAATGGGAATTTAATAAACAAGACAGCTTGACCTAATTATAGTCATATCCTTATGAACCATCACTCTAGTTAAGCCAGTAATTGTTATACTCCAAAACTGATACTAGTTATGCTGCGTTCCACACAAGCCCTCAGCAGCCAGCTTAATAGAGGGGCTGACAGGAAAAATAAAGCCAACCTTTATGGCAAATCAACTGCTTAGCATTAACAGAGGCTCTTTCATAGTCCTGCAGTCAGGCTCTACAGACAAATCCCCTACATCCAGCAAGAAAACAGCCGGAGAGTGAAAGTAGCAGCTGTTTAACAGCTCCCAACAAATCTCCAAGAGCTTGCGGGCAGAAGAGCAGAGCCTAGCGCCTGGCAAAGGTGACAGAGAGCATTTAAATTGCCCGAGTGGAATCGTCCAAGCTGGAGCTTGGCCAAGGTGTAGGACTAATGCTGTAGTGTCTGCAAAAAGCTCGGCTCTCGATGGCATTCACTTATGATTCACCAAGCAAGTCACCATGCCAGCTGCGGCACAGCGCAGCGAGAAGGTCTGCTTGTGACCCTCACCAGTGGCACCACCCCGGGCACTCTGGCATCTGCCTGGCCATCTGGAGGCACAAGATGAAGGAAGCCGCCTGAATGCCAGGAGGTGGGCCATCATCCCCAGTCTCACCCAGCTCAGAGAACGCAGAACAGAAGTGGCCATACGGCACCAGGCCAGGAATAATTACGTGCCTCTTGGGACAAACAACAAAGCCTCTGCAAGCTACACGGGGCTCGTCAGGCCTTACCCAGTTCCCAGCAGCCAAGATGGACCGGGGTTCTTTCCCCCTTCCCACAGTTATTTTGCAGCTTTCAGCTTACCGTGCCGATCATGGGCTCTGCAGGGCAAGGCAAGCCTGCCTTGGTTCATGTGCTTAGTTGTGACATTTGAGGATTTGTTTAGAAGATCAAATTATAAGAAGGGTGCCAGGCAAGGCTGCCAGCCAAAGCCAGGCTTTAGAACATTATGGAGCAATTACTAAAGCATTTCTTAAATCCTGAGGGCTAAAAGGCAGCTTGGGAGGGCAGCTAACCCATACCAGCATCCCCTCTCGGTGAGGATCAAGTGTACCTGAAGATCCAGGTCAGATGAGGGCCATCATTTGCTCTGACACCTTCCCCCTTTGCCCCGAAGGAGGCTCAGTCAGCTCCTCACAAAACCTGCCCCTGTGCCACTAGACCTGCTGTGGAGGAGCTTCTTCCCCAGTATCTCCGCTAAGGCTCCCTTACTACTATCTATGGGGAGGAAGGCAGGAAAGGCTGAACATTCTCTTGTACCAAGACTGACCTGAGAGATGCGTGCAGGTGTTAACAGGTGTGAAAGCTTCTCTTTCTCTTCTCTAAAAGGAATCCAGTCCCTCTGGCTGTCCCTTACAGGTCACGCTCTCCAAATGCCTCCTGAGGTTTCTCCCAAGCGGCGGCTCCTCTCCAGCGCATGGTATCCAAAACCCCGTGCAGACAAGACCACCTCACCTCCTGCATCGCAGGCACCCTGCTGCGCTGGGACAGCCAACTCTTTGAACATAGCCTGCGGTACTTGGCTTTTTACTGAATGAACTTCTACAGCTCAAACCCTCCTGCATTCAGACAAGCCCCCACAGCACAGCACGCTCCAAGGGACGTACGCAAGTACCTCCAAGGCACCGATGGAAACGCTGCCCATACCAAAGCCCAAGCGAAGCCTCCACGGTGCCTCAGCGCATCTGCTGCCAGTTTGGCAGCAAGCCGCTGCCAGCTGCAGTCCGCAGCACGGTGGGTGCCTGCTGCCGGATTGCAAGACCCTTCCACCTCCCCACTCGGACCACCACACTGGAAACACCACACCTTGCCATGTCTCGCTTGCCACCTCTCCCACCCGGCCAGCAAACCCCCGGGACACCAGCTTCGCGCAGCGGGGAACACTGGCCAGCCTGGCAGGGTTTGTTCTGGGCGGACGGGGTCTCTGCTCAGCACCCTCCCTGCCCGCAGCCTGCCCGGCCGGCACCTCCGGGGTTACCCGGGGAAGCCGGGCTCCGCTCCCGCCTCCCGAGGGGAAGCCGAGCTCGGGGTGCCGTGAGGTGAAGGGGATGAGCCGGGGAGAGCCGCGCTCCCTGCCCGGCCCCGCCGAGCAGCACGGCCGGGAGCAGGGCTCTGCCAGGCGGCGGCAGCGCGGTCACGGCACGGCCGGCCCCCGGGCCCCGCTCCCCTGCCCTGCCAGCGCCCGCCGCGGCCCTGAGGAGCCGGCAGGCGGCAGCGGCCCGGCCGGGCCCTCCTGAAGGGGCTGCGGGGCACGGCTCAGGCCGGCCACAGAACGAGGGACGCAGGCCACCGCAGCATGGCCCGGGGGGGGCGCCCAGCCATGCCTCACCCACCTTCTCCCGCCCACCCGCCGGCGGCCTGGCCAGCCGTGACACCCCGCCGTCACCCCCGGCCCCGCACCGCGGCCCCACCTGCCCGCCGCCGCCGCCGCCCCGCTCTCCGCCTCCGTCCAAAATGGCGACACCCCCCGCCGCCACCGCCAGCCTCTGCGGGGCGCTCTGGCCCGCCCCCGCGCGCCGCTCTATGGCCGCGCCCCCCCCCTCCGCGGACCCGCTTCCCCGCTGCCCGGCAGCCGCCATGTTTGTTGAGGGCGGCTTATTGTCGTCCATTGTTGTTAAGGGCGGCCGGGCCGGCGTGCGGGCTGAGGGTCGCGCCGCTTCATCCGCACCTCAGCCCCTGGGCGGCCATGTCGGTTGAGGGCAGCGCTAGGGCTGGGGCCGGGGGGGCAGGCCGGCGGTGGGGCGGGTGGGAGCTGAGCTGAGCTGAGCTGAGCTGAGGTGGGCGTGTGGGCAGCGGGCTGCCTGCAGGCGCCTCAGGACGGGCACGGGAGACAGAGGCAGCCCACACAGCGTGGTTCCCGGTCCCCTCAGCACTGGGACAAGCTTTATTGCCCTTTTCTCGAGGGCCCTGGCCAGCCAAGCTCCCGCTTTCCCCGCTGCCTCTGCGCTGACCAAACCCCTGGACAGAGATTGTGGAGCTGCTGGGCCGGGATTTCAGGAAGGGGAACGATCCCTGTCATGGCAGCCCCGGGCAAGACCTGGTGTGGCCCGGGCACCGCAGGAAGATGAGACAGCCCAGGCCGTGTCTTCAAGGAACCGATTCCGTGCCTCCTGGCATGGTGCAGACCTAGCAAGAGACTACAGGAACACCCAGGCCCGAAGGAAAGGAAGCAGATTGCCGGGAGGACCAGCTGTCTCCTTCATTTTAGGTTAAGGAGATAGCAAGACATAGATGAGGGTGGCCACGATCAAGCCAATGCTGAAGACCATGAAGACATGCGGCACGGTGCTGGAGGAGGCAGGGCAGGCCCTGGCCCTGGCTCGCAGGGGCCTGAGCATGCGCTGTCGCTGGGTGAGGATGGCCGCCCTGGCACCTTCCCACCCGCCCGGGCCCCGCAGGCGGTACTGGTATGGCGTGCAGGGCCCGAAGGCCACCTCCAGCGCCAGCTTGGGGTCGGTGAGGAAGAGGGCGAGCAGGTTGGGCTTGACCCCCACCTGGCAGGCGAGCTCGTCCATGTAAGGGATGTAATCCACCTGGATGGTGTGCCGCTGGCTCTTCACGTACCTGCGGGCAGGGAGGGCAGGTGGGTTTGGTGTGTGGGCATAAGGGTAATGGTGGCAGGGACGATGCCTGCGCAGGGTCCTTACCGCTTGGCCATTTTCTCCTTGGTTTGTGTGATGTCAGCCAGCATATCGGCGGATGGCGGTAGGTCCTGCAGCCCTAGGGAAGAGGAGGCTGTAGCTGGAGGGAAGGCTGTGCTGCTTCTGTGACGTGGCTGCTTCTGCAGTCCAGCCTGGCCTCTGCTTGCACATGGAAGCTTTTGGGGCTTTGAGGACATGCCACCACATCAGGAGCAAACTGGGAGGCACAGGCAAAGATAGTGGTGGCAGGAAAGGAAAGGGAGAAGGTGATTTGCTAGGAATGGCACCTGTTAGTGGCCCCTGCAAGAGCAGATGAGTGTGATGCTCACTGCAAAATGCAGTGCTGGGTTTTGTCCTCAGGAAGAAACAAAAGGAGGGTAAAAAGGTGAGCAGAAGGAGTTGGCATGTAAGGAGATGCCACCAGCTGGACACAACTCTGTCATGCTGTAGCTGGAGGAGCCCAGCTTGCATCCCCCCCAAACTGTCTTGCTTACCCTTGAAGACGCGGGTGGCCCAGCGACACTGGAGCTCCGAGATGGGCATGATGGCACCCAGGGGCTGGATGAGGCCAATGAAAGCCAGCGTCGGCTTCTCCAGGTCCGGTGGGAACATGAATTTGTAGAGGGGGATCTGGTTCTCCACCACCTTCACGCAAACCCTCGAGAAGGGGAAGGAGAAGCTGTACCCCGTGGCAAAGACCACTGCATCAATGTCTTCCCTGGTGTCATCCTCAAAGATGGCAGATGTCTCCGTGAACTATGTCTCCGTGAACTCCTTGATGTTTGGCTTCACCTGCACCCTGCCCGAAATGATGCGGTTGGGCAGGTCGTCATTGATGGTCGGGTGCTGGTCAAAGATCCTGGAAGGCACAGACACCTCGTGTGGGCTCAGGCAGCGGGATGGCCAGGTACCTGGGGTGCTGCTCAGGTGCTCACCGGTGCTGGGGCTGCAGGCCATAGAGTGCGTGGTCAAAGTGGGCATTCATCTTCCTCTCCAGATAAAAACTGCTGACGTTTTGAGGCACCAGGCTGCGGAGGAGCTGCACAAAGCGGCTGAGGTAGGAGAAGTCGAAGGGGTACCCACCATCTGCCACCCGGTGCAGCACCCAGGTCCCGCGCTTGGTGCTGAGGAAGACCTGGGAGGAAGGAGAGGAGAGGCAGTGGTGTTGCAGCATCCTTGGGACCCGGCTGGGCCCCCGCCGTGCTCCTTGGACAGCAGGGATGCCAGCACAGCTGCTGGGACCACAACAGCCACCCCCACTGAGAGGGGATAGGGTGCTTGTGGCCGGGTGCTGGAGGGAGAGGAGCCCACAGGGGGTGGCACGGTGGTTTTTAGTGCCCTCCGGGATTTAAATAATAAGTACCCCAGCCCTGGCAGCTCTCCTAGCACACCTGCTTGGCTGTGTGGCTGAGCTCCACCGCGATGTCAATGCCTGAATTCCCGGTGCCAACCACGACTACCCTCTTGCCTGAAAAGGACTGTGGGCTCTTGTAGTCCCGGCTGTGCAGGTACCAGCCCTCAAACTTATCCAGGCCTGGAAGAGAGAGGGAAGCCATGCCATACTGGGATGTGAGGCTGGGGGGGCTGTCCCCCTGCTCAGACTGGTGGTGTGTTTTGGGAACAGGTTGGGACCAACAGGAGCGACACAGCCCTGGGATGGTGCCCAGAGAGGCAGTGGCATCTCTAGCCTGGGAGATGCCCAGTGTGGCCCTGAGCATCCTGCTCTGGCTTTGGGGCTGGCCTGGCTTGGAGCAGGGCTTGGACTGGAGACCTCCATGCTCCCGTCCCCAAATCCTCCTGCAGTTCCCCCAGTGTCAGGCATTGGAGGCAGAGGAGCAGCTGGGGTCTGTGCCATCCTGCCAGACCCTGGTGACAGTGTGCTCCAGCCTGTTCCCCAGTCAGAGGGTCTCCACAGCTGAAAGCCCTCCAGGCATTTTTGCCTGGCACCCAGAGGAGAAGGCCACCACCAGCACTGAGCTCTCAAGCCTGGCCGGGGGAGCTGGAAAGCCCAGCTGGTGCGTGGCCAGCCACACGGGGAGCCTGTCTGCGGTGGGGGAGGTGAGCTGGCAGCAGAACAGGGCGCTTTGGTCAGGTGCATGGCAAGAGGCACTGAGGACAGGCCACCGAGATGGATGGGATGGCAGCAGGCTCATGCAATCCCACCTGGTGCATTAACCTGTGGAGGCATTTTTTGTCAGCAGCCAGAGTGGGGTGGGGGCTGAGCTGGAAAGGAGGGTGGTCCCAGGAGTGTGAGGGATCGGGTGAGCGGCCCGCGGGGCGGTACCTGGGAAGGTGTTCAGCGGGAGATGTGCCTCCGTGTGGTGCCCGGTGCACACCAGCACAGCGTCAAAGACGGCCGCCTCCTGCTTCCCATCACGCTCCGTCACCACGTCCCACTGCCCCGTGGTGGCGAAGTCGGGGCGCTTGGACACCCGGCACACGCTGGTCTGGGGGCAGGGGAGGCAGAGTCAGGCACCCCGTGCCCCCTGGCCCCGCCGCCACTGCCCCCCGGAGCCCCCACCTCTCACCCTGAGGCGAATGTGGCGGAGCAGGTCGAAGTGCCGGGCGTACATGCGGAAGTATTCCATGATCTTGGAGTTGTGCATGTAGTTGGGGAAGTTGTCAGGGATGGGGAAGTCACTGAAGCACATCATCTCCTTGGAGGTGTTGATGATGACGGAGCGGTAGATGCTGGCACGGCCCTCCTCGGGGTGCTCCTGCGGGAGCAGGACACAGCTTGGCGCCGGCCGGGGACCCCAGGGCTGCCAGCCTGCCCTGCCAGGCACCTCACCATGCTTGTAGGTGCAGGATTAAGCCACAGGTGGTCATAGCACCTGTCTGCACCCAGCGTCCTCCCCCGGGTGCAACCGCCCACCCCACAAAACAGGGAAAGAGAAAGCTCTGAGTTGGCGGGGGCCATGCAGTGGTGACAGCAAGTTGTGGGAGGTCTTGTGCCTCGGTTCCCCCACTCTCCCTGCGGCCCCCATGAGGCAGAGCATTCCCAAAGCTGTCCGCGCTGTCATTGCCCCGGTGACCACATTGGGTCTCTCCGGTTCCTGAGCCACAGGTGCTGCCAGCTGAGCGGGGCGCTCCTGCCCCTGGGGTCTCTGCCTGGCTCTGCTCCACCGTGGGTGGAACCAGTGAACTGTAACCCAACCACCCCGATTCCCAGGCTGGTGTGGCACCCTGTGCGTCCCCCCCAGGCTCTCCCAGGCAGGTATCAGGCTGCTCTTTTTGTGGGTGGGTCCCCAGGGGAAAAATCAGCAGCTTTGTTATAGGTGGGGCAGAAAAGAGCGCCGGGGCTTCCCCCGCGGCAGGGAGAGCCAAGGCACAGGGGAGGCAGTGCTTGGTGCCTGTGGGCAAACGGCTCAGGGGCAGGGAGAGGAGCAACTGGGACTTCCAGGGAAGGGCTGGGTAAGACGGGGACTGGGACAGACAGCAGGGTCAGATGGGAAAGCGAGCTCTGGAGTAAGGTCCTTAGGGAGGGTCTGTCCTGCTGCTGGGGGGAAGGAGGCAGGGCCGGTGTGGCTGGTACACCAGCTGGCACCAGGGGGACCTCCCCCTACCAGAGCATTTTTTCTTTTCCGTGGCCTTTCTTGGAAGCCTGCCTGCGCACCCACGCAGAGCAAGGGAGCGGTGCTTCACTAGCTGCCAGCGATCCATCCCAGTCCCACCCGTGCTGCTGCCACGGGGCAGGCTGGCAGGGCACGGGGCTTACCTCGAAGCGCCAGAGCCCCCCGATGTCCCAGCTCCTCTCGAAGCAGGTGGGGACCAGCCCCTCATCCAGGCAGCATTTCAGGGCGCACAGGCCAGAGGCACCAGCACCGATGATGGCTACTCTCCGGGCAGCCATGTCCCACGGTGTGGTTGTGGCAGGGGTGCTGGGGAAGCCTCAGCCAGGGACAAAACGCGCTCAGGAGGGTGTGGAGCCTGGCAGGTCACACCAGTGCTGCTCAGTTGGGGATGGCTGTTCCTGTGCTCCCCATGGAGGACTGAGGTCAGCTGGTGTGTCACAGGAGGTGTGTTTCTTCCAGACATGATCTACAGGTTCCCCTTGCTGCCGTGCCACACCTCCTGCCCGCGCCCACCCGCTGCAAGAGTTTTATTAGGTGCTGTAAGTGCTTAATGGTGCCGACGCTGCCCTGGGACTTCGTGGGTTTGGGGGGTGAGATGCGGCTGAGCTCCATATTTCAGCAGGTCATGGCATGGAAAACAAAACCAGGAGATGCTCGGAGCACTGGTAGCCAGCAGCTATGCCAGCCTCAGCATGTGGTGGTCGGGACCCCGTTGTCACCTCTCTGGGTCCCGAACCCACCTGGCCATCTTCTGGAGGGGCTGTGTGCTGGTGACGAGGGTGGCACTGAGCCATGCTGCTGTGACCCCTGTGACCTGCTCCGGCACTGCACACCCTGAGTGCAGCAGTTTTGCTGTGAATACATGTGTGTGCATGCATGCAACCCACGCTGCCACGGTTGTGACCTCAAACCTGCGCGCATCCCCCCTGGCGTGCAGGGGGTCACGGTGGTGTCAGGAACGGGACAGACGCCTGTCTCTGTTTAACACATTTATCCAGTTAGGAAGTCTGCTGTGCTATTTAGCTATTGTGTGAATGGGCCAGGGGTGGCATGGCTGGGTTAGAGGTGACAGAAAAGCCCAGTGTGTTACTGCTGGGTCAAAAGCTCTGGCTGAGAGGGACTGGATTTTACTCGTGTGAGAGCATTTCCTCCTCTGGCCCTGGCAGCAGCTCCCCAGGGAGGCGCAGAGCAGGCACTGAGGCATTATTCCAGCAGCTGGGGAGACTCTGTGCATCCCAAGCTCATGGTGTGGCCACGGCGGGGGACGTGCCAGGCAGAAGGAGGGCTCTTGCCATGGTTCCCAGGCTGTCATGGGACAGGGGGTGGCCAGCCAGGCCCCTCAGCACATTGCAGAGCCTCCCTTCCCGCGCTTGTAGGGCACCTACAAGTAAGCAAAAACAAAGGCAAGGACGGCCACAGCCCCGACCAGCTTGAAAATGAGGGGCACGGCAGGGGCGGAGGGGTGGTCTTCCACGTGCCGTGTCTGCAGGGGCTTGATGATGCGCTGTCGCTGGGTGAGGATGGCCGCCCTGGCACCTTCCCACCCGCCCGGGCCCCGCAGGCGGTACTGGTATGGCGTGCAGGGCCCGAAGGCCACCTCCAGCGCCAGCTTGGGGTCGGTGAGGAAGAGGGCGAGCAGGTTGGGCTTGACCCCCACCTGGCAGGCGAGCTCGTCCATGTAAGGGATGTAATCCACCTGGATGGTGTGCCGCTGGCTCTTCACGTACCTGCGGGCAGGGAGGGCAGGTGGGTGCTGGCAGCAGGGGCAGCAGTGCCCCACATGCCGGCAAGGTGGTACTGGGGGGACCGCCATCGGGAGGGAATCAGCGGGATGGGGGTAGTGCGGCTAGGCACATCCCTGCCGTTTGTCGGCATGGCCAAATGTGCTGGGACGTAGCCAGGGGACAGGATGGGTGCCTACATGCAGCTGTGCCCAAACCAGCTCCCTCCCTGTTCCCTGAGGAGGGTCTTACTCCTTCGCCATCGCTTCTCTCTTCTTCTTGATGTCAGCCTCCATGTCGTGCCGTGGGGGAAGCTTGTTCAGCCCTAGGGAGGATAAGCCACAGCATGGGGGTGCTGCACCCCGCTGGCAACAATGGCCACTGTGGTGCTGCTCTTGCTGGCACCACCGTGGCTGGCAGTCTGGCACCTGCGGCATGTCCAAGCTCCTTGGGATGGGAAGGAGTAGCCCATGGGGCTCAGGGTACAGATGTCCCTGTGCTGCTCAGGCAAAAGCCCAGCTCACCACCACAGCTGCAGGACGGCCGTGCCGTTCCCCATGGCCAGATGGCACAGCTGGCTGCTGCCTCCCAGGCATGTCTGTGCACCATTTGCGCCGGCACCAGGGGTGCAAGCCCAGGCTGCAGCCACAGGGGAGGTTTGCCTTGCTTACCCTTGAAGACGCGGGTGGCCCAGCGACACTGGAGCTCCGAGATGGGCATGATGGCACCCAGGGGCTGGATGAGGCCAATGAAAGCCAGCGTCGGCTTCTCCAGGTCCGGTGGGAACATGAATTTGTAGAGGGGGATCTGGTTCTCCACCACCTTCACGCAACCCTCGAGGAAGGGGAAGGAGAAGCTGTACCCCGTGGCAAAGACCACGGCATCAATGTCTTCCCTGGTGCCATCCTCAAAGATGGCAGATGTCTCCGTGAACTCCTGAACGTTGGGCTTCACCTGCACCCTGCCCGAAATGATGCGGTTGGGCAGGTCGTCATTGATGGTCGGGTGCTGGTTAAAGATCCTGGAAGGTACAAGGAGCCATGAGGGCACTGGGGTAGTGTGTCTCTGCTCCACGTCCTGCTCCAGCCCCTGCTCCCTGCTCTGGGTATGCTCAGCCCCAGGGATGCTCATTCCCAGTGGGGCTGGTCCCCCAGGGACGCTGGGCAGCTGCCACTGCACTGGTGACACTGTGGGTCCCTGGAAGGAGCAGTGGTGGCTCCCTTGAGCATTGTCTGGGCACAACACAGCTATTGACTCCATTTCCAGGGCTGGTGCCTTGGCCCCAGCCTGAGCACAGCGAGCATGGCCAAGTGGGACTGGACATGGTGGGAGGCGGAGAGCCCCTCCTGGGCAGGGGGAGCATTTGCTGGCACCTGTGCTTTGGCTTCAGGCCATAGTGCGAGTGGTCAAATCTGGCGTTCAGCTGGTTCTCGGCAAGGTGGCACACTATGGACGGGCTCAGCAGCTTCTTCAGGAATGCCTTCATGCGGGTGGTGAAGATGACATCGATGGGGTAGCCCTGATCTCCAACGCGGTTGAGGATCCATGCCCCCCGGCGGGTGCTGAGGAAGACCTGGGCAAGGAAGTATGCATTGCTCCTGAAGGCTGTGATGGTCCTGGGGGGCTGCCCTTAGGGGGGTACGTGTCCTTGCCCCAGGATCACTCCTCTTTGTGCTGCCCAAGTGCTGAGTGAAGACCCGGACGGCAATGAGCTGGCGGTCAGCACCCAGCAGGGAGAGGTAGGGAAGAGCCGCAGGGGCAGTGCCAGCCCGGGGCTTGGGGATGGAAATCAGGGTATCCATACGGGATCAAGTCTTGACTTCCACTGTTGCCTGGTGGCTGGGATTGGTGGGTGCCAGCACTGCCAAAACCAGCAAGTGCCAGGTCGGAGCAGTGGCTGTGCCAGAGCCTGTGTCCTGGTGTCCTTGTGGAGCCAGCAGTGTCCCATGGGGGGCTGTCCTGCCCCCCAGGACCCCACTCTTGCTGCTCACCTGCTTGGCCGTGTGGCTGATCTCCACGGCCAGGTCCGACCCTGAATTCCCGATCCCGATGACAATGACCCTCTTGTCAGTGAAAGCCCAAGCGTCCTTGTAGTCTCGGCTGTGGAGGTAGAAGCCCTTGAACTTCTCGATTCCTGTGGGCAGGGAGGAGGGATGCTTGGCTTCTTGCCGCTGAGCTGGAGGGTCACCTCCTCAAAATCTGAAATGGGGATGCTCCCTGGCCCCACCAGACCCCTTCTGGGGAGCGTGGGACTGCTCCTGGAGCCAAAGCAAGGTAGGGAAACGCTGGGGCTAGGAGGAGGAGCAGCAGGAAGAACAGAGACCGCCACAACTGGGCTTGCTGGGGTCTCTCCTTGGCCAGCCCGCGGGGCGGTACCTGGGAAGGTGTTCAGCGGGAGATGTGCCTCCGTGTGGTGCCCGGTGCACACCAGCACAGCGTCAAAGACGGCCGCCTCCTGCTTCCCATCACGCTCCGTCACCACGTCCCACTGCCCCGTGGTGGCGAAGTCGGGGCGCTTGGACACCCGGCACACGCTGGTCTGGGGGCAGGGGAGGCAGAGTCAGGCACCCCGTGCCCCCTGGCCCCGCCGCCACTGCCCCCCGGAGCCCCCACCTCTCACCCTGAAGTGAATGTGGCGGAGCAGGTCGAAGTGCCGGGCGTACATGCGGAAGTATTCCATGATCTTGGAGTTGTGCATGTAGTTGGGGAAGTCGTCGGGGATGGGGAAGTCACTGAAGCACATCATCTCCTTGGAGGTGTTGATGATGACGGAGCGGTAGATGCTGGCACGGCCCTCCTCGGGGTGCTCCTGTGGGAGCGGGACACGGCTCAGGGCTGGCCAGGGCTGACGTGGCGGCCCTTTGTGTGAAGCCCCTACCCTCAACCTCGCCCCCAGGACCCTGCCGTGGCTGGCTGTGTGCAACACTACCAGCTGCCACTGGTCTCCAGCTGCTGTGGTGCTGCCCCCCAGCAGGACACGTGGCCAGCAGGGCTTACCTCAAACCTCCAGAGCCCCCCGATGTCCCCTGTCCTCTCGAAGCAGACGGGTTCCAGCCCCTCTTGCAGGCAGGCTTTGATGGCGCACAGCCCGCTGCTGCCCCCTCCAATGATGGCCACTCTCTTCGCCATGCTGCCCTCCGCCACGGGGTCTTTGCCTGGGGACAGTGCCGGAGAGTGGGGGTGAGGGGTGCAGCCATGCAAAATTTTGGCCCTGTGCACCAAAGAGGTCCCAAGCTGAGAGGTAGCCCCCCAAAAATTTGTCCGGGGCAGCTGTGAAGCAACTGCTGTCCCCCTCCCCGGCAGGGACCTGGCCAGTGCTGGGGTTTTGCACCACCACGGTATTGCCCCTGAATGCCATGAGGGGAAATGCTACCGAGTGCCAGGGAGCCTCCAAATCTCTCACCCACACTACGTCCCCGTGGTGGAGGAGTGCCAGAGTGCCCCGTTCTGCCGCGGGGACCGACGGCTCCCTCCAGGGTGGGCAACAGCCCCTCCACCTGCCCTTTGCCCTCTCCCTTCCCCGGGGAGATGCCTGTTGTGCGACCCCAGCACCCACAGCATGCCAGTGACCCACAGGGACCGGGGACTGCAACCGACCTGCTGCCCAGGGAAGGCCAGCGGCAAGCACGGAGCCACAGGAGAGCCCCTGCCGGGTTGTCCCAACCCGTGACGCCCGACGGTGGCTTGGCTTTATGGTGCGCAGTGGCCGTGAGCAGGGCCTCCCCCTCCGTCACGCCTCCCACGGGGCCGGGGAGAGGAAGGCTGTACCTGGCTGGCTCCCAGCTGCCTGCTTGGCTCTTCCGGCAGCGGCTCTTGCTACAGCCTGGGATGGTGGTGTAAGGAGCCACCGCAGGCGCCTTGCTGGGAGCCCCCGTGCTGGGACACCGTAGGGACACGGGGCTGCAGGAGAGGCAGAGACGCAGCTGGCCCTTGTGGCATGGACACTGCGTAAGCAAACACTGCCCTGAATGTTAACCTTTGGAATTATCAGGATTAGCCCAACCCTGTTTATGCCGATACCCGGGGCACACGCAGCACCGGCTGCTCTGGTGGCACCCAGCACCACGTCACACACCCCCCCCCCCCCCCCCCCCCCCCCCGTGGCCCTGGGCTGGGCACATGAGCATAGCATCCCCACGGCCGGCTCCTGGGCCAGCAGGACCCGGGTGTGAGAAGCACCATGCTGCTGGGGTGTCAGTGGTGCTGGGGTGGTGGGACTGGTTAGGAAAAGGCTCTCCCGGGCAGCTGGAGGCACGGAGCAGGCGGCTGGGGAGCCCACCGCTGGCTTCTGGCACATCGGTGGCTGCACAGCCCCTGGGGGCTGCAGGAGAAATTTGCTCTCCTGTGTCTGGGGAGCTTCACCCCAGAGCTGAGCAGGGCGCAGGGCTGCAGAGGGGCCAAGCTCTGCAGCTGAAACCATTTTAACATTCCAAGACTCGTAATATGTTTGCGGTAAGTATAATAAAGCTCCTCCTGTCCCTCAGTGTTGGCTAGGGCTGATCTCTGCCGGGGGCAGAGGTGTCGAGCTGTCAGCCCCCACGCTGTGCCTGCCTGCTGAAAAGCACTGAAAGCATCTCTTACCGGGCAAGGGGATTGGCACGGGGATGGCGAGGGGGCAGCACTGGCAGTGCCACCCTCCCTGCTCCGCTCTCAGCTGGCTTCTGGCTCTTTTCTAAGTTCGGCAGGGACTGTCCAGGGGCAACAGGTACAGGAGACTTTACCCCAGCCCTCAACCCAACCACTGTGGTATGAAACCTCTGCGCAGGTTGTCTTCAAATTTGCCCTTCTCCCTTGGCAGCTACGAGAGGCTGCGCAGCCCTGGACTTTGTCCCCACTGTGCTTGGGCTCATGGCCCGACCAAACCGTTGCCATCAGCCACAGGGAACCACGGGAGTGCACCAGGGTCAAGCCATGGCATTTCAGTCAAGGATGGCTTGTTGCTGTCCATGGGGAAGCCACAGCCCCCCGCATCTGGCAAGCACCGGGGATGTGCGGTGTGGTGGGCAGGGCATGTGGACACATCTGTTCAGGGCTTCCACAGCGGGCAGAGGTGCCTGTGCTGTGGGACAAGCTGAGCAGAAAGCACCAGTCTCCTCCTTCCTATCACCAGGCTGGCACCTCGGCCAGTGACGAGTGACAAGGAGCGATGGACACAAGCACAAAAGGAGATCAGAGGTCTTGCTGGCAGAGGCGGGCAGAGGCAGAGCTGAGGTGAGAGGGTGGCTGGGCAGCCTGTGAGCCAGCAGGGCCATGCACTGGTGATGGTGGGTGGCACCAAGCAGCTTGTGGAAGGTCCTGCAGGTGAGTCAGGAGCAACTTCTAGCACACGCGTATGCATGTGGGAAGAAGCCACAGATACACACAGTTGCTGCCCTACTCTTCCATGGCCTGCAGAGGAGGATCCCAACAGCTGCAAGAACCACTTGGATGAAAAGCACTGTGGTTTTGGGAAAAAGTAAAGCTAGGATGTTTTGTCACAGCCCAACAAGCCCAGATCATCCCAAACCCTGACCATGCCACAGCATGCCAGCTGCCCGTAATCGCACAGCCACCAGAGCTTGTCTCTGCCTTGGGGTGGGAGGGCTGGCCAGGTGCTGCTGTGTACCTGCTGGACTGGCCCAGCGGCTGCCAGGCACGTGGTGCAACCCAGGGGATTTTTTTTCAGGCACTGGAGTACCAGCAGCCCCCAGGCTGCTCCTGCACCTTCACCCTTAAACACTGCCTGGTTTTAATACGACTTATCCCATGATTTCAAGGGCCTGAGTGCACTAATAGACCTTAATGGCCATGACAAGCCTCACCTGGGGCCAGTCACTCCCAGTCAGATGTCGAGAGTCACTAAGCTCAGTCCAGAGCCCTCACTCCATCTGGCTGTGGCCTCTGTTGATGTGGATTCTGTGCTTTTCTGGCTCAGTCTCAGCCCTGACTCATTACAGAGGCTCCACACGGTCCCCTCCCGCCAAGGACAAGCAGTCCTCCATGAGAAACTAGGCTGCCAGGACCAAGGGTGCCAGGGTAGGAAAGCCAGCCTGCCCGGAGCACAGGAGCTGCGGTGGTGGCTGGCAGAGCCAGAGCCTCTGGCTGCAGGGGGTGCAGGTAAGGCTCAGCGCCCAGGGCTGCCCCGCAGCCTGCGTGAGGGCGTACTGCTGGCTGCTAGGCTGTAGGGAAGGGGCTCGCTCTGCAGGATGCTGTCAGCAGCACTGGTAACGTGCTGACAAACAGGAATTGCTGTGAATGTGCTGTACCCCCCCCCCCCCCGCCCCCCCTGAGACTTGACAAGCTGAAGCTCTCACGAGGGCTTCAGGAGCAGGCTGCTGCTGGGAGCTGCCTCCCCTGTTACCCGGTGCCTTGGAGATGGCATGGATGGACCAAACCCTTGGGCACACCATCCCTTCCCCATGGCGCTGGGAGCCAGGTGCCCACGTCCTCACTGCTTAGAGCTGGCCTCAGTGCAGTACTTAAATTGAGATTAATAGGGAAGAGACGGATTGCTTAGGAAGGCAGAGCTCTTTATGAACCTGAGGACAGACCCCAGAGAGACCCTCCCGGCAGACATAATGGAGCAGATTGTGCAGGGCATGTTTGCGACAGTAACACAGTGACAGTGATTTACAGCATACAGATACATGGGCTATGGCAGAGAAATCTCCGCAAAGCCACAGCTACCACATACATCATATGCCAACGCAGCAGGTGTCCAGCAAGAACATGCAGATTCACAGCATCAGCAGCGAGCTGCTGGATGAACGTGCTGAGCCTCCCCTGGGCTCTGCAGGGACTGGTATTTTTTCATGGGGGAACAGTCAGTGCTGCTGCTTGGCCAGTGCACGCCCTGCCCGACAGCCCATCAGGAAGGCAAGACAGCACCAAACACCTAAGTGCAGGCACAGGAGCCTGCAGCACCGCTAGTGTCAAAGTCTTGGCTGGACAGATGGGGTCTAGGATGTGAGTTCAAGTCCCGGTATCCCCTCCCTGTGCGTGCTCAGAAACCCAGGCACATGCCTCCAGCTTTGGGAAGGAGTCAGCTATCAACGGCTCCAGAGCGCAAAGAGGGCAGGCGCGTTGAGTGGGGACAGCCAGCAGTACTCCACCACGCTGTACAGTGCATAGCCCAGGAGCAAACCAAAGAGCACGTCCGTCATATTGTGCCTGCCCAGCATGACCCTCGAAATGCTGACGATGAGAGCCCAGAGCACCACGAGGACCCGCAGCGGGACGGCCAGCACCAGGTGACGTAGAATGAAGCGGGAGACCAGGGCAGCTCTGGTGGCGTGGCCGGACGGGAAGGAGTACTTGTCCACCGAGATGGTGACAAACATGTCCATCTTGTTGTGGGTGGGCCGCTGCCGCTTGACAAGCCCTTTCACCACTGCCACCAGCACGAGATCCAGCAGCAATGCTAGGAGACAGTAACTGTAAGTGAGCAAGGTTTGGGTTTTGGGGTGTGCTGGGTTTTTTGGTCGGTTCTCCCCGTCCCCCTCGGCTCCATGGAAAACAAGGCAATAAACAAAGCAGCCATTAGCTAAGAAGAAAGCACTTGGTTACCAAAACCTGCTAAGAGGAGGCAGTATTTCCCATGGCTACAATACCCAGGCAGGGAGAGCATGGCAGTCAGCCAGCACTTGGCCTTCTCCAGCACATCTTCAGTCTCTGCTCTTGCTGCACGCAGCCCTCATGCAAGGCCAGACCCTCTCCTGCCACAGCCAGCAACAGGGCTCTGCCCAGCTTGCACTCAAGGGCTGTTCTTTCTGCGTAAAATCTGATCTTGCCATGACTCGGGGCCCAAACCCACCCTTAATCTGAAGGCAACAGCGGGGTTAATATTCCCCACAACTCCCTTCCCGACAGCCGTGCTAACTCAGCATTGCTTTGCCTTTCCTTCCTGGCTGGGGGGACAAACTGACCCGGGTGAACGATCGATCCACTTCAACTACTCAGCCAGAGCTCAGCGTGAGGGGCCTCAGCTTGTGGGCGGCCAGAGCTCCGGTGGTCTGGCTTCTCCCTGCGGCTGGCAGGATTAACGCCAGAAAGTTAACCGCACTTCGGTTTTCAGGAGCGGAATAAAGGGTGACTTAAATAATGGTAGCTGGCCCCCAGAGAGCTAAAGGCTGTTGCAGTAGAAGTCACCTGTGAGCAGCATTCAGCCAGTATTTGGCAAGAGCAGCTTCCCACGTAGGGCAGAGGGTGCTTTCTTCATCCCCATTAGCTCGGCTAGCCCAGTGCCCACAGCCAGGGCTACTTCTTCCAAGGCAGTCTCGTGAGAGGCTGACTTCTGCTTGTCCTAAGGCTTATTTCTGGACACCAAATCTTTTGGTCACTTCAGTCCATTCCCTTTGGTTAAATACCTGTACCTCCCAACCCCCCTTAAATATAGTTCAATTGCTTTTTCCCGTTTTACATATGGTTTGGGATGTTCAGCTGGGACATTAGGGAACGCTCCTTTCCCACATGGGTGCTGCAACCCTGGGACAGGGCCCCTGAGAGGTGGTGGCTGGCCAAGGCCCTGGTGCTGGGACAGACCTCCTCGAAGCAGAGGTCAGGTTGAAAGCCTCCAGGTCCTTTCCCACAGCCCTGCCGTGCGGGACTGTAATTTAATCACGTGTTGCTAGATGAAAAAGATGAGTAAACTCATATGTTTCCCACCAAAAGGATACAAATTCAAATAATAAGTGTGAGACACCAATTATTTGCAACTTCATAGAAGAGTAAGAACTTGGACCCTAAAAAGGTGTGTTGCTCTGGAGCGACTACGGTTTCTAAGTGAGCAAAAATGAGGAATCTAAGTACACCTAATAGGACGGGATGCCGGGGTGGGGGGGAATGTTACACCACACAAGATTAAAACGCATGCTTTGAGGTGAGTCTCCTCGCTTGCTGATACAGATCAATCCATGCAGGTACTACCTGCGGGGAGCCCAGGGGTGCAGACGTCTGCGTGCCAGAGCAGCTTTTCAGGGAACAGGCTGGTGGCTCAACACTAGGCAGCTGCACCTGGAATGCGCTGTTCTGATAAGCCGAAGAGCTAAAAGAGAGTTCAGCTCCCCGAAAGTCTTGTGCAACCGCAGGAGCAGTTTGGCTGTCAGGAGTTTCGCAGGCCGTGGGTCGGAGCTGTGACGTGCGCCGTACCCAGGCCACCATGCCCTGCGGCTGCAGGGTTACCCGCGCTGGTGCCAGGCACCCCGGGTGAGCCCGCGCCCGTCACTCAGCACCAGCTAGCACCCTCGGGGCTGTGCGAGGCTGAGGTTCACCCAGCTCTGCCCCGTCCCCCAGGTCCCCTTGCCGCCCCCCGCCTCGCAGAGCCCCGCGGTGAGCCCCCAGCCTCACCGAACAGCAGGTTGAGCAGCACCTCCCTGGCGGCAGAGCTGTGGCTCTGGCAGAGCCCGTAGCAGGTGCCGAGCAGCCAGGGGACGCCGTGCCCCGACACCTCGATGACCTTCATCAGGGGCCGCGCGCTGCCCCAGGCCGAGCCCTCGGCCGCGCAGACCCCCAGGCGCTTGGAGGCCCAGAGGTCGATGGCGAGCAGGGAGCTGAGGGCGATGCCCACGAAGGACGGGTTCAGCTTCATGCAGTCCTCCTCGGGCAGCGCGGCCGCCGCGGGGCCGCCCGCCTCCCGCCGCCGCGCCGGGCTGTCGGGGGCGCCGGGGCCGCGCTGGCTCACCAGGGACAGGAACTCGGGGCGGCCGCCGCCGCCGCGCCGGTCGCGGCTGCTCCGAGGGCTCGGCATGGCGGGAGGCCTGCGAGAGGCGTGGGGCCCGTCACCGCCCGCCGCGCCTGCTCCGGCCGCCCGGCAACCGGCATGGCACCCCCCGCGCGGGGCCGCTTCCCCTCCCGGACGGCGCCCCGCTCCTCCCGCCGCACCCCCAAGGGCACACCGCCGCCTGCTCGGTACCGGGCAGTCCCACCGCGGCGCCGCTTCCCCTTCCGCCTCCCCCCGCCGGCCGCGGTGCAGCCGGCTGCCGCGGCGCCCCCTGGCGGCGGGGAGGCCCCTCCGTCCGGCCGCGGCCCGCGGGGCGGGGCTCGCCCCGCCTCCCCCCGCCCCCCGCCCCCTCCCCGGGCGCACGTGCCCGCCCCGGCCGGCGTACGGCAGCCGGCGAGGGCCCGAAGAGGCGCGGCGGCGGCGCCTTCGCCCTGCCGGCGCCGGTGCGGGCGCCGGTGCGCGGGCGGCGATGCGCTGCGGGCGGGCGGCGGCAGCAGCGGCGGCGGGGGGGGGCCCGGCCTCCCCCCCGGCCCCGCGGTTCGGCGGCGGAGGGTAACGCGGAGCAGCGCTCGGCCATGGGGTGCCTGCAGAGCGTGGCCTGCAAGGCGCGGGTGCGTCGGGAGCAGATCGTGGTGTCGGACGTGTCGGCGACCATCGAGCCGGCGGCTACCGCCATCGAGGAGAGCTCGCCGGTGGTGCTGCGCTACCGCACGCCCTACTTCCGCGCCTCGGCCCGCGTCCTCATGCCGCCCATCGCCCGGCGCCACACCTGGGTGGTGGGCTGGATCCAGGCCTGCAACCACATGGAGTTCTACAACACCTACAGCGACCTCGGCGTGTGAGCACCGGCAGGGCCACGGGCGGGGGGCACGCCTGCGGCGGGGGGCCCCGGCACCCACCGCCCCCGCTGCCGACCTCGGGCTCCTGGGCACCCACCGCCCCTGGGCTCCGGCACCCACCACCCCAGCTGCCAACCTCGGGCCCCCTGGCACCCACCGGCTTCGGGCCCTCCAGCACCCACCACCCCCGCTGCCGGCCCCGGGCCCTCGGCACAGCCCCCAGCCTGCTGCAGACCCTGGCACCCGCTGCCCCTGCTGCTGGCCCACGCCTCGTCCTTTCGAGGGCCCAATGGCCAGGGACCCGCTCGGTGGCTGGCATGGGGCTGGGGGCTCGGCCTGAGCCTGGTCGTGCGGGTGGCACCAGGGGTCACGCTGAGGGGTGAAGCTGCTGCTGCTGCGCCTTCTGCCAGGGGCGCGGGCGCCAGGGAGCATCAGATCCCTGTGCTGCCCACCCGTGTCCCCACACTGAGGCACCTTGGCTTGCCGTGGCACTGGAGCGCTTAGGGACACTGGGGCGAGTGGAGGTCATTGCTTGTCAGGGGGCAGGGGGTGGCCACGCATCCTCTGCCGCTCGCAGCCAGCTCCAGAGCCCCAGCGCTTCCCAAGCCGGAGCTGGGACCGGGTGGGAGGTTTCACCAAAGCTGCCTGCTTGCCGTCGCTGCGTGGTGACTAGCACCCCTGCCACAGCCGCGCCATGTTGCTAATGGGGTCTGCAGGTCCCCCCCCCCCCCCCCAAGCTGTACTGCAGGGATTTCATCACACCAACAACAGGCGTTAACGGTGGTATTTAATTATTGTATGTGGCTCTGGGCTGGTGTGTGTGTTCAGAGGTGTAAAAACCGCAGGCTGGTGTTGCAGGAGGGAGGTGCTGCAGCCAGTGTGGGGCAGAAGGCTGTTCTGCTCCAGCACAGGGGCTGGTTAAGGAGGGGTTGACCCCAGAGGGAGTCCACGAGGGGTTTGGGCCCACTTGGTTTGATTGTGGGTTAATTACAACACCGTAACGCTGGCAGAGCAAAGGCTTTGGCTGGCCATGAGGAGCCAAATCCGTCTTGGTGTCCCCAAAGGAACCAAAGCCGTGTTTGTTGTTGAAGGTGGTCCTAGAGAGCTTGCGGTGGGCAAGGCGGGGGTCCCCACACCAGGCACTGTTGCTGCTGTTTCCCTGCTAACCTGCCCTTTCTCCTCACATTCCCTAGGTCAAGCTGGGAGCTGCCCGACCTGCGAGAAGGAAGAGTAAAAGCCATCAGCGATTCGGATGGCGTGAGCTACCCCTGGTACGGAAACACCACAGAAACCGTGACCCTGGTCGGGCCCACTAACAAGATCTCCAGGTTCTCAGTGAGCATGAATGACAATTTCTACCCCAGCGTGACGTGGGCTGTCCCTGTGAGCAACAGTAACGTGCCGCTGCTGACCAGGATTAAAAGGGACCAGAGCTTTACTACGTGGCTGGTGGCCATGAACACCACCACCAAGGAGAAGATCATCTTGCAGACTATAAAGTGGAGGATGCGAGTGGACATCGAGGTTGATCCCATGCAGCTGCTGGGGCAGCGGGCACGGCTGGTGGGGAGGACTCAGCAGGAGCAGCCCCGGATCCTCAGCAGGATGGAGCCCATCCCACCAAACGCACTAGTGAAGCCTAACGCCAACGATGCCCAAGTCCTCATGTGGAGACCCAAGCGAGGGCAGCCTATAGTCGTGATACCTCCCAAGTAGAGCGGCGCCGGGGTGTGTGCACGAGGGCCTGGGTGCTGTCAGCCTGCTGCAGACGGACGGGGTTTCTGAGCCAAAGCAGATCTCTCGGGTCCTCCAGCCTTTGTAGCTGCGCTTGGAAACGCAGCTTCTCCTCAGTCGGAAAGAGAGCCTGGCTGGCCCCGGGGGTGCGGAGGAGGGATCGCTGAGCTGGAGGATTTCCCAGGGAGCAGAATCGAGTACTTCGAGGGGCTTGTGGCTGGGAAAGAGGCTGTCTGACCTGAACAGACTCGTCTTCCCTTGCAGGGCGATGCAAGGATCGTGAGTGCGATTGAACCGTGCCTGTGGCAAACGCTGCTTTCCACTCAGCTGGAGGTAGAAGCGGAGGCCGCGCCCGCTGGGTGCGGAGGGCTCCTGTGGTGACCCTTCCCACCGGGGCGCGGGTGTCCCTGCAGTGTCTATACCTATGCATTTCGGATTGATAATCCACGCCTCGTCCTGCACGCTGGGACTGGGCGGGAGGGCCCAGGAGTGGCGCGGGCGCTGGTAGCGCCGGGGTGCTGAGCTGGAGCCCGGCGCTGGCTGGGGCTGCGGCCCAGGAGGGGTTTTCTGCAGCTGAGGGGGAGTGGGACACATTTTGCATGCGTCGGGGTGTGTTTGGAGTAGTTGTGAGTGTAGGAGATGCCATAGCTCTTTTCTGTCTTGGAGTGAGATCTAAGGGCAGGTTAGATGTCCTTTCGTTTTAAGGTGCACTAGTTCTTTGCAGTTCCTCAACCTCCCTGCCCCCAAATCCCGCTGCCTTCTCTCACGGAAGCAAACCCCATTCTCAGCCGAGTGAGAAATCGGGAGCAGTCCCCGTTCACCCGGCCCAGGTGCTTGCTAACTGTGTGCAGGGGGTAGCCAAACCACCGTGGAGGCACCCCGGGACTCGCACGCTTCCACTGCAGACACAAGTCCCTTGCAAGAAGTTGGGTGCTTGCTCATTTCCCATGCAAATGCCAGCTCACGTGGAGACCCTCCTCCTCCTCAGCCACCCACAGAGTGGAGTGCTTAAAGGCAGGGATGCCGGTGGAGGGGACAGCATTGCCCCAGGCTCTGCAGGTATGGGGGTCTCCTCTCTGTGGGTCGGAGGCAGGGGTGTGAGCAGAGGCTGTGTGGGGCAGGCCTGGGTTTGCCCGGGAAGGAGGAGCAGGCACTGCCTCCTGCTGCTGCAGGTGCTTGGGAGGCGGCAGGGGGCTTAGCTTGCCTTTCTCCTTGCCCCTTGCTGCCTGGATGGCTGGCATCGACTGGTCTGTGGTGTGGCACTGTGGGCTGCAACCTGCAATTCCCAGTGTCTCGCCCTTGAGATGCAGCAGAGGCGTAAGTCATGGCTGTGCTGCCAGTGCCCCAGGCACCTGTTGCTCCCGGGTTACGGCTTTTGCTGCTTTCTCTGCTCCATCCACCGCCCCAGCGTGAGCCCTGTGACTCCTCTGGCTCGCACCCCTGCCTTCATGCCATGGGAGGTTTGCGCTGCCCTGGGGATGCAGGTGATTCCCACTGGGAGAGTCCCATCTTCTGTCCTGCTGCCAGGAGAGCCCGGGGAGGATGGCCGTGTTCGGCACTTGGGTGCAAAGCCTTTCCTGCCTGGCTGTCGGGACGCCCAGCCCAGGTCTGCTTTGTTCCCCCCCGTGTGCTGGCACATCCCTGCAGCATTGCTCTGCCAAGCGTGGCCGAGCTTCTGCAAAGCTTCAGCCATGGCTTGTGCTTTTCCAGGGCAGGATGCGCACCGCGGTCCCCGCCGGCAGAGGGGCTCCCCAGGCATCTTAGACCAAAAATCCCTGTGAGATCCCCATGCTACTTAACTATTCTCAGTAGCGTTTGCCGCTGCTTCGATTCTTTATTTTTTCCTTTGGGAGTGTTGCATTTTGATGCCTCGACGCACACTTCCCCATGCTGGGGCTGGCGGTCCTGCTTCTCCTGCTCGGCCTCACAGCGGGCTGGGAACCTGCTGCTTTCGGTGCCTACATCTGGGTTTTGCTGGGGGCTACAGCCTTGCGGTGGGAGAGGTTTGGAGGGAGGGTGGGCTCGGAGCTTTGGTTTGCTGTGTCTTCTGGGGCAAAACTTCTACTGGGAGCTTGCCAGCGTGGGAAGATGTCCAGTCTTGTGAGACTCTGCCCATGGTTTTGTCCTGATGAGGGATTGACGTCAGCTTTTGCCGTCACCAATGTTTTGTTTCTCAAAAAGTGTGTGTGGAGAGGGCTTAGAAACTCTAAAGACAATTTTTCTTAATGTTTGGGAGAGGAGGAAGAGGGGTAAGTACCTTTTGGTTTCAAATAAGGCAGATGCGTACTTTTGACTCAGTGGGACAGAAATGTCTCTGGCAGCATCACAGCTAAAAAGCCAGAGGAAGAGGTTCCCCAGCAACCTGGTAGCCCAGAGATGGGCTGCAGGCGGAGGATGCTGTGTCCAGAGAGGCTATGCGAGCCAGCTCCCCAAAACCTGCAGGGAAGGGCTGGGGCTGCGCTCGGGGGCTGCGTGCCGGCTGTCAGCCCAGGGAGCTGCTGTGGCACTGCCGTGGTGCCAGCTGGCTGGGAGAGCGGGGATGCTGGAGCAGGGATGCTCTTGAATTCATTGCCATCTTTTGGGACGTGCTGGCTGGTCGGAGCCTTGGACACTGTCTGCCATGACATCAAGACAGCAGCGGCTGCCAGTGTCTGGCCGTAGCTGTAGCCATGTGCCTGAGCTCCCAGGGCTGCCCCAGCCTGCAGGCAGGCTCTGGCTCAGCCCTGGGGCCATGCCTGCCTCCACCCCTCCACACTTAGGCCGGGCTTCCATGCCCGCTCCTTCTCCAAAGGCTGCATTTGATGCACTTAACTCAGTTTTATGTGTGGGTTGTCTTCGTGGGCATTTCCCCGTTAAAAAAAGAAAAAGAAAAAAAAGTTTGCAGAAAATTGTTTGCAAAAAAAATTTGGAAACAATTTTTGCAAAAATCTGCAGGCATTTTGCATGTTTGCAAAAGGTGCGTGTTCACACTTGGGTGGAGGTGCTGGCCGAGCATCTGCCCGAGCTCAGTAGCACTGACCGGTGGGTGCAGGGCTTGAGGTGGGTGCAGGGCTCGAGGTGCTCAAGTGAAGGGAGGGAAGGGAGGGAGGCAGTGGCTGAGAGCTCCCGCCTGCGAGTCCAGGTTTGGCTTGCGTCCCCGTGGCCTGCAGCTGTACTGATAGGGACCCCGAGTGGGACCCCCCAGCTGCAGAGCCCACGCCAGGGATGAGTACCCGGACCCCCAGCCTCAGTTATCCATCCAGCCGTGGGATGCCTTCCCTGCACTGCCCTTTCGCACCAGCACCCCGTTATCTCAGGGAGGGGCAGGTCACGGAAATGCCCACCCTCACACTCCCCTTGCCCTGAGCTTCGGGGTGCCCCTTCCCCTCTGTCCCGTCCTCGGGTCATTTATTTATCTATTTATCTATTTATTTATTTATTTATGTATGTATGTATTTATTTATTTAAGTTATTTATTGGTATTTATTGACGGCTGGAAGTTGGGGGGGTCATTTCTGCTGCACGGTGGGGGCAGCTGGGTCCCCCCCCCGCCCAGCCCCCTGCGTTTTGGGGTGCTGCCATGTGTTTGGGAGCACTGCTGTGGAGGGATGCTTGTGGCCCCCCCCCTTCTGCTCCTGTCCCCTTTCGAAGCTGGGAGGGGGAGAAAGGATGGGGAATCACGTCGTGCCTGCTGGGAGGACACCTGGTGCCTGTCCCCTTCCTGCAGAAGCTCGAGGTCCCTGTGCCCCCTCCCCAGGCGCTGTGCTCCCTCCTGTGCCCTTCTGTATTCACTGACCCGGCCTCCTGGCATTTCTCTGGCTGCTCCCGCTGGGTTTGCTGTCGTCAGTTCCCGGGGACAGTGGGAAGAGCCAGGATGTGTGGGTGCCACTATGGAGAAAAGACCAAACCAGGTATTCTGCTGCCGCGTGGGGAAAATCGGAAGAAGAGGAAAGCTGGTTTTGCAGAGTGCCTTAAATACAAATGACTTTACCGAGTAGGGGGCTTGGACTTCTGTCTCTGGATGTTATTACCAACTCGAACAAATGTTGCATTTCACTTCTCTGGGATTAAAAGAAAAACCACTCGAGCTGTACTGGAACCAAACCCTGTGTTTGCTTGAGTCCGTCTGGCTGGCTTGCTCCTCTAGGGGAGCAGGAATTTATGGGCTTTTGGCCGTCAGCCCCTGCCTGGCTTGGCAGTGGGACCAGCAGCTGCCCCTGCCCGCTTCAAGCCCCTGGGTCTGGTGACGGGACCTGTTCCCCCTTGTCCCAACTAGCAGGTGCTTCTCTGGTGTCCCAGAGAGGTTGTGCTTGCCCTGCAGTGCCCCTTCCCTAGGGATGCTCAGAGCAGCCTGTCTGTACAAAGCTTGCTGTGGGGCCATGTCCTCAAGCTTCCAGAAAATGGGACAGTCGGTTGGAAAGCTCGGGGGGGGTGGTGGGCAGACAGCCCTTTTTCCCAGTGGAAACCAGATCAAGGTGGGGGCTGCATGCTGAGGGAACAGCAAGAAAGCCAGGAGCTCATGCAGCCCAGCTGTGGGGGACCAGGGGCTGCCAAGCTTGATAAGGCTGAAAAATTACACCGAAAGGAGCCATTTCCCCTTTGAAATTGCAGATCCCCCCTCCCACTTCTTGCAGAGTGAAAGAGGCGGAATAAAACTCAAGCCAGAGATCAGGTGTTTTTATCTTCTAGTAAAAGTAATACATGGGGATAATGCAGAACTGGATAATGAAAGTTCATTTAAGTTATTTTGGGGAAAATACTGATATTCACCATATAGGTCCTGAAGGCAATTAAACATTAATATAAACTTTTTTTTTTTTGGCAATTAAAGAGGGAGCTGTCTGAAACACAGACGTGTTTGGGGAAGGATGTCCTCAGTGGGGTGGCCTGGCCTGCATGCTGAGGTGCTGGACAGTGACAGGAGCCGGCAGTTCTGGATGTTGTCTGACGGGCTCCGTCCCAGGTGGGTGTGGGTGCTGCCCCGGGAGTAGGGCCTGCAGGATGCTGGAGGGTATCTCATTGCATCCAGCACACTGCTTACTTACAGCGACCATCAACCCTACTAACCCCACTTGCCGCGGGGTATGCTCGTGCCCCAGGCCAGCCAATTTCTTTCACAAGCTGCTCGTTTTCAGTGTTGCTGGTTGTGCCGGGCACCAAGATGCTGGCTGGCTATTCGGCGAGCGGGTTTCTTTCCTAGCATTATTCTGAAACATCGCTCACCTCTTGGCAAATCCCCGAGGTGTAGGTGTGGGAGAGCGGGGTGGAGTTCGCCTGGCTTGTATGGTGCCCTGGGAAGCAGGGCAGGACCCCTGCCCAGCACTCGTGGCAGGCCATGCTGCAGCACGTTCCCCAAGGAGACATCTTCCTGACAGCGAGATCCTGCTGCCTTGCCTGAGACTATGTCCCCTGGGACAACCTGTGTTTCCAAAGCAAGTTACACAGCAGGAACAAGGGCGATCCGTGTCAGGGCCACCCACCCAGAAGCATGGCCACACATCCCAGCTGCATGGCCACAGGGAACAAAGTAAACGGCGCAGGATGCCATGGACGGCAGCAGAGACAGGCCAGGGATATTGCAGGTAGTACTGAAGATCAGTTTATTTGCTCTATTCCCTCTTCCATAAAACCTAAAACCAACCGACTTCCAGCAACAGATGAGAAAGCAGTGAGAGATTTGGCTCTGCAGCTCCTCCTCTACGCACAGGATCCCACAAAGGTGTAAATGCGTTAGTGACGGCTGCTCTGAAAGGCACGCAGCAGCTTGGAGCCCCCGAAGCTCCCTGATGGGAAGGTGTGTGAGCCCAGCAGGACACCCCTCCGGGGCCCGGCTGCTGACACCACGCTTCCCACCGTGCCTTCGGGAAAAACTCAGCCAGCGCTGAACATGAGAGACTCCACAGCATGAGCCCTGGAGCCCCCACTGGTCTGCTAATCTCTTCCTTGTGGGGCTGATTCAAGGCAAGAAAACACCCAGGGTTTTAGTTTTGAGGGGATGTGAGGGATGAAAGGGATGGGGAAGATTGGTTTAGTATTGTGATGCACCATCAATGTTGATGGTACGAGGCTGCTGATCGCACGGTGTGGGGGAGGCAGGAGCTGGGCATGGGGAAGGCTCCCAACACCGAACGATGTGCAGCCTGGCGGGACGGATGGCGGACCCACTCACTCCGGCTGCGGGGTGTAACGCAGGTACTTCTTGCCCGACGGCAGGTCCTTCGTGAAGACTCCTTTGGGAAAGAGCTTCTTGGCTTCCTCATCAGGTAAGGTGGGCACGACCATGACACTGTCACCAGGCTGGGGAGCAAACGGGAACTGTGAGAGCAGCAGAGGAGCTGGATGCAGGTGGCACGTCCCTGCTGGTAGGTGACAGTCTCCTCGTGAACACTCAGCCCCAGTGCCCCAGGCATGTCCCCTGCAGCGAGGACTGAGTGGGAGCTACACCAGGAGGTGTGGGTGACGTTGAAAGGGACAGCTGTGCCGTTTGCCAGCCCTGCCAAGGGATCTCGCAGCCCAGCTCTTCCCCACAGCACTCCCACAGGAACAGGGAGTAACGAGAGAGGAATTCGGGCACCTCTGTGACGCAGGAGGGAGCACAGTTTGCCCAAGCTGCTCACACATTCCTATTGCTCTGGCACTCCCGGAAAGGCAGTGGCTCCCCCTGGCATGCTGAGCCCCGGGGAAAGGTGTGCTGCCCTGGCAGGTGGGCAAGCTGGCCCCGCACCCCTGGGACCTTATGCTGCAGGAGACAGGTATCTTCAGAGGCAAGGCTGCCTCCATGCCCTGCTCTGCCCCAAGAAGTGAAGGTGCAGTTCATTGTACATTCAGCACATGAATTCTGGTGTTGAGGGGTGGAGAGGCACAGCGAAGTGCATCAATACCCCGAGCTACTCAGTCTCCAGGGCTTGTGCCTATGGGGCCCTTCCAGCCCAGATGGAGCAGCTGTTTGGGACAACGCTCTGGGAGCCTGGTCCTGCCTCGTAACACAGGAGGACTTCTGCAGGACACCCTGTAACAGCAGGGGTGTGTCCTCTGGCTCCACAGCGGCAGGCTTCCCCAGTAACAGATATCAAAGTCAGCGGCAGGACAGGTCCAGGAGCTGAGCAGCTCTGCTGGGCTGAGGAAACACTGGATAGCTAAAGCAGCCAGACTGTGCTGCTTGTTCTTGCTTTCCCCTGGTTGCCCAAACTGTTCTCAGGAGTTTTAAATAATGCTACTAAACAGGGATGGCCACAACTGAGCAACTTCAAGTAGTAATCAGCTGTATACACGCTGAGCAAAGCAGGGCCATGCCCATATTGGCCCTTCCTGGCTCAATGGCAGAAAAGCAGCAAGCCAGCCAAGGGAGCAGTCCCCCATGCTTGCTGCTTCACTGGCTTTGAGGGGACTCTGGCACACTGACACCTGGTAATGCACTTTCTTATCACAGACAGCAAGGGCAGGACCTGCCGTGGCCCAGAGTTCAAGTACTGATAGCCAGAAGGGCCCAGCACTGGTGTCTGGTGGCACCAGGGACCAAGGGCAGGGAAGGGAGGTTCCTGTGGCTGACCCCAGACTGCAACAGCCCTGGGAACTGGGCTGGGATCTAACTCACATCCCAGGACCCCAGCAGCTTTCAGCACCCCATGGATCCCCCTCCAAGGGAGGCTGGTTGACGTTTCAATGCACATTTTCAGTGCCCAGCTGTGAGATTTGCTCCCCTCCTCACCTTCCAGTCCACAGGCGTAGCAACCTTCTTGTACGCTGTCAGCTGCAGGGAGTCCACCACTCTCAGGATCTCATCAAAGTTTCTCCCAGTGGTGGCTGGGTACAGGATGGAGAGTTTCAGCTTCTTATCCGGGCCAAAAACAAACACCTGAGCACAGGGAGACAGGGTCAGGGGCTGGGCAGATGATGTTTGTCCAACTGCCCCACTGGACCTGCTCAGCGCTGCTGCCCCTCCCTTTCCTGGGAGGTGGCCTGCTTGATCGCAGGTGTTGGGACAGGGGAGATGCCATGGTGGCAATCTCCTAGAGCAACAAGTGACGCCCAGGCACAGGGAACACGGTGTTTGCTCTGGGAGCTCCTGTTTCCAATGACAGCTTGCTCTGCTACCCAAAATGCTTCCTCCCCTCGACCTGTGCCCTTTTAATGCAAGCACGGGATGGGAGAGGGAAAGTCCAGCAGATCGAGCACTTTTGTCTCCTATGTTAGGACAGGCCCAACTGAGATAAGGTGGCAGCAACAGCAAGACGGAGCTGTTGCCAGCAGGCCAGCACTGCATCAGCCTCTTCCTGCAGCACGACCGATGGTTCTAGCCCAAGGAAGTCAACTTAGCTCCTGAAGATGGTCATGTCCCTTCAGGTAAGCTGCCCCCGTCTTCAAGCCCAGCCCCAAGGACACAAGGCAGGACGGCAGGCGATATCTACTGCTGAGAAGGGTGCCACGCAGGGCCTGGTACTTACCACACGAGCGGTCAGGGGCATGCCGTCCTTGTCCCGCTCATCTGGGTCCAGCATGCCCAGCTTGACAGCGAGCTCCCGGTTTGCATCAGCAATGATGGGGAAGGGGAGTTTCTCCTCAGGTTGTTCCCCATTGTACGCATTGATGTCCTGCAGAGACAAAACCACTGGCATTGCTCATCCTCCCTGCTGTGGGTACCATCAGAGGGGACAGAGGCCAGGCAGGGAGCAGTGCAGGCAAGCTTTATGTGTGTGGGGCAAGCTCCTGCAGAGGGGCCATGCAAACACATTCAGCAGCTGCTCTGCAGGAGCTTGTGACTTGCTTGGCCCCAAGGTCTCAGTCTGGGACAGCACAGCCAGGGGCGCATGGCCTTCCATGAAGTTTCTCTGCATGGCAAACCAGAAACCTGCGTGCCAGGCTGGACTCTGTCTTGTTCTTAGAGGTCAGTTGTTTGGCTGTCTATGCTTACACTGTGTCACTCAGCTCTGGAACTGCCTGTGGACCAGCTGCTTTGCCCAGGCAGCGAGTATGGCAAAACAAGGAAGTCCTGGCCATGCCAGTGACCTCGGGGAAAGGTGGTTAAATCTCCCTGGAACAGAGGTGTCCCTCTTCCAACCCAGTAAGTGATCTAGCACTACTGACAGATGTGTTGGTGTCACACCTGAACTGGGCTGTGCTCTTAAGCCTCTAGTGGCAGAGCAAACCAGCAACTTTACTGCTAACAAAGGCCAAGTGCAACAATTCACAGGTCTTGTGTGAGGGACCAGCTCCATTCAGCAAGTCACTCCTAGCCTGCTTAGTTAAAGGCTTCTGAAAACAGAGTGAAAGTCTGAGTGCAGGTGCTGGGACACTGCACCTTTCTGAACCATGGCTGGGGCAGAAGAGAAAACCATTCCTGTCCACAGCTGTGCAAGCTCTCCCTTGTGACCACAGTTTATGAGGTTGCTCCCTGTGCTAGCCCAAACTTGACCTGCTCCACAGGGAAAACTATTTTGAGCGTCTCTGAATCTGGTCTGGACTCAGCCAGAGCATTCAAGCTATTCTTGTACTCTGCAGTACCACCCATACAGGTTACACCGAGCCACAGCAGGGCTGGGAGGAACCTGCTCAAGGCAGCACAAGCCGAGCAGCTGCCAGCATTAAAACAAATTTAATTCAAGGTTTCTGCCCCAAAACAGCTGCCTGTTCCTTTCAGCCTTGCTAGCCTCTGGCTCCAGTGCTGACACAACCCTCCCACACACCACTGTGGTGCATTATCAGCTGAGCTGATAATCTGAACGTACAAGCCTCTCTGCCTTACCCGGGCTTTCAATGTGGGGGAACAGTCTGGGTCCTGCTCAGAGGGAACTTGGGGAAAGCAGAGATGAAAATGCTGCCCCTTGGTGCTGCCCACTGCGGCTCAGAGCAGGCCAGAGGCAGCAAGAGCAGGCAGGCCCTACACCACTACTCAGCCCTCCTAGGCCAATGGTGGTGACAGGAAGAGCTGTAACCCTGCCCTGGTTGCTCAGGAACCTGCTACAAGCAGGTCAAGTGGTGTACAGGCGGGAAGACGTCTCCTGTACAGCTTTTCTCTTCACTTGCTTTCTCCCTGGGCCTTTCTGAGTCAGCTCTGCACCGCAAAAAGGGGCTGTTTATCTCTGCTGGGTTGTGGTCAGACCTGCCTTGGAAGGAAGGAATCACTTCTGTTCTCCTGCAGACCTGCCTTGTCAAAGCAGATCAGGGAAGGAAAGCAAAGCCAGAGAGGCCAGCCCAGGCAAAACGCTTCTGAATGCCCCACAGAGTTGCAGGAGGCTGTAAATGAAGGTCAGACAGTGACACTCTTCCCACTTCTCTTCCAAGTGGAGGCTGGGGGATGAAGAGAGCTTCTAGAAGCAGTATCTGAATCCTATGGACTGTAACTTGTTCCAAAATGCAGGCAATTTCATGACCTGGGGATCTTTGTACAACAAACAGCCTGACAAACCCTGCCCTATTTTGCTTTAAGACACCAAATACTCACTTGACTTCCCTACAAACTATTTGTCTTTCCAGAGTCCAAGCTGAAACCAGACATCACCGGAGTGGTTTATTCACCCCTAACTTGCCGAAGCAACGGCACCAGTGGCTAAAGAGAGCACTGAAACCTCCTCTGACATGCACAGCACGCGCCAGTCAACCCTGCTTAAGGAGCTTAGGCATTCAGCCAACCCCTAGAGAAGCAGTGCACAGACTGGGGAGGTAGGAGAGTGGGATCAGTCCCCAGCAGAGCTACAAGCTTATTCTGAGCCCCGGAGCAAGCCTCTGGGTCTTGGCTAGGGATGGACAAGAACAGCAGCGACATCTTCACTGGGAAAGCGAAGCTGAGCAAAGTGACGGGAGAATTATCAGCTATACTCTGGTTCCACCTACCCACTGAAATTTAACAGCAAAGCAAGAAGTTTCTTTGTTGTTTCATGCAGATTTCAGCCATCCCTCCTGCCTACTTGCTTCCTCACAGACTGTGCTCCATGTAAAAACAGCTTCATCCTCTCGCTGCTGCTAGGAGCTTCATCCAAAGAGAAAGCACATTGCATGGAGAGGTCTGCCCAAAGTTTGGCTCACTCCTAGGGCTTCTCTCTAAGTTAAGATCTAGTGAAAGAAATTGCAGTTTCTAGATCTCACTCTAGCATTTAACGAAGACTGCTTCTGCCCAGACAGGCAGCTTCTGCCAAGGGTTGGTATCTCTGTTAAGCTCTTTTCTTTCTCACGGCTGGGCAGGAGAACATCTGGGGCACCGCCCTGATCTCAGAATTGTGGCAGGCCCTAACACTTGCCTTCCTAGTTCAGCTCTTTAGCTCTCCACATTATCTGAAGTTCTTCTCTGCTTTATCAAGGACAAAGGAAAAGGACCACGAGTATGGGCAAGGTTCAAGAGCAAAGCAATCGCACCCCTGTCCTCTTGTGTCCTCCACGATGCACGCATGCTGCATTCATTGCTCCTCTGTGCTCCTTGCACTGCTCACTGTGTCGCAGCCTGACATGTCCTCTCATTCCCAGGATAAAGAGCCCCAGTTGCTCTGCACTGAAGCAAACCTGCCCAAATCTGCAGGCTGCTGTGTTCTCTTGTTCCCTCTCTGCACCTTTTCTTGTTCCCCTGTAGTCTGCAAGATGGGTGATTTCAAACATAGGCTGCACGGAAGACTCCAGTCTGCTACGGATTTATCCTCACCAATTGGATCTTTTGCTCTGGAGGGCTCTCACGGTTTTCTTTTTGACAGGTGCTGAGCTGACGTTTCCAAAGCACCATCTCCAAGGCCTCTCCCAGCCTGACAGAAAGCTCCCTGCAGCTTGGTCCACTGCCCTCTGCCTTTCTCCACACCTGTTCTGGAAGGTTTTCCAAACGTGCTATTCTGCCTCGCATCAGCCAGCGTAGAGAGGCTGTTCTGCAACTTCTCCTGGTTTTACCTGAGGTTGCAGGGAACAATTCCACAGCATCAGCAGAGTCAGCTCGTTTTTCATCTCTCTTCCAGATCACCTGAGTATGCTGAACCCCATGCGCCTCTGCAGATCCTTGAGGGTGCTCATCGCTTCCCTCACTTGACACAAGTTATCGCTTCCTCCTGTCTCCCTGCAGAAAAGAGCCTGTCCTTCACAAAGCTGACTTCATTGAGAAGCTTCTTAGAAATTTGAGGACTTGGAATAACTGTAGGGTATTGCTAACTTTTACAAAGGGTTTTACCCAACCAGGAGATGAAACTCGCTTACAAAAGCACAACCCAAACTTTCTGTTATATTTGATGGGATGTTATCTGCTAATTTGACTGGTGGTTTCAGCCAATTTGACCAGCACAGAAATCTCATTTACTGGTGTGGGATTTGTACGCTGTTTTTCCCAGGCCCTTCTGAGGCTTGGTGGGACATCAGCCATGCACCACTCAGGTACGAAGGGCAATTTAAGCAATAAGGCAATTATGTAATTTCTAAAGACAGATTTGAGTGTGGAAATTTCTCACCTTTACTACCTGCTATTGTATGCATGTGTGAGAACATTCCCAATTTTAAGAGCAAAGAAAGAGGCAGGTAATTCACCCAGGGATTTTTATGCTCTGGCCACATCTGTCTGAAATGCTCATTTTAAACCCCTACTACCTATGAGCCCTGGAGTCACACTCCCTGGCAGGACACCATTGCTGAGGCTGCATTTGGAGTTCTTAATTAGCTCCTTTCATGTTCCTTCAGCAAGCTATTTAGCTCCCATCTTTTTTTTTTTAAACTCCCTCATGATGGTTTTGTATTTAAGAGTCTCCTACTTGTGGTTTTATGTTTAACAAGCCCCCATTTTTTCTCTGTTTTCTTTTCCCTGCCTAGGCATGAATCACACCCTTTGAAGACTGCCTGTTTGCTTCTGATGCCTCCTTTCCTGTTTTATTACAGAACTTTTTGAGGCTCTGTGGATAGACTGCCTTCCTCTGAGATTTTGGCACCACTTCCATACACGTTTTACCCATTCAGGTACTGGTGGGAGAGCAGTAGTACCATTTTCTTCCGATTTCAAACTATTAGTGCATAGAGTGCCCTGGACTTTGTGAAGTGCTCCATGAAGAGATGGAGCAGACCTTCCTGTTCCTGCTCTGAATTTCAGCCCCTCCTAGCTAACATACTCTGGGAGTTGAGATATGTAGTTCCGAGCCTGTGCTCTGTTCTGTGTGGGCTTTTCCTCTGGCCTTCAGAGCAAGACAGCAGTGCAAGCTCTTCTTGCACCTCCCCACGCCCCATACCTTGCTCCAAGACAGGTGGTCTTGGACACTGTCAATGGAGAGGGCGATCATCTTCACATTGCGCTTGCTGAACTCGGATGCCAGCTTTGCTGCCCGGCCAAGCTCTGTGGTGCAGACGGGTGTGAAGTCCCGTGGGTGGGAGAAGAGGATGCCCCATCTGAAAGGGAGCAGATGGCATTAGGGTGAGATGTCATTCTGGTTTGTACTGCAGACAAAAAGCTGTAAAGATCGCACTGCATGGAGACTCGTGTGGGAACAGCTCATCTCTCTGCTAAGTGGAAATCCTGTCCTGGGAACTCTGGGCTAGAAGGCTTCATGAGATGAGCCCCGTTCCTCATGCTCTGAGGAACCCCCTGCACCTCATTCCCTCTCTCCCTTCCAGGATCCCACAGGGGATGCTGGTTCTTGATGTGGAAGTGGATACCGTGCCAGGTGAGGAAGTCTGGGGGAGCTGTGTGTAGACTGTGTACCCCAGAGACCACATGTGCAAGGGGACATAGATGCTAACCTGCCAGCCACGTTATTGCAGAGACCATTGCTGATTTACACTGCTATTTGCTATCCAGTCTACCCCATCAACCACCGTGAGGAGAAATACCCACGTATATTGCGCAACTTCAAAGAATGGGATAGGAACAACCCTTAACCCAACAGCTGCTAAACATACTTAATGAAAAAAATAAGTATTTCAACACTTTATGGCTACCGTTACAACAATGCTGCCACCTCGCTTTTGCCCACTGCTTCCCATCAGTGGATTTTGTAGTCTTTAGAGTAGGCAAATACAAGTGACCCCACTTTACAGGTAAGGCAACCAGTGCAGAGGAAGGTAGCAATGCAGCCTAGCTTATGTCAAACCAGCTCTCAGATATTTCCAGAGGTTCACGCAAAGCCACCTCAGCACGTAAAGCTCCCTGCTAGGGACTTGTCGCACTATTTCTCAGCTCAACGCTCAACAGGGCTTACTGCACCACTCTTCACCTGGCCCCCAGTGCTCAGCAAATACAGCCGTATGCCGCAGCAGCTGGGGGAAGCTCTGCCTTAGAGATTTGGGAATGGAGCTGGAGGGATCAAGCAAGGCATGCTGCAGCTCTGCCAGGGCTGTGCGATTGCCATGGCTCACCATTAAGTTACTGGGCAGCTACCTGGCCACTGGTGCTACAAGTCTCTTTGTACAGTAAGTATACTACCTGAAAAAAGAGGCAGTATTCGAGTAGAAGCTGGCTGAGAAAGTGCCCCGTGGGTGATCAGGCTGGAACAGCCAGTTTTAAGGCACCCTGCAGCTTGCTTTCTCGCTAAGAGAGCTCCTTTTCTCCTTTTGCCAAAGCTTGCAATGCTGACAGAAGTGGACACAACCTGCCAAGCGCTGCCGGGAGCAAGTCCCAGATGTCCTGTGCCAGCACCCTGCTGCTCGCTCGTGCCAGAAACGGAGCAACAAGCCTTGCATGAAACAGTGCCTGAGGGCACGTGGCTTTCCCTGCCGGGCTCCAACAGGACCAGAGTCCTTTGTCGCTGCTCCATTACGCACCTTCGCGCACGCAGGCCCACTCAGGCCCACTCACAAGGGACGCAGGTGCCACATGAGCTGGTCTCTGGGACTGGCCTGCACCAAGTGCTGCTGCTTTGCCCTTCCTGGGGCTCTGCTGCTTTCAGAGGCCCACCCCCCTCTGCCTGGGGGCTCGGCTCGCCCTGCTGCCCCGCAGCCCGCAGGAGGGGATGGGGGAAGGTGGGCAGAGGTGCCGCGCAGCTCGGGCCCCTGCGAAATCGCCCTGCCCGGCGGCCCCCCTCGCCCCCCGGGCACAGCCCTGAGCGCTGCGGCTCGACGGAAGATACACTTTTTGGAAGAAGCTCGCGGCTCAGAGTGGCCGGCTCTGCCTCCCCACGGCGCTCCCAGGCCTGCGGGGGGGGGAACAGCCGGGCCCCCGGGGCCGTGCCCCGCGCTGCTGCCCGGTGAGCGGCCCCGCGCCCCCGCCCGCCCCCCCGGTCCCGCTGCCCCCCGCGGTGCTCACGAGTCTCCTAAGAAGTCGTGGAAGCGGATGCGGCCCTGCGTGGTCTCCGCCTCGAAGTTGGGCGCCTCATCGCCCAGCAGCAGGCCCGGCATGGCTACGGCTGCTGCGGCGGTGGCAGACTCCGCTCGCTACCGGCGCTCTGCTGCGCATGCGCGGGGCTCCCGCCGCGCTTTACGGCCGCCGTCGCCGCCGCCGTCGCGCTTTACGGCGTGGGGGAAGGCGGTGGGCAGGCGGCCCCGTTGCCTCTGGCTTCGGTGGCGGCGGTGATGGCGACCTATGTGAGCGAGCTGGAGGCGGCCAAGAAGAGCCTGAGCGAGGCTCTGGGCGAGAACGTGAAGCAGTGAGTGCGGTGGGAGGGCGGCCGAGCCGCGGGACGAGGCCGAGCCGCGGTGGGGGCGTCCTGCCGGGCCGGACCTGGGCGCTGCGCGGCTTGTTCGTCTTTTCCCGGCTTTGTACCGCCTCTGTGCGGAAGCCTCAGGGCCAGGCTGGCCCCGGGCCCTTTGCGCTGTTGGGGGAAAGCAGTGGGTTTAGGGACGAGGCTTTTCTTTTGGTGTCTGCACCTTCCCCGCTCTTCCCTAGGTACTGGGCCAACCTGAAGCTCTGGTTCAAGCAGAAGATCAGTAAGGAGGAGTTTGACCTGGAAGCGCGGAGGCTTCTCACGCAAGACAATGGTAAAGAAGCAATCTAGTGTTTGTTTTCCTGCTGGCTCTAATGTCGCCTTGCCCCTGCTAGACCTGGGGGGAAGCCCCTCCCTGCTGCACGTTGTTTCCTGAACGGGGAAGTTGCTGTGAGGGAAAGAAGAATGGCCAGGGCCCTGGTAGCAATAGACTTAAAGAGGTGGGAGGTGTCCTGGCCTGCAGGGGAGAGTCTCTTGGTGGTCCCAGCACTGAGAGGAATTTGGCCTTGTGTAAATACGGTAAAAAGGTAAAACATGCTACCCTAACAACAAAAAAGCCATTTTTTTTTTAATGTCACTGTAGCCACCCAGTCCTTTCTGTACTGCACCCAGTCCCTTTGGCAGGGACTGAACTGATGGTGTAGCTGAAGCGTGGGAGGGAACCCCCAAATTCACCTAGGCAATTCTGCAGTAGGCATGTCTCCTTCCCGGCCTCTTGGGGTGGCAGATTGGAGTGCTGAAGGGTAAGATTCCTTGTCTTTGCCTCTGTGCGGGTCTGCAGGCATTGCTGAGTTCATTGTGGAGGCTTCTGACTTCGACACCCGTGATGCCTGCCAGGAAGGGCAGGGAGTTTGTTGGTGCTTGTGTTCAAAGGCCAAAGAGGATCCCCTAACTCTGACCTTGCTTATGAAGTTTGTATGCTCTTTCTAATGCGTAATTATTCAGTCTGTGCTCTGGTAACCCTTCCGCAAGGAAGCTATGTTTTGCTTAGAACGTATTTGTCTTAACTGCACCTTCCTGGGTCTAGCTCTTACTGGTCCTTCCCTAGAAAAACCAAAAGCCTTGCTACCAGAATCCTGCATGGTGGGAGGGACAGCTGATCCTCCTCTGACTAGCTGAATACACCAGATATTTTGTGTTGTGTGCTGTAGGACTGGATTTGTGTGTGTGGCACACTGAGAAGTAACCCACTTGTGTCCATGTTACGTGTAGTATCCTTGTTAGTGAGGCAGTAGCAGATTCTGGGTCCAGTAGAAGAAAACTCTCAAAAAAAGTTGTGCTTATGTAGCAAAGCACGGGGGGAAACCACAACTGTGGAAAGGCGTAGCAAGCTGCTTTAAGATGGCTTTGTGGGGGTGCCTGTGGGCACTGACATGTTGCTAATGACCTGTCTGTCTTTATGCAGTCCACTCTCACAATGATTTCCTCTTGGCTATTCTTACCCGATGCCAGATCTTGGTGTCCGCACCAGGTAAGTCCCAAGAAGCCCCATTAAAAACAATGGAGTAGTAATGCTTTGCTATGTTTGGGTTTTGTACAAAGTACTTTGATTTTCTGAGCCTTAGTACTCACATTCTTTTTGCCGCACAGGCAAAAGGGTAGCAAAGCAGTGATCCAGCTGATTTCAGCAGAGATGCCTTTAGAAACAAGCTGTGTGTGATAGACTGGTTTGATTTCTGGATGGGGTGTGTGCTGTGAGCTGAAGTGTGAAGGGGGATGCTGTGTTTGTTTGATGTGTTTTGCTTGCCAGTTCCTCTCTCTTCTGAAATTGGTGATGCTCTTTTTTCATTTCTTTGCTGGGGATACCGTTCTGGGGAACTGGATATTCCTGACTGATCTTGAAATCAAGTACATATCTAATAGAAGAATGCTTACAGTGAGTCTTGATAGAGCTATGGCCAATTAACCCAACCATCTGCGGATAGTTAACCTTTGAACTTTGTAAGCATTTAGAATGGCTGCCATTGGGGTTGCAATATACATTTTGTTTGGTCTTCAAAAGAACTATCAATCTAGAGATCTGATAGGAAGGGCAATTGAGCTGCAGTTCAAGGTACGAAACTGTTGTGTAGTAAGGGAGAGAAAATTGTTACAGCTCTGATGGCCCGAGACCTGAAAGAAAAGGTTTTTGGCAAGAGAGAATACCTGTTATTAGGGTACCTGACGTAGCTAGAGGAAGGAGAGAAAACTGAAATCTGTGGACACCTGCAGCTTTTCAAGTCCTAGCTTAACTATACCAGCTGTGCCAATTGAATGCTAACCTCCCCCACCTCCAAATGTGGTTTGTTTGCTTTTGAACTTCACAAACATCTTTTGAGTCACAGACTTGTCCTTGTTAGTGGTCTGTACTCATGTAATTCAGGTTTATGTCTAAATCTTGGTCCTCCTTGCTTTTGACTTAGAGTACTTACAGGTAAATTATAAAAAGAAAGCACAATCCTGTCAGTACTACCTGAAGTAACTGAGTCTAAGTTAGGAGGGGGAGAGTGTCTGCCTTCTCCAAGCTCAGCACTGAGCTGCTCTGGGTGTTGGAGTAGAGATCATGGCTCAGAGCTCTTGCTTCTGGGCGGCAGTAGTCAGGTTAGAGCCCGTCGCTGTGTGGCTGAAGTTGGGCTTGTTTATTCCTGTGTGCCCCACTCTGCGCTTAACTGTGTTGTATTTCATTTGACTCTTTATCCAGTCTCTTAGTCTTGTGCAGCTCTCATGCAGCCGTCCAGTCAGGCTTCAACTTCCTTGGCTTGATTAGCTCAGGTATGTCAGCAAACTCTGCCAGCTCCCCAGCTGGCCTTTTCTCAAGGCTCTCTAGGAATATGTTAAAAGTACGAGCCCCTGCATGGAGCAGCGCGGTGCTCCACAGGTGCCTTCCATGTGCTCATTCTTTCCTGCCCGAACCTTTTCAATTTCGGGTCCTTGGAAGGACCTTTCTTCCTGTCCCATTGAAGTGTACTCTCTTTAAGAGCCCTTGAAGAGCACTTCTTTGTAGTGCTTCAGCAGGTCAGTGGCAGCATGTAATGGAGTGACTGGCTACATTACCAAGTGTGTCCAGGGATCTGCATGAGCCAGCTTGAAAAAAAAATAATCAGTTTCATCATGTGTGTGTGTTCTTAAAGGCATGGTTTAGTGCTCTGCAGTTAACAGTACGTACTCTAATCCCTTCTAGAGTCTCTGTTTTGCTCTCCTCAGATCAATGCAGAGTCTCCCAATGATTCTGGAGCTAATCTTTACTGAGAGACCTCTTTCTGGGCCACTGACTGGCGCATCTATTGCACACACATTTTACTTGCCAGTCTGCTGTATGTGACATGGTGGATGGCACATGCAAGCCCAGGAAAGTGCAGTATGAGTGGAATGCTAGATGTTATGTCTGTTTGTTTTTCTCCCCCTACATGCCAGTCTGACACCTGCTGTTTTGTTACTGGTTTTTTTTTTTTCTTCCTCCCCCTGCCCCCCATGTAAGAATGGAAAGCTAACAGGCTTTTGTCTCCACCGCTGTCTTCTGGGTAGAGGGTGTTTACTTCATGATTCGTGGAAACAAGTAACCTTAAAGAAGTGTACTTGATGCACTTGGCACGCCATCACATGGGTTACTGAAGTATGTATTTTCCATCTTCATGTGAGAGAGACGAGGGGGAAAGAACAGTCTTTAAAATGCTATTTTGTATTTAAAAAATAAAATTAAATTGTGTGGTCAGTGTTAAAAGCATACCTGATATTGTGGCACTTGGAATAAGAAACCTTGGGGAAGGTTTTCTTTTAATTAATAAGGACTGATTGTAATGTATGTTGAACCAGGCATGCAAACCCATCTGATCCAAATTTTGTTGCCTCTGGTAGTAGTGGTTCCACCTGGGCTTATAGGGGAATGCTGGGTGAATGTGACCCTTTGTGAGAACGCTTCCCATTTCCCCCTCTCACCTGCTTAGGCTGTTGGTCATGCAAAGTTTAAATCCCAGTTCAACAGCCTGTGTGGCACGGGGTCTTTAGTACTTGGTGGTGGAGAGGGAGGAAAGTTCACGTCTATTCCAATGTGAAGATGACCTGTTGCTTCAATTCCTGCTGAGCTCCCGCTGAGGGTGCAGCAGGATCCTGAGCAATCCTAAATACAAATGCACTGCCCTTTTTAAAAATGGGTGATGTTGTTCCCTCTGGTAGCCACATGTGTAAAGATACCCATGAGTACTCTAGTGGCACCCAGGCATAACATAGCTGGGAAGCTGTGGAAGTGCCTGAAAAGAGGAGCTTCCTGGAAACATGTTGTCCAAAATACTAGAGAGTGCCTTAATGGTGATTTCAGGCTGGCTATAGCAGCCTGAGCAGCATGGCATGCTTCCCGTTACGAGAAAGTAATTTTCTTTGGTATTTTTTAGCAGTATTTTCAGAAGTGCTTTTCTGAATTTTTATGTCTGGGGTTTTTCTTCCCCCCAAAATGCCATCAATAGGAACTCCAGTTTAAAGCCTTAGCTAACCTTGCATGGACTTGGTCATGAAGCTTATCTTGCTTGTTGGACAAATGCAAGCAGTCAAGTTAGCAAGATCTCTGGAGTTAATACATATCTCACTTGAACTGTTACCTCCATCCTTAGCTAAATGTTAACGGTGAAACTGAGACAATTGCAAGCACTTAAGTTAGCGATGTAAAGATTTAATTTATTTCCTAGTAATCTGGAGCCAGCTAAGAGGTGGTTCGGTGAATCAGAACTCATGCTAGGGTAGCAGGAGCGCTTTATTTTATTCAGGGTTGCCCACAGACTTTGCTTGAAGGGCTGCCAAAACAGTGAGATGGTCTCAGGTTGCTCATGTTCTCTCCAGAGAGCTGGGAAGGGAGGAAAAAGGAAGAAAATGAGAATGTGAGTTCTTGACAGAGGAGGGTCATCAGAATTTGTTTGACTAAACCCTTGTCCCTGCAGGAAGATAACAGAAAGAACAACTGAAGATGAAATAAACAAGGGTGGGAAAACGCACGTTTCCTGTGCCTGGCTGCTTTTCTCTGTTGTGACTTTCTCTGTGTCTTTGTCCTTCCCTTCTGTGCGGGGCTGGTGCAGCACGTCAGGAAAGGCTGACACGCTCTGTCTGGACTAGCTGCTGTCACCACTGCAGAGAAGTGGCAGCTCTTAGAAAAACATTCTTATCTGTTGCTCATCTTTGAAGGCATGTTAGCAGCCATTGCTGTGGTTTGTTAATCTAATTTTCTTGTTAGCAAGATTAAATAAAACCTGCTGACATCTCTCTGAAGTTTCATGCCTGAGCCAACACAGTCTTGTCATTTGTGGCCAGGAAGGCAAGTACTGGTTTTCTTAGAATACTAGAGGGAAATTTTGCTTTCTTCATCTAGTGCAAGTCAGACTTGGTAATATGAAAACCTGGAAAAGGAGTTAAAAAAGATTCAGCTCTGGGCTCATTCTAATGGGGAGTAGAAGATAGTATCTCACTTCTTGCTCCTAAGCCAAGTCTGGCTAAGTTTTTGTTAAGTGTGCAGGTTGAGATTCAATTAAGTTGCATCTTTCAGATCTACTGTCAAAGCCTAAAAATTCAGTTTCCATTTAGTTTAAAAGTTACTATATAAGGCATTTTAAAAATTCAGACTCTGCTCTAACCTATTCATCTGTAATACCTTGTCAGATTAAAGGGCGTTTTTTATTTCTGCCTCCATCCATTCCACTCCCTCTGTCTCTGGTACCTGGTCACACAGTGAGCTAAGGATACTCTTGAAAGTGGGGCTGTGAAGGAGCTGTATGAGGCTTCTGACAGGGAGGAAGGGCCTGGGCTGGGGTGGCGTTGCAAGCTAGAGAGGTGTGCTTTTATTGAAAGTTTGAAATAAGCTGGGTAATTTCTGTGTGTATCCTTAACACACCTAGTCCCCCCTGCCTAGAAGGGATCTGACCTGCTATGGAGGAGAGGAGGAGGAAAGGACTTGTCTGTAAAGGGCAAAACATCTTATGAGAGAGGTAGCATTATTTTGCTAGATGCTAAAATGTAAGCCCTGAGATCTTGATGAAGGGCAAGTGTGATCCTTGAGATGATTGTCCACGGTGCTTTCCCACACCCCTTCACTGGGGCCTCTCCTGTGATGTTGTAGTGATGAGTAGTGACACCAGCTTTACGATTTTTTGAGAGGGTTTATCTGCTAACTTTTAATTTCTGATAATTGACTGGTGGATTTTGACAACAGGGTTTGTTGTAGACAAACCTCACTTTTTGCCTCACTAATACAGTTTACTAATTATGTAGTAACATGTAACTAAGTATGTAGTAACAACTAATGTAGTTGTTTTCACCTCGGTGATAGGGTACAGCTAAACTTTTTAGTAAACTTCTCTTCCTAGGGAGAATATGCCACCTGTGTGTGTGTGTATAGGTTGTTTCTGGTCCCTCCTTAGCAGCTGACCACTCGGAAATCCTCTGGTTTAGCCTGATTCCTAAAGTCATGTTTTAGAAGTGGTTTTTTTTTTCATGGCAGAGGACACTGTGCTTGTGTTCCAGCCATGGGTGTGGGAAGCTCCACATAGCCAAGAGCTTCCAGCCAGCCTCGTGCCCTATAAACCAGACTGTAGTATAACTGTACTTAGGAATTCCTGATCACAGCAAATTAATGTAGTTACGAGAGCCAGAGGTAAGCAGGCAGGTTGGCGTGAAGCTGGTGTTGAGCTGTGGCCACCTGCAGTAACAGGAGAGAACCAGAACTGGTGGTTTGTGGGTACTCAGTGAATGTGCCTGAGGCTGGCCAGGCGGTGGGTGGTGGTGGTGGTGCAGTGGGGGATGGCTGCTGTCACCTCTTGTCATTGTCTAGAGGAAGTGGTGAATGCTGGCTCAGGCATGGCCAGGGAACCTCTGAGACGTTGCCATGCTGTCAGCGCTGCCTGGCAGGGAAGCTCCAGCCTCTGCTTTGGGGGTGACTGAAGTTCTGTCAGAGCTGAGTTGTCCAAGCTCCCTGGAGGTGGACAGGGACCCTGGCACAGGGCACGCTGTGCTCAGAAGGAAAAAGGGTGCTTGCTTGCTGTGCAAAACCAAGGGAGGAGGATACTAATGACGGAAATCAGAGGCTGCTTCTGTAGCCACGAGAGGGCTGTCCAGTCTTTGGGTTGCGCTTCCTCGTCACTGTCAGCAAGCGCATGTGCATCCAGTGCAACGTATCTGAAGGAGTTGTTCACAGATCCATCGGCAGGAAACCTGCTAGGCTGTTCCTGCCAAGCTGTGTGATTATCAGGATGTGGTTTGGCCTACTGTAGGTGTAGCTGGCAAACGGCGCACAGCGGACTTTTGAGCAGTGTCCTCAAGGTGATGCAGCCAAATGTACGTATGTGTTGGTACTACACAGTAATGTTAGTCACAAGCTCACTGCTCACGTTGGTGTCACCCTGCTCCTGGGTTCAGCAGCCTTTGCAGCTCTTCCCACCTCTCCTTTCCCCTCGGCGTAACAAGGCCGATCAGCCATGATGTTTAACAAGGGTCCGAGGCAAAGCTTGCTGAAGCTGATGGGGAACTGTAAAGGGAGATGTAATGAGTTGGGCTGTTCAGTCCTGCTGGTTAGCATCTGACCTGATCCAGGAGCTGGTGTGAGGAGAATCCCCCTCTGGGCAAGCTCCTGTCATCCTGCTGATGGAACAAGTCAATTGTTCCTTCCTTGGGGTTTTCCTTGGGAGCTGTGTGCATCTCCTTCTGCCATGGGTTTGTGTGTGGACAGAAATTTCTACTTACGTAATGGGTCATGAGTGAGTCAAGCTGAGAGGGGGCTGACAAAGGAAGGGAAGGGCTGCTAAAAGCATTCTCCCCTGAGAGGGTGAGTTAGCATTTGGCCTTAACCCAAGATCAAGGGTTTTCTAGTGTGCACAGTTTCATTCTGGCCTAAATCAGCAACACCTATAGAGTGGGTTTGTGTGTGTTTTTGTTTTTTTTTTTTTTTCTTTTCAATTTGTAGAAGGTGCTGGATCTCTGCCATGGCCAGGTGGCTCTGCAACTAAGCCTGGAAAACCCAAAGGAAAGAAAAAGATTTCTTCAGTTCGACAAAAGTTTGATGTAAGTGTCCACGATCAAATGCTCGTGGCTGACCTTCTATTGGGGGTGAAGGGCTCTGCGCAGCATGTAGGTTTTGTTACTACCAGGGGTGATGAGAGTCCCAACATGTGCAATGCTGTATGTCTCATTTGTTTTGAGTTCTGGATCGTGGCAAGAGCTGGGGGTTATTGGCTGCTGCCTCTCTTGTGGAGGCTTCTTGGGAGAAGGGCTACGGTCTGGCCTGGCTTTGTTAGACACCATGGAATCTGTGGAATAATGCCTAAATGTTGAAGTTGCAAAAACTTGTATTCCAGGAGCTGACAAGGAGTAACTTTAGCTCTATGGACACTGCAGTAACACTTGAGTGGGTCTTTCAGAGACTGTGACAGGTGAATGTGACTATGTAATATCTTGTTTGTTTCACACACCTGCCAAATTCTTGAAGCAAAAGTGACTTCCTTTAATACAGGCAGTCAGGCAGAACTCTGTGATTTTCTGATCCCTACCACGGGACTCTGCAGTCCAAAGTGTTAGAAATAAGATGTTTCTTGGATAGCAAGGTTTTTAGAGGGTCAAGGTTTTTCAGAATTGAAAATTCTTTGCAAAGATGCTGTCTTCTGGTGGGTGGCAGAGAAACGCGCAAGATCCAGTTTGCTTTGCAGCGCAGGCTCTGTGCATCCATCTGGTACTGTCACACGTCTGTTCTGTGGTTGTTTCTGTGCGGCCAGACTGGTGTGGAGAGGGCCTGGTGTGAAAGAGGACCCGGATGGGGTGATGTCTTCAACTGGTGGGGTTTGATAAGGTGATTCAAACTGAATTAACAGTTTGTTGAAAGGGAGAGTGGTCTGTCTCTTACTGAGCCAGACCTAGTAGGTGTCTGAGCACATCGTGATCCAGTTCAGTTCTCTGATGAGGCAGAAGGCTAACCAAACGAAAAAGACTCCAAACCAAAGTTTTTCTTCTTGGTTTATTTAGCTGTATCAGCATTCCTTGCGGTTGGATGAATGCCAAAGTCAGCATGAAGGAAGGAGAGGCTGGGGATAGGGGAGAAGGGTGGGCTCAGCCACAGAGTGTAGTGCACTTCCAGGGACTGTAATTAGGCGCTGTGTGTGCTTCAGAGACCAGTGTTTCAAAGGGGTGTGAGTCCAGCTGAAACTTTGTTGTAATGAGAAACTGCTGAAACGTTTTGTGGTGTTCACAGCTGTTTCTGATGGCCATCTGTGTTACCTTTTTGTTTTAAAAATTCCTTGTAACTTTCCAGTAGCGAGTAGAGGAGTGTTTGAGAAGCAAGTCATCATGTAGTAGAAGTCTTGAAATTTGGTATACTTGGATAACTGTACATTGCACCACATTTCTTGTGTGTTTATACATGTGTTCCTGGAATGCTTGGTAGCAAGTACTGTAGAAGCGTATGTTATGATTAGCGGGCTTGTCTGTTACTAGTGGAATTCCAGACTAGTGTGAACCTGAAGTGCCTTGTTATTTCCTGATATTTCCCTCGCTGGTCAGAATAACAACTGTGAATGACCACCGGTTCATTCCAATTGGCTTCTGCTCTCCCAAACCAAATTCTTCTTAAGAGTTGCTTATATTTTGAAGGTATTTTTTCCCAGGTCTACAGGCATGTAGCTTTACTGTAATGGAATCATAAGTCTTCAGAATTACAGGGAGGGAAACCTGCTTTCGAATCATTAGTGGGTGGATTGTTTTTTTGCTCAGAGTTAAATGCCATACTGTCCTTTGGATGAAGCAGCCCCCCTTCCTTTCCTGAAACTAAGATATGAGGAATTCACTTTGCTGTATATTCATTGTTTATATTTAAAGTATGTGTTTTTCTTGATGCCCCATGAGAGCCTTGCAGCAATCTTCATTCCAGAGCCACTGAATTTGTGGCTTGGAGGGTGGAGGGACAGGAGCTGTGGGAGTACTTGATCAGCCAGGGTCACGTTGTGGGTTAGGGCTGAGTACAGCACATCGTTCCCATCAGCTTTTTTCTTCCCTTTACCTGGGGACTGAGACTCGCCCAGAGCCACCACAAGCACTCAGAGCTTGAGATACCAGCACAGAAAGGGAACTGTGCTGGAATGCATGTAGCCTGGGAAATGGGGGTTGCCATTTTCTGGTATGAATTCCTGTTCTGGATTGTTTTGGTTTTTTCTTTTTCTGAATAACTGAGTCAGTTCTGAAAAATAGCCATAACCCATTTCTGAATCTGGCTGCTCAGTAAGACAGCTCTGCTTAGAGTGTTGATAGTGCACGGGGAGACTAGACTATGAAATTTGGAACTGGAATTTGGCTAAGTTGTTGTTTTTAAAGCTTTAAAGAAATGTAAGAATCACTTCATCACACAAGCTTAGAATCATGGGTTTTAATCTTGATGGAAACTGTACACTTAAGTGAAAATACACCCTTCTGTACGAGCACTGGCTAAATAGACTCACCACTCCTCAGCACAGAAGGAGGTGACAGAGAGATGTGAAAGTGCATAGAATCATCACTGGTCTGGGTAGCGTGAACAGGGACGGTGACTGACCACGTTTCAGACTTGGAGGATAATCAAGCGAATCTAGCAAGTGGGAAGTACAGAGTGTGAACCAGGGGAGGTGACTCTTCGTGTGGGGTGTGGTTATGCTGTAGAATTTCTTGCTGCAGGATGTTGTGGATACCCAAAGTTTAGGTGGCTCGGGGTGCTGCTGGACAAGTTTATGGGCTGTTTAATAAAGGGACACCAACACTGGCTCAGAAATTTCTTTGGTCACAAATCGTTGGGGGCTGGGAGAGTATCCTGGGGAGGAGTATCGCTCTGCTTGTCCTACTGCGAGGTTTTTATAGGTGTTTGCTTTCCGACTGGAGAAGGGACGTTTGGCTTGATGAACCAAAGGATCTGACAGAGTATTTACCTTCTTACGCTTTGATGTTGTGTTTGTAACAGCACCGCTTCCAGCCTCAGAATCCACTCTCTGGAGCCCAGCAATTTGTGGCAAAGGATCCTCAGGAGGATGATGATTTGAAGCTGTGTTCTCATACCATGATGCTTCCTACACGTGGCCAGTTAGAAGGAAGGATGATCGTAACTGCATATGAGCATGGGCTAGACAACGTCACAGAGGAGGCAGTGACTGCAGTTGTGTATGCTGTGGAGGTGAGACTGGGCTGGGCAGCAGTGGTGTTCTCATGCTACCAGCAACAGAAGACGCTGCGTGCGGTGTGGGGTAGCATCCCTTGGTGGGGAGAGGAAACCTGCTTCTCTAATTGCCCGTTTACCTCAGGAGGAGTAAGGTGAGAATCAAAGGGCTTCCAGGCTTGTGGCATTATAGATGCAGAGTTTTGGATTTCTGCCTGTGAGTGCTAATTTTGAAGTACTTGCATATGAAAAGCTCCAGGCATGCTTAAGTAGCTGCTTTGGAAAACGCAGTTCCTGTCACTTAAAAGCAGGGACGGGATGGGAGCTCCAGTTTAAACAGTTCTATCGAAAATGTTCTGTTTATAGATGCAAGTATCTGGCATGGAAGTGAAGTGACAGCATTGCGTAATACCTGCAAGTGAAGTGCCTGCTGTTGCAGGGTTTGGCCGTCGGTGCATTACTGACATATCCCAGGAATGACACAGCCATTACTTGCAGCGCTGATGTGTGGGTGATTTTTCTGGAGTCAGGATGTGGAGGACAACCTGAATTCCCTGTCTGGGAGTGAGGCCAAATTAAGAAGCAGTTGACTGCTTGTTTTGGTTTTTTTTGGTTTGGTTTTTTTTTTCCAGACAGTTGCATCTCCAGCACTTTCTAGGCAACTGAACAGTCTTTTCACGGTAGTTTTAGGGCTAATGTTTCAGTACAAGTGTAACATCTAGTGCCAGTTATGAAATCTCTTAACTCTTTATCAAAGGGATCAGAGGTTGGGAGTTTCCTAGCATTTAAGAAACCTCTTTGACATTTGAAGCAGAGCATCATATATCAAAGTACAGTTCACAGGCTAATGTATACAGTACTCATACAGTGCCGTGTTCTCTGTGTCAGGTCGTGAAAACACGCTGTACCTTGTCCAGATCTTGGTTCCCTTATGTTTTTAGGTCCTTGTGGTTGTAGCAGCACTACTCCTGTCTTGCCAGTTGGGGAGGCACTTCTAACAGCTGTGGCTTGGCAGAGTGAATAAATCAGCATGTGTAATGAGATTCTTTTTTCACTGCAGAACCACCTTAAGGATATTCTGACATCAGTGATATCCAGGCGGAAAGCCTATCGTCTGAGAGATGGCCATTTCAAGTATGCCTTCGGAAGCAATGTTAACCCTCAGCCGTATCTGAAGAACAGTGTTGTTGCTTATAACAATTTAATCGAGTGGTAAGGAGCTCTCAGCACACTGCTAATTTCACATGTAGTTTGCCAGTCCCAGAGTTACTCCATGGTTCGGTTTCTATTTTTACTTAGTAGAATCTGTTAATAATGGTGTTTAGCTTTCACATGCTGAGAAGGCATCAGCAGAGAGGGCTGTGCGGCTGAACAGGGAGGGAGAATGTGGAGATTTCTCAGCAGTGGAGTTTAGGACAGTGTTAAGTCTCTCTTCCTTGCCTGTGCTTGTCCATCAATTTATGAAGGTGACCCCTGGCCCTCTGAATGTCCATATTTACTGCTCTTGGAAGCTGTATTGAGTGACGCAGGAATTGTGCTGCTCTCAGGGAAACTGCCCCTGGGCAGAAGAGCCCTGCCTTTGTGGGAGCACTGCTGTTGTGCAGTAGGAGTGAAATGTTGGTGAGGACCTGTAGGACATTGCCACCCTGTTATTTCCTGCATCCAAATGTATTTATGGCTCCTTGGCACGCCTTTCCAGCTAGCAGAGCTTCAAGGTCGTCTTTGTTTTCCAAAGTCTCAATGTCACACAGCTCGTGCTGTGCATCTGGCAGTGTGTGTGTGAGAAGGCAGTTGTGTTTGTCTATGGCAGCTTGTCTCAGTTGACAGGAGGTCGTGGGTGTTTTTAAGATTTGATTATAGCACTACAAATGCAATCCTCTCCAAACAACTCTGCCTAACGGCTAATGTCTTTCAGTTCAGTGTTGTGGGTGCCTTAATTTTTATGCTGGGTAGAAACTATTGGCTATAAATAACAAAAGTTGCCAGTTGAGATCAGTTAAGTAGGTGTGAAGCATGCTGAGGATCAGTTTGCACTATTTTTTTTGAAACTGGAATTTTAAAGAGGTTTTAATTGCAGCTGAAGTAATTTCATGTACATAAGGGCTAAGTCAGCTGGTACAGAAAAGCAAACCCTGGGGCTAAGCCCCTGCTGTGTGACTTCCAAAGTTGAGCCTGTTTTCTTGACTGGAAGGTTTTACTGCCTGCTCTGCCTACAGCCCTCCAACCTGTGCGACACCTTCTGCCGGTCAGAATCTGGCTCCCCAGCCCCCGCCCGACGACGCTGAGCAGCAGGCAGCTTTACTTCTCGCATGTTCTGGGGACACTTTACCAGCATCCCTCCCGCCAGTGAACATGTATGACCTTTTGGAGGCATTACAGGTAAGCTGTTCGTGTTACTCTGTCGTGTCACAGGCAGTGCTGTCCTGAGCACCACCTGCCAGTCTCAGATTTGGTTCATATGTATGGCGGGGGATTTGGTTTCTCCTCCTACTGTCTTTTTCCTTCTTCCCTCTTAAATTTACGGTTCTTTTAGCTTTGATTTGTTCCTACTATTGGGCAACAGTTAACATACAGTCAGCTCGTGGTTAATGCCTGTCCTGCTCCCCTTGGTCAGAGTTGATGAGGAGATCCCTGTCTCTTCTTACAGCTGTGTAAAGGGTGAGCTCTTCCTCTGTAGCCAGACTGCAGTGATTGTATCAGAACAGAGTTAGACTGCAATTTTGACAGCGATGCAGCAAAGGGACTTGCCTGGCATGTCCCTTCTCACTCCTCGTTGTTCCACATGGGTACTTAGAGGAATACTTGGTCCTGGCATGCAGGCTGTTGCCATGGGGTAGCGATGATCAGCCCAACCCTGGGGAGGTGTCTAAGGTAGGCCGGCTGGATCTTCCTGTGGAGATGTATGCCTGTGGTTCCTTCCCTCTGTGGCAGCTCTGATGACGTTCAGACTGCTTTGAATGTGTAAAATCAGCTGTGAGAAATTCTGCGTTGATCTCCACTAATGTGAACAGGCCTTGGGATTTCTGTCTCAAGGTTGTGGAGGCAGCTGTGCAAGAGCTGTAATCAAGCATTTGTCTCATGTTTAGTCAGAGTTGTTGTTTGCAAGATTTTGATGACAAACTGTTGTTTGTCATTGCCAGAGCCAAATGATGATTTCCTTACCATTCTGCTCCCTTACAAAATGGCCTAACAGGTGGTGGTTCTGTGCTGGCTGGGGTGGCAGTGCTGGCAGGTTGTAGCTCTCTTCTCTGCAGGGCTGACGCTCTGGTCATCCTGTAGCAGAGGGAGATTATTCCATGGGCAGTATAGGGAAATGTGTACAAAAGCATGAAACTTGTTTTCTAACGTGGATCTCCAGGTGCACAAAGAAGTTATTCCTGCGCACACTGTCTACGCTCTAAACATTGAGAGGATTGTCATGAAACTTTGGCATCCAAACCACGAGGAGCTACAGCAGGATAAAATCCATCGCCAGCGCTTGGCGGCAAAGGAGGGCCTTCTACTCTGCTAGAGCTAGGCAGCCACGCCAGGCCTCAGGTGGCTACGGTGCTATTCCTTGGACTTGACACGCAGATGCTTCTTACAAACCTGTGTCAGCATTTCAAGGATGATGTAAGTGATGAGTCAACTTTTCCTATGGAAATATGACTGAGTTGTGGTACACTTTCTCTGCTTCCCCAGAGTCATGTGCCACGGAGTGCTTGCAGCAACGCCATTGAATTGGAAAGGAGAAACAAGAGACTTGTTTGCAAAGACTGTTTTTTTAGGAAAAATAAATGTTAGGGTGGAAAGAGTTGGTTTTAAATAAGATGTATTTGTGTTTTCTTTTGTGAGCATGGGGAATCCCCCTCCTCGCCCTCCCCTCTCAGGTAGTTTCCCTTCTGCTCGGTCTCCAGGGGCCTTGTCCAGCTTCCGTTGCAGTTGGTGGGATCCTCTTCCATTCGTTTAACTGGAAACAGAATGCGTTTTGGTGAAGATGAGCAATTCTGTAAGCTGACATTGTTCTTCTACCAGGGGAAGTTTGATTAGAAACTCTGAGAAAACAAGGCAAAAAGGGAAAAGCCCTTTGTAGCCTGTCTTTTGAATTGTTTTGCATCACAAAACACGGTGCGCACTGTTACAGGAATCTCTCACCGGTTACCAAAATACGCAATAAAATCGGGGTTGTGAGGAGTGTTTTCTTACCACCCTAGTCCTTGACTCCACCTTGTCTTGTAGTAGTTGCGAACAGATGTTCTAGGAGCTACTGGATGTATGACAAGAGGCAACCTCTGTGCCTGTCGGTGCAGCTAATGATTTTTGGCCATCCCAGCAGGCAGCTTGACCATCCCTGAGGTAGGACAGCAACTCCCACATGCATACACCGATCCACTGGCTTAGCCTTGCGGACTCCTTGGATGTGCAGCATGAACAAGACATCTCGTATATGTCGTTGTAAAAATATGCAGCCATGCCAATCACTGTGCGAAAGGGGAGATTCCACCTGCTGTGTTCCAGGTGGAATTTCTGGCTTCCTGAGTCAGCTATGTGCCCTTCAGATGCTGAAGGGAACAGGCTTATTATACCATAAGAATTCTATTAAAATGTCTTAATTACTATATTACCTGTTTTTAACCACACCTATGGAGGTACCTGCTGAAGGATGACTTGGCTTATTGTGCCTCCAGACAGCGGAATTGAAACAGCTTCCTCTGGGGGAATATAGAAGGGGAAGCTTGTGGTTCCCCTCCATTCTAGTTTTCCTCTGTTTGGGAAATACTTGTGTAGGACAGCTGTCTTTTTTTTCCCCTCTTCTTTGCATTTTCCTTCTCTACTGTGTCCTCAGGACTGAAAAAGCTGCAGGTCCCTGATGTTTCCTCCCAGCTACCTTTTTAAAAAACTTCCTTTCTTGACCCCCATGACTGTTGATATTGGACTGGAGTTGGAGCGAGGGGCTGTGCAGCTGTCACTGTGTTCCTGGCTTTCCTGCATCCCCTTGTGGGATGTGCTGTGGAGTCAGGCATAGCAAGAGGCAGAGCCTGTGCAGGTATCGGTGGCTCTCACCATGAGAAGATGCTTCTAGGTTTGTGAAGAACCTGGGAAAGGCAACAGCAGAGAACTACGGCAGGGCCCGGCAGGATGAGAGCAACTGTACTTGGTAGGACATGTCTCTTTAAGGTATGGCATGTGTAGTTAAGGGGAGTGGGAGAGAGGAGATGGAAGATTTCTTTTGGTCCCTTTCTCTCAACTGCCATTTTTTCTGTATTTAAGCATACATTGCGCTTCAGAGTGATCCTTAGCTTAAAAGTTGACCCCAGTGGCTTTTACGTGACAGTTCTGGGTTTTTTTTTTAAAGCAGCATTGAATCTGAGTAACTGTATATGGTGAGATCGTAAAGTCACCCAAAGCCTGGACTCTGGGGTGTGGGAGGGGGATTTCCCAGACAGTTGTTATGCTTCTGGTGTAAAATGAAAGCATTAAATTTGTTTGCTAGAAACTTTGGGGCAGCTCTGAGGATTTCTGATCTGAAGGCAGCACGCAGCCTCCGCAGCCCCACAGGCGACTTCTGAAGCAAAATACTTTTAAGTACGGCACAAGAAGTGCCTCTCTCTTCTGTTTGCATGTGGTAGGGGAAGGCTCTACAGACAGCCTCGCGTTCTGAAGAGCTGAGTCATCGATTCCACACTGAAAAAAGTGGGTTATCCGGTACACCTGTTAGACAACAAAGGCTGGAATAAGGAAATCCTGCCAGCCCCATTTCTCAGATCGGAAAACTGTTCTCAATGCACTTTCTCACAAAGTGTGAGGTCTCATGAGAAATGGTGCTTCATAGACACTTGGGGTAGTCTAGCTGGAAGGGATGTCTGGAGGCTGCTTTGTCCGCCCCTTTTTGAGAGAAGGGCCAAGTTCAAAGTCACAGCAGGTTGTCCATCTCTCGAGGCGAGGGCAGAGAAGTGGTGACGTTTCCCATTCCAGCACGTGACCATGCTGACGGTGAAGGTTTTCCTTGCATCTCATCAGAATTTCTCATGTTGTGCCTGTTGCTTTTCAGCTTTTCCTGTGTGTCTCTTGGTGGCTGCCCATCAGAGAACGGCAGATAACAGCAAGCTCTCCCTTCTGCCTTCTCTCCAGGCTGAACAAACCTTGCACTGCCAGCTTCTCCTCGTACGCTGTGTGCTCCAGCCCAAACTATTTTGATAGCCTCCACTGAACTCGCTGTCCTTGCGCTGGGGAGCCCAGACTGGACCCAGCTCTTCAGAGAGCCCCAGGATCCCTCCCCTCGCCCTGCTGGCCACACTCCTGCTAGCAGTTGGCCTTTGCTGCACGGGTGCACTGCTGACTCCTGGGTTACTTGTCCACCTGTGCTTCCAGGTCCCTTCCTGCAAAGCTGCTTTCTTGCCTGTTGCCTCCAGCCTATTCTGCTGCAGGGGGTTACTCCATCCCAGCAGCAGGGCTGTGCGTTTGCCATTGAACTTCTTGAGGTTCCTCTCGGCCTGTTTCTCCAGCCTGCTTAGGTCCCTCTGAAAAGCAGCTCTACCCTTCAGTGTGTGAAGACCACTCTTTCCATCTGGTGTCCTCTGCAGAGCTGCCCATGTGCTCCATCCTAACCCAGGTCAGTAGCAAAGATACTGCAGCATAAGAAGCCCCAGTATTGACCCCCAAGTGTTGGTCACAGTATTGAGAGCCGCTAGTAGCCAGCAGCCAGCTGGACTCTGAAGCACTGACCGCTGCTCTTGGAGACCAGCAGGGTGATGGTGCCGATGTGCATCACTGTTAGTCTGCTGGCTTTCACTGTGATGTGACATTTGCCTGTGTTTATGGTAATCAGCCCTCTAAAATGAGTAAGATTGCTGAACTTCAAAGCAGTGGCTTAAGGTAGCACTGAAATTAGTTTGGAAGGGTTTTATCTTCTGCCCCAAGATCCACTAAGAACCTGCCAGGTCTATGGCAAGCTGAGCTTGACCAAAACTTCCTGGCAGATGTTGGCTGAAAAGCCTACAATGGAAGACTTCAGAGTTATCTTAGGCAGCCTGTTGTGCTGTTTAGTGGTCTTCACCACTGAAGGCTTTTTCCACAGTCCTGTGCCTCTTGCTGCAGTTTAGGCCTAGAACTTACGCTCACCCCAGAGTATTGCATGGAAGGACAGAAGGGAAGGAGTGAGACATCATCTGTCACATCCCCAGTAGCGAGAATTGCATCCTGTGTTCTTAATCCGGTAGGAGCTGTGCCATGTATTGAAAGCTGCCACTTGTGAGCTTCTGGTGCTTCTAGCTTCCGCTGCTGGAGTTGCAGTGGGAAACAATCAGCCACCATGTGAAGGGGGGGTTGGTGGGAAGCACGTGAGAGCTTCACTGGGCTTGCTTTGTACCGTGAGTTTATCTCAGGATGTGGCTGGTGCCCTGGGAGTGTAGGGTGCAGAAAGAAAATCTCTTTGTTTTTAGTTTTCAGGTGGTTCCAGCTGTGAGACATGGCTTAAGTCTGACCAAGCCTTTCCAGCTGGGTGCCAGGGAGGATCCTAGAGATGTGAGTGTGGCCCTCCTCAGCACCCCCGAATAGCCAAACTCTTGCTCCTAAGACTGGTGACCGGGGAAGATGTTTCTCATTGCTGGTTTACAGCAGAAACCTGGAGCATGGCACTTGCTATCAAACGCGCACTGCACTGCCTTTCTCTTAGTTTAACTGCTCATGTATCCCCTCTCAGCCTTCCCACTTTTATCTCCTGCAGCTGAGGTTGGCTTTTTTGGTTGTTGCCCTGTTCTTTCTTCCGAGCAGAAAATCCCCCTGTTGTAGAAAGCTGGGATTGGGCTTGATGCAAAGAGTGGCTCCTCTGATGGCCAAAAGCTGTGTGCCAGTAGTGCCTGAAAATGCAGATTCTGGTTTCTCAAAAAAGACAAATTGGAGCCAGTGACTTTGTACCACCTTCCTCCTTGCTTGACCTCTAGGAAACTTCTGGCAAAGAGAGGAAAATGAGGAAATGAGACTGCTTGCATTTAAAAAGAAACCACGTGCACTGCATTTGTATCCTTAACTGAGAATGCCCAAGAGCCCCAGCCAGGGGTTGCGGAAACACTCTGCTGTCCAGCCAGGCAAAAACTATATCGAGAAAGGAGACTTTTGTGCTCCTGGGGTGGAAGGAGACGTGTGACCTATTGCTGCAGTCTGATGTCATCAAATAAAAAAAGTCTTGACAGAAGAGGGGTTGCCTCCCTGGTTCTGAGAAGGCGGCTGTTCCCTGTCAGAGGCTCGTAGGTGATGGTGGATGTGTCTTGCTGGCCTGAAATGATGTGCGAAGGGTTTGCGGTGCTGTAGTGCCATGCCAGCAAGCTTTCTTCCCAGCGAAGGGCACAGTTCATGCTGCTAGAGAAGGCAGCATAATTTCAGCAGGCTCCCAGAAGAAAATAACTTCTCAGAGCCCAAAAGTTTGCTTGTGATGTTGCCTTTCTTCACCAGTGTGGTTACTGGTGAGGTTTGGTTGGCAAGAGGACTAATTCACCAGCCTGCCTCAGTTCCTGCAGCATCCCCTTGCTGCGTAGCTGTGGCTGTAGCCTGGCGCGGGGTGGGAAGCCAGGCGGTGTCAGGCGGGTGCAGCTTCGTGTCCCTCGGGTCAGTGTTGCAAAGCCTTGTGGCAAGCAGAGCTCTGTGTGCTGCAGGCACCCCCAGCTGAAGGGGCCGTGGTGGGCTTGGCACCTTCTTTGCCCAGCAGCAGAGTGACGGAGGTGTGCACAGGCAGCGTCTGCCTTCCTCTGGTGTTCAGAGACCTTGGTTTGTGCTGAGATCAGGGCACCTCAGCTGCCTCCAGGACTCTGCATCTTCTGAGGAGTCCTGTTAAGTGCCCTGGGCAACCCCACGCGGACAGGGCTGCTGGTGAGGTGGTGTAGCAGTGACAGCAACACCACGTGTATTTCTTCTGGGTCAGGCACAGGTTGCTGGCCACTATTGAGCTGCTGCTGTAACCTGCCTCCAGCCCTGAGTTTGATTATGGTCCAACGTCCTGATTAGATGATTAATTTCTTTTTTTTTTTTTTTTCTAGATCACAAAAGGCAGAGGCAGCATTGAGTTATAACTGGACAGAAAACTTGTGTAAGAAAATAATTTTTCACCAAGAAGTGCATTCAAGTGAAGTTTTTTGTGGAATTTGATTCATTTCTTGTCAGGAAATGAGTTTGTCTCCAGATAGCATCTGGCCGATAGGGGTTTTATGACTGCGGAGCAGCCTCAGGCTGAGGGCGCTTGGGAGGAGTATTGGAGACCTGGGCTTGGGCTCTCGTTAAGCGGGGACAAAAAAATTCCCGGGGCTCTGTTCAGAGCTTTGACCTCCCTGCAGCGAGTATGGTGTGTGGAAAAGAACTTGAAACCGCTGTTGCAGTGGGTGTTGGCGGTCCCCATGCCAGCTCAGGTGCACCTAGCAGAGCCATTCCCACTGCACAGCCTGCGAGCAAACCCTTTGCCACGTGTCCAGCCCTTGTCCTCGCCCTGTGTAGCCAGCTGCTGGGGGGCTGTGCCTGGGAGCAGGATTGGGTGCCCAGCTGGGAGGGTGCTAAGCAGATTGCTCTGCTGCATCTGGACCTGTGCCTGGGTAAGCCCTGCAAGAGCAGTCTCTGAAGAGAGCTCCCTCAGAAGGATGGCAGGCATCAGCTTAGTGCCTGCCCTGCTGGGGGAGTGTTGTTAGTTATCATTAAAAAGTACTGTTTCCATTTGAATTTCTGAAACCAGTTTATATCGGTGGGTTTTGTTTTGCCTTTGTTAAATTTCAAAGCTCCCACAATCAGATACCTGCTTCTGTGCAACGACAACCACTTCTGAAACTCCACTTCGGTAAGAAGAAAGAGAAGGCGTGAGCTGGGGTTGCCTTTGTCTCGCAGGAAGGGCTGCTGCTGGCCTTGCCATGGAGCAGCCCGTAACCTTTTTAAACCCTTTGAAGGTTTTAGACCTTGTTTTGCAGCGTGAAGGCAGTGCTCCTGCCCAAGTCCTGGCATGCGGGCAAAGCCCCGCTCCTTTTCCTTCTGTCCTCCCCTCTCCGCACGCGGCTGGCTGCCTTGCTCTCGTGCCCCGGGAGGTGGTCAGGCCCCGGCTGAGCAGTCTCTGCCAGCAGCTCTCGGAGTTGTCATCCTGCCACGGGTAATCACGGAAAAGCCTCCTCTGAGGGCTCCGCGTTCCCGTGTTGGCAGGGCTGCAGCAGTAAAGGCGCTGCAGGGGACAGTCTCCCCGCTGGTTTTATCTGCTCGGAAGCAGATGCTCCAGATGGGCTTTGGCAGAGCCATCGGCAGCGCTGCTCTGCGCGCTGCGGGAGGTGGGCGCAGTGCGCTAACGTGAACTGTAGGCTTGATTTTCAGGGATTGCTATTTTGTCGTTAGAAATGCTCATAGGAACGTTGTATGAAACACTGATGGTTGCGGGTAGTCTATGTTGCTGTAGGGAAAAGCAAAGACTTCAGATGTTTTTCCACTGCAACTTTTTTTTTTTTTCACTGAAGTAGTTTCCCCCCCAGGAAAGCTATCACAAGGCTTTATTCTTGCCTCTGCCCCTGGCCTCTCCAAAATATTCACCAGAAGGTCTTTCCAAGTTGTCAAATCTGGTTTTTATAATGAGAGTTACTGAATAACTCTGTAATAAATGGCTTCAGAATAATGTTTATCCACCAGCTTCCCCTCTGTCCTCGTCCACTCTGCTGTGCAGGAGATAGGAAAAGGGGGGAGCAAGGCAGGACTGCGTGGCGCCGTGCCCTGGCAGTGCTGCGTGGAGGTGCAGCCCTGCTGTTTTGCAGGTGGCTGATGGCTTGCACCAGAGGGTCTGTGTTGCGGGGGCATTAGCAGGTTTTCTCCTTTCCCATGTGTTGGGGATTGACCTGTATGAATCCCTCCTCCCCCGCAAAGCATCTCAGCTGGATTCCCTGGAGCCTGTGAGCGAGGGATGTGTGAGCGCAGGGGCTGGACCCCCGTCCCAGGCAGCAGGTACCACACAGCATGGTGCCCCTGGTGCTGCCGGGACCGTGTGTTGGGAGAGGAGGGAGGCGAGGGGTGTGTGTGTGTCCCTGAGCCAGGGACACAGAGCTGAGCTTGGCTTGGTGTCCCCTCCAGAGCTGCTGCAGGCACCGCACGCAGCCCTGAGAGCCACCCTGGGCGGCAGCAGCTGCCCTTCAGAAACCTCTGATACTGGCGTTGCTGAAAAACGGGGCAAAAATATCTGTTAGGGTGAAAAACAGGTATTGGTGGTATTGATTCTGCTGCCCAAAACCAGCTTGTACGCACCGACAGAGCGAGAAGCAGCCCCTAGGGCAGCAGGGCCTTGTGTGGCTTGCTGCAGCGTGGGCTGGCTACGGGTGGCCATGCTGCCACTTGCCAGCTGCCCCTGCCTCGCCTCTGCCTGTGGCCGGGGGCTCTCGCCAGTGTGGATGGGTGCTTGGTCCCGCGTGGGACAGCTTGTGCTCCCCCCACCATGGGCCATGCCAAGGTGCGGCTCCCTTCGCTGACCCGCTTTTGAAGGGTGAGGGGTGCTGCCGCTTGTCCCCACGCCCCCGTGCGTGGCTGAGCCGTGCGTCCCGGGGCTGTTCGTATGCTGGCTGCGTTATCCCTCCACTTCAGCTTTCTCAGTTTCACTCCTGCTGGCTGCAAAAGCCAGCGATGCTGACGCAGTCGGGCAGAGCCTGAGCCCTACCAGAGCATCCTGTTTCCAAAACAGCTGGTACAATGCTGGAGTCCTCAGCGTCCTTGTATCCGAGGGAAAAACATGGGGAGCTTGGGAGCCAGGGCTGAAAGGGAGGGAACAAGAGGGTGAGAATATTCCCCCCCTCCTCTTTTTTTTTTTTTTTTTTTTTTTTTTTTTTTTTGATTAAGATGTTGGAAAAGCCCAATCTGGGAAGCAGATGGGAACGAATGGTAGAACCTGGTCTCCCAACCCCCAGGAGGCTTTGGGGACAGCAGGGTGGGTGCGGGGAGCAGCCTGTGGCTGTGCAGCAGCTCCTGAGGTTTCCTGGCATTTTAACCACCCCCCGCCGAAGCCTGTGGGGATGGCTGAGAAGCCCATTGCCTCTGCCAGGGCTTCACCATCACCACCCTGCCCACCCCAAACTGCTGTCCTGCCTTTCTTCTGGAGCTGCCCAGTGGAACACAACATGCAGGGCTTAATTTGAGGGATTTTTTTTGAAATGAGATCCCTCGTGCCAGCCTTGCGCAGCAGGTGTGGGCTCTGCCCGAGGGACATGGTCGGTGCCTGGCGGGGCAAGGTCACCCTCCAGCCTCACGTGCTTCCCTGAGGTTTTGCGGACTCCAGCTCCCTTCACCCCACTCAGACAGGAACAGGGCGATTTGCATTATTTGAGTCCATAGGACGCCCACGGATGGAAAACTTGCAGAAGAGGTGAAGACAAACACCTGTAGCACGTGTGTGCACAGACAGACATCACCTGAGCACAGCCTGGCTGCTGGCGGTGAGCAGCCCCTGTGCTCCTGCCGGGGGCTGGCTGTCGCGCTGAAGGTGCTGGGCTCTGCGGGCTGTCGCGTGTTTGTGGGTGCTGCGGCTCACCCCAGCCGCCTACTGCCATTCCCGAGGACGGTGCGCACGAGTGGTGGATGCAGTGGCAGCTTTGGCATCGTAGGGAACAAGCCTGTGTCCTGGGTCATCTAAACTGGCCTCCTCCACCTCAGTGCTCATGGGGGTGCCGGCCTCTGCACGCAGCTGAGCCCATGGAAACAAACCCTTTGCCTCTGCAGCCCAAAAAAACAATCAGGGCTGAAGGGTGCTGTTAATGCAGAGCAGCCACAGCCAGCTGGAGCTCATACCTTTAAATACCAGTAAGCAGATGGTGGGGCTGGCTGGCACATAGTCCCACTACAGTGTTTGTAGTGCCCCCCAGGGCACAACCCCCCAGTCTGGGGGCTCTCTGGGGGCCATCGAGGTCAGCTGCATCTCTCTTGCCCCAGAGAGACAGCACCATTGCTGGCATCACCCCCCCGGGCCTGCCTTGCCCTGGTGCTGCAGTCCCCCCAGGAGCCCCTCGGCTGGTGGCTGCCGCTTCCCGTGGGCAGCCCGAGCCCACCTCGCCATCGCTCTGGGTGAGCTCTGAAGGCAACTTCTGCAAGCTTCCCAGCTTTGATGGTGTCCTGGATTCGGCTGGGATCATTTTCTTCTTGGTGGCTGGTGCAGTGCTGCGGTGGGGTGTGGGAATGGTGTGGTTCGGGACTTTCTGGTTTCCCGGGGCTTGCTGGTGGGAGGGCTGGAGGGGCATGGGAAACTGGGAAGGGGACACAGCCAGAACAGCTGACCTGAACTGGCCACAGAGGTATTCCATACGTGGGATGCTGTGCTCAGTATAGAAACTGGGGGGGTTGGCTGGGGCAGCCGGTTGTTGCTCAGGCATCGGTCGGTGGTGGTGAGCAGCTGTACCGCACCTCACCAGTTCTCTTGTCTCCCTTCCCTTCGGGTTTCATTCTTCTCTCCCTCTCCCTCCTTTTCATTAGAACTACTATTATTATTGTTGTTGTTATTTTGTTTTTATTAAAATTATTAAGTTGTTTTTATTGAACCTTCGAGTTTTACATTCCAGTTCTCTTCCCCGTCCCTCCAGGTGAGGGGGGAGTGAGCGAGTGGCTGCGTGGCACTTAGTTGCCAGCTGGGGTTAAGCTGTGACAGATGGGACAGGGACAGCCGAGGGGTGGCACTGACCGTGTAGCCCACAGGAACGCCCGCCGGCTTGCAGAGATGAGCCCAGGCAGGAGCAGCCTCCCCAGTGCCTAAAGAGGCGCAGGCAGCCTCCTGGCCCATGCGCCCCTCCAAGCCTTCACCAACTCCTGGGGAGGTGACCATGGGCAAGTGGGGCCAGGTCCCCTGGGTGCCATGCTGCTGCTCAGGTGGCCGCGGTGGGGATGAAGGGAGCAGGGACAAGCTTGCAGCCAACCAGGCTGCCTAGATGGCGGCGGTCATGTTTGCCAGCAAGTAGCACGGGCATACCTGTCCTCCTGGGGTGAACAGGAGCTCCAGGCACCCCAGGCACCATAACCTCATGTGCGACATCAAAGCGGCTGAGGAAAGCACACGATGCAAATGAGCAATACCTCAGAGCTGGTGCTTAACCACAGCCGTGTTTCTGCATGCGCTGTGGGAATACGCTGCCGGTTCCCCTGTCTGAAGCTTCTGGTGTGAGCTGAGAGGTTCTTGTCATCTACCCCAAGGCTTTGGTCCCACTGTCCGGGCAAGGGGTGTCAGGTCAGGCGTGGACCCAGCACTGTGGAAGCATGTCCCCCGTGGTCCGGAGACCATCGCTGGAGAGCAGGAGAGGAGCAAGCAGAGCATGGCTCCCATGGGTGCCTTTGCTGGCATCACAGTGAGGGACCCTAACACTTCTGCTGCCCCAGATACTTGATGGCTAATGCTTTTGCTACTAGTAAAGGGAATACGTAAAAAATAAAAGCATGGGCCTGGCCACTCAAGTACTACTAGGATGTTCAGGTGATGGAGGAGCAGTCTGGTTCTCCCAGCAACTGCTCACTTGCTGTGGGGGTCTCATTTCTATTCCTGCAATAGTTTATTGCTCTGGTTTTGAACTTGGGAGGAAGCTCAAAGACTGTTACTCATGTCTTCTGCTTGCTGGGCTTTTGATGGTTTATTTGTTAATATTTTCTGAAGACAGCAACCACAGGGAAAAAAGTGGTCCCTAGCCAGAGGCTGAGCTAAAGCGGCTGGGATGACTCTGGCCATCGCAGTTCTTTGTAAGAACTAAATTCCCTGTCTCTGTGGGAGTGTGTCTCAGTCTCATGCTCCCCTCTCTGCTGGGCTGACATTGGTGCAGCAGGGCCAGGCTGCCCGTGGCTGGGCAGCGAGGGCACCGCGCGCCCCACGCCTGCGAGCCAGGCACCAGGGCCACGAGCGTGCCTGGCCACATGGCCATGCTTCCTGCGGGTGTCACAGGCGAGAGGAGCTGCAGCTGCTTTTCAAACCGAAACTGGGGAGGAAGAGAAACACTAAGGATTTCTTTTAAAGAGCAGAGCATGGCGGCAGGTCTGAGGCATGTCTGCTCCCTTGAGCCACGGTAACGGTGCTGCCTGCTACAGCGGGCTTGCTGCTCCCAGGCTTGTTGGAAATCTGGAGAAATCCAGCGTTACAACGTGGCTGGGAAGGGGCCCGGTGAGCAGGGAGAACTGCACCTGCTGCAGCTGTGCAGGAAAAGGCTGCGGGCAGGCTCCCTGACTCCTGGGGGGCTCACAGGGAGCCGAGGGGCAGCAGCTGTCCCGTGGCACAGCTGGGGATGGGGCTCAGCCTGTCCCTCTGGAGCAGGTGTGTTAACCAAAGCCACAGGGCTCAGCAGGGCCAGTGCTGCCCTTGCTCACAGCTGCGGTCCCCGGGGCTCCTGGCAGCTGGGCAGTGCTTTGGAGCTGCATCGACCCAAAAAAGCGTGGGGAGGGGTGTAGCAGCCCCATTTGGCATCACTGACGAATCCAGAGCCCCAGGGACCAGGGAAGCTGCAGGGAGCCCAGCCCAAACCAAACATGCACCACAGCTGGCCGCAAAGGGAGAGGGAAGGACACCACGCAAGCAGCCACTCCGTCACCTTCACCTAACAGCTGGAGAAACACCGCATTATTCAGGCTGAGCGTAACTGCTGAGAAGCAGCTGCCCGGATGCTGATGCTACATTATGTCTCCTCCCAGCTCCTGTGGATGCCGGCATGTGGCTGGGCGCTGGGTGCCCATGTCCCCTCTCCATCGTGCACAGCTTGCCAGGTGGGTGCTGTGGGACCATCACCAATTCTGTGCAAGCAGGTGGCCGTGGTGCTGTGTGCCAGATGCAGGCCCAGCCCGTGGTGCGCCGCTGCAGGAGGCTCCGCGTCTCCATGCACTGCTCTGGGCCTTTCAGAAATCCCTTGGCACCTTGGCTAATCCGTGGTGACTGCATGGCGATGGCAGAGGCTGAGGCTGGGGGACACTGGGGAGATTGGCGAAGGCTGGGGTTGCTGCCACGGCTTGCTCCGTCAGGGGAATTCCTTGGCAGTTTAGCCACATCTTTGCACCATCCTTATCTGTGGTTTTCTGCTCACTTCAGAAGTGAGTTTTCTGTTAAAGCACCTCATCTACAGCCTAATTCCTTCCTGGGGTCACCAGGCAGAAGCCCATTGCACTTCAAGCACAAAGGCTGATGCGTGTCCTTGGTGTGTTGTGGTCCCCACTGGCCTCCTGCTAAGAACGCACCTTGGGAGGGGGTCTGGGCTTTCACTGGGCACGAGGATGCTGCTTTTCCGCTTGTCATGGGCTGGGGCCAGTGAATTATGTCTCCATGAAAAAACAGGGGACTCAGTGGCGTCTGGGTAAATGAGCTCTCGATCTTGGTGTGCTTCCTTCTGTAGTGAATGCTTTGGTTCAGACTCAGCCCCACGAGTCGGAGAACTGCGGAGCAGAGGAGATCCATCGCTGTAGCCCCCGGCCAGCCCAGCTGAGGCCATGGCCAGCCCCCGATGGGCACTTGCGCAGCCCCTGGACAGCCACGCACAGTGGGCAACACTCCACCAAAGCCTGACGAAGCCGTGGTGCACATTGCAGTGAGATAACCAGGGGATTCCTCCTGGCCCACTCCCACAGCCCATCTCTGGAGCACAGGATTAAATGCAGCCCACCAGGACCTCACTGCATCTGTGTGCAGGCAGAGCTGGAAGTGACGGTTGGGATGCCTGGGGCGAAATGGTCTGAAAAGGGGATGCTCTGGGCAGCTGAAAGCTTCTTCAGGTGTCCTGCACCCAGCCAGGGGGGCTGGAGCCCTGGGCTGGCACTGTTGCGGGCAGCACGCTGCTGAGGTGGGATGAAGGTGAGACCAGCTCCAGTCCACGTCCCCATCTCACAGCCTGAGACCACTGCCTGCCCCAAGGTACAAGCTACGCACCGCAGCTGATGTGGTTGCAAATTAATTCCTTTATTTTCCAACCCCCACACATATAAAAGCTCTTAATGGCTCGTTGTCTTGACTCCCATAGACAGGTCCAAAGACAAGGTGTACTTTATGGTGGGGAGGATCTTGTCAAATAGAGAAAGAAAAGAAACCCATGTAAAAGCCTGACGAGAGGCACGATTTCAGCACGACAGTACGGTGTGGTCCCCAGCCCCTCACTGCTGGTTGGGGCTTTGCACCACGTGCAAATAGTTACCGCTGACACAGGAACAAGACGCTGTTTCCCGGAACACGGGGTGTGCGTGGGAAGGGGTACTTACCCTGGGCTGCACTCGGGGCACCTTCGCTGACCTGACCTCCATGAGCATGGTCCATAGCAGACCTCACCAGGCAGATGCATGATAGAGCAGTTGCCATCCCGCCACCGCCTCTCTGTGCACTCATTTCCTGTGGTTTATCCTCTTTTGGACAAATTGCATGCTGTAAATGAGGGTGTGAGTCTCAGACAAACTTCAGATCCAGTAACTCAAAGGAATTAATGTTGCAGGAACCCACAGGAAATCTGAGAAATGCAAACTCATTTCTCTTGGAGTCGGCACCGATCAGGCCGTGTGGCCTAACGCCAAGTGATAGCAATATGTTAAGCACCAGAGAGTGATGAAACATCCGTCACTTAGGGACTTAAACCATTACTCACTGCGGAGATCTGCTATAAGTGAGCTGACTTCATAAATGGTAGCTCCCATCCATTAGCTTCACTGCTCCCAGTAGACTGAAAGCTGATTTATTAACTTTATTCCCTCCACTCCTCTCACATGGCCTCTTGGAGCAAATCACACCCCGTGGATGAGGCAGTCACCAGAAGGCGAGCTGAGAACAGGATCCTATATTTAGCAGCTTGTGCTGGGGCTGATTTTGAGCCAGGGGAAGGACACGGGCAGGCAGCCCAGCAAGGACCCAGCCTCCCGTGGCCAAGGTTTCTCAACCGTGGGTGATGCTTTGCAGCATTTAGCAGTGATTAAGTTTGCTTAACCTAATCATCCGCTGGATTAACTGACAGTCAGAGGATTGCCAAGAGATTTTTTTTTTTTCAGCCCAGAAGACGTCAGCTTGAGAAGAGGTCTAAAAGAAGCACGAAAATCTGTCTAGGTGGAGAGGAGAAGGGGAGGCAGGCAGCGGGCAGAGCAGGCTCGGCGGTGCCGTGCTGCCGGCTCGTGGCGAGAGGGGCGGGAGGCAGTTTGCGAGGCTCGCTCCAGTGCCTTCCCCTGCCACGGCTGCCTCTGCTTTGCTTTTGGGGGCATCACTGCGTTATGGCTCCAGGGAAATTCCTCCCTGCTTCCAATCGGTCTGGCAAAACTACCCATCTAGGAAACCAGCTTGCTTTCCTCTCTACAGCTCTCGCCAAATGCAGCATGGAGACAGAGGGACCATCATTCCCCGCAAAAGCAAGAACTGCTCAAAAATAGCGTCTGCCCAAGCAATTTGTGATTTGGGGCACACCAGCTGCCTGTGGTGCCAGAGAGCTGCAGCTTGGGTGCTCTCAGCTCTCTGATTCTCCCAGGCCGGTGGACATCTGATGCTCCAGCTAGGCATGGACACACGACTCAGCTGCTTGGCTCCTTTCTGGGGTCTTGGAGCAGTGCTAGAGTTTCTAACTAAGCTTTGAAGCTGCCCTCAAGCGACTCCTGCAGTGAGGGAAGGATGGAAGCCGGGGGACAAGGCTGTGTCCCTGCTCTGCAGGCAGCGCTCCTCCCAAGGACTGGGTGCCCCAGGAGCCTGCCAGTCTCCGACATCTGGGGTTTTGGTTTCTCAGCTTTAAAGATGTCTAGTAGAGTTACAAAAATGTCTTGGGGATGCAAGCGTTGGATTGCTTTGACCCTGGGAGAATCACAGCCATAAGTAGTGCATTTTTACCCCACGTTTGACTACTTACCTACTGTATTATTAAAAGCCTACACAGGGCTCTACACGGAGTGGAGAAGTGCCACCTGCCCACAATGCCCAGCATCAAACACCCCCTCCCCAGCCTGAGGGACTCCATGCTGAGACAACAGGGACCAGCCAGCACCCACTAGCTCTGGGGTGTATTCCTTAGGGACCAACGCTGCCCCAAGCTTGGGACATCAGGCATAGGGGCTCCCAGGCTCCTACTGTGTGTCTAAGTCAGTAATACCAGCGAGAAGGTAAGGGGACCGCTGCACAGGAGTGTTTATTTAAATACCTGCAACTGGAGTTAGCCAGAGGCTGGTACGGCTCCTGCCTTGCATCTGCCTCTCAGGCAGCCCCACGTACCCCTGGTCCCCGTTTCAGCAGGACACAAGGCTGAGGGAGAACCAGCCACCTCCATTTCGGAGGCTGGAGCAGCCTCTGCACTTCTGCTTTCCCCATCCCAGGGTCACTGTGTCGGGGTTGGGGCTCTCTTTGGATGCTGGGGGAGTTTTTGCACCCAAGTGTGGCTCCCGGACAGGGGCCATTGTATGGCTGGGGCTGCCGGTCGTGGTGGGCTCCCGGCAGGCAGCAGCGCTGCCTGCAGACACACACTCCACCTGAAAATTTCCAGCTGATTTGAGCACTTTCGTTTTTTCCATCCTATATTCTGCACAAGTCATAGCAGTATTGATGATATCGCTGGGTGGAGAGACATGACTGCGCCCGCTCCTAGCACTACGCAGATGACTCCACCACGTTATCAGCTGAACTTCTCCGGGATTTTTTTTTTTTTTTTTTTTCTTCAGCCACCAAATACCAAAAGTCTTTTTCCAGCAAAAATGCTGGTTTCTTTGCAGTTAAACTGCAACAAACCCATAACAAGCAATTGCTGGAAAGTGGATCAAAAGACAGCTCTTCAAATGCTCCTGCTGGCCTAATGAAGTGCCTCAGGAACAGTGGTTTTGAAACAGTCCCCCCTGCACTCAGTGTCACCGTGGGAGAAGGGGGCCCATGGGGCAGGGCTGGTGTGTCACAACCTTGAGACGAGTGTGGGTGCTACATAAAGCTACGGGGGCTTTATTTTCCAGCACTAACAAGCATCTCTACCCAGATCTACACTGATTTTGTAGACAGTAATGGTGCAACTGATGAGTCATAACCACAAATATTATTTATCAATTAGCGCAACTATAGTGCTAGGGCAAGAGTAACAACCACAGAGAAATTAGTGGAGGAAGTAGAAAAATGACTGGGAGAAACTTTGCCTGAAAGATGGGAAAGTGGGCATGAAATCTGGCAAAGCACAGCACAAACTGTTTGAGATTTGAAGGTACCTTGTATCTAGGTCTCTGACAGGTACCTCCATCCTCCACCACCCAAGCAGGATGGGCCACCAGCCTGGAGGCAGTGGCCTGCTTTCCCCGCTGTCCCAGCCTACCTGGCCAAGTGCCCCAGCCTGGCAAGCCGATGGGGCTGGGTCCCATCGCAGCTCACGCAGGTTTCGGTGCCCATGGGGAGTTGGCAAGGGTATGTGCCAGAGCGGACCTAAGTGGGAACAGATTTCCCGTTGATCCCGCCTGCGCTGGAACGATGTCTGAGGTTGATGAGGGCCTGTGGCGTTAAGAGAACAAAAAACCCTGCTGCCACCACGACTGCCTCCTTGCTCGCTCACTGCCTGCCTTCGGTTGACCTAGTTGAGTCACGGGGAAGACAGTGAGTGAGAGACATCCTGCGCTGTGGTTGGCACTGACGCTGCCTGGGGAGAAAAAGGTGCTTCTCCCGAGGGTCACTCCCTGCCCCACGTAGGCAAGGGGAGCAGGGGCAAGAGGTGAGTGCCCCTAGACAGGGCCAGTGGAATGGGATGGCTCTTGCTCACATCCATGGCACGCCAGCCCAGCCCTGTTCCCCGTGCTGCAGTCCAAAGGGAAAACTTGATTTCTCTTGCTCTGGCCACAGCGAGGGAGGTCGCTGGTGGCTCTCGCCCAGTTGATGGGTGGGAGAGCTGGTGCGAGCCGAAGGCACAGGCTGGGTGGTGGGGAAAGGAGCCGGGCTAGGGGTAAGTTACTGCAGGGACCTGGCTGGGTGCTGAACCCCAGTTCAGACACGTTAAGCAAGTTCAGACGTGTTCGCTGCTTGCAAGTCATTGCTTGGTGTGTCTTATCTGGCGGCTGCCCCTCCATGGGACCCACCCCAGGCAGCCCCGGGAGCCCCGCGGCAGCAGGACATGCTGACCCCCTCCCCAGGGCTGCTGACCCGGGGCAGCGAGGCAGGCAGTGCTGCCACCACCTGTGGCCCTCTCTGCATCCCCTGGGGAGTTGTGGCACAGAAAGCCTTTCCCGGAGGAAAAAACAGATTTATTATTATTGGCACTAAAAGTGACTCAGAACTGGGACGGAAAGTTAGAGGCAAACTTTTTTTTCCCTTCTTTTTTTTTTTTCCTTCTGAAGTCTTTTTTCTGTGTGTGTGTGCAAACTTTTTTTTTTTTTTTGGTAGGGAAGAGGATCAAAGAGATAATAACCTCCCCAACACAGAACGGCTGGATTCAGGTTTGGATTGTTGTGGGCTGGGACAGAGCATTAGGAGGTGGACCAGCAGGGAAGGGCTGCAGAGGCTGGAGCCAGGCTCAGCTCGTTACACCCCAGGGCAGCGTCCCTGGGGCCAGCTGAGGCTCTTCCCAGCTATAAAGGCAGCAGGGCTGGGGCTGCCTCTGCCTGGGGGGTTGCCCAGAGCAGAGCTGGGGCAGCCCTTGGGGTGCTGTGGGTGGGATGCAGGTGAGCCCCAGCAGCCATGCCCCGACACCGTGGGGTGTTTCCACATGAGCTGGTGGATCTGGCCGCTGCAGCTTCCTCCCAGCCCAGGGCAGGCAACATGAAAGGAGAAGAAGTGATGTAAAAAAACCCAAGGTAACCTGGGCCCTTTCCCCCATCCCCAGTCTTGAAGGGAGCTGAGCATGTTGGCAGGGAAAAGCAGTGTCGGGGGATAAACTTTCTTCCTTGTTCAGACCTGAGTTATCTGTTGCATGTGTACTGAAGATGCAACTGAAAAAAAAAAATCACTCCTTAAAAAGCTCTAAAATTACCTGCATATGCTAAAAAAAAAAGCAAACAATCCCTAAACACTGGATAAGGAAGGATGATTTTAACATGAAAAAGATGTCACCAAATCCCTGAGCTATAACTTACGGGTTTTGCAGTCTTGCAATTAAAATATTTTACAGTTGTTAATGCCAGTGTGGGAGCCTGTCCAGAGGGTTGTAGCTATCCAAAAGAAACCAAAAAGCAACTGATGCTCCAAGCATCTGTTTAACAAGCGAGCTCTGGTGACATCGCGGGGGACAGGATGCTGCTGGGGGGGGCACAGGTGGTCATGCACCCCCTGGGTTACTGCATCTGCCTTGGTGAGGAACCAGCAAACTCTGCCAGTCTGCCCAGCACAGGGTGGTTGCCCAAAGGCACATGGGGCTCATTATGGGATGTTGGGAAAAGCCTTCTGACGTTGTACAGGACTTACTGTGGGTTGTGTGGGGAAGGAGCAAACGGGGAAAGGGAGGGATCAAGGCGGTTTGGGGAGGAACCAGTGCGGGAAAAGGGGACGAATGGGACTGCTTGGATGCCTGTCTCGCCATGCCCTGCGCCTGATTGCTGCGGTGTGTCCTGTCTGCTTATTAAACTCTTTTTAGCTGTTTTCCTGGCGAGGGGCTCTGCCCGGTGTGCATGGAGGTGGGAGTGCCAGTGACGGGAGGGACAGCATGGGGCCCAGCAGCCAGTGTGCTGGGATGGCAGCAGCCAGAGAGACTGGTGCGCAGGTGGGTGTCTTGGTGCTTGAGATCGCTAGCAAGCCAGACCAGCTGGAAACTAGGATAAAAGGCTCAGGAAAATAAACTGGAGAGACTGTATGTCTGAGATCAGCAGCTGAATGAATTACATTGTATGTATATATTCTCTGCTAATGAGTTTTCATCCTGATTAGCCAGAGAGGGGAACAGGATGAGGCCACTGGTGCTGTCTGTGTGAGGGCTGTGCATTTTCTGCCTGTGCTGGTTTACTTGGCTGACTACATGTGTATGTGCCTATATAACTATATACACATATGTACGGGGGGTGTGTGTGTATACATTCCGTGTGGATGCAGACTCCGCTTCGTTGCTGGCCGGATGCAGGGACTCAGAGCCGCTGCAGCCTGACCTCTGTTGGGCTGCCAGATCTGGCAAACCTGAACACAAACCAACCTCAGCACAGGCTTCCCCAGTGAGAGGCTGGTGTGAACCCACACCTGCTTGCCTGCCTGCAGAGAGGTGGCCCCTCTCAAGCCCTCCTGGGGGGGTGGTGGGGGGCTGGCTGCAGGCAAGGGGGCCCCAAACACTCCCCTGAAGCCCAGCTGTGTTCGTGTCTTTATGGGAGAAATTAGACAGCGCTGTTTGTATTTTGCTTAAGGACTGGTGAAAGTGGCAGGTAAAGAAGGAAACAAACGTGGGTCAACTGCCGATATCGTCATGAGGGGCTGCCTGCTTGGCCCCCCGGGTTTTGTGCTGCCACATGCCTTGTGCGTCTGCCTGTGTCCCCTGGGGCTGGCAGCGTGACGGCTGCGTGGGAAGGGCAGGGATCCAGAGTCTCTGGGGGCTCTGACTGTGATCGCAGCCTTTGCGCTGTCCCCCGCTTTAAAGCCTTGCAGGAGCACGAGTGCTGCTGTGTGTAATACAGAGAAAACCTCCAGCTGGGATTAGTCATTTGAGGCTCTCAATGCTGCCTCGCAGCCCTCTGAACTGGTGCTGCGGAGGGGCTGGACGCACTCATCTGTAGAGCCCCTGCACGCACTGAAATACGTGGCCACGCGATGGCTGTGGGTGCCCCTGTCCACAGCACCCGTGGGCTGCTCCGGCGAGTGCACGTGGCCTCCTGCCCGCACTGACACAGCCCTGGGCAAGTGGGGCCCGGCTGCTTGTTTTATATTGGTAGGAGAATTATACAGCAGCTGGGAAATATTTCCTGCCCCAGCCGTGTTCCTGGCTTATGTCACAAAGATGGTGAAATTGGCATGAGATGAGCCTGGAAGCCTCAAGGACTATCTGCTGTGGGCAACTGCTTGGTTTCTGGGGGATACGGACCTTTTGTCACCTCACCCAAAAGTAAAAGATTAAGCCTGTGGAAGCCCTGTTGTAATACAAACTTTTCAACCATTCATTCAAGCTGCGTCTCATCTGGACAGTTCAGTCTTTTGTAAATAAAAGGAATAAAGAAAAAAACCTGAGAAATCTGAAAGCGGGTTGTCTGCCATGTTAAAGCAGAGGTGGGCACCAGCTCCCAGCACCCTCCCTCCTGTGGGATCTTGAGAAGGAAACAGTGATGCTGTGGGGAAGATCTCTTATCAGGACTCCTGCATCACCAGGGTGAGCATCAGGAGAATTTCCAAAGGTTTCAGATGCACATTTCCTAATATAGAAACTGTTAAGCTGGATGCTAGTGGTATATTTGGTGCTCTTTACAGTGAATCGACATGATTTGATTGCTGAAGAAGTGGTCAGAGCTTAAAGAGTAGTGGCCACAATCTGACCATAGTCAGTATGAGCAAAGGACAGCCCCAGCCAGTAATACAGTTATTAGATGTTTCAGAAGGACTAATATAAATTAGGGGAAATCACAAGCAAAACTGACCAGGTGGAAAGAAAAATAATTAAATGACTGTGAATGGAAAGTTAAAGAGCTCTTTCAGAAGTGTTTGAGAAGCAGTGAAGGAAGCACTTTAGCCAGAAGTTTAACCTGACAGCTGTGTTAAAAATAAGAAAACAACGTTCAGAAAGCAAGAAAAGGAAAGAGTTCATGTTGTCCATGAGGGAGATGCTATGAAACATCATGCTGGTCAACATGCTTTTGTTGACACCAGCTCTTGATTCAGTCTCTGGAGTTCCATAACTCATGGATAAGTCTTTTCTGACACAGCTGATGATGAGAGGCGGGTGAAGCGGTATGACATGCATCCTCGTTAGAAAAAGATGAGCGTGGCATTCCAAGAAAACATCTACAGAGGGATGAAGTGATTAATCAAGCAGGAAATGGTACTGCATGTGGGTCTTTCTTGCTGGCCTTGGCTGGGGCAGGAATGATGTCTAACCCTTCTCCACCTCTTTAATGCAATAGTTCGAAGTAAATGTAAGGCTATCACCACTGATTAAAAAGCACAAGTCACCCCAAGATGGAGAGACACATGGCAGAGGCTGGGGTTTGCAGAGCTGTTGGAATCTGCAGCCTGTCCCTGTTCTAGAAAAGTCACCAGCTCTTAACCCCCTGCTCTCCTTCCTGCAGTCTCTGCTTGCCCATCACCCATCCACTCATGCTTAACTCCAGCTATTTAAGGGAGCTAATACAAGGTAGTACCTCTGCCTGCAAGTCTTCCCCAAAACCCTGCTCACAATTCCTATCAGCATGTTTAGAAGAAGTGAACAAGTGAGAGACCCATAGGAAGAATCCAGAGCTGCAACAAATCCTTGTTTTCGGGAAGCATGACTTTGGAAGCATTTTTGTTGGCCATAAATACTCCCACAGGGTGATGAAGAGAAGCAGACAGGTCAATGATTACAGTGCTGGATAGGCAAGAGAAACCACTTCCTTCACCCTGAGCAGGGCTGTGTCTGGATCATCACCACCTTCGCATCCATCCTGCGGGTTTCTAACATCACAGGAATGACTTGGGAATGGAACTGGCTGAGCCGGGGAGCTCTGCAATACCAGCTGCATTTCTGAATGTCAGCTGGAGTTTATTTTTTTCCCCATAGTTTACCATTTCTCTTTACCAAAAAAATGGCAAAAGATATAATTGATTTTCACTCCTGATATCTTATGATATGATGGTATGGTACGGTGGGATTTCTGACTGAAACAGCTACTGAGGAAAAGGAAGGGAGATTGGTATGACTGAGTTCACCTTGACCTTTTAAGGGTGTCACAGTGAACACTTAGCCCCTGCCCACTCAGCTGATACTGCGGTAAATGAGGTCCACTGTGAGGAACAGAAGAGCGCAGTCCTCAAGGGCTCGCTGGAAAGAGATAATACTGAGGGCAAAGATTACCGCCGTCAATGGAAACTCTTCTGTCACGTCAAAAAGGGAGCAGCAGCTGATGTTGAGAAACCTATCAAGTATGGTGTGAAATGCGGTGGCTGCTAGCGAAGGGAATGTCACCTTTGGCTTGCTCGGAGGGCTGCGCTGAATGTCACAACGCTGCTGTTAAAAGCTGCTTTTAAATATGTAGCTCTTCCCCAGTCACTGTACCTGCTTACAGATGCCACCCAGCCTGTCCTGGGATGCTGAGCACACTGCAGTCCCTAAGCACCAAGAAAAGCCACCAGAGAGGGAAGTCCTAAAGCCCGACTTTGCTGTGCTTGGTGTAGCCAGAGCTCAGCACCACATCCTCTTGGAAAAAAGTCTTATCTTGGCCTGAGGACTGTGACAGCCAGGGAACACAACCCTGCACACAGCAGTGAGGAACCAGCAAGCTTCTGGAGGCGTGCCCTGGAGAATCCATGTGCCACTCAGCCCAGTGCTCCCATAAAGCTGCTTACTTGGAAAAATCCCAGTGCAGCACTCTGGGGTGAGGTACGGTGGGATTTACCCCAATGGTGATGCTCCTTTTTTGGGATCTCCTCACAAAATCCTGTCAATATTTTTGCTAGTGATTTCACAGCATTTTCACAATTTCCTTCTCTACTTTACACTGCCAAAAATAGCCTGACTAATATAAACGCCTCTCCACTGGCTCAGTGCCTCTGCTGGCAGAAATCCTTGACACACGTCAGCCAAGGAGTGCCTATAAGCAAGGGGCAAGAAAAGGCCACATGGAAGTGAAATCAAGGGTGAGGGATAGTTTGCATAGTTCAGGGACACTGGAGCAGGAATCCATAAACTTTTTAGGCAAAGTTCCTTGACTTTGATAAATATACCTGGCTTATTTACAAAATACTTTATTTCTGGACAGAAACATTAAACGGCAATAGCTGGGGCACATGCTGAGCAGCAGGACCTGGATGAAAAATCTTGCCTTTGTAACACTGCTTTTCCCTGCCTCCTATAAAACTGCAATGCTTCCTTTGCTATTTCCCACTGGTTTACTAAATCAAACCACATGACTGGTTATTCTTGAGGCAAAGGCAGCCTCGGTGGAACGTATGCAGTCGCACGCAACAGTAAGTTGTATTACTTGGCTGCAGCAATGCACAATTGCAGCAGCAGCGCTGTTCCCCTAGTCAGTAATTTATTCCAAGTGGAGGCCAAACCTTTGAATTACAGACAAAGACCACCAGCAAGAACCGAGAGGTCAGATCTCACCTGTGAGCATGTCCCCGTTCCTGCTCGGCTTGCCAGAGGGCCCAGAGGATCCCCAAAGAATCGCCAAGCACATTGCAGAACAGCAGGTCCAGGAGAATAAAGCATGTCCCTCCATTCTGCTGTCCTTCCAGTCAGATGTCCTTCCATTTTGATGTCCTTCTGCTTTGACAACAAACCATCAATAATCACTCAACCAGCTCCACTTCTGCTGAGCAGCAGTTTCATACAGAACATGCTTCATGAAAAAGCTTCATGAAAGAGAGAGTCAGCACTATCACTGACGGCACCGTGAATGCCCACAGCTATTCCTCTGCCCAAGAGGCTTCCTTGCCCCACAAGACAACATTAAGTTTTGTTCTTGGAAACCCACACTGGTGGCTGCTCGTTTCCTTTTTCCTTCTAGATGTTTACAAACTGTTCAGTTGGTTGTTTCACTGTTTTTCTGAGAAGTTAAACGTTCCTATACAGGTCTCCAATTCCTCCTTTTGAGGAGGCAAAAGCACTTTCCCAGAAAATGGGAACTCTGTTGAGGAGGGTGCCAGCAAGGGCTGCCAGACCTTGAGCAGGGGCCCCCACCTCGGGGCTCCCACACACAGGGTTCTCCCCACGGGCTGTGGTCAGCGGTGAGGATGCTCTTTGTCCCATCCCAGTGGCTGGAGCACAGCAGCACGGGGACAGTGGCAGGCTGGGCTCCGAGCTGCATCTGAGACCTGGTACAGCAATGAGGCTGCAGGATTCAGCCTTGACTGTGGCCAACACACTTTAGCCAAGGTTTTAAAACACACAGCTCCCCAGGCTGGGAAAGCCCAGAAATGATAGCCTAATGTAAGGGAGACTGGATTGTTGTCAAAAAAACCCCAAACAACCCAGCAAGCCATGCTACTGGTTAACTCTGGTTTCCTTCAGTCCTGGCTGGAATAACATTGCTTTATCTGCCACCGAGAGGCATTTCTTTGGAAAACTACTAAGTAACCAGGCTCTGCTGCAGAGCGCCAACAGGCTCACAAAGCCCTCAAAGCCACCTCAGCCTGCCGGCTTGCCCCATCACTGGAATGGCATGATGACTGCGAAGGGTTGAGGAAAACCCCCAAGAGACTCCAGCTTTAGGCTCCCTGTGGAAGAGCTACCAAAATAATTTGGATCAACACAGCAAATTTTGGCAGCTGCTGGGTGTGTGCAGCAAGCCTGCAATGCATCAGGGTGCCAAAGGCCAGGAAGATTTCCTCTAGGATGGAGAGCAGGGGCTCTGACAGCACATGTCTAAAGCCACCAAATTTGCATGCACGTTTTCGTATGCAAGGCAGGAGGCAATTAAACCCACAATAGATAGTCTGTGCATAGGTGTTTATGATGCCTCTGAATGAGCTGTCCTCTTTCCTGTTTCAGACACAATGCCAGATAAATTACTTGAAATGTAGCTTTTGATCCTCAGCACTGTTGGTCTTGTTAACCCAGGCTGAGCAACACTTGCACTGGGGAGTACAGAAATGATGAGGCAATTTCAGAAATACATATGCACACCCTCCGCCCACATTTTTTTTTTTATGTGGGGCGAGGGTGTGCGTATGTGTTTCTGAAATTTATGGGTTTAGGAACAAAAGCAGTAGAAGATCCAGAGTTGAGGATGGAGCTGGGCGAGAGCTCGTGTCTGGTTCAAAGGCATGTACCCAAAATGTGAGAATTAACAGAATCACATGAGTTTGGAACACCTATGCTCAGCATCCTGGCATTTTTGCAGAAACTAAGCAGCAAATGGCAAACCCAAGTTTCCTTTCTTGGAGGGAGTCTGCAGGGCAGAACAGCCCATGTTTCTGTGATACACAGCAATGCCTGCTCTTCCAGGAAGACAGCCACGGCATCATGCTTGTGTGCTCTCGGTCTGTGATTCCCCGCTGAAACATGGACGAGCCCGTCGGTAGGCTGTGCAAGGCCTGCAGCTGGCTGCCTCTGCAGTCATTCGCTGGCAACTATCGCTACAGGTAGGAGCGCAGGTATGGGGCAGCCCTGGCCCCACAGCCCTCCTCCATGCCTGCCTCCTTCAGCCGTGGGGGCTGCAAACGAGGGGGGTCTGGGCACGCTGCCCTAAGACAACCCCATGGCAGAGACCTCTGGGCACGAGGAGGCACGTGCTCAGGTGTTGTGTGGCCTGGACAGCCCTCTGAGCCTGTTTCACCTTTCCTGTGGGTCCAGGTCCCAGCTTCCTGACCACCACTGCCATCCATCTGCACTGCCGTGGCCGAGACCTCTGCCCATGGGGTAAGGACCCAGACATGGATTTGTTCCCCCCCAGGAAGCTGCTCTGAAGCCACATGTGAGATGTCCTCATCTCCAGAGTGTCTGTGGACTCCCCAGCACCACCAAACCCCTTATGGATGAACACCAGGGCTGTGAGCAGGGTGAGTGTTTTTCTGGGGACCTTTTAAGCAAGCATCTAGACATGGCAGGCTGCTGCAGGTCCATGGGAGCAAACAGTTTCCTTCTTCACACCACCCAGCCTCAGCAGGTCTCTGCAGCACCGCACCGTACAGTATTGCTTCACTCCTCTGCAGTGCTTGGCCAAGCCCAAGCCCAGTCACAGTCGATGCTGAGCTTGGTTGGGGCTGCACAGGCTCCCAGGCGCTGTGTGACTGCAACATGTTGGAGTCCTGCCTCCAAACTCACCCTCTGAATCAGAGAGAAGTGCTCGGTGGCAGTGCAAACTCTCCTGTCGTATTTCTGAACGAGCAAGGAGGATTAAGGTTGTTCTGAGGTCTCTCATCAGGCTGAGGCTCAGCCGGGGGTTCCAGCACGCCCTGGTGAGTGGTCGCCAGTGAAAGTGGGACAAGGATTTCCATGCACTCAAGAACTGATGGAAAATGTGAAAGCTGAGCCTTCTTCAGTAAGTTTCCATGACTTTTGGTTTACTCTTGAGACAAACACCAGAGAGTATTCCTGCCTCAATCCACCAGCTACTGGCAACTCAAGGTTATTTTTCAAGAACAAGGGTGGCGAGCATGCGGTCTCCTCACGGCAGGTTGCTTACCCAGCTGCTGTACTCCCCCCTTCCTTTGGTGTATGTTCATAGGAAATATCCTTGCCTAGATGGAAAAAAACACATGAAAAAACATTACTTCTGTTTCCTCTGCATGCAGGGTACATGCTTGTCAGGACATGTGCCTTGTGACAGGTTGAGAGAGTAGTTTTGGGGAAGGGAAACTTTCTGACAACTCATCCCTGAATGACAGACAGACAATAGCACTCCCAATGGGCTTGATCCTCACCGGGAGGAGGCAGCACCTGACTTCAGTCACGATATGCTAATTTAGAACAGAAAAAAAATCTAGCTAAAAGAGCAGTGGAAAGAGCAGTGCTGGACTGCCCCCCAAAAGGATGCAAAGCCTGTCACTCCAAATAAGCACAGGAGGTGGTCCCTGCTGCAGACAACTGACATTAGCAGCTCCGTGCGTCACAAGCCAATGTCACAAGAGGACCAAGCAAAGCGGGTGTGCAGTCCTCTTCCAGGAGGGAAGCCTGGATGGCCCGGAGGTCCTCTCTAAGTGTGTTCCCTGGTCTGCAGGTTTCAGTGTGTGCAAAAAAGGATCTTCCCTGAGCAGTTCTCCATTTTCTCCCTCTTAGGCTTCATGCAGCATCCCATGGCTTTAAAGCCGGAAGACAAAGGTGGAGAGAAATGGAAAGTGCGTATTTTCTCTCCCATTTGTGCTGTCCACCTGTCCCACGTCCCTTCCTATTTATTGCTTCTGTACAGAAAGAAGATTTCAGCTAATGCGGGAGGGAGCCAGCCCTGTAAACACCCCACCTGAGGCTGAACAGAAAGATGAGAGCTCTTACTGACAAAAGGCTGAGTGAAGACAAGCACTGTCCACCCGTCATTTAGCTATTGTTGGAAACATCACATATCAAGACATCAACAGCTGAAGCTATGAAAGATATAAACACATCCACTTTCAAAGGCCCTTACTCAAAACTGAACTGGGATGCAGTAAATCATCCCCCACATTCACACACACACACAAAAAAAAAAAAGAAAAGAAAAAGAAAAATTAAAAAGAAAAGAAAGAAAGGAAGGAAGGGGAAATTCAGATTAGTCACAAAGAAGTTCCCCCGCCTGCTTCTCTGTGTGCATAAAGCAGTCTCCTGAAGGCACTGTCTTCACTTCATCTCTGCTCCTGGAACAGGAGCATCCAGTTCATCTGCCCCCTGCTCCTCCAGGCTCCTGCTGTGCTCCTGGCCCCTTCTCCAGCAGCTGTTGGCAGGTGGCTGAGATGGAAGAACAGTCAGATGTAGAGCCAAGAAATCAAGACCACATGGGTCACAAAAGGGAACCTGCAGAGGATGAGTGGAAGAGCTGGCAAAGAGGACAGGTTAGGAACACGCTGCACCTCGTGTCTGCAGCTGCTCAGTGGATATTACTGCTTGCCTGCTTGATTTACCTTGGTATAGATTCTCTGCAAACTTCAACGGTAAGAGCTAATGTTCAACCCATTGTCTGTTGGCCTGTAAAGCTTTGTGTAGGGTTTATTTGATATTTCTTTTTAAGAAAGAAAAAAGCATTTAGATTTATCCCCATTCAAACCACAAATTTTTAATCTTTCCTTAATGACTTTAATTCATTTTTTTACATTGTGTGTCCTCAAAACAACATCTACTATTGCCCAGTGCATGGTATGGGGGCAGGTTGTCCAGAGGGGAATGGTTCCAAGAATGGTCTTTGCACTGGCCCATGGGGGAGGGAGGCCTACCTCCCTCCTGCTCCCTCCCCTGCTTGCATTGACTCGTGTGTATTTCCATTTAATTAAATAGGATCATCTGGGTGGATGTTTGCTTTCAACAAGTGCATGTGGAGGAATCAGAACCCGGGTTGCTCATATACATCTCCTGTACTTTTTAGAAGTACTACTATATGTGCAGGTAGATATGTGAGAAAGCAAGCTAGCTTGTGACAGCTCTGAAACCCAGGGCTCTCAGCCTGCACACATACTGGGCTTTAGGAGTAGTCATCTATATCTGCAGAGGACATTGCCTGTGGGTGTGTATATGAGAGAGAGAAAGGCTGATGTGGCCAGAGAGAGTTTCGTGTACATTTAACACCACTGCAAAAAATATAAATAACAAAGACTCTTGAAACTCAAAATACCGTAGCAAAATTCACAGCAAATATGTTTGGCTCTTTCACATGTTTTCAGGCTGGTGGATTGTCAACAACCTTTCACTGCGATTTCAGTGTCTCTTCTGCACTAGCTACTTCTCCTCCTACATCTTCTCCAGGAACTGTGTACCACTTTAAAGTGTGTTGTTCTTCTTCATACCAGAGTTCATTCTTTCCTCCCACTTACTTAGACGTGGCAGAGAAGCAAGCAGGCATGTAACCATGCAAGGGAGGGATGGCCTCATGCTCTGTGTCCCCTGCTGTTTAACAAAAACCCTTGTGCCCTGTGCAAGTTTCACTGACCTGAGTCTCACAGTGGTTATTAAACTGCAGAATGACGAGCCTGGTAACAGTGAAAGATAACACTTTTCTTTCAGTTCAGTCCTCCTCTCCTTCCACTACTTTGGGAGAAAGGAGTTGTACTGGAAGCCAATGGAGAAGGGCAAGATATCACACTGCTCAGGATGCAGAAGCCTCTCCTGGGTCACAGTCTGGTTGTGACTCCTCAGCTCTCAGTATGTCTCCCTTCTGTAAAAACGTTAACTCAAATCCTCCTCCAGAGGAAGGTGGCAGGGGCTGGCGCTGCTGCCTGTGAGCCTTACAAACCCAAGAGAGCAGCAGCTGAGGAGGGGATACGATACGTGCCTGGAGTTTCCCTTCCTCAACAGAAACAACTGAAACAGGGTGCTCAAGGAGCAGCAGCTGCTGCAGATGAGAAGTCCAGGACCCAGGAGTCACCAGAGAACCTTTTTGGTTTAAACACTTGCTAACTGCAGGCTCAGAATGTGTTTCTGTTATTTTAAGCAGATAAGCATGGTGTGCTGTTCTGACTGCACCACGCTGTGCAGGAGTGGTCTCACGGGCTGTACACGGGCATTTCATCGCACTGGAATGCCAGGGCTCAGTGCGAGCCCAGGAACCCACCACAGAAATGTCTACAGAAAAGGCAGCAGTACTAACCTGACTTGACTCTTGGGGCAGTTTAGGGAGATGTAGGGAAGCAGGGGCACAGCAGCATCTGAGTGGCAGGCTGGGAACGCTGGTCTTGGGGAGCAGCTGAGAGGCTGCCCTTCTTCTTGGGAAGACTGTCTCCGGCTCTCCAGGGCTGGAAAGTGCTACACTAACTTTGATAGCAAGACAGCAGCTGTGTTTTTTCATAGCAAGACCGTATTTGATTACTTTCCATTGTTCTCACAGCTCCTAAAAAAAGCCCTTGGACTCTTCTGTGAAAACATAACTCAAACAATGTTACGGCACGTGCTCAGGAAGGTCAGTGTCTGCAGCTTAGACCATGCTTAATAAAAAGGGAGAGTGATCTGGTTTCTGCCATGGTGCCACCTGGAGAGCAAACCTCAGCTGTGATTTCCAAATGAGCAAGTTAAAAAAATACAAGGCAGTGATAGCCTGCTTTCACATCTGCAAGGCTTGTGAATTCCCACCTCTGCTGGAATTACCTCTTCTGGCCACACCAGCTGGGATCAGGCCATGGGCAAGCCACTCACAGGTGTGATCGGGGGTGTGAAACCCCCTGACGGTGAATGCATGGGACGTAAAAGCCTTGAGCAGCTGTTGGGAATTCAAAGGTTTCTAGTGATCTGTTATAGGTTGGTTTTGCTTGAACAGGGCAGAAAAAGGTGTAGGAAGAGTAATCATGCAGAGGTTTAATGTCAATAAGGAAGATATGGCCATAATCCTAAGACCACCTGGTGTGGAGAAGGTACAACGCTCTTCCAGTGCACAGTTGTCTGCAATCCGTATGACACAGGGAGTCGGGTACACGATTGCAGCAGTCCTCACAACCAGTGTGTATTGCTACAGTCCCCTGAGATTTGTGCTTTGTGCAGTACAAACCTATTCCTGAAACTTCTGCCACGTGGCACAGACACAATGTCCCAGACAAGAGGCAGTCTCATGTCTGGGGAACCAGAACAGGTGAAAATGATGTGGAAACTCTGTAAATGATACAAGGAAATCTGAAACAGTTGGTAAGAAGCACCTCTGTGCCCTCAGCTCTCCTGGCATCCTTTCCCACATACCATTAGAAGGCAGAATACAGAAAGAAGAGTGACTAACTTTGTTATTAGCTTGTGGACATCCTTCCAGTCCTACAGAGATGTTCTCAGCAGAACATACTACTAGATAATTGCAAAGTGCTTTGAGATTGTGCAGTAACTGTTAGAGATACGTAATACAGGTAACGTGCATTAGTGACAACAGGGCTGACATTCCTACTATTGCTACAAGTTTGTCACCCAACCTGTCTGTGTTTGATGTGCCTGTTCACCAGTGGCCAGATCAGACAGGTTGCAGTGGATGGTGTTTGTCCTCAGAAGCCCAGTGGTTCTGTGCTTTGCTATTATCTTGTTGGGAAACCACCTGGAAATCCCAGCTGCCTGAACCAGAGTGAAATGCTCGTGCGCTTGGGTGCCTTGAAAAAGAGTAAGTGTAAGACTCAAGCTGCTGAGGCGGTGGATAGGATCAGTAATGCTGGGGGAGATAGTTCCACCGGAGCCAGTGCGCAATAAAAGCTTGTATTTGGCAGCTGAACCCAGCCTTGCCAGTGGAGGAAGGGGCAGAGCATCAGCTGTGGCAGCACTAGAGGGTGTCAGAGCGGACCTTCCCCACCACCAGGACCCACCTCACCCTCCAGCACACAGCAGCCTGGCTCCAGCTTCCTTCCCCTGCCGCTTGCCTTTACCAGCGCCCAGCACAGAACCTGCAGATGGGCATGTCTCTGCTCACTCTGCGCTGCTACCAAAACCTTCCCTGTGCTCAGTGAAGGGGCTGCTCTGTTCCTGTAACAAACGCATGAGGTCAAATACATGAAAGTCAGGCCAACGCACATCCCACCATCCCACCTTTTCCCTTAGGAAAGAGAAGAGCATGGAGCAGCAAGCCTAACCTTTCATTCTTTAAGCTAGCAAAACACTGAGGACTTGTGGTTGTGTGGAGACTGTAGATTTGGGCCTTCTGTGGTTAAGATGAGAGATGGGTTTGATGCAAAGTTCAGATCTATACAGAAGCTTGGTGTTTTGTGTCTCTGATCAGTAAGATACATGCTTCTGTATTTGCGTTCAGTTTTTCTGTTACACTCATAAAATGCAAATCGATTTTAAACATGTCTTAATGCATTTCTACGGGAGCCACAGAGACACACATCTAGTAACAGCCTGTAAAAGATCCAAAGTAGAGGGAACCGTAAGGCCAGAGCCACCTCTTAGTACCATGCAGGAGGAGGGTGAGACAGTGGGGACATGTCTGGGTCCCAGCTCTGCAAACTGGCACCCCTGGCTGTAAGTCAGACTCGGGGGGGGTCAGGCAGAAGAGCCTCTACACCCCAAGGTCCTTCCTCAATGTTTGGTCTGACTCAATTACATTTACCAGGGTTTTTTTCTAAACAGGACCAACACTGCCTGGTATGTTCTGGAGGGCTCAGCACTGGGCTGGAAGTCAGACTGGCTAGGAACCACTCTATTTTATAATAGAACCACTGTATTTTATAATAATGATAAAGAATCACAGAATGGTTTGGGTTGGAAAGGACCTTAAAGATCATCCAATTCCAAATCCCCTGCCATGGGCAGGGACCCCTCCCACCAGACCAGGTTGCTCCAAGCCCCGTCCAGCTTGGCCTTGAACATTTCCAGGGATGGGGCACCCACAGCTGCTCTGGGCAACCTCTGCCAGTGCCTCACAGCTCTCATAGTAAAGAATTTCTTCCTTAGATCTAATCTAGATCGACCCTCTCTCAGTTTAAAGTCACTTCCCCTTGTCCTATCACTACATGCCCTTGTAAAATGTCTCTCTCCATCTTTCCTGTCGGCCTCTTTAGGTACTGGCAGGCTGCTCAAAGGTCTCCCCGGAGCCTTCTCTTCTCCAGGCTGAACAACCCCAACCCTCTTAGCCTGTCTCCATAGAAGAGGTGTTCCAGCCCCTCTGAGCATCTTCATGGCCCTCCTGTGGACTTGCTCCAACAAGTCCATGTCCTCCTTATGTCGGGGCCCCCGAGCTGGGCACAGCGCTCCAAGTGGGGACTCAGGACAGCGGAGTGGAGAGGGAGAGTCACCTGCCTCGACCTGCTGGTCACGCTGCTTGTGATGCAGCCCCGGATACGGTTGGCTTTCTGGGTTGTGAGTGCACATATAAAAGCAAGTAAAGCGTAGCTGGCTAGTAGCAGTCGTGCCAGCTGAGGCTGTCTGTGATGCTTTTGGAGATACAGTCCTGGCTTGGAAACAAAAGCAATAGTGCAGCGGGAAGGGACCCTCCTGGTGTGTTAACAAGGATTTCTCTTCTTTTCTTTCAGCCTCAGAGTGACATAGTGCAGTGGACCCACATCCGATACACAGGTGGGTGGACATTAGGGCAGGGGGCACCCAGGCAGGGCTCACCAGGCCCTTCAATGCTGCCCCCGGCCCCCAACGAGCACTGGTACACCTGCCATGCTGCCCCTGTACAGCAGCCGCTACCGGAACCGCCGCTGCCCCCCCCCCCCCCCCCAACAACCCTCAGGAGAGCTCCTGGCTCTGCTGGAGCACTGCCTCGGTTACTGGACGGCTCCCAGCTCCCCAGAGCATGTCCTGTGGGGGCTCCAGGGATGCCCATACCCCTGGAACACTTCCCTGGGACCCGGGTGGCAGCTCCAGCTTCCTTAGGTTGCAACCCCCCAGTACTGCAGTTCCCCCAGAGGGCTCCCCCCGCCCCTGGGAGGGCTCCCAGCTCCCTGCTCTGCTCTGCACCCACGCATGGTCCCCGCAGCGTGCCATGGTGGCCGGTGGTCCTTAAAACGCCAGAGGTTTTTAAGTGCTTTTTGTCACAGCAATGGCTATTTCTTCTGATGGAGGAAGGTGCCAGGAGAGCTGTCTTGGGAGAGAGGGGCCAAACCTGACCCAGTGCTGTAAGGGGCCAAAACCAAACAAAAGGGATTCCCAAAGCAGAAGAAACCTGAAAATCCACACAGATTTCTGCAATCCTTACCTATCTACTAAAACAAGCTTTCACTCTGTGAAAGAACAAGAAGAGTATTTTTGAGAGTTTACTGAGTACATGCGATGTGCTCTTGGGGTATTTCTGAAACAAGTCAACGATTTCCTGATTTATGAAAAATGTAAATGATTTCCTGGGGAAGAGCGAACAAGTGTACGCACGGTAGCAGAAATAGCAGTGCTCTGCATGCTGACCAATGACATACCTCAACTATAGAAGCAAATACTAAAATTTTTAATTCGGTTTTAATTTCAGTTAATATTGTAAAGTAACAATGAACCTAACCTAATAGAAGCCTATGTTCTTAGAGAAGAAGCTTTGAGAAATTTGGCCTCAGCCCAGAGAGGCTGTGCTTCCTACCTTCTGGGTCCAAGAGGTTTCAGCTGGTGTGCCAAAAACCCAGGAACACAGCAGGGAAACATTCCCAGCACAGCCCTGGGAACTGTTACTGCTCATTCCAAGAGAAAACCTTTCATGATAAGTTCTGGTTTAACTTCTCCTGACTCTGATCTGTATTAATTTGTTTCTTCCATTTCTGTCTCTACACTGTTTTTTCACCCTGTCTTCTATTAAAAAAACCCCACAACCAAACCCAAGGGCAAGGACTTATGTTAGCAGCATGTTCACTGAAAGCACTTTTTCACTTCCTTCCAGCTCTGCACATTTTTCCTCTTACTTACTGTCTTTATTTTCTTTTTTTTTTCTAGGAACCAATGCTTCCTAAACCCACAGAGATGCTTTACTTACATGTCTGTATTTTAAGACAGACAGACATACAGTAAATATATAGTGCATAAATAGAAACTTGGAGGAATAATTCATACAATCTGGAGTTGTAGTCCAAAAGGCACAGCTTGCTCAGGAGCAGGGACTTGGAAACTTCTATTGTAGATGATGACTGTCTAGAGTAGATGATATTCTAGCTCTGGTCTGCCCTATTCTCTAGTTCACTCTCTTCCTTTCCTGTATTTTCCCCCCATTCCTGCAGTCAGTTCATATAAAACAGCCCATTTCCAAGATGACACTTGTCATCATGGAATCATCTTCGCTTTTTCCATCCCAGGTAAAAGCGTGAAAGGAGTAGCCATGAACCTCACTGCTGAACTAGGCTCTATTCAGATCAGAAATGGTTCCATCATGATCACCTGTGATGGCCTCTACCTCGTGTCCTTGAAGGGCTGTATCTTTTTCTCTGACCTGGAAGAGGAGGACTTGCTGAAGCTGACACTGCAGAAGACGGGTAAGGCGACCAGCTTGGCCCTTTGGGAGCAACCTTTCCAGGACAGAGACACTCCAGTAAACCTCACCACAGTGCTCTACTTATTTCATGAAGATAACATCACCCTGTTGACCAACTCTGACGCCACCATCAAGGATTTGTCGTTTAGCCTTTTGTTATTAACTCCCTTCACTTGCTCGCTGTAGAAGATGACGTATTAGATGTAACGTGTAAAGTACAGCCTTTCCTACCCATCCATTTGCCTGCGGGCATTTGCCTCAGCTGGAGTGCAGAGAAACTACAGTGCAAACGGGCTTTACATAGTGCATGCCATGTTCATCTCTTTGGAGCGCCGTGCAGCTGTTCTGCTACCTAGGATTGATCTTTCTACCACTGGAGAAAGGGAAGTGTGGAGCCCTTGAGGAGAACAGAAATGAAAGCCAAAGACAGTCACCTAAGCTTAGCTCATATGCAGAGGCCCTCTGGGTTTCTCTGTTTACTTGACAGTATCTGTATATAGTACAAATACACTGTATATTTGCTAAAATAGAAGTCTGGTAAATCAGGAAGATGCCTCAAGTGTCTTGAAGCCATTTGGAGAAGGAGGAGAACAGATCTGCTCAACAGCCCTTTGCCTGGCGAGGCAGGAGACAGGGAAGAAGTGGCAGGGGATGCCTTTGCAGTGGTCCAGGTAAATGCTTTCTGACAGGTAAAGGCCACGAGAGGAAGGCGGTCTTTTGAAAGAAGCTGACGGGACTGCACTAGACAGCAGACACACAGGCCCTGCAGTGACTGTGAGGTTTTTAGGAGCAGCTTTTAAGAGCGGAGGTGCACTGGCTCTTCCAGCTATCTGCAGACTGCTGAAGCCTGAGCCAAGGGAGTATCTTCTGGGACATTTACATACTGATACCGGCTCTTGGAGGTGTTAAGTTGAAGGAGAATCTCCTTCAAGCACACACACACAGACTGGCTTGACCCAAAAGTGATCCAGGCACATAAAAGTTTGGAAAACCATGAACACTCCGGATTTGGTGGGTTCCCTCTAATGGACCAAGTGAAACCTGCAGGTCTGTGCATCCTTTCCTCTGGGAGGACTCAGACGGTTCCCCTGAGCCTCGCAGTAGACCTTGTCATACAGGTATGCACCACCAGAGATTCACAGGCACCACCTCCACGATGCGCCTGTGTACCCATGCGCACCCTGCCTGGCTCCTGCTGAAGTCAGGCTGCTCTCAGCAATCCTGGTCCCTCTTCTCATTACAGCACGTGGCTGCTGTGGACAAGTCCAGCCCTGCCCACACTTGCAGGCAGCACGTGAACTGTATTTTTGGTTCAAGTGGGGCAGATTTCAAGAACAAATTGACTACCTGGCTGTACACTGCAAAGTCTTTTGTTAAAATTATTTATGTATTTATACTATAGGCATAAGAATGTTACTTCATATTTCTTAGAGACACTGGGAAGGGTTCAGACTTCGTGCTGTGGGCACTAAGCTCCTCTTTGCAGATGCTCCCAGTGCTCCAGGGTGTTCCTGCTACACAGGCACCAGCCACACTGCTGCCCACCTCAGCTGCTGGCCTGACCTGCTCCTGGCTGAGCACTCCGGTGGGCTCAGGTGCCAAAGGCAGTTAAGGAAATCTTCCAGGCCTTGGTGAGCTTTTCCATATGCTTTACAATATTGTTGGTGGATTTTATGAACTTCCCAACCTGGGGCAGGGCCACAGGCTCAGGGGAAAACTCAGTAGCTGAAGCAGTTATTCTTGCAGTGCCCAGAAGCACCTTTTTCTCATCTCAGGACTGAGAAGCTGTGGGCTGACTTGCATCCACAGGATGCTCCTCCCCAGCTGCAAGGGGCATTTTGTGCTTTCACCTCTGGCTGCTCTGCATGCCATCAGGACAGAAGGCAGCTGCACCCTGCCCCCAAGCTGGGGATTGTCATCCTCCCCTGCTGAAGTGACAATTAGCTTCCTAAAAGCTAATAAAACTTCCCTTTGTAACTGCTGGGCATGTAGTGTCCCTTGGGGATGGGGGGGTGATTTATACATTCACTGTGTTTCAGCAGACATTTTCACTGGTATGAAAACTATATGAAATTTTTACATACTTTCTTTTTTTTACAGCTCAGCTTGAGTTTCAGTTCTCCCCAAGGGTGTGCAGGGCTGGGGCTTCCTGATGTGCAGGGCTGGCCGTGTCAGTGGTGTGGACAGGTGCGCAGGACAGCAAGAAAGATTAAGCTTAAGCAACAGGAATGGATTTGTACCTTGGAAGGGTGCACCCTTTCTTCTTGTTTAGAGCAGGAGAGGGCATTTCACACACTGATTCCCCTGCACTTTTCAGGTTGAACTAGACTGACCTACATATATACATGTAGATGCACTTGTCTTGAAATAAAGATTGAAACAATTCAATTCCTGAGATTATTTACTTGAGGGACTGACTCTCCTCACCAGTAAGTTTCCATACCATCAGCTTCCATTTGTATCTGGTGACCCCTTCCTCTACAAGTCTCTTTGATATGAAAAACATTAGTTTTTCTTATTGGGGTTAATGCCTTGTAGGAGCTTGTAGGTGGTGCTAAAGCCACATCTTACAGCTTTGTTCAACGAGGTCGGTGCACTGAGGTTTTAGGTCACCCCTTGAAGCTCATTACAGCTGGAGGTGTTGCAGTGCAAGGCTGGACAGTTTCTGCGGACAGTCCCTAACGCTGGAGGGACAGTGCGTTCCCCTTCCTGTGCTTATTGCTACTGAAATGGGACCTGAGACCCATTTCACAGAATCATCAGTCATCCACTTTTCAGTCATCAACTGGGGATTACTGACTCCTCTACGATTTTAAAGCAATCTCCACCACTGCTGTGTCTTGGGTTTAACACAAACTGCTGCATAAACTACAGAGGTGGCCACTGTGTCTTCCTTCCCTTCTCTCTCCTCTTTCCTACCTCCCCACTCATGTAAAGCAAGGGACAGGGTGACCAAGCTGACGTAAGAGCCACAGTCACCCCTGGGGAAGGAGTCCCCCCCTACCGCACCCATCAGAGCCATGGGGCTCTTGCTTTCCAGCCAAGAAGAAGCTATGGAAGGTGGTGCAAAACAGGATGGGATGGGACCTCCTCCTCTTTATGTGGATTACGCGAAACAAGAACAAAGGATGGGAAACATTTAATTTAAGCTCCTTTCATGCCCCTTCAAAAGTTACCTCCTTCTCTACCACACATGGTCACGCATAACAGTGAATAATGAGCCTGCGGTTTTTAGACACCACTTAAATTTCATCAGCTAGCATGAGTCACAGCGGTTGCCTGGCTGCTTCACTAAGGAGAGAACAAGAAAGCTGGAGTGTGCCTGGCAAAGTGCAATCGATCCCACTGCTGTAAAGCTAGCGCTGTCCAGCTCAGACAGCAGAAAGCACAGGAATTTAGTTTCCATATTCAAGTATCAAAATGGGAAAGTACGGCATGAAATCCAACAGTCTCCTGCAGTAACTGGTTGGGAAGGTTTGACTTATTGGAGTTTTCTCAGCAACATCCATAACTTCACCCAGCAGAGCTGTTCTCTGAGCTGACAGTTGGTTTTCCAAGGGGTCCAGACCAGCCCCAGGGATGCTTGCTTCCAGCCATGTGGTAGTACACCAAGTAAAGCAAATTAAGTAACACTGAGGACTGGGAGGAGGGGGGTTGGTACCAGGCCAGAAAGGCACAGTGGCAAGAGAGCTGCAAAAGGATTTATCATTTGCCGTTTGCAGCCCTGTATGGCCTAAGGCCAGGGAGGATCAAAAGGCTTATTCACTCAGTTCTGTAAGCTGATGTGGAAGGCTGTAAAGGGCTAGCGATCCAGGCAGGCAGAGCACAGGCTGAAGGCATGGCTCCCCATGAAGGTGCCAAGCAGTGAGCTCACTTGCTGGCAGCTGCTCGCCATCCCAGGGCAAAACATAACCTGGTGGCACCCCATGTGCTGTGCCGGCAGGGGCTCGCTGTGCTCCCCACACCAGGAAGCAGGAACCTGAGGACTAGAAAACCCCCAGGCCAAGGCAGAGGGGGCAGTGGGGCTGGCTGGCCTGCCCAGGGGAGCTGAGCATGGGGAAGGACACCGGGCAGAAAGCCAGGCAAGCACAGGGAAGGAGAGCTCAGGAGAGACGTGATGCTGCTAGGAGGTTGTGCTTAGGACTTTGGGACCACAGGGTAGGGCAGATGGAAGACAGGACAAGAGATATTTCTCCTGTGAGCCCATGCTCAGTGAACCAGACCTCTGCAAACACCTAAACACAGCCGCTACCTCCTCAAACACCCATTTCCCGCTCTTGATGTAAAGCCTCGCACAATCATTTTTAAAAAATGACAACTGACACCATCTGTTCTGTAATATGGCACACATCTTAATGAGACAAAGTTGTCCCAAGGCGATTACAAGCTAGAGCTGCTCACCAGCACAACTGTGCTCCTGTTCCTGGGCTTGCACTTTCTCCTGCCTTTGCAGTTTGCTGGGGCTGGTAGTCAGCCAAGGCACCAGTGTGTGGAGCCGGGTCTCTGGCCAAGGTGCTCGGGTGGTCCAGTGTTTGGAGACTAAATAGGACAAGGTTTGGGGCAAGATAAATCTTGATGTGGGCACAAATGTACTTTCCTAATAATTACTTTCATTGTTTGCTCTAAGGCAAAATTCATACCGATTTACTGGCAATCCAGAGAACTGTTTCATTTATTTATAAAGAAAGAATTGGTATTGAACACACCTCCAAGAATAAACAAACTTTTAACCCAGCATAGGATCTGATTCATAAAGTATACAGCAGCGCTCCAATTTCATCAACAGCTAGATCCCTGAGACAAGATATCACTAGCGTTACCTTATGGAGTTCAAAGGACTCACTTCCCTTTGTCTCATTTTATTAATTTAAGGTTTCTATTACTGCCAGTGTCTGCTTGTTGGGCTTACTGTCACCAGCACAGAAAGTTAGCAGGGTGCATACATTCAGTGGGAACAAACAGATGAGATTTGGTTTCAGACTTTTTCGGGGGTTATGCCCAAAACATTTTGAACCATCGGTTGATCTGTTTCTCCCTTCATCACTTCCCATAAGACCCAGAGTACATTAACACAGCTGCCAACAAGAAACTTATTTACTGTTTCATATGTTCCACTCTTGACAATATGAAGGACTAATTCTGGTGGCTACTCACCAGCTCTGAAAAGCCTCCTGCCCAGATCATACAATATCTCCAGCAGTATCCACCCTTTACAAGAAAAGATTTGCTCCAGCTTGCATAAGAAAAATATCACTGCATCCCAGTTGGTTGCAGTAACTTGAGTCATCTCTCCCAGGTATGCCTCGGGTTAGGCTTGATTCTTTTTACAAGATGTGTCCTTTCTAGAATCAGAGGCAGGCGCTGCCTTCCCATAGCAGTACTTCACGGCCCACATGCTGAATCCTGATGGCTGTGCTGACTGTGCTCTCGCAGATGCAGCCAGAGACCTCAGCTGCCCTGTACCAGAAAGCAGCCAGGGCTCTCTTCCTGGCTGTTCTGGGTACAGTCACAGACACTCATGCCTTTTGCCTGGGTTTTTGTAAGAATAACAGCAAATAAAGTAATAGCAGAAGGAGAGGTAACCCTCCACCAGCCCTTCAGACCTTCCGAGGTGTCTCCATGTAGTTTGGATCAGACAAACTGTGGCCATCAGCAAGGACTGTGCCACAGGAGGGGATGGCCTGAGCTGAACACCAGAGTCACTGATCTCGAGAAGAACACCATAAATACTCCAAGATTTTACATCAGTGCAACACTGCTGTGTACAGAAAGCTGTCAGAACCAGAGAAGGGGCTGAATCAGTAACCAAAACCTGTCTTTAGCGGAAACAACCTCTTTGTATAATTAACATCTACCATGCTTCACGTTGTAAACACAGCTGACCAAAGGAGCAGAGACAAAATCACCAAAAACCAGCTCTGTGGCCACAGCCAGGTGCAGAGGTAGACAAAGCTACAGAAGGCAGGATAGCTGCCTGCGGCTAAACCCATTCACAGATAGCTCAAAGGAGGTACCTTGGCAGCAGTAAAGGCAAAGGACACCTAGCCAGGAAAGGTCTGAAGGTTTTTCCATGCAGATTGTGAAGGCTGCTTTGCCAAGAGACATGTGGCTCCTCCGCATGTGTCAGGGTGCAAGCTCTTGATGTGCAGAAGAGTGTTCCCCTCTGCGGCTGGGAGCAGCCTGCTCACCACTGGCTGGCACTGCTCCTGCACACAAACTCCCTAGGACAGCAAGTTTTAAAACCCAGGGAAGCTGCAAACACAGACCATATATAATAAGACCAGTAAGCACTGTAATCAGCAGGTTGGTGCTGCAACAGAGCATACAGACAAATCTGCAGCCTTCACTAGAAATGGATTCAGAAGGTCATACCTTCCCAGCCTTGAAAAAAATGCTGTTATAGAAACTGGTTGCTCATAAGGTGAACATGCAGCAGGAAGCAGCAGATGGTTCTCCAGCTTGAGAGGTCTGTGAATGAAGCTGGAAGGAGAGTAGAGAGAAGAGCCTGGCAGTGCCAGGGGCCACAGGCATCTCAGGGACTCTGCCCTGGAAGGCTGTGGGGATGGACGTCCTGTCAGTGTTCAGGGTCCTGCGGCCAGGACAGTATCTTGGCTTACCAGCACCCTGAGGCCAAGTGCTAATCCATACAGTGTCAGAGCAACAGTATTACAAATTACTACACGTCATACCAAGAGGCTGTAAAATCACATGGGTTTAAATTAGAATCCATAAGACATCAGGAAAGAGCACAGCTCTCTCTTAAGTAAGGAAAGATGCCCAGATAATGATCTGTTGAGGGTCATCTGCATAACTGGTTAATGTGCTTTGCTCAGCAGTGATGCGTATCATATGGCTCACTTCTTGTGCACCTTTTCCTTGGGCCTAAGGCTGTAATACAATACTGTGCTGGGGGAAACATTTTTTTGGCTTTATAATTCTGTAATGTAACTCTGAATGAATGGCTTTTCCTACACCAGCTCTGTCCTTGAGGGACCAGGACTTTGTGGTCACTGGGGCTTCAACAGCATGTGAGAGCAATGTAGTTTTCTTCCTTGTGCTGTTTTATACTCCTTGTCTCAGTCACTAAGACTCAGACTTAGTGAGTTGGACCTTGGGGTCTGAAACTTTTGTTTTTCCCCTTCTCCTCCTGACCATGATCATCAACAGGATGAGTGTGTTATAATACTTCAAATAGATGTTGATGAGCACGTTAAAATACTTCAAAAGCATGTACATTCAGTATCACTCTTGCAGTACTTTTACACTTGCATTTTCTCCAAACCCTGGAAACTACAACAACTAATTAACACAGATTAAGCAGGGACCGCAGTTACGAATATTGTGTCATGAATATTTGAGCGCTTTTGGTACTTAGGATCATCCATCTTAGCTTAGATATTTCTAAGTCTGTTTTGCAATGCTTGAGCACCCTACTCCATCCTCAAACACGCACACAAATATGCCAGACGTATCACCTGTTCCTCACAGCTCCTGTAATACTGACTTCAGCAAATGGCAAGGATTACAAATTCAGGAATGTGGTGGGAAAATGAACCTCAGGCCCAGTCTCCCAGTTTTGTTTGAAACCGACCTGAACCACTCCAGTGGTTTTCCATAGCTTGGAATACCAGACCTGCCATTGGGGGGTTGCAGGAATTACTTTGTTCAAATGATGGAGAGTTTTGCTTGCTTCTGCTCTGGTTGCAGCTAGCCAGCTGACGAATGCAGCATGGGGTAACACAAACAGCCAATGTGCAGAATTCACCCTTGGACAGGAGGTTAAGGCAAGTCTCCATCAAGTGTACAGATCAGTCAGCAGCTGGTGCAACCATGGCCACTTCATAAATACACTGCCTCCAGCCCTTGGCTGGGCTCACGGCTGGATTCAGGTCTCCAGCACCAATTAATCTGTTAATGGCAGAGCAGCGCTTGAGACAGGCAGTTAGAGCTTTAAAAGCCCATATTTGCACCCCTGCTCCTGAGCAGCATGCTGGGAGAGCCATGGTGGTGTATGGGGCACTTGTCGTGCTTCGGGACAGCTTTTGTCTCCTCCCTGCCAGGCCCACTGCTGGCCTGCCCCACATGGCCTCAGCTGGCAATGTCCCCTCCTGCTGAGCTTTGTGACAGTACAGATTTTACCCCCCAAGCACGATTCTGCCTGACAGAGTGACTTCCTACACGACCCATTGCCTGGCTGCACAGGCAGAATCAGATACACCTCCACTGAGTGATCACTCGCACGTTGTTAATGTAACCACTCACCACGGCAGGATGTGTTGGCCTTCTGCTTAACTTAGGCTCTCCCAACAGAGCTGGTTGACTGTGTAGCCCAAGGCTCTTCTGAGTTCCCACCTTGGGCACTCACTGCCACAAACACCAGGCCCCTGACCCCAAGAGGGCAACCTTGCTCCCCCTCTGTGGGTGATGGGGAGGTAGGTGACTACAAAGCCCTGCAGAGGCAATCCAGGCTGCCTTGATCCCATGCCCTCCTCCAGGACTTCTCCTTCTCCTCCCTAGACAGCCCCCAAGATCTCCACTGGCCACATGGGCTTCAGGGTGTCCATCCTTTGTGTGCCAACATCATTGGAGACCAGTGTTCACACCCTAATAATTTGGAGGCCAGTCATCTCCAACCAGCCGGCCATAGGATACTGCAGGCAAAGCCATGCTGAAGCCTTTCCGTTGCTGCCTGGTATGCCGCTGTGGCCCTAAGCCAAGAGGTATGAGTGAAGAGAGGTTAGGATTGGAGTTCTGGTGCCTGTTCCTGGACCTGGTTTTGGTGCTTATCCAAAAAAGGACCCTAAAACAAAAGTCATGAAGGATGTGCCAGCCATAACAACCTTTCAGCTGGAGCTGGAGTTAGGGTCCCTTTGGTTTATTCTTCTCCCTGACCCATCACCTTTGTGTGGTGCCACAAACTCAACAGAAAGGTTGCAGATAGCTGTTATACAGCGATGGCTGAGACCTCATTCTGGGTGCAAGTTTTCTCTCAGACCAAACGATGTCTGCAGGCCAATGTGACTAGCTGAATTCTGGTCTTTGCCTGATTTTTCAAGCTTCCCTGGGGATGGAGGTCTAGGTGATTTCCTGCCTCCACCTGCATTGCAACAGACCTTAAGCAAGGTGAGAAGTAGGCATTTTCTGAGAAAAGGCACACTGAGTCATGTCAGGATGAGAAAGTTAGCTTCCCAGGGAGTTTCAGGCTGAAGAGAGAGGCTCCCAACTACAATACAACCCAATCAGCTCAGGCAGTCATGGCAGATAAAGATGCGTGGGATATCTCTGCATTTATGGGGACTGGATATTGCCTGATATGCTGGCAGGTGGTTAAAAACAGCGAGTGACAGCTCATACCTGTGGGGGAAACATCTGGAACTTTGTAAACAAAATAAGCCCTACATGGATTACTTCACAGCAGGAGTGACGGGGCGTGTTGCAGCCCTGCAAGGCTTCCCTGTCATCACAAGACCTTTCTTGCATCATTCACCCAGGATGCCCTGAAGTCAGAACATTTGCAAACAAAAATACAACCCCTTTCCAGCTGCACCGTCTCTGCCCGCTCCTCCTCTCCTTGCCCTCGCCTTGAAAGAGCACTGCGCCACATGAACTCATCCTGCCAGGTGTTGGGTGGCCAGCAACCTGCCCACTCCTGGGAGCTCATAAATGACACTTCCCTTAGCCAAGAAGAGCAGAAAGAGAGGTTTCTATCCTTTTGCCAGGGGACATTGATGGGAGAGGCTTCCTAAGGAGGTTAAAAATTAAACTGGGTTGCAACAGGTGGCAACTGGTAATGCTGGGCAGAACACCTCATTATGGCTACAAAACTGCCTGAAGTCTTAATTTTTCCACTAGCTGAGTCTCAATTGGCTTTTCTGTTCTGAAAGTAAATAGAAAGGGCACATCAGTAAACAGAGAGGGTCAGCTTTCACTTTCAACCCTCCACGCACCAGTGGGGTGTGAAACATCAGGTAAACTGCACATCAACTGCTGGCTGTATTCCCTCATGTGCTGTGCTTGCGGGAATTGCTGGGAATTTCCCAGCTCCATACCAAAACAAACTCACTCATGCCCGTATTGGGGTAGGGGCATGCAGAAGCCAAGCACGGGCTGCTGTGACTATTGCCACAGGGGAAAAAGGATGATCAACTTGAAAGTCCAACTAATCATCCATTTGATACTCCCAGCGCATAATCTCTATACCCTCTCTTCCACCACAAAACACTGCAATGTAAAACCTAGCAAGTAAGCACCTGCAGGAAAGTAGGGTGTGCTTTCCTGGGGGAGAACTTCAGAAGAAAGCTGTTACTGCTGCTGCCCACCCACCCACACTGGAGCTCGGCAGTGCTAACATCGCCAAAATGCCAGGCTTCAGTCAGATGGCTGTGTCCTGCACAGCAGCTCCCGGCACATCTGGGAAACACACAGTTCAAATGTTTAAATCCCTGCTGGTGTCCTGACATGCTGAGCTGCAGAGCTGAGGAGCAGCTCAGATGGGATGATAAGGGTGAATACAGCAACAGACACGAGAGACAATGGAGGAGGTGGTGGGGAGAGGGCTGGTGTCCTGGGCTGTGAGCAGCGGTTTGAGCATACAGAAGGCGGTGGCACTTGCTGCAGCCTCTCTAGCATCGTGTCTTTGAAAGGTCCGCTCATGGGTTAGATCTTAGAAAAAGTTTTGTGACTGTTCTTAATCTGAGTAAACATACTTCTTTTGGGTGAAAATCTCTTAATTTCTTCTGAAACCACCAGCCTCTTTCCTCCAAATGCAATTCAGCAATTCAATACAATCAGTTGAGGCATTGGACTGAGTCATGTTGACATAATTTGTATTCAAATTAGAGCAGGCACATTCCCACAGGCAGTAACTTTCTGTCAATTCCTTTCAAGTTTAAATGCTTCCATGTTTTGCGTCAAAATAAGGCTTCATTTCAAAACTAACAGCAGTTGTTGCAAAGTTAAACAAATGAAGACTGTATAAGCAAAACAAAACATTTTAGATGGAGATGACTGAACTTCTGATATGTCTGCAAAGAGGAGCAGGGGAAGTTGTTTTTCCTTTTTGATCTTGACAAATTTTCAGTGAACCAGTAAACCAGCTGTTCACACATTTCCAAGGAACCTTCTACTGGTTTTTCAAACAAGCTGCAGGGCCTGTTCAGGACATCTTTCAGGTGTTGGGAAGTTTCACAAGGAATCACAAACCTGGGGACCTTCACAGTGATATTGAATGAAGGAGTTGGAGGGCTGAATTTTTTCTGTGCTTCTGGTCCAGGCTGAGGGTGACTCATATTTTCCTAAACCTTGCTGGAGAGAGCAGTAAGAGAAGCTCAGCTCTTGGAAGGCAAAAAGCAAACAAGAGGAGATGACAGGCAGCAGCCCAGCTCAGGGGGGAAGCTGTGGGGCATTGGAAGGCAGCACTGGCCCCTGGCTGAGCCCCAGGCCAACACTTGGCCATTGCTCCCGTAGCTTCTTGGCAAACCCAGCATGAAGGGAAAAGGGACTGCCTTGGGTGCACGGTGGGGATCCCCAGCCTGCTTTTCTTCATAGCATTTCCACCCTGCTCGCCTTCCTCTGGACAGAGCTCAGAAACCATCTACTAAATAAACATGGGAAGGAAACTCATATAGAGGAGCTTTTGACACAGAGCCACAGGGTTTCTAGCCGCACGCTGGGTTCGCCAACGGCCAAGTAGACACAGCTCGCAGCAGAAGAGGCTGCTGCAGGTTTCGGGGCAGATCGCTGTGGCTCAGGCACCAGCCAGGTGCGTGTGTATCCTGTCCCCAGGGAGCAGAGGCAGGTCCAGGGACAGGTGCCTGACACATGCCTGCTCAAGCCTGCGGTTCTCTCAGCTTGTGCGTGCATGGGCCACAGCACAGCGTGGCTTCTGTTGCAGCAGGCATTTATGATTTGGCTTGCTCACAACAAACTGCACAGGAGACGCTTTTTGCTTTTCTGAGTGGCGCAATCCTATGAAGTCCGAAAAACACCCTGTGCTGGGATATCCTCAGGAGTGGCATAGAAGTTTGGTAACTCCTTTCTCCAAAGATTTTTTTCCACTCCAACCCTGCCTCCATCCCAGGATCACAGATGGTCAGAGGAGAAAGGGGACACCCTGAGTTACACCACTCTGGGAAGACCAAAGGGAGCCCTGCAGCTGCATGACTCCACAAGGACCCTCAGAGCTGTGAGTGTCAGGAGGGTGAGTTGGGACGGATGCTCACTGTTCCTTACAAAGCAATGTCAGGTAGAGGTCAGCATCTCATTAAATGGACAGAGAGCAGGTTTAAGTGGAAAACAAGGACTTCTAGGTTTCTTTCATGCAATAGGTAAATAACCTGCGGAAGTCATTGCCATGAGAGAAAGCTAAAAGTTAGGACAGGCTCAGAAAGCAGCAGATGCACACACAAGAGATCCATCGCTAACTATTAAACACGAAGAAACAGAATACACCGCAGGCCTGACGTGTAAGGCAGGACACTACACTGGATGGGTCTCTGAGCCCAGTCTGTTTGTCCACCATTAGGCAAGGTTGAATGGAAAGGTAAATACTTCGAAAAGTGGGTCCCCAGAGCTGAGTACCCAAACCACAGCAGTGCCAATCCAGGATGCCTCCACTTGTGTGCCAGTGTACCCTGTGTGAGTCAGCTCATGGTGGTGGGCCAGGGCTGGCTGTCCCTGTGGCAGCACCAGCCACACACTGCCCCGCCAGAGGAAGAAATCTTCTCTTGCACGTGATCAAGGGCAGGGAGCTGTGTAAGGCAGGACATGAGAGGCTGCTTGCCAGCCCTGGCTCCATCATTTCCTAATGCTGGTTTTGCTGGTAAGGTGGCGGGTCTTCAAATGCATGGAGGAAACAAAATCAGTGCTTGATGATGCAATGTGAAGAAACTCAGGAGAGGGAAACTAAAAAACCACCTATACATGAGGCTATGAGAATACAATTAGCACAGACACCCTTCAGCAATGCTATGGGGGGCGGGGGGCAGGGAGAGGCCAGGTCAGGGGCTAGGGTCTTTATCCAACAGCTAGGCTTTGCCCGGTGGGGAGCACCAAAAAAGGCAGGAGCCACCTCTCACAGAGAGCCATTTGCCCCAGGTGGCTCACATGGCATAGCACGCTGCTGGTGCTGAGTTAACTAACAAGCAGCTCAGCACTGCCAAGGTTTTCAGAGCTGGGTGCCTTTTCAGGCTGGCTCAGAACTGACACATGGCTCCAAGTTGGGTGACATGCAACAGCAGGGCCATAGTTTCATTTCACCAGTGAGGGCAGAAGCAAATAGAGGCAGGCTGCCAGATGCTGATGCAATGCAAGATGCTGATTTGTAAGGCTTTCCGAAGGATTAGAAGAAGGAGCATTTCAGTGTCCGGGGGCGGGTGATGCAAGCCTCCCAGTCCTGGGCTGGGGAAGAACCACGCCAATGTTTCACAGCTTTCAGGAGGATTTCTTCTTTCATGTCTCAGCAATCTGGGATCTCTGCCAGATGAGGAGTAGGATGGATGAGTAAACAAACAGCACTTCACTTTCTTAAAGCAATTTGGAAGGAAACTGAAAGAGTTGAATGAAATAACAACTGCTCTTTTTCTTCCCTCTCTCAGCTCCTTGCTACAACATGCTTTGGGTACACCAGTGTGCCCAGGGACGACTACACACGTTCCGTGACATGCCCAAGGGCTCAGTGTTTTCACACGAAAACCAGATCCCATCCTTGTTTAACCCCCCCGCCCCAGCATCGCTAGAAGGGACATTGCTTCATACTTGCTCCATGACAGGAATGTCTGGATTTTGCACAGAGGAGCCAAGTTCTGCTGTCACACAGACAGCATGTGAAAGAGAAGAAAATATAAAATAATACAAAAAGACAGTACAACTCTGTAACTAAAGTAAATCCATCTAAACCAATAACATGACCACCCTGCTAACAGAAATCCCCGCAGCTCAAGTAATGAATATGAGCCAGGATGATATCATAGAACCATAGAACAGTTTGGGTGTGAAGGAATATTTAAAGATGATGTAGTTCAACCTCCCCACAATGAGCAGAGACATCTTCAATTAGATCAGGTTGCTCAAAGCCCTGTCCAGCTTGACCTTGAATGTTCCCAGGGATGGGGCACCCACAACCAATCTCTCTGGGCAACCTAGTCCAGTGTTTCACCACCTTCGTTGTAAAAAATATATTCCTTATATCTAGTCTGAATCTACCTTCTTTCAGTTTAAAACCATTACCCCTTGTCCTATTGCTACAGGCCCTACTAAAACACCTGTCCCCATCTTTCCTATAAGCCCCCTTTAAGTATTGAAAAGCTGCAACAAAGTCTCCCTGGAGCCTTCTCTTCTCCAGGCTGAACAACCCCAACTCTCTCAGCCTTTCCTGACAGGAGATGTGCTCCAGCCTTCTGATCATCTTTATGGCCCTCCTCTCAACCCACTCCAACAGGTCCACGTCTTTCTTGAACTAAGGAGGCCAGAGCTGGGCACAGTGCTCCAGGTGGGGTCTCAGGAGTACAGAGTAGAGGGGGAGAATCACCTGCCTTGACTCGCTGGCTATGCTGCTTGTGATGCAGCCCTGGATACAGTTGGCCTTCTGGTCTGTGAACACACATTGCTGGCTCATGTCCAGTTTTTCATCCACCAGCACCTCCAGGTCCTTCTCTGCAGGGCTGCCCTCAATCCTTTGATCCCCCAGCCAGTATTGATACTGAAGGTTACCCTGACCAAGGTGCAAGACCTTGCACTTGGCCCTGTTGAACCTCATGAGGTTCTCATAGGCCTAGCTTGAGTCCCACTGGAGCCAAGGTGAATGCTTTCCTGCGCTGAAACCCCACAGCTCATCCAGATTGCTGTGTTATGGGAAGGGCTGGGTACAGGACAAGTGTAGGCTCTCAAGCCAGGACACAAACCCAGGAGTGTTAAGGAAGGGAAGGGTGAAGTTCAAGTGATCTGGACTTCTGAAGGGAGAATTTGAAAAAATGAAACACAATTCAGAAAGAAGAACATGTAAGTTTATACTCTGCCTAAGCAGGAATGATCTGCAATAGAAATGCAAGAAGGAGCAAACAGTTTGGGAGAAACACATCTAGGGACTACAGTGTGCTGGGACCAGGCTGAAGGTGACACTGGAAAAGGATGACACCATGCTGTATGTGAAACTTGAAGACACGTGTAGGAGAGTGTCACAGCACTCTCCAAACTATGAAGCTCCAACAAGGTCTTTCACCATCTCATACCAACACACTCCTCATGCCAGTCCCTCTGCTGCCTTCTCCTAGTCTCTCCTCATCCCAGGCAGAATTCTCTCTCTGCTTCTTCCTCCTCTCTCTTCCTTGGCTGCCCAGCCCCTTAACAGAACCAGCCACAGCTGCACCTTATCTACATCGGCCAACCCCGCCCCCCCAAGCGAGCCCACAGCCGTATGTTATCAATATTAATTAAACGAGCTTCATTCCTCTACAGGAGAGCTGTGTCTAGTCCCAGATATCCCCCTTCCAGAAAGGGCATGAATCAGTCACACGTAATCTGAAGGAAAACTGAGGTATTTGGAGGTGTAGAAAAAAAACATCTTCTAAGAGTCCTGTTGTCCTCTGGGCTTCAGGTCTGTAAAGAGCTGATGCAAAGAGAAAGGAATAACCCGTTCTCTGTGCCCATGCTGGATATGTAAGGCCACTGGATTAATCTTGAAGCTCATGGGAGACTAAGGGGAAACTCCACATTTTTAAGGAGAGCGGAGCCCTAGAACAGAGGGCCTCTTTGGGGTCTTTAAGAGCAGTTTAGATAAATTTCTTTTAGGTACCATGCAAGTACCAGTACCCCTGCCATGGGGTGAGGTGAGGGGACAGAGGACATCCCTGGGGCATGTGATGCTTACAGCTGAAGGAGACAACAAGCACCAGCTTTCCGGGACAGTTTTACTGAGACTTTGAAAATCTTCTCACTCATATGCACAAGAATTGAGTCAAACAGACTTTCCAAGGCAAGTGCAGAACCACTGTGATTTTCTAGATAAACCAGGACCACTGGTACTCACTGGGTAAGGGGACTGCAACCATGGGACCAAGTTCTCTACCTGACCTCTTTACAAGACCTTGTGCCATAACTAGAACATTTTAACCCTGTCCCATTCACACTATTTCTGATGATGCTCACACCCTCATGCTACAGGTCCCCCAGCTTTCGCAGCAAGAGGAAGCAGAGCAGACAACGAGGTTACACTGCCTTTTCCAACCCAAGTGACAACAGCTGAGGAATCGGGAATGACTAGCCTTTTGGACTAGACAAAACACCATTTTACTACAGGGTTTCAGCCAGAGAAGCTATCTCCCTGTCTGGAGTCCCCTGCTCATGTTTTGGTTTGCGTGCAGGGCCTGGGCAAGAGGAATGGGTGGTCTCTGTGATGGAGACTCTCATTCCCTTCACAAGTAGTCTTTGCAACATGAGACTCAAACTGTTACCCCTGCAGCCCTCCTCGAAGAGCACTGACAACTTGGATGGCCCTGATACCCTTAGCTCTGAGCAAGCACTTCCAATGGCTTGAAGCGGGTCTCCCTACAAGGCATATCACCAAGCTTGGACCTGCATCCCTGGCTCAAAGGGCAACCCTTACCCGTCTCTAACCACTGGCACAGGCTGAGAACATGTTAAAAGATAACTTATGTTGCTCTATGCTTTCTCTGTGCTTTACTCTTTTTCATTAGGCTGATGAAGACACTCAAGCCTTGTTGCAAAACAGTAGTATCCAAACCACATGGTGCTGCCACTGACTTTGTGCTGCTTCCTTCAGTGACATTTCTTCCTGTTACAGTTTCTGGTAGTTTGCAAACTGGCTGTTTTAACAGTTAGTGTTTACAGACATTACCACTGAAGGAAACAGAAGAGTTAATTAGAGAACAGAGAGAAGAAAGTGGCTAAATATTACTCCACCATCAGATTGTGCCTGACGCGTACATCTTCATAGGAAAGAACCAGGAGAACAAAGTGGGCATAAAACAAGGCAATTGCTTTTCTTTCTTCATACTGAATGGAAACTGGTCAGAGGTATAGGTTCCTCCTCTTCCTCAAACACATCTTTGATTTTGCTGCTAGGGGGTATTTGTGGATATTGCCCACTCCAAGTTAGCACACTTCTCTCACCACAGGCTGCTGAAGGGAAAATAAGTATGGGGGGAGAGAGACAGCTCCCAGGCAAAGCTGGCATCATTTCATGGGCTCAGCCTAGGACAGACTTACCTGAGCCCCCTCATAGTCAGATTTATAGCAAAGTCCCTTCAAAAACTCCCATTTTGGCTCCTGCACTGCTGCTGCCACTGCTGTGCTCGGTGGGAGGTGGAGCAGGGAGAATCAGACTAAAGCTGGCTGGGGAAGGAAAGATGACAGCACAATGCTGTCACTCTGTAGGGAGGCTTTACAGACTAAAGGCTGATGGTAAAAGCATCACAGCTAGAGGGTATCCAATGTGTCACAACATGCAATGAATAATTTCATCACACAACAGGAAAAAAAGTGGTTCTAATCTCACATGGGAAAAAAAAAATCCAGAGAAGACACTATAGTCAAGATCTTCTAGAGTTCCTCAGATTACTCTTCTTTTACTTTTTTTAGTTTTTTTCAGGGATATCAGAAGCAAGCCTAATTTTCAGATAAGTTTCCAAGTTGTCAATCACTAATTTTTAACTACACTATTCAAAAACATGCACAGAGCAGCCAAGAATCGAACAAGGAAGCCCAAGAAGCCTCTTGCACAGAAATCCAGTTGACTGTGTACCTGTGTATGATGTGATTCTGGAGTAATTCATATTGTACCACAGGAATCCAGAAATTTTTGAAGGATTTTCCTGAATAAACTGGTGAAAAGCCCCAGGGTTCTAAAATACTTATTCAGCTCTGAAATATTTCAGGTCCAGGGCAGCCAAGCATAGCTTGCTGCTTTTCAGCTCCAGACCAGCAAACATGTTTAACTACACTTCAGCTCTCAAGCAGGATCTGCAAGGATCACAAGTAGCACTCCTGGAAATCTCTTCTCAAATGGTGCAAGAGGAGAGTCAGCTTTCAGCATTTAAGTGACATTTATGGTTGCTGTGAGGGGAGCAAACTGAAGGAGCAAGCAGGAAACCCAGAGATGTCCTAGGACACTTTCTTGGTTTAAACCTAGAGGGAAACTGGTAAGGATGTTTGAGACAAGACAGGATCCTCTCAAGCATCTCTCTCTTTTACCTTTGGACTTGGAGGGAATTAAAAGAAACCCTAGTGCCAGTGGTCATGGAGGAGTCTCAGTGATGAATGAAGATGATTCTGCAGAGAGCCTGGCCCAGTGGCTCAGACACAGATGACCTGGGAGGGACAGACCTAGTCTTCACAGTAGTCATTGCACTAGTGGGAGCAATCTGGTCTCCTGTGGAGAGGAGGTGCAGGGCTGCTACTGCAGTTTGCTGTGGGTGACACCGCTGTATCTCAGGGACCCTACACAGTGCAGAATGAAGCAGGTACAAAGCAAGGCTTGCTTCTCCCCTCTATTCAGAGGGGTAAAGCCTACAGCAGCACGGAGGAGGCAGAACTTGCACTCCTGCTGCTTGTCCTGAATGTATTACTCCAGAAAACCTTTCTTCTTGGTTTTGCTGAATGTTCACTTCTACCTAGAAGAGTAAACACAGCAGCCTGGACACACTGCCCAAAGTGAGTGTGTGACCTGGCAAGACGCAGCACACTGAGTAACATTTTGGCATAAGTGGGAGGAACTGTCGCAGTACAAACACTCCCCAAGGAAACAAAATGCTGGTGTGCATCAGAGAGAACACTTCGCTGCACCAGCACAAGTGCTGGCAACCAGCACACCCTGGCAAGCTGATCTGTCTGCGTATGTAATAGAGAACATGGAATTTCCCACCACTTAGTGAAATCCCTGCTGGGAAACACAGTGGTATGGAAGCATCTATGCCTCACATGAATTCATCACTGTAACTGTGTCAGCTGCATCAGAAGAGAGTGGTTACCTTCAGTGGAACACCATTGGCAGAGCTGGCATTTACGATACTAAAATACTCACAGCGGAAAACCCAAAATGCAAAAACATTTGGAATGGAAAGCAAAGGAAAGTTGGCACCAGGAAAGGAAGAGGAGGGTAAAGGGTATGTCATCTTTGGTGTTTACATATGTCAACACCATCCTATGCATTGCTGGTTAAGGGAGACCAAGAGGAAGTACACATTAACTCTGAGATGCAGATGGAAAACAAAGAATGCTACTGGGAGAAATGATGAGCAGAGGGTTGAGCTGAGTACTGTCCTCTTTTATCGGCTGGCCCACCTGACACTCGCACCTGCCACCAGTTAAAAGAAGTGATGTACAGAGAGAAAACACAGGGGACAGGTGAACTGTTTGAAGCTGGGAGAGCTGCAACAGCTTGTTCCCACCTACAAATAAATGCACTTTGTCAAAGGGCAGCATAATACTCTTCCCTCTCCCTTGTCCACCATCCACATATGATGCACCTTGCAAATTTTGTGATATAATCAACTGCCAGCAGGTGGAAGGCAGGTCAGGCAGGGCATGCCCACCTTGCTTATGCTGCAGCAGGGGGACCCTTGGCTTGATGCAAACACACCACTGTCCCCTTCCCCTGCATTCGCAGGAGCTTGCCATGAACACAGGATGACTTTGTCATCTTGCAGTCAACACACAGCCTGAACTGACAGCCAGCCTCTGCCTTAGCCCTTCTCACACCCAGCAACACAGTGAGGAGGTGAGCTCGGTGTGGCTGGGGAGCCAGAGCAAACCCTGGGCCACCCCTGCTGCTGGTGGGGAGGGGCCTCCAGCCCTCAATCTGCCTTGGCTCCGTGGGAAGATGCAGGAGTAGTGCTGCTATTGTGCATCAGAAGAAATGCTCTGATCTCAGATCAAAAGCTCTGAACAGGAATAAGGAATCACAGGTTTTAGAAAACCAGAAGCAAAAACATCCACTGTGCAATGGAACATTTGAAACGCAAAACATCTGTCCGTGGCAGTTGTGAAAGCCTGCTGTGGACGTCAGGTGGGAAATGAACTCAGAGGAGGGCATGCTCCTGGCCTGCAGCTGCCTCCAGCCGCCTTCTGGGAGCTGCTGGCTTTGCTGGATTAAGGCTCCAGTCAAGGGTCACAACATCAACTACACAGGGACCAGTTTCTGTCTAAGGTCCCCTTTGTTACACAACCATTTTTTCACCCACCCTTGAAATCAGTCACTATTCGGATCATACCGCTCACTAACCTCGTGGCCAGCATCCAAATGAAACATAGCGAATAGAAACGGAGGGCAAACAGTGCACGAGACTCAAGCCTTTAACACCGAGAGTGCTTTGCTGAAGGAAAAACATAGATAGGTATGTCACGAACTTGGCACAGCCTGCAGCGCTCAGCTGAAGCACAGGCTTCTCTCCAAGAGCTGTGCTCTGGGGGAAAGCCCACGTGCCTGGGCTCCCTCCCAGGCCCCAGGGGGATCCCCCTGTGCTGTGGGCAGCTGCACTGCATGGGCATGACAGTCCTTCCTGCAGGGCTCAGCCCAGCTGTCAATCTTGGAACTGTTGCTGCTTTGCTGACAGCATAAGGCAAACCCAGAGGAATCTCTCCCCCCCCCCCCCCCCAAAAAAAAACCCCAACCCCAAACAAACCCAAACAGCCACTCAGTTTGAGAGAAATGAGGACAGCAGCAACAGCCAGACAAACGGTACAACAGATAGATCTGAAATGCAAATAAATCGGTCCTTTTTCTCTGCTACTGCAAACTGGGGTTGAAACTCTACTAGGGCTTTTCTGTGCTTCTTAAGCCTCCCTCATATCCTTGGAAAGCTGTGGCAACTGGAAACTTGCCAACTGGAACCCACAAACACACAAAGTAAAGCTCCAAAGTAAAGATGAAGCAACCTTTGCTGTCACTGAAAACAAGCTGGTCAGGACTTGGAAAACTTACTCTAGGGTTAAAGCAGACTTGGTACTTGTATTGGATGGTGTTCATTTGATGATGAAAAAAGCACAGGCTTCTGTGACTGCTGAGGCTTTGAAAAGCAGCTCCCCAGGGGTCTGGTGTCTGAGCAAGAGTGGCTGAGACAAACACACTAATGAGGGTCGTGACATAGCATCCAGCGGGCTAACGGAATTATGTGTCCAGCAGACTATGGAAATACCTGAATATGTGGATGGTAAATCTGTGAGATCCAGTCCGTGCCTCATCTGTGAAAATAGTACAAGTCCCAGAGGCCAAGCTTAGGCAGAGGAAATGAGGTTAGGACTGCACAACAGCTGAGCACATTGAAATCCCATTCTGCTTTAATCATCTTAACTGATATTTCATATTTAAAAATTGGCAGATGCCTGCATCCGTGCACTCCAACACAATGGAAATTCAAAGGCTAGAGATAAACTGTGTATTTTGAGTTGTGGCATTGCTACTGTGAAGTCTGTCAAATATTTGTCTTTTAAAGAAACGAGGGAAGGGAAGTGAGGGAGAAAAGGCATGCAAGAATTGTACCCTACTTCATTTCTCTAATTTGTTTACACCCTAATTTGTTTCCATCCCTTTCTAACAGGTTGTTAGGAGAGAGAAAAGAAACAAAAGGAAGAACAAGACCAGTGTACAGTGGGTGCCCTGTCAATAAGAACATTCATTGCAAAATCATGTTCCAAGAGTTGAGGCTGCTTTTGAGAAATGCCAAGAAATGAGGAAGAAAATGAGCCCAAGTGTGGCAGCAATCACATCCTCTGCTCTGCTGGGCTTAGCCTGAGTCTGGTTTTTTAAAGGTGGCAAGGTTAAACACTGGCTAAACAAAAACTGCTGGGGTCTGTAGGGACAATACAGCTGAGATGCAGCTATAAATATTCTTGCAAATAAAAAAAAAGCCTTAGTTCAAACAACACTTTTGCTGCTCCCAAGCCTGGCTGGGACTTGTGGGAACTGTAGAACGAAATGCTGCCACTTGCCGACTCCTGCCAGGGCCCCTCCAGCCCTGCACAGGGCTCGGGGCATTGCTGGGATCCCAGTAGAGCGCTGCAGTGCCCTGGCTCTCTCCCCGCCATGCATCAAGTAGTATATCTACAGGTAGCATGATGGAAAGCCAGATGTACTGTCCTTGGCCACAGTCTTTCAGTGCTGTCACATAACAGCGAGTCACACAAGGTACTGTATCCATGTTTAACATAATATAATAGGATATTATTAATGTAAAATTAATATAATATGAGATGGACTCTACCTCTGTTAAGTGAAATGCCTGCTCAATGTCTGGAAGTATCCAACTCCAGCCAACTAATTGATCCTATATTATCCCTCACCTGTATGATCCTTTCCATTTTAACCCCGTATTCATTGAAGTGGCAGATTTTGGGTACCGGCACTGGCATTTTCTGCCCCTGAGCTGTACTTGTGGTAGCAATGATAATTTTTCGTTTGAACAAGAAAAAGTGGTTGCTTTGCAGGTTAAAAAAAAAAAAAGTCACTGATACTGCTGTTGGTAGATCTTCTCTTCTTGTGATATTTTCTTGGTTTGATGTTGTTTGTTTGTTTTTTAATATACTTCTTTTTAGACCCTTTCCTGGCTCTGCACCGTATGGGATGTCACAGGAAGTCTCATTTGCATGCTTTAAAATGAAGATTGCTTTGGTCCTTTTTTGTGGTCAAAGCCAGGAGTTTAACAGGTGGTGAGCTTAGCGTCTGGAGCTCTGGGGTTGAAGCTGCAGACCAATGCTGTTTTGGGGTCAAAAGGGAGCTTCTAAATCAGCCTGGGAGAATATCCAGGGAGAAGCAAGTGCTCTGTCCATAAACAGTCCCTGTTTGCAGCTGACAGTGTGTATTTGCATAGTGGTCTTGCTGCATTTCAGGATGACTGCAGGGTTTGGTCCAGCTCTGAGGAACAGCTGGATTGTTGGGGGCTCTTGCACATACGGCTTAAATGAACCAATTATTTAAGGGAGAGAGGAAAGGGACTGGTGTAGGGATAGTTATTTACTCTTTTCTTGTGTTGCTCCAGGGGAAGGTACATGTCATAGAAGTTAATAAGTCGCTCCACAGGCTGAATCCTTAACTGCTTTTTTCAGGAAGGAGTTTGTGGAAAGTACCCTGCCTCCTTGATATTAGTCATGTAGAGTCACTACTAAGGCAGGCAGAAAACCTGTATGGGCTGGAGGGACCACAGGAGAGTCACACTGAGGCTGCGTGGGGCAATTTTTCCCCATGGTTTACTCTGAACCTGCTCCAAAGTGTGTCCTGAAGGGCAAAAAGCCCTGCTAAGGGCCAGCCCAGAGCAGGTATCTCACTGCTGCCTCCATCACTGCCCTCTCATGTTTGGCTCACTCAGAGTAACTCCTTCCTGTCTTTCCTCTGAGAAGTTCCAGGTTTGACTGCAAAAATCCAAGAGAGTGGTGGGTGGCTTTGGGATGGTGATGGCGTGTCCTCCCATGCTGGCAGCAGCATGGCTAGGAGCTTCCCCAGCAGCTCAGCGGTTTCCTGCAGGCAGCACAAGCAGGTCTCCCTCTGTCTCACCCTGAATTAAATGCATGGTAAGGACCCACTATACTGCTAAGTGAGAATTCAAAAGATGGAACAGAGTACTAACACAACAGTTCAGGCTTTTTAGTTTTGTTCTTGTGCCCCTTCCAAATTTCTGTTTCCATTGTACCCCTCTGCAACACACAGAGATTTAATTTTGGTTCTGTGCAGCTTCTTCTGCAGGTTGGGAAGAGGATTAGGAAGAGAAGCAGCAAGACTAAGATGTATAAAGGACATTTTCCATGCATCCCATCCCCAGCAAGAGAGTGCAGAAGAGCTGGCAGAGATGTTTAAGTGACATCTTTGTATGTCAGAATTTCTTTTTTAAATAAACACCAGCAAATAACAGTTTTTCATATTGAAAGAAAAATCAAAAGAATGTGCAGAATGTAAGAAGAGAAACTACTTTCAAGGTTGACAGTTAGTTGTATTACTTTTAGGTGTTGGTCAGTTTTCCTTTGTTTATCACTTCTCAAGCCTACTTGCTTTTGCTTTTTTTGTTTGCCTCCTCCACACAACTTCTAACTCACAACTTCGTTCCCTGTCGTGGTTAACCCTGGCTGGTGATCAAGTGCCATGCAGCTGCTTGCTTACTCCCCTGTACCCCAGAGGGGTAGAGAGGAGAATCAGAAAGGAATGTAAAACTGAAGGGTTGAGAGAAGAACACAATTTAATAATTGAAATAAAATAAAAACAAAATAAAAACAACAATAATAATAACAATAACAGTTATAATGAAAAAGAGGGAAAGGGGGAGAGGAATGAAATCCAAAGGGAAGGGAGAAAACTAGCGACACACAATACAACTGCTCACCCGCCCCTGGCTGATGCCCAGCGAGTCCCCCAGCAACAATCAGCAGCCCTCGCCAACCCTACCCCAAGTCTCTATATCAAGCACAGTGTCCCATGGTATGGAATATCCCTTTGACCAGTTCAGGTCAGCTGTCCTGGCTGTGTCCCCTCCTGTTTTCTTGTGACGCTCCATCCCTCTCGCTGGCGAAGCCTGAAAAACTAGTAAGTCCTTGACTTAATATAATACTTACCTAGCAACAACTGAAAACGTCAGGGTGTTATCAACGTTGTTGTCACATCAGAGCCAAAACACAGCACTGCATTAGCTGCTAAGAAGAAAATTCACTCTATTCCAGCCAAAACCAGGATATTCCCACAAAAAAGTAGGTAAGAAAAAATAAAAAGGACAAAAAATTATTTTAGGAAGATTTTAAAAGTCAGCCAGTTCATTTCAAACTGCAAATTGAAAGTAATTTGCAAAATCCCAACTCTTTCCTAATCTCCCTTCTTCTCCTTGAATGGCATCAGTGTGGAAGTCAAGGTTGGCGGTTGCGTGCAACTGTTCCCATTTGCCGCTAAGGCTATTCTTGTGGCTCCGCAGTGGTGCTCACTTGCAGTTATATTTTCACGTGTGTGTAGTTTCACTTTTACTGCATGAAACATGCCCTCAGGGAACTCAAAAAATGCTCTTCCATCATCGGTCCTCATACTCATGCTGTCAAAATGAGAAACAGATTTAATCTGGTGCCAACTTCTCAGCCATAAAAAAATGGTACCTCCAGAGATGGAAGCAGATTGTGCACAGCCATCAGGGGATGCCTTGTGCTTGGCACCTCATCCCTTCACTTCAAATTTACTGGAGATTTTGTAAACCGGACTCCTTGCATGAAAGTCCAAAGTGCTTTTTGGAGCCCTTGCAGCGTATTGCCAGAGTTTCATTTCGGTCATTCTGGGCCAGGAGCCAAATGAAAGTTCTCTGCCTCATTTTCATGAGGAAACGCTAACTCATCGCCTCTTAGCTTGGGCTAGTGATGAAATGCACTGTGGCTCCTCCTCTTGGCTTTATTAGCACAGGGAGATCTCCAGCATATAATCGTGTCCATGCTCCACTGTGGCAATAAGGACCTCGGGAATTCCGGCAGTGCCTTTCTCAACTGTGGTGCTGTTTGCATCTTCATCTCTAGCTGTCTCAAGGATAAGCATCATGGATGCACCAAACTTGCTGGAGAAAGGGAATATTCCACAGAACAGGAAATTCCCATGTTCTCAAGTGGCTTTTTATGCTTCAATATTTGTTTTGATTATGATTTCAGCCCTGGTTTCTGTAGTCCTCTGTTTGTTCCATCATAAGCAGGTAAGGACAAAGCGAAATTCCTAACTCTGGAGTATCCAACGTGTATTATTCCTAATAATTAACACTGCTGTGTTGATGCTATTAACTAACTGCAACCTAGCCATTCTTTCTCTTTTGGAGGCAGCTAACGCTTTTACTTTCCAAGATTTCAGCTGATGACATTTCCGTCAATTCCTTGGGTAAATGTCTTCAGCATTTTTCTTTCATTTCCATAATTTAAAAAAAAATAATAACCAAAGTTGATTTCTCTTTGTTGCCTCTCCTGCATCCATGATGTGTGCTGTTCTAATGTTATATCAACTGATGATGCTCTGTAAAGACAGAGGAGGCTGAGGAGTCCTGATATTTCACCAGGCATGAATCCTTTTCATTTTTGGTTTTAACAAGTGCTAATTAATATAATCTAGACCAAACAGCGGTTACTGAGTCGTCTTCTGTGTTTCATTAGCTGATTCCAGTGGGCTTTTTCTGTCTGTATGCATGGTAATAAATAGAAATACAGGGGCAAGCCAAGTGATTACTTTGCTGAAGGCCAGGTTTTTATTTTCTGGTTTCCAAACTGTGAATCAGTCTCTCGGAGAATCCAAGTGCTTGTTTGGGATGTTGGTTTACATATTGCTGTGATGTAGCTCCTTCCAGTTCCAGTTCTGAGGAGGAAGAGGACAAGGAAAAAGTCCCCTTCCATTAGGAAAATTAGGCTTGTTCTCACCGTCTGCCAGCCTCTTGTGGCATACTGACACTAGGAATCCCTCTGAGGACTGATCCTACAAGGCACTGATTGTTTTTGTGAAATATGAAAACTGCTAAATTCCCACAAGAGGAGCCTGCTGTACACTTTACAGCACTATCATTTAGCAGACAATATTAAAAAAAATCTTTTAAAATTGCTTTGGTACTTTTAGCCCCACTCCCACAGCCTTTCTTATCTATTTAGGAGCTGCGATGCAGCAGGTCTGTGACCTGTGGTCAAAACTCCATCCCTCTATTGGCAATGAGCATACAGATGCATGCACCTTTTCACACATATTCCACTCCCCCCCCTCTTTTTTCCATATTGCAGAAAGTTGCTTTAGTAAGTGAAAGAACTGCCTTTAGTCATGCTGATTCATATTAATTGGGGAAAGCAAGACTGGGTAATGAAAGCTTCTCCCTGCAAGGGAGCTGACAACATCCCCAGCACTCAGGACAGCAACTTCCTAGGGAACGGATGAGGTTGTGCTTCAATAGCGATTTTAAGCACTTCAGAGCTTGCATCCATCAAGATTTCAGACAGAACTGGGTCCCTGTGTCTGTAAGTTGATCCCAAGTCTGCTTTTTATGGGCTCTGGCCAGAGAGAGAACATAGCTGCTGTGTAGAAAGAGCACGACCTCCCTAAGCAAACACTGAGCCATGAGTCAGAGGAATAGAACGAAACCTCTTACCACTGACAGTTCACCACCTGGGCACCCACAGAGCCGCCTCCTTCCCTTGGCTGGAAGGGCACTGGAAAGCTGTTCTGACTGCTGGATCAGAAAGCACCATGCCTGTTGCCCTGACGTAAGCATGGTGTAGTGGTTAAAGAGAAATAGGCTTAAGAGTCGGAAGCTGTCCCCCCCGTTGTGCTTATCAGGTGTGACCTTGAGGGCATCCCTTCAGCCCTCCATGTTACCTTCTTCCTCCTTGTACAGGGGCTACAAAGCCCAAGAGCAACTCCAAAGAAGAGGCAGCTGCTGTCAGCATGCCTTTGCTGCTCTCAGAACAGAAAGTGCCACAGAAAAGCAGCATCTGTGAGCACTGCAGTGCAGAGTTACTACGCAGCTCTGCCACGCATCAAATCAGCACTAAATGGTGTCAAACCGTGATGCACAGAAGTAAAGGTTCATGGTTTTAATGAGGGTGAATTAGCACAATGTTGTGCAGCTCCCCAAGTGTATGCACTGGTCGAGCCCTTGTCCACAGAGACATCATTTGCCACAGTCTGTGAGAGCCGAGTCCAGGGATGAAATGGAAATCCTGTCACCCAGGAGGAACGTAGGGCACTGCTGCTGGTTGTCTTTTTTATTTCGGGAAAATACCACCAAAATGGATATGAAAAATGCTGATGTATTTTAATCATTTCAAACTTTGTTGGAAAACAACTGCTTTTTCGTAACAGATTATTACTTGTATTTGTTTGTAATGATGGATAAAAAGGTTATTTCCCTTCCTGGGAGAATGCTTTTGTGCTCTCATAATGATAATGTTCCTCTGTTGAGGTCATTGATAGATGGAAAAGCTGCAGCAGAAAACACTGACCAAGCACTGCTTCTTTTCACAGGCACAAGAGTTGTGCTGGGCACACGGATCTTGTAAGTATGATGTTAGACCCACTTTCTGGTTTTGTCAGACTTGTGCTGTGACAAGATGACTGTCTCACAGCCCTCATGCCTGGTTATAGCTGCCCCAAAGGCAGGTATGAGATCTGACTGCAGAAATACAGAGCCCATAGGGCACTGTGGCCATGGCAAACAGAGCTCCCCAGCTCAGCACCCAGAGCTGCCAGCCAGCAACTGTCTCTTTCTGACAGGATCAGCCATGTGCACCTCTGAAAATGGCCACTAAAATCAGCATCACAAGGGTCAGATTTATTCCTGCCAAGTGTTGGTCATAAGTTCCCTAAGCTCAACCTAGGGCAGTCCTAAAGTAACACCCCATACACCAGCTCAGAACTTCAGAGAGATTTAATTAAAATAAATGAAAAACTTCTGTGGCCGTAAATCTTCAGCTAATGACTGCTGACTGTGCAAGACCCTAACCAGCCAGGCACCCCCCTGGCAGATGCAGTGGCTGAAGGCACTGACCAGTGCCATGGTGTGAGCTGTGTGTCCCTGTTATATGATGTTGGACCCATTCTGCATCCAGCCCCCACCACACCACATGCTGCAGATACACATGCCCTCACGGCATGCAAAGTCTGGGTATTATTGTTCAATAATAACAACAACAATGCGTTGCCGGCTCTTTACCCAGTTTGTCGGTGTGTGCAGTGAGGGGTATGACAGCTGCCACCCATCATTAGCTTTAACGCTGAGAGCATGTGTTCATCCAGTACAGTGAAACCTGGGAAGACCCTGCAGGCTCAGCTGTCATGGACTATAGCCACAGCAGCCAGTGAGCAGAAGATTACCATAACCACCCACATTATCCTCAGATCTGGCTGAAGTTCTGCCTATGAATTAGTTCTTATCAGAGAGAAGCTTGGACCCAAAGCTCAGCCTTGAAGGTTTCCCATCTCCAGGGTGCTTTTGGTAGCTAACCTGTCCTGGTGGGGAGCCCCTCCAAGCCACCTGTGGCCATGGGGGTCCCTCACAGCCTCTCCTGACAGATTGACCCCCTTTCCTAGCAGTTCTGAGGAGTCAGTAAATTCAGAAAGTTCAATAATAACAACAACAATAAATAACAATAATAACAAAAAAGTCAGGAAGGGAGTGGGGAGTGAGATGTACCAATGGGAAACAGTAACAAAACATGGTCATGTATGAACAAGGTTGTCCTCAAATGTAATTAATCACCAAACCCATTTTGTCTGTTTTCCTCAGTAAAAGAACCTCCTACACCAAATTTCACAGGTCCAATGGGCTGGGAGTGGCACTTGGAGCACTGTGATGGATTTGTGCAGAAGGACCATGACGAGTACCTCATAATCAAGCAGAGTGGCAACTACTTCATCTACTCTCAGGTCCACCGCAAACAAGACCTGAAAGACTCTTTTACACTGATGCTGTACAAAGAACCAAACATCCTCCTCAACAAGGCTGTGGGACCAAATATGGGAGATGAAAAGGGCACGGTAAATTTTGGGAGACCCTTTTCCCTGCAGAAGGGAGATAAGCTGTACTGTAAGGGAAATTTTTATCTTGACTATATTCTGGCAGGGAATCAGACTTATTGGGGCCTGTATAAAATATAGCAGGCTTCTGCTCCGAGTCAGCTCCTCCCTTATTCTCTCCAGAAAACCTTAGGGCATGGATAAGGAGTCTGCAATTTCTCTTTGTATGAAATTCAACTTGCTGGAGTACTGGTATCCTGCAGTGACAGGGTAAGGTGTAAAACAAAATGAATAGCAAACTTTGGTAATAATGGATGGCACCTAATCATCATGAAGTACGAGAGAAAGGTGCTTCTGGGAGGAGAAGTTCTTGATACATTACAGGGCTGACTCTGAGATCCTGGAAAAACAAGTCACTATATTCAGTCTGTTCTGAGCTGCGAAGGAGTTCTGCAGTGTGTTACATTTCAGACCTGAGTACCTGTCAGTACCCTGGGTCCCTTCTAACGAGAGGTGCTATGTAAAGCTAAGGTATTCTATATCTTTCCTGCACAACCTGCCCATGAGCAATGTGTCCTGAGCAGAGGGATGAAATAGTTCAGAAACATCAGTCTGATGGAAGGAAAACTTCTCAGCCCCATCAACATCCACAGCCTTGCTGCTAGCAAGGGCAACACCACATAGAAGCCTCCCCAGGAAAGCTCCATCTTCATGGGTAGTTCAGAGCACATGGACCTTTCTAGTGAAGCACAAGCAGTGCTGCGCCTCTGTGAATTCATGTCAGCTCCCTGCCACAGCCCAGACACACACACCTCTGTGAGCTTGCAGATCCAGCCAATGCAGCTGCTTCGTATCCAGCTGCCATAAAGGATGCATCGCCGCTGGCTGAGTAGCACAGAAATGCAATGAACATTGCCGTATGTAAGTAGGGACTGCAGAGAAGAGATAGTGATAGGAAGATGCATACGAGCAGAGTGGGTGCGGAGTGGAGGACAGAGAGTGGAGAGCTAGAGAACTGTCCCCAGCATTTTTTACTTTGCTGTGTAGCAGGTGTTGCAAGCAGCGCAGGGCAGAGCAGACACAGTCCTGACATGAAATGGGGAAGGGCTGAGCACCCCTCCTTAATCACCTCCACCCCACAGGCACAGCTTTGCTGTCCAGCACAAAGCACAAGCCGTGCCAGTGCTGCAGTAGAGCTAGCAGGGGAGCAGCACACCCTTCATCTTCTTGGGGAACCAGCAGATATTGATACGCTGCTCCCTTCAAGGCCTTGGCTATCTGCTGTGCTTCCTGGGATGAACATCGAATCACCTGCAGACCACAGGAAGGTCTCAAGGCTTCAGCAAAGGCAAAGTGCTCTTGGAAAAGCAGGCTGCTGTGGCTGCAAGGCAGCCCAGCTGCCCCATGGCGTGGCTCCTCTCCCTTGTCTGGGCAGGCTCTCACAGGGAGAGAGCTTTCCTGTGCTTTGCTTTCCTGCCACCCAGACCTTCATGGGTGAAAACTCCTGTACCATTCCTCAGAGCGTATCACAGCCTTGTGGATGGATTTTCATGGGAAAGCAAAGTCACTGAGAAGCTGGTTGGAAATAAATAATGATCTGAGGTGGGTTGGGGCAGTTAGGGGTGTTATTTGCTTTTATAATTTTATATTCTATCCATTATAGCCCTAAAGAACATACAGTCAGCTTTCACACAGATGTCTGCAGTCTTGTGTTTTGTTTCCTACAAGCTGTTACCAATTAAAATGTTACTCTTGTTCTTTGCTATGTTGATTTCCCTTAGTTTAAAATAAAATAAACCAAAAAATCTTACAAACCACAAGCGTATCTCACCTCTTTGATATGGACTGAGAAGCTGCCTGACACATTTCTCTACCCTTCATCTACTTTCACTAAACTGCCTCTTGTGCTCTGAAAGGTTGGCAATATCAGCATGGAGTAAGATTAGTTTGAGCCACACAATCCCGATCTTGGTCCTGTTCTCAGCACACAGGGGAGCTGCATGCAGCCCAGTCCCATGGGGATGGGGAGAAGGGCAGATGTCTGTACTCAGGGCACCCTGCACACCAAAGCACATTAAGCCTTGACACAGGCAGGAAAAGCAACAGGCAGGGGAGGCAAGTGATAAGGTTTCAGCATTTGGGAGAAGCTGTTACATCAAGACATGCACACCACCACCCTTCCCAGCTACTTTGTGACACACAAAACAAACCCCAAAGGGTCCCCTAGGGATGAAGGAGTCCTTGTTCTACATATCAGACCAGAAAAATCCCAGATCCCACAAAACCCTGGCCTGAAGATCTGGCTTCAAAACCCCAGCACCCAAAGCAAGGGTAAAGCAGAACACAGATGTGGAAGTGTCATTGCAGCGAAAATGCCTGGTGGAGTCCTTGCTCCACGAGACATTTTCAACATGCACTCCAGAAGGTCACAAAGAACAGAGATGATGGATGACCAGAAGGCTGCTTCCCATGACTCCTTATGCAAGCTGTTGGGCCCCCCATCCCTGCCCCACACTTCAAGTATAAACTGGAAAATCTCTTTCTCTCTTTGAGTCAGGCTTTGCCTGTGACATGTCTATAAAGCTCTTCACACAACGGTACTCACAGTGAATAGTGCCAACATCATGAAGGTCAAAAAATAGTTAAGAGTGCTCCAGCCCTTCCTCCCCAACCTGTCAGTGACCACACTGTCCAGATTCCTTGAACATTTAAATGTGTCTCCTTGCCTTGCCCTGGCATCTGGGAATGCTTAGCAGACCTAAAAGACAAGGTTCCCCAAGTGCCTCAGGTTGGAAATCCTGTGTCTCTGAAAACTGTTACACAGAATTATCAAATCAATGCAGTACCAAAAAGATATTTACACAAAAATTCTCTTTTTTTTTTTGACATTTTGAAATCACCACTTGCCACTTGAAGAGCATTTTTACTCTTCTGTAAAGGTGTGGGATTATGAAAAACTCGTATATTTCTCTGGTGCCATGATGCCTTTTAATTATACGTGTTGTCTAATCTACAGAAAGTATGATTTAAAGGAGAGTGACTGCATCATGAGATTGACTGTATAAATAGCTAGTCATGTGCCTTCCACCAGGAAAAAAAAACCCTATTTTTTTTTCATGGGACTTAGGGAGTTTCTGCTTTCCCAGAAGCTTAGTGCACTGCACAGCCCCCCCCCCCCCCCCCCCCGAATCAGAGATGCAAATGGCCCTTAAAGTACACATTTCTGTGTCTTCAGAACTTAGCCAAAATGTGGTCCTATAAAAGGAATAATCAGGTTTTTTTTTAATAATACTTAAATACAAGTAATGTCAATATATTCAGCAGATTTTCTGTTTACCAAACAGCCACAAGCCACCTATCATCATCACATCTCAGTACACTATGCTCTCCATAATCAATAGAGATTGTCTATTTTTTGTTCTAGTATGAATTGAAGACTTAATTCAGACTTTCAGGCAAAAAGTGCCACAAAACATATTAAAACCAGCATGGCTTTTCCTCTAAGTAGGCCATGTTGCACAGACACAGGTTTGTCTGGAAAAATACCATTACAGAGGCTTCTCAGGCTGCTCTGAAAGTCACTACTGAGCCTGACCAGTCTGATGAAGTAACCAGCAGACCTCCAAGTTAGGGAAGATTTTGCATCATGCCCAGCCTCTTCATGTCCCAGGCACACCAAAGGCTGCCCCACCATGGAGGTGGAACTAGCAAATGCTTTGGGAGGAATCACCCCTCATCCACATCCAGGTTTCTGTGCACTCTGGTACCTCCTGATTTCATGGATCCACTGTGCTGGGCACTTCACTTCCATATACAGCAAAAGATAGCCCATGTCATCACAGATTTTAGCCTAATAACCAAAATACTATCAGCACTTTAGAGACAGGGAAGAAAGGCACAGCAAGATGATGTGATTTCCTTAGGGTCACCAGAAATCCAGACAAGCAGAGATGAGAATTGATCATGGGACTCAAACATCCTCCCTGCAGATGGTAAAAGCAGTGGAAAAAGCACTGAGGAAATAAACCCAGAAAGTGCCACGTGTGGGATTCAATTCTTAATTATTTTCTTCCTCTTTTGAAGAAAATAATAGAACACATTGACAATATCCCAGAAGTGGACCAAAAAAAGCTTCCAAATGCCAGAAAAATGACTGTGGGGCTGGAGTATGGTGGTGTCAGCGGGCTGGCCAGCATGGTGCTCACCCACCGTTTCCTTCAGCCTCACCGGATGCCTGCCCATGCTATGGATCCTTGGGCCTCGGAAAGCTGGGGAGAAGAAACCCATTTCTGCTTCAGGTTTTTTGAAATAGGATTTTGTATTGAGTAGCCCTGCCAGTGTAAATCTGGCCGTTCCCACCTTTCATCTAATTTGAGATGAAAGAACACAACAGCATTTTTTTCCCCTTTGACATACAACATTCATCTGTGGAACAGGAATTCTGATTTCATGCCACTCCTACACAGCACGATCCCATAGCACCTCAGTTCCCAGTGCCCATAGAGCAGTCACTGGGTACTGCTAGCATAGGCTTTACACGCAGTGCAGAAGACACATTTGCTTTTGTTTTTTTGGTAAACAGCACAAGGGCTCAGCCACGGAGTGGTGTTGGAGAAGCCACCTCATGGTATTGCCGTGCTGCTGCAGAAGACACATGGCCTGTGCCAGCAATCTGCCTACACCTCTGGCAAACCTCTGACGAGCTAGAAAGGATTTGGAAGCAACACGTCCTGTCTTTGCAAAATAAACAATTCACAGAAAAGCCACTGAAGGGAAGTCACAGGGGTATGACTCACTCCTGGTACAAAAATCACAAAGTATTTTCTTATATGACAGTGTAAGAGGCAAGAGCTGGGTGCTATTTCATTCTGCAATCCCAAACTCACTTCTTGCTATCATAAGCAACACCTTCCCCCAGCTCCTCCCTCACAGGTTCCCCGGCACTCATCTTTCCTACTGGAAGGCTTTGGGTCATCTCAAGCCCATCTAACATTTCCAACCTGAAACAGGGTCTGGCTGGTTGATGCTCTCTCCTCCACGTGCAAGGCTTTTGCTCCCAGTGCTCCTTTCCCTCCCTTATCTTAACTTTCCTGCAAAGCTGACAGCTCGCTGCCACCTCTCCTCAAACAGTGCCACAAAACTTACATCACGAGCCTTGTCAGTGGCTCTCCCACAGCACCAGACACCAGAAATGCAGGTTTCAGTTAAAGGGTTTACTCCTTTCCTGAGAGGTTTTGGAGGAAAAATTAAAAAAAAATTAAAAAGCTCAAAGGTATTAAAAAGTTTCAAGATAACAGAAACTAAGCATTTTGTTTCTGTTCATCTTCAGATTTCATAGCTGGTTTCACAATGTTTGAGGTCTTAGCCAAAATTTTTGAATATTTGGGACTAACAATAATGGAGATCAAGTAAACTGCATTTAAAAAGCACTAACAATCAAAGCTGTATGCAAACCATTAAGGCATTGTCAACCAGCCACAGTTTATGCTTCAGTGCTACATGTGGGCAGACCCTCTTATGAGATTTAACTTCGTAAAACCAATACAAACTTTTGACATGTGTGGAAGAAGCATTGCATGACATGGTGGAGAAGAATACAACAGCAAGTTCCAATTTTCAGCATTTTTGTGCTCATCTTAGCAGGCCATGAACTTAGAGGTCTTGCTACTTTTTCCTGACTAGCATTTGTCTTAAATTCCTTCAAATATGAGTCAAAATTGCACAGTTGGAGCTCAACACTGGGAAGTTTTCAATTCCAAATCTAAAGCTGATCCCTGAACTTGCAGCTCAAAGCAGGGTAATACCACTGGCTTTTGATGACCATCAGGTTCAAATTTAAAAAATGTTTTCAGATCAAGTTAATTGTACACGAAGCCATTCTCCTGAAGGGAAATTGTATACTTTAAAGGCAAAATTTCTCTCCAGTATCAAAAGTTTCCAATATATCTTCTCATAAAAGGGAGAGACACTCTTAGACATTCCTTTCACATACAGCAAGTCTACACCCCCGAGAAGTGAAGCAGGGACAGATACTCTCTGGTATGAGGGAGCAGCCTCTGATCTGCAAGTCAAGAAAAGGCCTTTGAATGGACGAGGAAGCAGACCACACACCAGTGAACCCTGACAGGTCTCGGCAGCCCCTGTTTTTAGTTAGGTAGCTTCAAATATTGAAGTCTCTCATCCAAGAAAGAGTCAGAGTGGATGCAGGGCAGCTCCTCAAACTCTGCCCTTTTGCCTGTCTTTAATGCAACTCATCTTTGAAACTTTTCTTTCCTCCTTCATTAGCCAGACCAGGGCCATAAGCAGAAATGTAGCTCAGCATCCGAAGAACTAGCGATTCATTTAAGCATCTGTGTAAACACAGGTATGTGTTTAAGTACTTTTCTGAAAAGGGACTACAGAAAAACTAGTGGGATGGAAAGCAGGGGTGAATCTGTAACGGTAAGTCTTGTTTGGCACAACCCTTTCAAAGAAAAATCTGGAAAAATCTCACAGTGCATAATGAGGAACAAGAGGCAGCTGAATCCTTTCTCCTTTGGGCATGGGGGAAGCTTTGGAATATGACAACTGCAGCTTGAATCTCCTCTTTCTTTCAATATTTGTGCTTCAGGAGAAGGGATAGTCATTCAGAACTTACTTCCTATGCATTGTCAGTATTTACAGCCCCCACCGGATGGGTAGAGTCACACAGTTTAACAAAGAGTGAGATGAGCAAAGCTTACTCCTTCATAAACCTGAGTTTGTGCTTGGATCTATCTAGTGTTGAAAACAGCTACAGCTCTGACAGGAACCCTTCCAGGACTTGGAGCTTACGTTGTTTTCTATGGTCAGTTCAACCATTCCCTGATGTCTCTCATACTAGTCAGCCCACCCATGTCAAAACTCTGGCAGTTGGAGATGATTCCCCTTTCCCATTTAGCTGATACCAGCTGTGCAAAGTAGGTGGAGGGGTTAGCGTGGGTACAGAGGATACACTGATGCATGCAGAGAAACAGCCTGATCTCGGACTCTTCCTAAGCCAAAAAAATTAATCTCAAGCAGCTTTTTCACATAACTGGTGTTGAAATCTTTCCCAGAAATTTGGCACTTTGAAAATCTTTTTATTCTCAGCATACATATGCCTTTTGATCTGATTTTCTCCTTTACATGGGAAAGATGACAGTTTGTAGTAGCTTAGTCTTCACGTACCAGGCCATTGTAAGAGTTGGTCTAAAGAGAACAATATTGTCTCAACATTGCCAGCTGAGACCTGGAGATGGAATGTGGTCCTCATGGACACCAAGATACCAAGACCCTGGGAAAGAGAACTGCACAGTACGAGGAGTACTATGCTGCTCCCTGCAACCTGGGACTGAAAGGAACAACTACACCCTGGGAAGGAGAACTGCACGGTATGAGGAGTACTATGCCATTCCCTTCCACCTGGGATTGAATAAGGCTGCATAACAGCTGTCCAGAAGATGGATCACAACCGTGGACATAAAAACGAACCAGAAAACAATACAAGAACACACCTCCTGGTCTGAAGCTACCTGCCTCTGGGGCAAGATAACCTGGCTCGAGAGGGCGGAGACTGGTGGCAGTCCATGGAGGAGCGAGGTGTGTTGCTTGGCATAAAAAGATGCCTTCTTAGCAACTGAACTTTGGAGATCTTCCCCACCAAGGATCACGACGATCGGAAGGACCGGCGGGATGCTGCCTGGACCTGGGACCATAGGGACACCTTGGACCCGTGGTGGTAGCTATAATCCTCTTTCCTTTTCTTTTTACTTTACCTTTTAGTCACTTTCTGTCTTTTTACCTATCGCATGCAGCTTTATGGGCAAACAATAAAATTGTGCTGTTTAATTGAAGCATAACCCCTTGGTGTGGTCGCCTTGATTTTTGCGCTTCGAGATCATAGTTAACAAACCATCATGAGTCCACTGAGTGGACAGTGACAGCCATGAAGAAACACATCACAAGATCAAACATTTGGTGGTCTAGAAAAACATTTATCAAAGTCTGTTATTCAGCCACATGCTGATCACCTATCAGTGCGAGCAGGAAATTACCTGTCTACTGGTAAACATAATGCTCCATGAAGCCTGCATTACAGTGTAAAGACTGCTGAACATTAATAGCAATGTTCACATCAATTTCAGAATTAATTCATTTGTTGCTCTGTGTCTGCAACAAAAACTTTGCAAAGAATTGTTGTCTTGCCCCTCTGGAGAAGCTCTGTGTGGCTGGGAAGACTTCAAACGACCTGCAGTCACTCTGCTCCAGCCCTGCCACTCACAATCATATTTATATTCTCCCATACTTACATTCCCTTTGTAATCATACGTTAATACATGTCCTATCTACCTTAACAATGTTTCAATCATGTGCCACAGAACTGTTTTGTGCTATCCCTGTTTGACCCAGAGCCACTGGAAGAACTGCTCAGTTTAGTGATGAACACACCAGAGACATCCAGAGAAGCCAACTAACAGCCAGTTTGACTTTCCTTTCATTGAATATAATTGTCTAGATGAGAAATTAAGTTGGAATTCAGACTGAGCAAAGAACTGAAACTCCTTTGCAATGAGCTTTTCCTGCCACTGGATAAAGAACAAATCTTGTTTCTCTTCCACTTGATGGACCTCGGCGCTGTATATGGGATGCTGTGATATTGCCTGGCAGTGGCAGTAGGTACACAGGAGACCACAGTAAAAATGCTTGCATTCTATCTGGAAGGACCCAACCCATGTTCCAGGATAAGAAAACTTACATTGATTCTCATCCCTCACACTTCAGGTGTTCAACAAAGAATACGCTTAGATGAAGCTGCTGCACCAGACAACAGAGGTACAAGCCTGTATATGAGCCTCAAAGAAACGGCCCTGCTTATCCCCTCTCTTGGATGGAGCTGCTCCATCCTAGATAGGTCAATACCTGCATAAGATCAGCAGAGATAACTAAACCATTTTGACAAAGCATTGAGAAGAGATCACCCTAGGGAGCATACCTACAGGAGAATCTGATCCAGATCACTATGGATTTTGTTTATTATGGACATGAAAATGATACCAGCTGCAGGCTTTCAAAAATTTCAGGCTCCAACCATAGGGAGAGCATCCAAACACTGCTGGGCTGGAGCTAGCTGGGTACAGACCTCAACCCTGACATGCAACTGGGCTACTGAGAAGGAAAAGGAGGAAATCAAGGAATCAGAACATATATACGCATATACTGCAGCAAGGCTGGCTTATTAAATCACTTGTCGTTAGTATAAGTGAAATAATTTTTTTTCCACTGTTGGTGAAAAGATATAAGGAAATATTTTCCCTGTTGTTAACATGCTTATATGTATGCTTTTCAAATATTGTTTTTGTTTATATGCTGAAATTTAGATCGTTGCACAACAGCCTTGCTTTTAAATGCACAAGCCCAGTCATATACTAATGGTATTTGGTGAAGAAATCCCTATAAACAGTTTATCTTTAACTGTTTATAGTAACTCTTCCGTAAGTGGGGGAGACTGAGGACATCAATTCAGAACAGTATCATCTGCTTAATCATCAGGCCTTTTAATATGCGGGGGCTGAGGACACCATCCTGCCCTTGGCAATGATCATCCTAAGCCTTTTGTTGACAGTTGGTACCGATAACTTTAATATGACCAGGGATTTAAGCATGCCTCTGAGGACAAAGGCTTGACTAATTATTTGCTATTAACTAATATTTTAATTGCTACTGTTAATTAGATGAACAAAGAAATGCAATAAAAATATGCTGCAGATTACTTTGATGTTATTTCCTGGAATCCTATTGGAGTACTGCAGCCCTGCATGCATCCCAAAACATAGGATGACGGATCTGTCCTGGCTCTGCCCTGATGAACTCTGACAGATGTTATTAACATAAGATCAGAACCGAGACCCAGGAGACATTTCTTCAAGGAGTGCTCAGAAAACTGCTCTTCCATTACTGGAATTCACTGCCATAATTCATCTTAGCTCTGCCTGGTGGGTAAGCAGGTAGTTAGTGTCTCACTTCATTAGGTCTGCCTGCTCACTTAGCTACTTGCAGCACTGGTGGGACAGTTCCTGATGTGTCTGGAGGAGCTTGCTTTATGGTCAATCTTCCCCTTGCATAGCGCACATGAAGCCACCTGGTTACTCTACCACTCGTTATTAATGCAATTTGAGTGAAAGGACCCGCTGTACCTGGAACTGCATAAATGTGAACTCCCTGCCCCAAACTGCTGGTGAGCTGAACTGCTGTAAATACAGAAAAGGAGAATTCACATTCCAGTTTATAGGGAAAACCCATGTAAATTAACATGAAGTCAGACGAGACTGGGACAGATCTGGGATTATAGTACTTCTGCCTTGGTTCCTAAACCAGTTAACGATATGATGATGTTTTTTTACCCTCCATCCACCTTCCTCTCAAAGATCTGGATAACGTGATTCTTTATCATGCTTGTTTAGAGACAGGGAAAAATATGGGGGCATGCAAAGAACATGGATGTCCAATTTTCAGGTGTAGCCAGGAATATGCAGAAGCACCCTGCATCTGGCCTAGACACGAATCCCTTTCAGATAATAGTAAGCAACAAAGGCCAAATCTTCCACAGAGCACGACATTTCTGCCACCTGCTGTGGCATTCAAAACTGGCAGAGTGGGAACTTCGAGCTACCTTGAGAAGACCAAAATCCTTTGCATTAAACATCTTCATACGATCTGTCCCTTCAGAGCAGTGCTTGGGTCTCCTTGTCATCTCTGTGTTACCCTTAGGTCCTTTTGCACGTGTTCTGTTGGGGCTGTGTGTTTGGAATAAGAAGTCAGAGTTTCCCAGTTTTTCCTCCTACTTAAGCATATATCTGAGTCTGTTTCCATTTGGGTGAACTATATGGGCAAAGCACGCAAACAGGGGATTCTGTACGTCTACCTCATACTTTTTCCTAGGAAAATAGTTTAGAGAAGACAATCATTTCTTCTGAATGCCTGTGGCTGTTCTGCATTGGCAACAAAAATGCCCACCGATGAGGAAAAGGCACTGAACTGGAGATGTGCCTTCTTGGGGCTTTCCTGCTCACCTTTTTGCCATAGGTTTTGGTGGTGACTGTGCGCTCCTTCCAGAGTGGAAGTATGGGAAAATTGCTTGGAGGGGGGGAAATTACAGACCTAATAGAAGTTATAGTATTATAACAACCTTTTTAGGGAGATAAACAGTTGCAGCTTTGAGATGGTTGACATGCATGGAACCTGCTCCACCAGGGTTCCCTAGGCAACACAACCTGCTATCCTAGAGGAGCAGTGGAGGCTGCATCAGAGTGAAGGCACCGTGGCCAGGCTCTGCTCTGCTCCCTGCAGGACAGGGAACTTGATGGTACCGTACAGCCGATAAGTTGCATAGCGGCTATCAAATAGAAAATATATGAGAAGTCCATTGCTGGGCCAACAACTGTGGCAAAATTATTCCCCTTAGATGAACCTTGCTCATTATAATCTTGCTATAATACTAACACACACCTCCAGCCCAAAGTTACTCACCTCCAAGGCATGACCACCCCTCACCGAGCATGCACTTTCTATTTCTTATCAACTATGTCTTTAAATGAAAGCGAGAGAAGTTTACACCAATCAATAATGAGTGACTAGAGTCACTCAAACTCCACCTGAGAGTAAAGAAAAGTATAAAAAGTGAATGAATGAGGGGAGAAGTTAAGGAAGATGCCATCATAACTTCCGGGATCAGTCAACGGGCTGAACCTGTCTTCTCCCCCATAGGGACGCCTATTGGGTAAGAACTTTGACTTATCCATGCTAAATAACTAACTCATCCTAGCTATCATTAGTAATTAAGGTTTTGCCTGTATATAGTTTGGTAGTGTATCGTTTCAAGCTTGTTTTTGCAGACAGTCCCTATCATTGGCAATCACGAATCTGAATTTGTCACAATTTCATAATAAGGAGTGTTAGTCCATATACGGTTAGTGTGAGTCCTTTGTGGGCACTAGCAGCCACTAGCAGCAGTTAACATATTCGAATAAAGTGGGCCGACCTGCCGAGGGGTCCCACTGATGCTGTTGGTGTGTTTCTCTGAACACGTCAGTTGAATTGCCCTCTGATCCAGCAGGACCGTTCAGTGAAGGGTCCCTGTAACAGGATGCTGACAGACTGGTCGGGCACAAGGGTCTCGGCTTTCTTGGGGCACTGAAAGACAGATCAAACACCTGGGGTTGAGAGGATTTCCCCCCCCTTTTCACATGACAAGAAGTGATAGCAAATAAGGGCCACTGCTGCCTTTTACCACAAGCAGAGTTAGCTGCTGTCTCTTCACTTGGCCAAAATCTTCTTCTATTAAGATCCTGGAAATACTTACGGTATAAAGCCCACTGGGGAAACAGGCACACAGAAGGCAGGTCCTCCTCTGCCCCGGGACTGCCAGGGAGCAACACAGCATTGTGCTGAGCCACCCCAGGCACAAACCCAAACAAAGCTTGGGGCACCTCCAGTTTGGAGACTGGCTTAGGCAGGCTCTCCCTCCCTGCACTCAAGGAGATGGCACAAAAATAGTTTCAGGGGTCCACTTTGGGATTTTGACACTTTATTTCTATTTAATCAGTGGTTCAGGACCTGAGTGCTGGTTTGCCCCTCTTCCTTCACCATTAACAGATGAGCACAAAGAAAACACCTTAAAAGGCACTATTTTCATGCCATCAGCTCAAAAATTCAAACTTTAGGAAATACCAGAATGTAAACTGTTCTGCAAACCCTAATTATAATTCTAGCTATTTGTATACGTGTGCACCAAGATATACCATGGCACATTCTCACAGCACCAGATCTCATTTCCTGCATAGCAATTACATCCATTGGGGGTGGGTCTAATCCTGTAAGAAAGAAAGATCTAGTCTGTCTGAACTCTATTGTATTCGCTGTGGAAACTAAGACATACATGGGGCACAGAACAGAGGACTGCAAGCTGACAGTAGCCTCGCAGATAGATGACTTTAGGATAATATGATCATTTTACTTTTGTCCCTCCCTCTGTCAACAGCATATTTGTGTGATGTTAAGCAAATAGCAAAACCCAAACCTTTTAAGAGTGGCTGCTAATTGTACATTCCTCATTCTCTGAGTTGAGATGCTGGACTCTGATTTTTAGAGGTACAAGGATCTATAGCTGCAGGTTAGATGAAAAGGTCATTTTGCACACTAACAAAAAAAAAAAAAAAGCAAACCAAAACACAAAAAAAGAAGCTTTCCCTGATTTCTGTACACAGAGAACCAAGTCAAAGGTGCAGAGGCAACTCTAAGGCTGTTTCCTGCTTTGTGAATGCTCAACCTATCAATCTTTACAGTAATTTAACAACACAGGTGCAATCTGAGGTATTTAATAGAAATTTCTGCTTTCCTTTTGATGTATGGAGAGTGGCCATTGCTAATCTTTATTTTCAGTTCTTTTGCAGCTTAGCTAGCATTAATGTTAATGTGTTGTATTTTACAAAGATTCTTATTGTGCACAAAGACCTGCTTACTCAGCATTTATAGACAAGAGAAGAATCAAGTCTCAGATTTATCTCCTGTAATGAGCAGAAAGTATATTTTCTTTTCCTGAGAGAACAGAGATGTTACAATTTAATTACAATGTCCAAGAATTTCTCTCTATGCATATTTCTATTTGACCACGCATCCGTTACCTGCTGTGAGCTACTGTAAGTCCACTAAGGAATGTTGTTCCACCAGCATCCTAGTTCCATGTAGCCTCATGTGCTTCCAGCTGTTGGGCTTGGACTATTTGCAGGTCTGCACTATCAGCTGCGTTCAAGGAGGTCTTTTTCTACACCAACCATACTTGTGCTCTTTCTGTTTAGCTCTAAGCACAGACATCAATTCATATACAAAGCCAAGAACCTCCTTTCTATTAAACTCCTGATATTCAGGCATCGGAAATTAGACTAAATTTTAAGTCAAAATGCTTAACATCCCTCCCCCCCAAACCAACACCCAACAAACCCCTATCCTTGCTCTGGCTTCTTTTCAATTTTCAGAATAGCCGATCTCCCGCCATCAGGTGGATGCCTGTGAGCACAACCCCTGAGAAATCAGGCTCAAAGCATCTCAGATATTCAGAAAAATAAGTTACTCAAAGAAAGAGACCCACAAGCCCTCAACATCCCATTTAGATACTGGCTCACAGAGGTCCCTCGTTCTGCATTGCTCTCTTTGCAAGCAGGTCACGGTGTGGAGGTAGAGGCAGGGAGCTACCCACGCAAGTACCCAGTCCTGCCTATACAGTGCATGTTGCACAAGCATGACTACCGCGGCTTTGCAGTCCCACATAACTGATGGAGGACTTCTAGGAGAATGCTATGCCAATTTTATAGGAAGCAAGGGGGGCCCCAGTAAGACATAAACGACTTATCTAAGGTGACAAAATGGTTTTGCTGCATGTTTTTCTGACTCCCCGACTGGTACTGGGACAGAGATCTCCATGTAGCCATCAGCGACCAACAGCAGCTAACTAAGCTTCGTCCCAGCATCTTTCCATTAAGCAGATGGTGTGACACACTAGCTAAGAAGACACACCTGTCCTTCCCACATCAAATGCAAAGCCACATGATTTGTTTAGCTTTTCTTCTGTGACCTTACCTCCTGTAGGTGCTTCTCTGGCACTGAGCAGACCCTACCCACCTGGCAGGCTCTAGAAGTGCTTAAAAAAGGACAAGATTGTTCATCAGAGTCTTTGACCAGCCTTGTTGTACTTTACAAATAACCTTCCGGAGTTCAAGAACTTGTTCATTTTCCTCATTTGACCTAGGTTTTTGAAGAATGCCAAGCAGCTGCCAATACCACCCTCGCATGACCATTCACCCCACTGCTTCCTTCAGCTCCTCCTTGGCTCTGGATGGGTGATACCTACTGGATCAGTTTCCAATATAGGGTGTAAACCCATTCTTCCCGGAAAGGTTAACTCTCTTACTGCATCTTTTATCACTGTTTTTCTGAGAACCTTCCTCATTCTTACAGGGTTTCCCTTCTTGAAGCTGACTACATTTGTGAGTGTGGAGGTGTATTTTCTTTTATCTTTGGTGGCTCCTGCAGGGATGCTGAGAGTGCACTGCAGTCACTGGTACAGAGCAATTGCAGCCATGTGGACCATGTCTGTTATGCAGGGAGAAAGGAAGGGACTTCACTGTCTCCTGCAGGTTTCCTTGCTAGCTCATTCAGGAAGCCACCACTAATTACATTTCAAGATTTCTTACATAACTCATGTCTTGATGTGACATTTGGCCTATCTGTGGCTGAGAGGAAAAGGGAGAGGTTGCGGAAGTCTCCTATTATTATGCAGGAAGTCTCCTGCATTTCCTGCCCTTGCAGCCTCTGTGACCTCCCTTGGTGTATCGCAGGCAGTATTGCTATCCTGGTGGGCACTCATTAACGCAGAACCTAAACTATACTTTTCCTGTCTGGGCCTGAAATTTTAATCCATTGTATTCTGTGGTACTGCTGAAATTTCTGTCTCGTTCACCTGGTCCAACTCTAAATTGACCTCTATAAGTATTTTAAAGAAATGTGAAATACATATATATTATATAGTAAAGAATATATCTACCTCACTTCTTCCTCATCAGAAGATCTCACTCTGTGTCTCCTATACTTCTTGTCAAGGTGTTAACAGAAATACCAGTGACTATCTTTTGTCCCTCAAGTTTCTATAAGATGTAGTGTGACCACATTTAGCCTAGAAATGGTCATGCCACTGTTTTGATTTTCTCTTTGGTACTTCATTTAAACAGAACTTGGTTGATCCCTTCTGGTTTTCTTTATCTGTTTGACTGTTACCATCCTGCGCCCTTTCCTCATGGACACAGGACTTCTGTGTCTTCATCATCTTGAAACTTGTGAGCTGTGCTCCCTGGAAATTTTGCCCTGATCTTTGGTTTGAATGATGACACTTTTCTGGATTTGGAGAGGCGCCTCCCTCTTTCACTTGTAGTTTAAATGGAATCTGTCCTATTGACACAGGCTTTCTCTAGCCCAAAAATTGCCCCAAGTCCCTGATCAAACAGAATCCTTCCACCTCGAACCATTTGTGGTGCCCCCCTTCTTCCCTGGACCAGTCCCTTCAGGGATCATTTCAAAGAATGCAGCCACAGACAAAGAAACTTGAAATAAACCACGATTCACTGATAATTCTTTGTGCTAGGACAAGTTGTGGTTTAATGTTCTTTTTTTCCTCAATAAAAGACCATAGCAATTTGAAACAACTGACTGTGGGCATACTACTCAAACACAAGATGGCTATGAATCACAAACATGGTACTGCAGTGCCATGAAAGGTGACTATTGGAGCATGACTGCCAGTGACAACAGGGACCAGATTTTTCATCCCTGCAGGTTCTCATTTAGAGTGGAAAGGCTGTGCAAGCCAGGAAGACTTACTCCTGCAGGGAGGTGTTTTGCTTAGAGCCCACCATTTGCATAAAAGCACGGGCATCCTTCATGTCGGCTGCATTTCATTTATGTCTGAGCTCTCATTCTGAGAAGAGGTCTACCGCTTAGGGCACACAGAAAAGTCAGCAACCTCAGCAAGATACCCTGTGGAGATCCTCTTTCAGATCCTGTTGAGATAGGATTCGTTAATGTTCCTTCATTCACTATCACATGGCTTCTCTGAAACTACACATAAGAACCAGTGACCACCAAAACTCCACAAATGATCAGCTCCTTTGGCTTATGAAAGTCTATGACCAAAACGGATAACAGCATCAGAACATCATAAGTGACAGTAAGACACACAAACAGGACTGAAAAACATACCACACTTCAAACATAGAAAGTTTTCTGTGTTTAAAACTCAGGTCTTAGGCTTATTCAGTGTGAAAAATGTCTCTCCTTCTTCACACTGTAATGCAACCACTAAGACTATGATTGCAGAACAGCACATAAAAGGGATGGAATAAAAAAACCCCAACACCTGTGAACAAAACTGAAGCTTATTGGAAATCACCTTGTACTTTTAAGCCTTTTCAGAGCATTTATTTGGTTTTAGTTTAAAAAGGCTGGTGGCTCTGAAACAACATCAAGCAGATATGACCAAAATCACTGTTCCATCTTGCCCTTTAGGGCTCAAAGCCACCAATTACAAGTTACCAATGTTAAGGTTTAAATGTGCTTAGAGAAGATTTTAATTACTTTTAGGCATGAGGTATTTGAAATAGTAGTGATACATTATTCTAAAATGTAATTTTGGCTAGTTACAAAGTCAGCCTCAAGGAGATGTGGCAGATCCAGATGAAACAGTAATGGCTTTATTCACCCCTATAACCACAATTCCCACAGGCCAAGAGCTGGTTTCTACATCAACAAGAAATTTACCCAGTAGAAGTTAATTGCATCTGTGTTCTGTGCGTGTGTCTGAGCTTTCTTCCCGGTACTGCTGGCCACAAACAGAATACTTGACTAGGGACCATCCACCAGACAGTGTGGAAAATCCTCTTTCTAGCTGGTGAAACAATTCTTTTCAAGAGAGAAGACTTAGATTTAAAAGCCCCAGTGCTTTATACTAGGTCCTCACCTAACAGCCTCAGCAAAGCTGTAATAGCTTATAGAAGCTGACATCTACTTCATTTGGACAGCTTTCATAGGAACATAGGGAAATGTCCTCCTCTGCAGCTGAAGGTTGCTGAGGGATATGCTGGTTGTGCCTCTGTACCTGGTTGCAGACTTACATTTCTGCCCCATTTCCAGTCCAGCACCATCCCCAGCCTTCCTTGCAAGGTAGGGTACAGTGTGTTGGTCAGCCAGAGACCTGCATAGAGCAAATGTGTGACACTCACACAGGCATGCCCCCAGTGACCTACCCAACAGAGCTAGTGTGCCTGGGAGCCAGACTGACTTCTCTTTCCTAGTCATCATACCTTCATCAAGCTCTTTCACACCTGCCTGTTGCTGGTTGCCAACTTGCTTTGCTCGTTGGGACCACCTGATGCTGGAGCAGAAGTGAGTAAGCATTTCTGCGTGTGATTCAGGGTACCCTAGGACATGAGAAAGACGTGCAGGAAAAGAGCACAGCAGGAAGAGCTTCTAAGAGAGGACAGGTAGTAGACTTGGACACACCCTCCAGATGGGAATAGGGAAGAGACCTTTTCCCCCCCATTCGAGAAGGGAAAGCTTAGGCAGCTGTGACAGTGTTTGTAAGGATGCTTAGCTTTTTAGCATGCCAGACTTTAGAAATAAGTGTTAAAAAAGTGCATACCTTTCAGAGTGGTTAGTAGCCTTTTACATCCACAGCATACTATGTAACAGATCCTTGAAACATTTGTGTCGTTCAAAACTGTAACAGCAGCCCATATTTTCATTTTTTCATCGCCTAAGGGAGTCTAACAATGTATTCTTGGTGGAGGCACTATGGTAGACCTTTAAAGGGTCCTCATGAAGCCCAAGGTGGGCTTCAGGAGTGGCTTCTGTGAGAAAGGATAAGGAGCTGTCCCCATGTTGGCCAGAACCAGTTCCAGCCATCTCCAAAACAGACCCACAAACTGGCCAAAGCTGAACCCACCAAAGCTGGTGGGGCCTCTGCGATGACATATTTTTAAAAGTGTAAAAAAAAATATTAATATATATATATGTTGTGCGGCTGCTGTGAGAGAGAGGAGTGAGAAAAACATGCGAGAAAGAGCCCTGAAGACACCAAGGTCAGTGAAGCAGGAGGGAAGGACGTTTTCCAAATTGCTGGAGGGGAGATTCCCATGCAGCCCATGAAGACAGTTGTCCACCTGCAGCCCATGGAGGACTCCCACACCAGACAACGTGGATGCGCCATGAAGGAAGCTGCAGCTCATGGAGAGGAGCCTATGCATGGCAGGATCTGCAGCCCATGGAGAGGAGCCCATGCAGACACAGGTTTTCTAGAAGGAGCTGTAGCCTGGGGGTGGGTGGGATGCAGGCTGGAACAGTATGTTCCTGAAGGACTATACCCTGTTGAAAGGACCCATGCTGGAGCAGTTCCTGAAGAGCTGTAGCCCATGGGAAGGACCCATGTTGGGGAAGCTCATGAAGCACTGCAGCCCTTGGGAGGGACACCATGCTGGAGAAGGGGAACAGTGTAAGGAGGAAGGACTGGCAGAGATGAAGTGTTGTGAACTGACCACAACCTGCATTCCCCATCCCCCTACACATCTTGAGGGGAGGACGTGGAAGTGTGAGGAGGAAGGACTGCCAGAGAGGAAGTGTTACGAACTGACCACAACCTGCATTCCCCAACCCCCTTACACATCCTGAGGGGAGGACATTGAAGAGTCAGAAGTGAGGTTGAGCCTGGGGAAAAGCGGGGGTGGGAGGAAAATTTTTTAAATTTTATTTTTATTTCTATCTTACTTTTATTAGCTGGCAAAAAATTAATCTTCCCCAGGTCAAGTTCGATTTGCAATTGACTAACTGGTCGGTGATCTCCCTGTCCTTATCTTGGCCCGTGAACTCTTTCACCTTATTTTCTCCTCAAGTCCTGCTGAGAAGGGGGAATGAGAGCACGTCTGGGTGGGCACCCGGCAGACAGCCAGGGCTAACCATGACGGTCAGCAAAATGCACACAAATACTTAATTAGTAGAGCAGTATTTTTCCTCATATGAACAATGAGATAATTCAAGTCACAGGGAAATCACGCTCTCTGCATTTTTGGTTTCCTTTTTGCATCTAGGAAAGACTTCTCTTAAACTTCAGGATATGGAAAGGTCACATCCAATGGTGATAAGACAATGAAGAAATATATATTTAAAAGTTCTAGCAACATCTCAATGGAAGCTTAAAGAAAGGTTGGAATTTTCTGTGTCTGTTCATGCCTGTCTGTGTTATTGCACAACAGTCCTGCGCAATTTGTTATGATTAATTTTAATCTGTGCCAACTATTTCACATACTGCAAAATAAAGCCATGACTCATAGAAAGGCACGTGAAAATAGACTTCATAAACATGTACAATGAAACATGAAGACAATAATTCAATCCTACTCTTGATCGTCTGCTTAAATAAGTGAGGCTGAAGACCCCTTCTAGAAATGCTGTTTGTTCTCTTGAAGTCTGTACTCGATGGGTTAGCAAGCTGCTGTATTTGGGGAAGCTCTCTGAGTTCAAACTAAAAATCTCCAGGATAGCGACAAAGTTCCTCAGAGTACAATTTAATTTCTTCTTCTTTTTAACCATGTAAAGCCAGTCATTTGTACAGGGGTTTATAAAACAATGGAGAAGTAGGAATTCACAGTACGCTTCAATATTGCTTCTGATATTCTCTCCTTCACAGAAAACAGACAGGAAGAAAGCGAAAGGAAGAAATCTTTCCAATGGAAAGACTGCATATAATGCAGCCGGGAGATTAATGTGCTTCCTATGCAGCTGCATTACAGACACTGAAGTCCTCTTTTCCACCATTTCCAGATGATGAGTTTCCAAGAAACAGCAGCCATTCCTGCTGCTAGACAAAAGAGTGGCCTCATACTTTGTGTTACTGAAATTTATTTTAAGCCACTGCATGAAAGGTGTTTAGAAACAAAAACGTTTCCTATTTGCTTGGAATTTTATCAGGTGAAACTCCCTGCTGGTCGTTGGAAGGTATCTGTGCTCTACACCACAGCTGCTCCTAGTCTCAGAGAAAAGATTCTATTCTCTTCTGAAACGTGGCCATCTACTAAGCCAGAAGTTCATGGTAAGGCAGACCACTGAGCACCAGAGCATCTGATACCAGCAGAAGAGCCAGCACATATCATGCAGCCTCTTGACTCCAGTTGTCAACCCTATCTGATACTTACAGAAAGGCAAAATCCCCAGATGTGGAATCCAGCTTGCACCAGGGAGAAAACAGAAACTTCCTAACCTCAGTAATGACAAGCATAATCCCAGAGCAGTGACAGAAGACTAGTATTACCAAAGATTAACAGCTGTTAAATACTCTCCATCCCTTTCTTACCACGACTAACACTACTGGTAATCCAAGGATTTGTACCATTAAAATTTCAATTCCATATTCTAAGATGACGCTCAAATAATCTCTAACTCCATATAGAAGCAATCACATAAATCACGCAGAAAGCTGTTCAGAATGGTTACAAAGCTTTTGGCAATTTTCAGCTTAATCTATTCATAATTAATTAGAATTGACCTTAAACTGAAGTTAGTCTCCCTCTTTATATGTTTATAAAGAAACTTGGCGTATTCTGTAAATTACTATCTGCTAGGCTAAACAAAAACCTTTTTTAATAGGAATGAGTCTCTGAAGGCTGACTTGGCCATCCTAGGAATCCTTTTGCTCCTCTCCAGTTCATTTCTTTTCTTTTAAATGTCAGAGATCAAAAGCATACCCAATATTCCAAATGGGATCTTAAAAACAGCTTCTACAATTACACTAACGCATCTGTGTCTCCAGCAGGAATTTAAAGCCCACTGCATCCCACAGCCTTACAAGGCTTTCTTACAGCTGAGTCACCAAGACAATCCATCCTTCTCCTACTCCATCCTCTCTCAGGAACAAGTTCTCAGGGTATTGCAAAAGTTCTTACCCTCTCTTAAAAAGCAACTGTGCACTTCAATGCTACTGCTTTCAATCCCGAGATCAAAAGAATTTGGAATAATTATTTTCTTGTAAGAAAAAAGTCCTCCACAGTAATGATATTGATCCCAGCTGTGTCATCTGCAAACTTCATGGCCAGATATCTATATAACCAGGGCATATATTAAATAGGGTCATTCCTAGTTTCTATATTCCTGGCACCTCTCTTTCGCTTAGTTCATCTTTATCTTGCAATTTCCATTACCATTTCGACCATGAAAGAGAAGGTCCTTATGGGGTTATGGATCAGTGTTTTACTTGACTCTTGACTATGTCTATGGCATTACTGTTTTTAAGAAGCTAGTTATCTTCTAGAAAAATATATTAAATTATTTCTGAAATTAATGATCCTGGTGTGTGTGTGTGAAAATTTTGTCTTTATCCCCTTCCACTGTCTTATCACCCTCAGCCATTTTCCATGTCAAGACTCAGTACTTTTGGAACGAATTAGGTAACATATAAATTTCAGGGGGTAGGGGGGTTGGTGTCATCCCCCATTTTTTAATATATGCACTGTATCTGCTAATCTTCTGTTTCCAAATGTACAGATTAATAAAAAAATATCTTCAAATTCATCTGCAATTTCATGCACCAATTCTTTCAATAGTCAAGGAAAAAGCTTATTCAGGGACCATGGATTTTCATACTGATTAGCCTAGATTTTGCTTCCACTTCAGATGCTGAATTTCTCTTACCATGTTCACATTTTTACTACAGACTCTGACATTATTCTTATATATCGTCTTTACCGAAAACTGAATTAAGGCATTAATTCAGTATTTGGGCCATACCTCAACTTACACAGTGTCCTTCAAGTATAGCATCTCCACTTCCTTCACAGCTGCTTGTGAGGCTGAAAATTTTTCCCTCCACTACTTGTTTTCTTTCCATATTTAATTTTAACTTTTTATCCGTGACTAGGGTCTGGGACATGGGCTCCTTAGATATTCACGTTATCTTTGCATTCTGTGTAGTTTCAAGATTTACCCTTGTTTGGAATATTTGCTCAGCTGAGGAGATTCATTACTGTTCTTTATGGTAATTTCTTACTTCATGGAAACAAAAATCAAGCTTCGTGTTTCTGGCTGAAATCCTATGCCCCATCTCCACAGTCAAATACTACAACTACAGTTTCAAGGTCAGATGTTTCTGTATGCCATCCTCACCAGCCGCCTTTTGTACTGACAATACCTCCTATTCATGCCAGAATTTTCCTCTCCACCTGCTGTCTACATGTAACGGCCAGCATCCAGAGTCTTTCCAGATTTTGCATGGGCACTAAGGTCTAAGACTAAATTTGTTACGATAGACCAAAGCAATATTAACCTCACCATGGCTATTCCCAGCCAGTCACCTCTCTCACTAAGACAAAGAGCTCTTCCTCACAAGTGTACAACAGCATCAGTCAGTTCTGGATAAGCGGGTCTGATTTCGATCTCAACGCATCCAAGAGAAACAATGAGGTTCACATTCTACTGTCCAATGGTATATCTGGATGCAAAACAAGTTTGGTGTTAGGGCTTCATAGATCCTTGCTGAAACTAATCTCTTTCATAAATCAGGACTCATCTACACCCTCTTGTTTGTGTTTTTCTTGAATTTATGATTCCTCCCTAACATTATCCTAAAATACTTGATTAAAAGGTAGCATATAATGCAACAAAGAAACTAGGTAATTTTGCAGCCCCAGTATTTTTAGCAAATATGATCATAAACCACAAAGCAGTCACTTCTGCTGACAAAGCACTTCTCTCTCCTTTAGATTGCTCAAGTTGGTACAATACTGGTGACAAATTAGCATCACAGCCTCCTGCTTCCAGAACAGTCTAAACAAAATTAGCCTGTATTAAGTGATAAACTACCTCTCATGCACAGGCTGTGTAACACAGCTGCTCTGCACTGTGCCAAACAACAAATCCCTTCTCAAAGACAAACAGCTGCTTATCTTCAATGCCTTACACATTATCTTAACCTCCAACCACAACGCTGCCACTATGAGCTGGAAATGTACCTGGCAGGTTGTGAGAAAGGATAGAACAAGACGGAAGCATCCACCTGGGCAAACAGAAGCAGTGGTGCCAGGGGAAGAACTCTGAGCCTGGCAGCTCGATGGTCAGCAAGGTAGCATGGTGCAAGGCAGCAGTGGGAAGCAGTGCCCCAGCTCCTGGCTGCGAGTGCCCGCACAGCCCCACACAGCTCACATTGAACTCTCTCTGCTCAGTGGTCCTGCAAAAGTGACTCAACCTGCTTCTAACTGCAGTCAGGGCACAGGTTACCTAGCTCTCACTGCCTCAAGACCAAAGTGATGAACCACTCACTTTTTACTTACAAAGTCAGGAAGTTTAGCTGCACTTTTTTCCACTGGTATCATAGATCTCAGTGGAGAGCATCAAAGATCTTAGGCTTATCAGCCCAGGCTCTGTGTGGCTGCAGTATACAGTCTTGCACACATCCCTCCGTGCAGTCCAGGAGGGCTCATAGCAGCATCATTAATGAGACAAAGGAAAGGAGCACTTCAATGGCAAGCAAATGCAAATGGTATCTGCTGGCACATGCTGATATAGTTTCAGAAGTCATGGGACTCTAAAGTTCAAGTACTAGAAATGCACAAAAATGCTGCACAATAACAGTTTGGAGGTCATGAAAACCATATAAGATGAGTATTAGAAATACCTCTGTTCTGGGAAAGAACACACTGGATATTTTCTCCTGTCTTGAAGGCTAATGCAGAAAGGGCATGTGAAAAACAGGGATCCTATTTCAGATGGAAGATCTTGGATGGGAAGATTTAAGTCATGTCCACAGTGTTCCAATTATATCCACACAAAGTGAAGAACTTTGGCAGCAGTTTCAGAGGAAAAAAATGCAGGAAACCAATAGTTTTAAGACTATCTCATTCTGTCTTTGGGAATTAGAAAGGTTAAAGAAGGAAACTTCATTAACTACCCCTCTCAAGTTAGGTCTTTCACAAAGAAAGTCAGAGAGAGGCCACAAGGCCCCAAGATCTTTCCACCCCATGAAGGGCAAGACCATATTGCAGTTGCTTATCTTTGACAGTCCCCTGCTGTATGCAAGTTGTGTACCCATCAGGACTCAGATCTGTGCAGGACTTGTGTTTACTTCACACCTATACCGCATCTCACACAGGGTCCCAACTTCAGCCAGGGAATCCTGGCATCGTTATATCTTGAATGCTACTGGTAAAATCCTCCATAATACCTTTTTTTCAGTCTTGGCTGAACAGTGAAGCCCAGCAATTGAGTCAAAGTGGCTATGACTTTCACTGCACCTCTTCCTTGGACTGCAACTGCTGCCCTACTTGCCTGGCTTCTCTTGCCCCCTACAAATATTCACACTTGCCATTTCACTTGTCTCCTCCTTTCCATCCCTTCCGATGCCCACCTAATGTTTTGCAAATTACTACGGAAACACCAACTCATTCTTGTACTCTTGCCTCCCTCTTTTCAAAGGGCAACTGTAACATCTCCAGATTCACTGATCTAACCACAGATAAATGCTGCCATTCAAGTCAGACTGGTGAAAGAAAAACTGAGCTCATGGATGCAGGTAGTACAGAGAAGCTAGAAATGGCTACATACCTTTGGAAATTAAGAGTCCTTCTCTAGCAAGCCATGTCCCTAATGTCAGTGCAGCCGTGCTTTCTCACCCCAGGCTGCACTTGCAGCACTGATAAGGAGGCAAAAGATCTTTGGTTCCCTGGGAATTCTGTGCATCAACCCAATACTATAGGTTTCTGCTATTATTCAGTCTTAGGAAACCTCTCTGAGCAAAGGAGACTGAGTCAGTAAGTTTGTCTAGAGAATCGATTCAATGTGATGTCACCAACTACAGCCCCCCAAAGTCTCAATGCTTTCATGAAACACTAGGGAAATCCCACGGCAGAGGGCTTGGAAAACATGAAAACAACTTAGTCAGTCTTCTGATTCCCTTCTGTTCACTTGGCTGACTACTCCCACCATCTGCATTTCTAATGCTCAGTGCCAGAGACAGCTCCACTCCCAAGGGCAGGAGCATACTTCTCAGATGGGGAGTTTACATATGACCCTTCTCTGCTTAAGCAACGTACGGACTTGAAGTCTTTCTGAATCAATGAAAGATAGATAATGAAAAAGAAATAAAGCATCCTAGCAGAAGGAATGTAGACCATAAATATTCCACCAGGTGCAGTAAGATGATCACGGCAGGTAGCAGACACCTGATGCTTGGAACAGTCACCTTGGCTTAGTCTCTGTGGCTGAAGTTCTACATACCGATCCCTGTCCTCTTCACTCATGGATTTGAATCAAGATGGTGTGACTGCTAACCACCATCTTTGGCAGCAGAATTTTTGAACCCAAAGGAGATGTATGGACAGACATAAAGAAGGGTTAGGCAGAGCAGCCCTATGTCCTCATTTCCCACAGCTGGTATTTGTGACTTAAGTCCCAGGACAAATCTTAGCTTTCCTGTTTAGACAGCACAGCAGGTGCTTGGCTGCTTGCGAGTTCAGGGCAGGACTGGTGTCTCCAGGGATGCTGTCCCCATTTCCCTGCACTTCTGCCCAGGGCTGTACGCAGAGAGCATGATCTGGCCTCTGAGTGTGGCAGCACAGAGCTGCTACTGGGTTCCACTTAACAGCCAAGGCACAAATATGAAGAAGTGGGAGAAAGCAGAAGTACATCTCCCACTTCCCACTGCCAGACCTCCTTCCTTATCGCGTAAGAATAGGAATGCCTGCTTTGGAAGGTGGCCATGTGGAGAACTGCAGGCATGGGGTGAACGATCCCACACACTGACATAGTTTTACAATCAACAGAAAATCCACCTCCACACTGATTTCAACAGTTTTCTACCATCACTTCTCTCGTGATGGGGCAAAAGCCAGCTGGACACATTTATTTTGTAAGGACTGCTGTTTAACAGAGGACAGTTTGTTGCAATTCAGACCTGCACTGTAACATGGTTCCAGCAGCAATTCCAGAGCAAGGCCCTAACCACCAAAGAAAACAGCATTATCAGTGTGTTAAACCACACAACCCCTTCACAGGCATCTCTCAGTAGTGGCCTTCACAAGGGAAAGGAGATGGCATTCCAGTGATAAATTCCATGATTCACAGGTAATAACGCAAAACCACTTAAGGTAGGATTAGTCTCCCCTACCATTTATTACTGCTCAGTCTAACAGATCATTTAAGTTCTCACTAAACAATGGGGAGAGAAAATGGTTTATCTCAAACCCATGCATCTAGTTTGGGGCCAGAGAAAGAATCCTCTGGATCTGACTGTCCCCAGTCAAGCAATGCTGCAGCTAAGGAGTAACTTCCATTTTGACAAAGGCAGCAGCAGAGCTGTAGGAAGCTCTGTCAAAGGAGCTCTGCAGATGGCCTTTGGTGCGATATTGAAACTTGATATTTGCAAAAATGTCAGTTCCATTATAAGCATTGCAGGGAAGTTTACGAGGTGGTGTCAAAAAGCCTGAAAAACACTGGCCTAGTCAAGGGATCACTCATAGAACCTGGAAGATCTGCAATCAATTTCTTACCAGTTACTGGGCCCTTTGGTGGCCATCATGACATTGACGTGTTCTGAAGTAAATTAAGGCCTGGAACAACTTACTGGGGAAGGCGATGAATGGTCCACCTGGTGCTTTCTTCTTCAGTGACTTACATGCTCAACAAACATTTGATTAACGTAAGCATAAGTTATGGATTTGTAACATTCCCTTTTAATACCCAAAGGCTCTGCTTCTCATAATTAGCCACCTCTCTGGCTGGGCAACATTTTGTTACACAGGGTGTTTCAAAATCCCCACTCAAGCAGTTGTGAAGTAAACAGCTGATTATACCAAAAGTCCCAAGTGCCATTCAGATCTATTTTTAAAATACAGTGTTGAAAGCCCAAGACCAACATATGTTGGTCTTAACATTAACTACAAAGAACAAAGCAAGAATTTTTTTAAGCCTTATGGATGGATTCCAGCACAGACACTTCATATTTGCCACCATCCTTTCTGCAGTCATTGCAAAAAGTTACAAGATACATCAAACCCAGAAACAAATTGAAAATAGAAACTGAGACACCGAGTATGTAGAAACCTGAAGACGACCTGTTAGGTAGTTATTGTTAGTGGCACAGGAGAAACTGAAACAGATTATTTCTATGTCAGTGCTAAATAGAAGAAACTGCAGAGAGAGTGCTCCTTCACACACAGACAACTAAGTGGTACTGGAAGGAAATTTTAGCAGGATCAGTGAACAGCAGAAGTACTGCACAATGGTATTGAAAGGACATGAAAGAAGATGCCCAGTTTTAACACAAACATGTTGCAGTGCGCTCTGAAGTGAATGAAATTACAGAGGAAAATGCATGGGGTTTGCCCTTTGCTGGAAATCAGATTTGTGCTCTGCAGCCCACCCCTGCACAGTAATATGTAACAATACTCAAGATAGCTCATGCTGCTGAAAATGTTGAAGTGCTAATCATGTTGAAGTGATGGCAGGGTAAAAAGAGTTAGGAGATTCTTAAAGAAATAGCAAGCCATATCAAATACTACAGAGTGGCACCACTTTCTTTTCTGCCTAGGGAGAGGGTTACCTGGAGGGTGACCTGCACCTCTGCAGGAGGGCATCACACTATGCAGCTCTGCCTTTACTTCTTTCAGTATTATACATCGGGAAACCCACTGCTTTGCTTCAAATCCCATTCATCCTTCTCTGTGGCAGAGGTTCTGCCTGAATGTTGCTGTAATGAGGACAGGGCAGACAGCCTTCCTCTCCCAGTGAGCTCAGGTCTGCCTACAAGCTATAGACCATCTCCAAGCCCCCCCTGAAAGTCAGAGGGAAGAAGGTTCCATAATGAATTGCATGGTGTAGACTAGAAAGTGATGACATTATTATAGATGTCAAAGACATGAACATATTGTCAGCAGTAGGATTGTTATTGAAACAGACAGAAATCAAACAAGGCAACCAGAACAACAGGTTAATAGGAGGACTTAGAGCCTGAATAAAGTGGGACTGTTCACACAAGAAAATAGGTGGCCAAGAGAGACAGAACAATAAATAGACGAAAGAAAGCAGACTGGGAACCTGTGTTGTCCTCTCTTGCAAGGAGAAGGGGCAATATATAGAAAAAAATGATGTCATATGCAAAAATTGATAAAAGGAAACACTCTATTGCACAGTGCAGAACAGAGCACGGAGCCCCTAACCTCACAATTGCCACATAAAGGGCCAGGTGTGCAGAGCGAGTGGTGCATTTGGTCTCAGGAGTGTGCTGGGAGGGCTCTATGCCATGCCCAGCCCCTCTGTCCCCAGAACTGATATCCCTTTTCTCCTGGGAGAGCTGGTATTATCTGGATAATAGTTCTGTCCCCTTCAGGACAGTTTCCATCACCAGCACTCACTTCTACACCCAAGGCCTCTTTCCTGCCCTCATACAAAAGAGCATTTGGCACTGGCAGCCCTCAAAACAGTTCAAAGGGCTTGGCTCCAAGTGTTAATAGCTTCCTGCCTCCTCTCATACTACAGAGTTTCTTCCCATGCTATATGCACGTCATCTAAAAGGAAGAAGACTGAAATGCCAAAAAAAGCCAAAGCACTCACAGACGTTCAGTGCTAACTCCCCAGGCACTGCTCAGCTGCCTGTCTGGAAAGCATCACAGCCAGCGAGAGCAGCAGCACACAGGAAACCTCTCCTGTTCATTTCACTGCCAAACTGCAAGTCTGAAGCTAAAACAGATTTCTTTTTTTCACAGATATCAGAAGACCCTTCGAGAGTGGCAGAAAAGTACATTATCTGGCTGATAAAAAGCCTCCTATAAACAAAAACAGGGGTGGGGTGGGAATCGCGCACCTTCTTAGCTTTGATAGCTGAGCACACCGATAGCTAGTTTTCACCAACACTTTTAACGTCTGAATCGCTTTGGCCATATCTCTGTAAAGAACAGGCCTTTCTCAGAGGTATTCCCAAACAGCTTAGTGCTTACTGTTGGTGGCTGTGGCTGTACATCGTGTTTGTGATCACCAAACTATGTCTCAACCACACACCATTCACACACAAGGGTCTACCTTGCTTAAAACGCCAGGGCAGAATTTGAACATTGATCACCTGGGAAAACCAGATCCACATTCAAAGTTATAGTCCTTATTATTGTGTGGCAAATACAACCTCACCTATACTATTAAAACCCTGGTAATCACCACATGCTTTATCCTTGGAGTTGAGATGCATTGGCTGCATTGTGGTTATGTGTGATAATCAGTTCCAAGATTATCAGTCACCAAGCTCAGCTTGCAATCAGGTGATTTAGTGATGGGCAAGCCTCCAGAGTTATTCCATGTTTAACAGCTAGAGCATTACCCAACTAACATGACATGGAAACATCAAGCATTTAATGGGTGGAAGTCTGGGATAATTTGTCACACAGTAGAAGTGTTAAGAGCAGCAATACCAAGAGCAAAAAATCTTTCCATGAGTCGTCATGATTCATGGCCATACTTGTGGTCTGTGTTGCAGTTGTGGTTGCAGGAGGTGCCGCATGATTAGACGTGAAGATGGAAGTAGGCCTTTCTCACTGTCTTTCAGATGTTTCCTTTGGCACTGATGCAAAAGCCCAGAAGGAACTCTGAACTTGAACACACAGGGGCTTTTCTGCTCATTTCATCACACAGCCTATGTATACAAGCAGCACCAAATACAGCCCCACATGTATTGCGAAGAAATTTTTCTCTTCTGGAGAGGCTGAGCACCTGTCTCTGGTATGTCAGAACACCTTGTCTCCGGGTCACTCCTAGTTTGCATTGTAGCAGTTCTGCTTTCGACACACAAGATAATTACCTCTTTCCCTTCTGCACTCTCATTTTTCTCACGTGACGAAATATTTGACTGCAGTACAAAAAGACAAGAGAAGTAAGATAGACTACCAAGGGTGATGCTAGCTGTTCTGACCCTCCCTCGTTCATACCAGCATCTTTCGCTGTTGCCTCCTGCTCTGCTTCATGGCCTGATTTGTTTGGAAATTGTCCAACACAAGCACAGTCTGTGAGTGCATATGTGCACATGTGTATTGGCTTAGCCCAGTGGTTGGAGGGGATGTATTCTGTTGGCACAGTGTCTGTTCCCTGTGCTGAAATAGCAAGAAAAGTTGAAATCGCAAGAAAACCGCACCATGCCGTTTCACATAGGCACGCACTTAGATAACAAGGACATGAAGAAGAATACAGTGGGATTTGTGACAAAGGAGAAATTTCTGCATAAGAGAAGCCAAGCAACTCTAAACTTCCTCATGAAGTGAAATCAGTGCAGGAACAGCACTCTGCCTTTGACAGAATGAAAAAAGTGAGACCGCAGCTGCATTTTTTGAAACAATATTTGTTAATGAGAACATTTGCCCTGTGTATGAGCCACAGGTGTTTCAATAGCCTGAATTTCCTGTGGGTTCACCTGGGAGAGCCCTAGAACCTGTCACTGTGCCTAATTCACTTCTGACGCCTGCTGCACTTGCCTTATCTGGGAAAGCTCTGACAATGGAGATTCAGCAGGTGCCATGAATGACTGATGACAGTGCTGCAACATCCTTACCATTAACAGATATCTCTTGGGTCCAATTTGAATATTGCTCCAATGCAACAGCTCATGGCTCTTTGCCCTATCCACCAAGGATCTGGAGAACAGTTTATCTTCCTTCCTGTATGTGCTTATTTGCCTGTGCTTGTTTGAACACTGTTATGACCCTACTCATCCTTCTCTTCTTACGTGGACTAGACCCAGTTAATTTGAACTATGAAAGCATATAATTAATATCCCTCTTGGAAGAGCAAGCAAGCTCCTATTCCACTTCAGAAACAAAAACTGTCAAACTGAGTTCCTTGGGCACAGTCTTTTTTCTAGTGACAACATGAGCCTGACAGGAGCTCAGTCTCCTGATCTTAGAATGAAGCTAGTAGCCAAGAAGCTCTTACCTTAAAATTAAGTATCTTTGACCTGAAGTTAAAGGCAGACCAAACATGGAAATCCACAGACTCATTCCTCTCTTCAGGATCTACATTAAGCAGTTGTAAAGGAAGTGTGTTGATGACAAGTGCAAATGAGCCACTAGAAGGAATTAATTTATGCTTCCTGCAACTACTTCTGGGTCCTGAGTTGGTAACACTACTCAGAAAAAATGGAGGTGGGCTGTCTCAGTTCAAATAAATCAGCTGCTCAGGAGGCAGCCATAGGCAGAGGAAGGTCACAGATCAGAAAATGCTGCCATTACATTGCCTGCATATCCTGAGGTTGCACAGTGCTGCACCTTCCCACCAGCTTTCTCTTGACCCCTGGCTTGCTCCTGCCTGGCTCCCACACAGCCCTGACCTTCCCCATCTCCCCATAGTGTGACCCATTGCTTCCCAACAACCTGACTCTCAATATCCTCTCCCAGACCCACAGACACACCAGCTTTTCAACATCAATACACTGCCCCTCTGCTGTACATTTTATCCTACTTGCATGTGTCTATACCATTTTCCTTTGTTTTAACTTAGAAACTAGCAGCACTGAGAGTTCAAGGCAACCTCTTGCTCCTTGGTTCTGTAAACAGTAAAACTGCTTGGATGCAAAGGAGAAATGACATGGCAACCCCACAGTCCAGACATGGTGACACTCACTTCAGACACATTCACAGCACTTGGCTGCCAAACAGGAACACTTTCCTGCTAAGGAGATGCCGACAGATCCTCATAATCTAATTGGCTTTGGAGTCGTTTTTGCTTGTATTGCAAAAGTATGCACATGGTTTCTCTGCCAAATTCAAATGGGCACTCCAGGGGCAGAAAGGAAGCTCTGATCAGTGCAGCCGCTGCAGAGGGAATGGCCTGATCAGCACGAAATGCCCTCTGCAGCTCCATACAGGAGGAGAATGGAGCAGTTACGGCTAGTGTGAATAAGTTTGGCAGGCCAACAAGGAAAGTATTCTCATTTCACATCATTTCCCAGAAAAAGCTGAAAGACCAGGAAAAAGTCTAGTAATTGCTAATCACCTACTAATACTTGGAATTTGTGTTTGTTTCAGAAATAAGAAAAACTCTCCAGAGGCTTCACAACCAATAAATAAGCAAAGGTATTTGTGAATTCTTGAGATGCATCTACCCATACCAAAAACTTAGTTGGATAATTCATTATGGATAGTTCCATAAAGACACTGCTGCCAAAATAAGACATCAGGGCTGAAGTTTAAAAATGTCTGTCCCCACATATTTTCAAATAGTTTCAAGACACATTGTTGTTCTAACTTAAGCAGGTGAAATGCGTGCTGTTCACATTACAGATAAATGAAATTCAGGGTGAGGGGTGAGGTGATAGAGTTTGCTCAAATACCCACAGCAGTGAAATTTGAAGGCAACTGTGAAGTCACAGAGGGCTCTTGTGGTCCAGGGTAAGTGAACCTTCAAACAAAATTCAAAATCAGTAAATGCTATGTCACCCAACTGGGGAAGAAAACCTGCCAATATACACACATGCTAGTAGTTACTAAATCAACTGGGAAGGAGAACCCAATGTCCTTGTGCAGAACACATTGAAGACAAATTCCGCGCCCATGAGGTATGACAGAGCATTAGGAATTGTCTTAGAGAAGATACACTAGAATTAGGCAAAGAGAGGGGCAAGGTGAAAAGCAAAGGATTAGAAGCTGAGTAAAGATTAGGCAAGGAAGGATTTTTCAGTTTGGAAAACTTTACTATTGGAGCAGCAGGTCTTTGGCAGACATGTAAATGATGACAAGACAAGCAGAAAAGATTTATTTGTCATTGCACAAAATCTAGGGGTAGCCAATGACATTTCCAGGCAGGAGATTTGTAAGAAATAAAAATGAATGTCTTTCATTACTGCATACTACTACAAAGAGTGTTGAAACTCTCAAAGAAAACTGCAAAGACAAAAATAAAAGCAGGTTTGAAAAAGCATTAGACGACATAATGCAGTCTCCTAAAAGCCGTAAACATTACACCCATAAACAAGATGCAGCTACTGTAAACCAGAGATCGCTGAAGGTAAAACAGTGCATATGCTGCTCTCTTCTGAAAGCATTCCCCATCACCTGCTCTCAGGGGTAGAATCAGGGACCAGCAGGATTTGCTTTGATGTGGTGTGGCTGGGGGCTCGCAGAAGAGCCCTCTTCCTCAGTATTGTACATTTCATATTTTTCCACATTTTGTAAATAAATACATATGCTCTTTTCCTTATTAAGCACAGTTCATCCAGCTTGAATTTTCACTTCCTCAGACTCCATTATGGCAGGAAAAAGCATCTACCTCCCAGAGAAGGGAAGCATCCTTGTTATACACAGGCAGATACAAATCTATTTTCCTGAAAACAGCTACTTCCTCTAGAAAATGCTTTGGGGGTTTTTGAAAGCTCTGGCTGATATCTGACCACCAATTTTCATTGTACCTACTGGAGAATTAACACCATCTAGTATCTTACCTGGGAGGAGAGCATGGACTGTCAAGTGTTCAGTAGTTTGTACTTCAGGAAGGCCATCAGGTCTGAAAGAGAGAAAACAAGAAGGGCTGGAAGACTAAGCGCAAGAGACCGCAGTAAAACACAGCAGGAGCTCTTGGGAAGCTTACTATACTACATGTGGTGTGAACTCAGCTGTCTGCAGAGAGGTTAACATGGACACCAGGGGCTGAACAGTCACAAGACGATGCAGTACTAGAAGGCTCATTTTCTGTGAATGAAGCCAAAATATTTTCCGGGGTATGAGTTTTGCAAAATAATTCAATCTCAAGCAGCAGTTCAGCCTGGGAATATCTGCCCAAGCAATAGCAACTTGGAGGAAACTTCAACAATTGAGAATCAGGGCTAACAACTGGCGTGCCTTGCTGCCCACCCTGCAGGGACTGTTCCTCAGGCTACCTCAACTTCAGTAGTAACCCTGGGAGCCTCTGAAGGCAAGACTTTGTGTCTTGATTACTCCTGAGGTCTGAAGAGCCCAACATATAGGACAAGCCTTTGTTATTTGTGTTCTCTTCACAATATGGAAATGTTCTTTCTGGTTTGGAAACAAAGGAATTGGTATCAGTCACTCAATGGCAGAAGGAAGCCTTCAAAGTAAGGTGGGCCACCTCGCTCCATTTTGCACAGCCCAGGTCCCAGGGCTGCTGTCGGACTGATGCACAAGTGAACTGGGTTTTGCAGCTGCAGGGGTTTGGGCAAAATCTCAAACCACAAAGCAAAGTTTCTTATGTGTGGGAGGAAGATGTCAGAAAACTGTAGGTGTGTAAAGCACGTGAGCAAAATACTAGAAGTCTCACCTAGGTCTTCCCTTCATAGGGAATGCCATGCTCCCACTGCCAGGTCTACAAGCAGGTTAAGCTTTGCACAGGTGGGGGTCTGTCTGATTTTAAGACAGTTTGCAAGGAGCAGTGGGAGGGGGGAGAATTCAAATGGCTGATTCTGTGTATGCTGCCTCCTGTTGCTGCAGAACAGGGCCAGTTCCCCCATTTCCAATTCACTCTGCCCACCACAGTAATTTATTTGATAACATTCACCCACTGGTGATAAACAGACAAGGAGGGAAAGCAGAGGTGTCTTTCACAGGCAATCCTTAAATCAAATTGGCATAACCACATGGTAATTCCTAAATGCCAAATCTCCAGAACACCTACCAGCAACGCCGAAACACAACAGATTTTTTTCTATTACTAGGGCAGGCCCCCATGAGATATGCAGTTCCTTAACACAGCTTCAATAGGAGTATTCAGAATTTGCAGTATAAAATACAGAATGACTCTCAGATTTATTTTTAGGACTCCCTAGGCAGCTAGACTTTCTTTCTCAGAACCAGTGAAACATAGGAGGATCGAAACTAGAGTTACACAGGAACTTAAAAGCACTGCATAGTGGTTTTATGACAGCTAAGAGGTATTTCATTATACCTGCCACTACCAAAGCAGAAGGGGTAAAACCCCTTCTCTGAAGGGAAATTGGTGGAAGTTTTGGCATTGACTTGAGTAGGGTCAGGATTTCAGTCCACAAAATTAGATGGACAGAGAAAGGAGACAACAGCAGATGATGTTCAGTTGTAATGATTCAGCACAGTACTGAGCATTTAAAATTTGTTTTGCTTTCTTGAAAGGAGATGTGTTCCTTGTTATGTTTTGTATTGCCATTGTGTTCTATCCTTTTTCAAACAGGAATTGAAGTTTCCACAAAAATCAAATAATCAAATACCCTCTCTCTCTCTTTTTTTTTAACTTCAACTTTCTGTAAAGAAAATTATGAAGCAAGGTTTTGGTCAGGTCACTCATTTCTAACGAAGTATTTCACTTCACTGACCTGTGCTGCAGCTGGTTTATTTCCAGACAATACCAGACAACGCGGAGCTATGCTTCCATTACAGTCTTGGAAAAGTTACTCTTACTAGGCTTTTGGAGGACTGTATCTCTTGTAATGTTAAATAAATTTCTGATTGAACCAAGCTGTGTGTAATGCTGCAGGACCCAAAAAGACTCTGTAGCCATTTTGGCTCCTGCAGCATTACATGCAGCTTGGATATACAATCCCCCAAGAGAGACTGTATCAATGGTTAAAATGACAGTAGCATGCTCAGCAGCTGTAAGACTCGTGAACTAATACACTCTTGGAAAAATTGTTTTTAATAATGAACTAGAAGAAAGCACATAAGTCTGTAACTCAGGTTTTTTTAAACCACACTATTTTGATCTGGGGAAATGTCAAAAATTTGTCAATATTTTTAAATGTACTCTTTTGCCTGACACTTTTCAGTCTAACGAGCATTTTGGAGTTTTGTCTTGATGTGGAAATTCAGAATTTTATTCAGCTTGTTCTATGATTGTGCAAGTCCTTGTGATGGGCAGCCAGGCGTAAATAAGGCATGGCCTCTCTGGACCCACTTGAACCTCTCTGACCTTTCTCTTGGGAAAAGAATGATAAATCTCTCCTGGGGTTAACGTATTTACTAATTCAAGGCAATCAACAGATTTTGGTTTTTTAACAGAAGCAGTTCTGGGATGTATTTATTCCAGCCACAACAATAAGTAAAATGATTGCCTGTCTAGACAGAAATATTGTGCTTAGGAATAACTGCTTGTGATGGCTCAGAAGCAGAAAAAAACTTTCTACATTGCTAATTCACCTGGCTGTGCAACTTCCTCCTCCTCCTCGTCCAATGAATCACAGGCAACTTTTGCCAGTTAGGACACAGTTCTGCAGAGTATTATTTGGGACTAAAATCTACAGGATTACTGGGCTACAACGTTAAAGACCACCAATATTTTTTACTGTTCTTCTTTCATTTTTTCTTCATGAAATGAATGGGGTCTTGAAAGCCAGCATTCACCTGCTGGTGGCTTTGCTGTGGGTGGAGGCAGAATCTAAGACTAAAGGAAAAGCAAAACAGCAGTGGTGCCCCTCTTCTGTGTGACAACTTGTTTTGCCAGCAAGTAGTCTAGCCACCAACAGATCCGATTTCTAAATGTGCTTGAGCCAGTGGAGGTACTTTTACATGATTATAGGTGTTCAGATTCTAACCTTACAACTGTGAATTCAAACCTCACTAGTTAGCACAAGCTGAGAACACGGCTTATCTATCATAGCACATACAACTGGCTAAAGCAATGCCTACATTTGTAGGCAAATCAAATGTACAAAACCAAGAGGCCTGCCAGATTGCCCCATTCAAGCAAATGAGGATGCTGCAAACATGGAGCTAAAACAGGAGGAAACAAGCACCTGTGAGTTGCTTTGGTTGGTATGGTGGGTTGGAGGCATACTGGGGAGCATACAGGCAAGCCACCTCCTCCTGGGGAAACTGCAAAGCTCTCAGCTCTCTGAGACCAGAGAAGCCCCCCCAGTCCCCAGAGATGAGAGGAGTGTTTGATAGAAGAGCCAACAAACAAAATTAGTCATGTGGTTTTCCTTAGTCCCTCAGTTCTTCCAGCAAAGTGGAAGTATCACTGGAAACAGTCTCCTTTCAAAATAAAAGCTTTGAATCAGAAGGATTGAATAATTTCAATCTAGTTAAAAACATTTACATGCCATGGGTAATGACTGAATGAAAAAATATCCTGTACATACAGTCATTGGGAAAGTTCACCACAATCACAAAGACTGAGACCTTCCAAGGCTATTCCCAGAACCTGCTGTTGTGCAAACTGGAAGATAAAGTCTCTTTTCCCTGTGCCAGCTGTATCATTTTCCATGGTGGTGGTGTGCAAGGAGATGGGGTTGGACACAGGAGCTAAGTAACAAGCTGTAATGCAAGAGGACGTGTCCCAACACTGCCACTCTCCCAGAACCACAAGGCTGTGGGTGGCAAAGTCCTAGGTCACCTTGGCAAGGACTACAATTCAACAAGGGTACAAATAGGGTAGAGAAAAATTGAACACTTTCTGATGTCCAAAAAATTACTTCCAACCAAAGTCAGAATTATTTATCTAGGACATGGACCCTGCAGCCACACCGCTTAACCACTGGGAGCTCCTGCAGTGCAAGGTGACACGGCTTACTGCACCTACCGGCTCCCGAAAACCAGACATAGGAGACAATAGCCTGAGAAGAGAATCTGAGGCTACCCTTAATGTTTTGGGATGCTGGGGTTCACACACAGAGTTCTCAAAACATGTCAATACAGTCTTTTGATCTTCCACACAAACCAATGGGAAGGTGAGACAGGTTTCAGCCCTCATTCTGCCCTACCTCTTCTGAAAAACCTCAGTTGAGTCAGAATGAATCACTGCACTTCTGCCTGCTCATATGTTAAAAAAAAAAAGAACAGATATTCTGTTCTGTGTAGAGATTACGTATAGTTCAATGTTTTCAGGTTCTGAGGAAACAGAATAAAAAACAAACTAGCAATAGAGTCTAAATGTTAGAACAAGAACAGGGCTGGAATAAGACCATAGAGGTGAAGAGCAGGTTGTACAACCCAGCAGTGCTCCTTCTGCTAATGCTGACCTGACTGGTGAGCTCCAGATCTAATTTGGAGACAGTCTGTAACTCATCATGCAGGACAGGCTAAGTATAATCCTAAAGAAGCCATCCTCCCCAAGATAATAATCTCAAATCCTTACCACACAGTAGCGGCCCTGAAGAATCCAAGGGATGTGGTCCTAACTGCCCCCTATTCCCAATAAGATAAGCAGCAGTAATTTAAAGTAGCAAGAGCATCATCTGGATTTAACTGATCAGACTGTGGCAGAAATGGACAGCATCAGCACGTGCTCTATAGACATGCAGATTTAACTGAACAGTCTGGTTTTACTACTATATTTAAGACTGGTGGTTAGCAGAAACAGAGTTAGGACCCAGAAAGCAAGTAATCAAGAAAAATTATCATTACAAACCACTGTTGTCCAGAGTAACCAGAAAATGTTACCTAAGCATCTGTGACATTTGAGGAGAAAACCACAGAGGGAGAAAACAACGTCCTAGACACCCAAAGGTTAAGGAGAGGGTGAACAAAAACTGGGAAGACATCTAAAGATGCTAGGCAGCAAATTTGAACAGAACATAAACAAAATGCTACATTAAGCAGGGCAGGAACTGGTACAAGACTGTAAAGCTTACTTCTAACATCTGATTTTGCTGAATAGGTAGGGAAGAACCTGTGTTACCAATTCTGGTGAGCTGATCACAACTTTTACTATGTCAGAAATACATATATATGTTAAGTCCCAGCTGCTAGACTCAGAGATACTCTCGTGATATAGCAAAACTCTAGAAAACAAGGTGAAGCAATCTAAAAGACCAGACATAAAAGTAAAAATTTCCAAACGCATCATTAAAAAAGAAGAAAATATGTATGTAATTTTTTTAAGGAAATTTCATTGCTTTGGAGTCTACAAAATGGTACTTAAATATGATTTTGCCCATAGATTTCTGTTCACACCCCACAGAAAACTTTAACCACAGACTTTGTTCCTAATTGTTGAAGGAGGCAGAAAGCTTCTAATATACTTCTCTTAGGCTTGGGTCAGAGCAGCTTTAACACTCCAGAGGAGGACTGTGGACAGAGACTTGCACAGAGAAAACTTCTTGGACAAAAAGAGAGCATATAAGAACAAGGATCCTAACAGCAATATAGTTTCTCATGGGAAACTTGAAAGGGGAGAGGCAAATGAGTGGAGGTGGACAGAGGGTGGACAAGTTAACAGGAACCAGCTTACAGTTTGTCTGGAAGCAGAGAATGAAACAATCAGAAAAACAAACAAGCAGCACAAGATCCCAAAACAATGCATTAAACCCATCAGAGAAGTCTAGCCAACAATGTAAAATCAAACCCACAAGGGTGGAAAGGATGAAGATAGAGCTATGTTCCTTCATGGACATGGGGGTGTTTCTGCACGAGGGGACAGCATCTTTGGACATCTCCCTTGAACAGGAGGAGACCTATCAAGCAGGTGGCTTGGACACACTCTTGAGAGCCTGTAGCACTGATCTGATCTTCTCTATTCTCCTATGACTTCCAGAGTTAGCAGAGGAGGAATTGCACCCACACTACCAGGTGGGGGATAGCACTGAGGGAGTGACAAATGGAAATAGAGTTTGGCCTTGTTTGAGGACAGCACTCAGCACTGCGTGGATTAAGCCCCGCACAGCCTATACAAGGAAACAGTTCTGCTTATGCCCCAGACAACTGAAGACTTGCTCGTACTGTCCTGGAGGGGTGGATCATGCAGAGAGAAACTCTGGCAGGCAAAGCGAGGAAGGAGTGTTACATCCAGAATTCACAACACAAACAGGCAGGGTTCAGGGAGATAAGAGAGGGCATGGCCTTGCAGGCTGTCTAGCAAGAGTCCATCTAGCATAACTTCTCCTGTGCACCCTGAATACCCTAAGTGAGTTTGCATAGTTTTTTACGTTTAAGGCTTTTGTTTCCCTAACAGCTGCCTGCTGCATTTGTGTTTTACCTGCTCAGGTTGTAACTGCTTGGTACAGTGCTCCTTGCTATGCAGCTCCTGCATCTAAAGCATAGGCCTGTTGCTGTGACCCAGCACTCTTGGCTTCAGGGGGGAACAGGCAGCTTCCACAAGAGCCGAGAAGGAATCTGTGACACAAAAACACTACGGTCTCCTGAAAACATGAAGTGAGGGAGTGGAGCTAGGCCAAGTGCTGAAGAGAACGTAGCCCACACTGAGCTTGTCCACTAGGGAACCTACTTCCCACAAGGCAGAGGGAAGGGCAACACAGACTTACAAACCCGTGACTATGACAGTGGCTGAACCGGAGCTCGGCTTTGCTGGAAAGGCTTCCGAGAAGCAGCCCTAGAAACTGCTAACCCCAGAGAAAACAAGACATGAGGCGTGCCTTCAGCCATTCTTCCCAGATGCTATGCCTGGCTCAGGGACAAATGGCCTGGGCAAGTAGAACTAGACAGAAAAAAAACAAGCAAAAACTGTCTGCTGAGCTTCCCAGCAAGGTCACCATCTGTAATTCCTCACAACGTTAGCTCAGATCTTGGGAAGGCAAAACCCTGGATGCTTCCAGACACCTAGAAAGAGCAGAGGAACATGTTCCCTCCATGCTGTGCATGGATAGCTGTAGGGTAGCAGAAGCAAACAAGCCCAACTTCAGTGTTTGGCAGAAATGTCACATTAGAACATGACCAATTTTGACTTATTGAATTAAAGGACAAGGTCATGACTGATCTCGTGTTTCTCAGCAGCTGAGAAAGTCAACTCACATCCTCTCACATATCAGCAGAACAGAGTGATATTCCCAACACAACCATGCCTCAGTGCCGAAATATCCCCAGGCTGCCTTTGGTGTAGATTAAGTGAGCCTGAAATCATGGTTCTTACTTGGCTTTCTGAAATATTAATGCCTGTTAGTATATCATTATTCATCTAAGAAACAAACCCTCAGGGTCTGCTAATATCCTGTTAAGGAGCACTTGTCTTTTCCATTAAGACTTAGGGTCTTTGGGGTTTCTTTTGGCTTTCTTTGTAAAGCTTCAGAATATATGTATACAAAAATCTCACTAGTACATTCAGCTTCTGTGAAACAATCTCTGCTACATCTCTATATCTCTGTTTTAACTTGCAGAAGCATCCAAGAGCTGTGTGCCTGCTCTCAGTGCAGAAAATACACCCCAGTCACACCCACTTCCGTGCAACCGTGACATATCTGCTGCATGCTTGTTCCCAAAGACATGGCACACTTGAAAAATTGTTCCTCAATACCTGCTTTATATTGAGTAGCTTTATATTTATATTTCCAAATAAACGGTTTAATTCATACAGGACCTTGGTAGCTGTTGAAATAATTAGATGTTGACCATGGCTTTCATCTGAATTCCTCTTGGTCTTAAAGTAAGACCCTGTTGAATGAGATTAGCAACCTATAAAAATGCATGCACGGTAAAACTGCCCTCTAGTGGGAAAGCACCAATCACATCTACAGCCACGTAGAGAGGAGGGTTTGAGGACCCATAGGACACCACTGAGCCTCAAGGGCTGAATCAGACAGCAATCGCATCCTTTTAGACCGTCCCTGCATGTGTCTTGGCTGAGGTTGCAGCCGGGCAGCCTCTGAGGGGCTGCCTGCCACATTCCCAGCAAAACCACACAAATGTGACCAGAGGTAATGCTGTTTTGGCTTTTTCAGCCAGACCCTTCCCATACTGCCATTCACTAGGACCTGCAGAGGACATCCTCTGTCAGCTGGCACCACCTATGAGTTGGGGGGAAAAAAGACTTACTAGAAGAAAACTGAACAAAGATAGATCAATATCAACTGGCAGACAACTTGGCATTATTCAAAAGCCTTGCATTCACACGATGCTGGCGTTTGGCCAGCACCAGGGCTGAACGCACATCAACAGTGAAAGCTAAAGCCCTAGAGACTAAGAACTCTTTCCAGGGCCCCATCTAGGGAGATGTCATCACGCTGTACCAAAGAACGCACAAGCTCCACTCTTCTACCACATGTACTAGACAGTCCAGAACCTTACAGATGTTCACAGTATTATCCCTTTTTGCAGCACAGTGGGCTAGGACTTGATCTAAGGATGGAGACATGTGTCCAGCAACAGCCCAACACAGGCTTTACAGAGCAGCATCTCGTCTACTAGAGGAATGATGTGACAGCTAGGCTTCAGGAGGTCTATATAAAGGCGAAAACAAGGCTCCTTATCAAAAGAAAATGAAGTCCTGATAACTGTACATTTTGACAGTGAAAACTTATCTCAGAGAGACTGAAAACAAAGAAATTATAGCACAGGAACTGTTTGTGCAGTTGTTACTGTGTCAGTCCCCTGCTTCCAAATGTACCTCAACCGTCTTTACTTTTCAAAGCAGAAATTGAGTTTTGGGGTGATCACACTGTGTTTCCAAGGATACAATCTCTTTCTGCTCAGAAATGCTGCCTGGCAGGCCAGATTCATGACATATGCCCAAACCAGCTTCCCCCCACTTCCTGAAGGAACACACCCAGGCATTCCTACACTCCCCTACTGTATCCAGCTCATGCCTCCTACTTCTGCCTCAGACATGTGAGCCTGACATAGAGAAACATAGTGGTGCTGTGTAGTCCATGGAGGAGATATATTCAGTTTGTACTTGGCTTTTCATTAACAAAACCTCACACTCATGGCATTTGCCATGGTTTTCTCCTCTGGGAAACTCAGTCATTTTGTCCAGTGCCCTCACTGCTGTGACATTCTTAGGCTCCCCAGCTATGGTCTGGGCCAAATGATTCCAGAGATTAACCAGCTGGTCCCTCTGCAACAGTCTCATCAGGCTTTTCCATAGCCACAGACAAAGCTGCCATAGAATTGCAAGCCCTTGTTTTCACTAGTCATACCATCTCCTCCTGGCAGGGCTCACTGTCTGTCTCCTTCAAAACAGTTATTTTTAGCACCAGTTACTCAGTGTAGTCAGACCTGAAAATATTACTGAAATAAGGAAAGCAGTAATAGCTCACTCTGCCCTTTCTATCCTCTTTTGCTCTCTCTACAACAGGAGACAGTGCTCCTCTTGCACCCTCTATGCCACACATTTAAAGATTCAACAGATGGCTTCCTCAAAGTGCTGCCTATTCCCAGGGAGAAAGGCTCAGTCACTGCACCCTTACAGATGGTAAGCAGCAAGCTGTACTGTGCTCTCTTGGCCATGTTTCACAGCTGCACCTTGCAAACGCTAGTACCTCCATATCCACTCTCTGTGCTTGCAGCACAACCACACTGACATACGAGCCCGTGGCAGGGGCCTCATGTAGGAAGATGGGGTACTTTCAGCCCTTGCAGCCAGGTATGTCAAACGTGCTTTACACAAGGTCATTCACAACCCTTCAGCAACCTCTGCTGTCCAACACCATTCAATAAACCCTATTCCAACAAGACCACATCCAGTCAACAGAGATGAAAAACATTAAATAGGTGCAGAGTCTAAAATTGGGTTTCCCTGGGAAAATGTGAGATTATAGCATCATTTCCCCTGCACACCACACCTCTCCCCCTGCACAGGGATGCATGCAGAAACAAGAATGTATTTTTGGGATCCTGAGTCAGCCTCAAAACTGTTCCTGCTGTCATTAACCTCTGTATTGAAACTCTGATCTCACATTTAAATTAACCACTACAATACCATACCAGCCCTTCCGGTCCCATCTGCCCATAAAGCAAAGCGAGCAGCAAAGCTCAGACCACCACAGCCCCGTACGCCCTCATCCTTCAGGCATCCCCAGGGAAGCTCTGCCCCTGACCCAGGGCACCAACATGACAGTATTTGCCAATCCCTCACCACAGACGATGATCCCATCTTTGGCTCTACTTATTATTTCTACACCACAGGATCGGAGAGCTCTGGCCAAGACACCACACAGACTCATGGGCTGTCTGACAGAATCTGAGTCCTGAGCAGGACCATCTCCTAATCATGGTTTGTTCACACAGCATTAGCCCAGGCAGATAAAGAGCCACCGTGACTCTTTCCCATAAAAAAGCCATGGTTCTATCATCCTGAACAGCATTCTGCCCTTCCTGCAAGAAGCTGGGACGAGCACATATGATTGTGCTAAAATGCTTGCAGATAAGGCTCCCATCTTCAGCTAAAATAGCCACTGAATAGAAGTGCCTACAGAAAGACTGGTTTCATACTGACTGAACCTAGCAGTTGAATTTAGTATTCTGCAGGCTAATTCAAGGAACCTCCCACCCACCCCACCCTGCTTTTTTTTTTCTTCTCCAAATTAATATATATTTGCTGTCTTCTACTTTTAGAAACATATCTGCAGGTTGTGCTAGTAGTTCCTTATTCATGAAGATGGTAGGACACAGGATGTCAACACGAACTGTAGAACATAAAAAGGTTAACACTCTGTCTCGGACAATTTTTCAGGTTTTGACTCCAAAGCTTCAGCTCAATCATGTCAGTAGACCACTATATTAACAAACATTTACAAAGTGGCTCTTAGGTTTACTTTTCCAAGATGTGATCATTCTGCAAGGCGCATTCTGTGGTTTCCTTTGATCCTCATGACATAAGAGCCCTTTGGCGGCAATCTAGCACTGGCCACCAAGTAAATTCAAGCCTGGATATCACCAAACCACACATGACAATTCAAGCATTCAGATCAAAAAGCTTTTTTCCTCAGGCCATTGACTACAGCTGTTAGATGTTAGAAATGGCCAGTCTCACAGGGTGATAAACTAAGGTTAACAGCCCTTTCCTATTTGAGCATTCATTTTTCCAACGGGTGTAAAGCAACTGTTCTTCAGGGACACCAGAGGAGAGCCCTAAGGTCTACGCAAGTACTTCCCTGTTTACCTTGTGCTCTTAAGAGTAGCTTTTGTCCTCCCATATTCAGGGCTATTAGCTTGCACCCAAAGATAGTATGCACAAGTTCCACAAAGAAAAAGGGCTTACATAAAGGAGGATGCGTAAACTAAAGCCTCCACTTTTTCCTCAGCTCAGACTTTAGACTTCTACCACCAACTTCAAAATTATATTGACAGCTAGGAAGGAAAAGCTGAAGCTAAAACCTTGCCCAGACTTTGTCTCCGCATTTGTGTTTTTAGAATAAGGTTTGGATTAAGATATTTCTGTTTCTACTCCTACATACATTCAGAATTTTGTTGCAGAAACATTTGCCTAATCCACAGAGGAGCACTATACTTTGAAACATGAGGATTTCAGAAGAAAGAGGGTGTCCTTTCTCCAACAGTGAGGACAGACTGAGCTGACATACTATTTCTTATTAGAAAGTTTTGCTTTGCCAAGGTGATAGCTGTTTGTCTCAAACCATGAGCTAGAAGCATTCAATCCAATTAGCACATCTCAACTGAAATGCATCCTTAGTTACTAAATAAACTGGACTAAACCTATTTACTGCATTGGCTTGAAGTGTTAGAAACAGTTCTTCACTCAGCAGATACCCTGGATGAGCTCCCATGCACCCCTCTAGCCCCAGTGTCCCCCTCCAACAGGTCTGCACAGGAGACAGAGGGGAGAGCAAGCACCAAGTGCCCACGAGGATTCACCAAAACCCTTCTGGACCCAACAGCAGCAGCCATGTCTCCCCTTTCCCCAAAGGCAGCATTTTCCAAGGGATCTAGGGCAACGTAAACACCCAGGAGATGTAACCTAATGAGTGGTGGACTAAAAGAAAAGAGAAAGCACAGACTTCCTTGCGACTCCGGTGCCAGCTCAGCTCTAAGCCGTTTTGAAACTGCCCTATACCACAGTGGGAAACTCCTCAGGGCTGGCAGGGCAGCCGTGTCTAACTATTTGAGCAAGGCACTGTATTCTTTAGATATTAGTGTTCACTGGTTTGGAGATCACCACTGCACATCAAACTTTCCTTTACAGCTTAGCTTTCTCCCTGTGACATTTACATGTGGCAGAGCATAAATACCATGATAGGGAAGATTGTGTGTGAGGGACAGCCAGTAACAGAGACACTCGGATACACAAAAACAAACATTGCCATCTCTCTGGAAGCCGTACCTGAAAGGAGGGCAGGGAATACTGGAGGAGGGGCTGCTATGGGAACTGAAAATCCCATCAGGTGTTTGGTCGAGGTGGGAGACAGCACATACTGAAAACACACTGATAGGAAGAAGCCTGCTTTAAAAGGGAGAGTCCTTTGTCTTCCCTGGTATTTTAATGCCACTGTGGCTGCTGAGCAGAAAGGAGGACTTTACAAACCAACAAAATGTTGTTATAAACTCACTTTTATTCAGAACCTAATGAGTTGCAAGTCAGCCTCCCATTGCTGCTTTACCTGTTGCCACCTTTCAACATCCAGACCTAAGCAATGAGCTCCCTTCCCCAGCTCTCTGCCTACCTTGCCCTTGTAGCAGAGAAAGATGACAAATGAGGGCATCTCTTTCACCTTCCCTTTTAGCAAAAGGGCAGAAGCAATAAGTGCTGCCACCCGCAGTAAGGCACAGATTAGTCACCGATTCCGTGTCACCAATGTCAATCAAGTTGATAGGAAGAGATAGCAGCAGGTCAAGCAGCAAGGTATCAGCACAAAACCAGCAAGCAACGAAGATACCAGTGCTTGGCCCAAAGATATTGCCACACAAATGACAGGAAATGCATACACTGACCAAGCAAAGAGTGGGATAAGTAGGAGGATGCAATAACTCACAGTCAAAAAAAGCAGAAATCAGGCTAACTATGTAGCTCAAAGAACTGCTATGCAGGAGTAATTTGTGTCAAGCAAAAGGGAGGTTTCAGAGAGGGTATGTAAATTCTAAAACTGCAGGAATAAGGGAAGGGAAGAGACAGTATCATTTTGCTTTGCACATTAAGAGAGCGTTGCCTCTTGAAGAAGTCTGAAGGGCAACAAAACGAACATGATTTTTTCATGGTCTTGAGGTTGATTTCAAGAATAAGTATTTGCTCATTTAGAGTAGTTCTGCAGACCTCAGGCAGTATTGCAGTCTGACTAAGGGATGTGCAACTCTCAGGTGGATAGTTTCGTTAGTTCGCAGAATTAGGACAGCTCCTTGGTGGAAGAAAAGAGGTTCGGTAACGGGAGTTTCCAAAGTTAGGGGGATTTATTTTTTTTTTTCTTTCTTCTTACTGAGAATCCATATAAGGAGGAAGAGCTGTGGTAAGGATGGGAGTACTGCCTCTCCTAAAACATACTGACCATGTGTGACAGCATGCAATTAATGCACGAACTTGTCCTTGGGCCACAATCCCTTCAGAGGCATACCTGCTGTAGCCTCAGACATAACCATGGCCACAGACACTTCAAGATATACCTGCTCTGGCATGGACTTATTCATGGCCACAGATGCTTCAGAGTGTCCTGCTCCCACATGGACACATCCACAAGTCACAATTGCTTTGACTTGAGTTCACACTGGAGTTCCAGCCTGTCCAGTACAGCAGCATGGAAACAGTAGTGATGCCCTGGCCATCTGCCAGCCCAGGCGCGTCACCACTGCTGGTGGTTATCAAAACGTTCCTGGGCACAGCACAGGAAGATGATAAGCAGTACAGCAAGCAGCAAAAGTGAAAAGCAGCCACTAACAAGCACTAGACTCTAATATACAGTAAAGCAAGCACATAAACCTGCCTTTTAATAACCCAACAGCAACAACAGCTATAAATTCAATCTAGTATATTCAAATCAAATTTGTCATTATCTCAAACCCTTTGAGTCCCATGTTGAGTGCCAAAAAAGGCCTGTCATGGTTTAACACCAGCCAGCGACTAAGCACCACACAGCCACTCACTCACTCACTCCACAGTGGGATGGGGTGGGGGAGAGAATTGGAAGAGTGACAGTGAAAACAAAGCCATGCGTGCAAGTAAAGCAAAACAAGGAATTCATTCATCACTTTCCATCTGCAGGCAGGTTGTTCAGTCGTCTCCAGGAAAGAAGGGATCCATCACACATAATGGTTACTTGGGAAGACAAAGACCATAATGCCAAATGTCCCCCTTCCTTCTTCCCCCAGATTATATACTCAGCATGATGTCCCATGGTATGGAATAGCACTTTGGCTAGTTTGGGTCAGCTGTCCTGGCCGTGTCCCCTCCCAGTTTCTTGCGCCCCACCATCCCTCTGGCTGGCCGGGCCTGAGAAACTAAAAAGTCCTTGACTTAGTAGAAAAGTTACGAAGGAACAACTGAAAACATCAGTATGCTATCAACATTGCTCTCAAACCAAACCCAAAACACAGCACTGCACCAGCTACTGAGAAGAAAATTAACTCTATCCCAGCTGAAACCAGGACGAGACATCACAGTGTAACTGATTTCCTAAAGGTCCACCATTCAGCACCCTTTGGAAACAAGCTCCATTTCAAGTGTCACTTGAGCACCCATCATTGCATATGTCTAAAAAGTCCTCCTTCTATCAATGTCAGAAAGATTAGGTAATAGCACAGACCCAGGGAAAACCAACCATGAGCAGCACAGCCCTAAACACTCACTGAATTCAAAGGGAACTTTTGCACATTTGCAGTTAAGCACAGACTTACATGTTTTGCTGAACTGGTACATTATGGCCAGTTCATATACATTATGGCCAAATTACAATAAGGAATATGCCAAAAAATGATCATTATATGTTAGTCTTTTATTCTGCTTAACACAACTGGAGAATTTTACCCAGTGTTTCCTCTATTACATCTTCCCCACAGGAATTTCTCCTCCTATTTGCTACTGATTGCCATCTGAATGTTAGTGCTACTGAGTGATACCAGCATTAAGAAGAGAAAATCTCTATCTCTATGTTCTTTTCATCCCCCTGCAGGATAAAAAGTACAGAGAAGAAATGAAATTCTATTGCTTAACAGTGAAAATACTTAAATGAAGATTCACCATGCACTCCAAAGTTCCTGGTAACATCAGCAGGACTGCGTTGAGGCAGTAACAAGAACATCAGGCAGGTGCAGTGTCACAAGAAGGAATTAGGAACATGCTCTTCCCTTTCCACAATTCATGGATTAGACACATGCACATCACACACATCTGCAGTATCCTCAACATGTTCAGGCTGGAGCTCTCCCCTTTCCCAATCTGATGGCAGGAAAAGGAATGGCTCAGCATCGCCTGCATGAGCAATCACGGAGGAGTCAAAAAATAGCCATTGTACCTCTTTCAGAGATGTGCACACATGCCCCATGCCTCAATGAACTCTGAGCATCCCCTGAAGAGGAAAATGCTACACATTCCAAAGCAAAGGTGCAGCATAACCTGTTTGCCAGGCAAACTTGAAAGTATCAGAAGAAACCATAGCCCCTCAGTGTTGTCCCTCTGATCCAATTCCAGAGTAACTTCCTCTTGCCCTAGGTTCATCACCACCAAAGATTCCTCTGCTTCTGGGAAGGGGCACAGTGCCATCAGTGACTACAGTGTAAAGGTTAAGCATATGGCAAAATACTCATATTCATCTTACTGAGCTGCTTCCATGTTACCAACTGATTACTACCTATTGGTAGTTACCAGCAATGGAGAACTTAACAGAAAGATGTACTGCTCAGAGACCAAACTGTCTTTCTAAAAATGCAGTGGATTTGAATTGCTCTCTCCCTGTCTTTTCTCCTACTACATTTTCTTTCTAGTCATTACCACCCCCTTTCCTGTTCCCTCTCTTTACAAACCATAGCCAAATTCTGACATTTGGACAGCACAGGTTTTGTAGCTCCCTTAATAAGATGGGACATGTAGCCTAAAAGAAGTAAAGCAGTATTAAGCAGCAGTTTTCAGATCTGCACTGGGCTCTGTGTTTTCCCCTCTGTGTTGGTCCTCCTTACTGCTCCCTTTTTTCACCTCACAAGTAACAGGCATATCTATTTCTATAGTCCCTTCTCTGGCTCACCTCAACCACTCATACCCTAATCTCCTGGCTCCTGGAGGTGTGTCTTCCCTGCCTCTTCCCTACATCTTAACTGGAGAAAAAGAAAAAAAAAAAAAAAAGGAAGGGGGGTGCAAGCTGCAAATGAAAAAAATATTTTATATCACATGCCAGCTAAGCCACTCCTGCCTCTCTAGCCCCAGCATTTATGAGGTTCTCCCTGTTTTTTCCCTTGCAAACTCTCTGCTTCTACAACTCTGGTGCTTCTCTTACCCACCGCCTCCTTCCAAGGCAAGCCTGGCCTTCCTCAGTTTAGGAAGTGCCAGGCTACACACCAAGATTAGGGATAACCTGCAACATTTCTACACAAAACCAACGCAAGCACATGGGAATGACAGGCTGGATCCCCAGCTAGCTTACGTCAAACAGATACCACTAAATGGTATGAAACTTTGTTAATCTGTGCCAATGAAGTCTGCCTCACAATAAATCCAGCTGGCAAGAAAAGCATAATGTTAAACATGAATGTACCACAGTCTTATCTGGGTCACAGGAAGCAGAGAACACACAGCAGTGTATACCATGAGAAATGCGTGCAGGGAAGGAAGGTCAAATTTCCTGATTCATGCTTTGCAAAAATGTCAACAGACGGTTGTCCCCAAGTGTCAACACTGCCACAGCTATCACTTTCTTTTTGGGTGTTTTCCTTACTTGCTTCAAGATGCTTGAAGGAACTGCTTAAAAGCTGCTGCTACTGCATCACCAGTGCAATCTGGGGAAGTTTCCTGTTACACGCTGGAGACAGGCATCCACGGCAGCCAAGATTGTACCAGCTTACATATGGCAAGTCCCAGGGAAGTTCCCTGTGACTGCACAGGCCATTCAGTAGGAAGCCCATAGTGAGCTGTTGAACATGGTAGTTACAAGGTTACCTTGCAAACACAAAATCTTGTAAATCCTGCTTTTCAGACATCAGCTCCCCAGGGCACCCTTCTCAACCTGCCTTACAGACATCAAACAGCTCCCTGATCCAGAGGTTTTTTTTCTGCCTGACCAGGGTAGAAAGTGAGGCCTGGGAACACAGAGCAGCTCACAGCAGAACTGGTAACAGAGAGGAGGCAGCCTTATTAGCCTCGACCTGCATTGACTTCGTAGCACTCTTAAGTGATTCCTATGTTCCTGAAAATTTTATTTTAACTGGCAAGAGTCTGGCAAGGTAGGCTGATAACTATTTTGGACTTTAACCCATGACAAGACTACAGGAAAAATCATGCAAGAGTGCCACCACCAAACAGCCAGGTAAATTCTGATCCATGCCCTGTTACAGGGACCTAACCTGGACAGCATCCCAGCAGGTCCAGAACAATCCATTTTGCATGGGTGTAAGTGGCAATAACAAATACAAGGTGCCAGAGAAACAGGGTCCTGAGGAGGAGAGAGAGAGGTGAGTGGAAATCCAGGCAGTCGAGTTATCCATCTGGTAGCAAGGGTCTGCACATCTGTGGTTAATTCAGCAAACTGTTGAATCTTCCTAGTTCTTGGAGCCCTTTCATTCCATGTCAGCCTCTTCACAAAATCAAGATTACACACAACAAAGCTATCATTTCAGCTTGATTGTCTAGTAAGGACAAAAAGCCCTCTCCTTTTGAGACTTGAGCTCAACTTTCAGTTCATTTATTTAGATTAGATATTGGGAAATTTTTTTTCGCTGAAAGGGCAGTCAAGCACTGGGACAGGCTGCCCAGGGAGGTGGTGGAATCACCATCCCTGGAGGTGTTTAAAAAACAAATAGATGTGGTGCTTAGGGACATGATTTAGTGATGGACTTGGCAGTCCTGGATTAACAGTTGGACTTGATGATTTTAAAGTTGTTTTCCACCCTAAAGGATTCAATGATTCTATGAAATCAAAGTGGACAGGAGTTCAAGGACCAGGTACTGCAGGCTGCCATGCACAAGGCATCATGTAGTACGGGCATGCTTGCCTGTAAATAAGTGGGTGGGCCTTATACCTCCTTATACTACAACAAAATGTGAATGGGAAAAAAGTAAAACATTTCCCTGACTCCAGCACTTTGAAAACCTTGTTGCTGTTTTTTTCCACTGCTGACACGGCCAGGTGATATCACTCCACCAAAAGGCTGGTAAAACCAAGGTATTCTTTACATTGACAGACTTGCCATACTGGAGGGTTGATGCAGCTGCACTGATTTCCCTGATGAGTCATTGCTTCCCACACCACAGCAGGAAGAATCCCTGCTATAGGAGCAGCATACATGCCTCTCTATCACAGAGGCAGCTGAAGGGTGAGTGTTATCACTGGCTGCATAGAATGGGGATTTTACACAGCCACAAAGCAGAGAAGTTCGGTAAATGAACTATTAAATTAAAAGGAAAATCACCATGACAAAGGTCAAACATTACTACTTCACACATTTTTTTCCCCCCTCTTTTCCCACTCCCCCGTCCCATCTCCCTCCCACCCCACTTCCTTCCTCTCCTCCCCCATGTAACACCCCAGCTAACACGAATTTAGGTAACGGGCAGATTAAAAACCATATTTGTCGCTATCTGCATTAGTAAACAGCAGTAACAGATACTGCATCAAATTTGCAACTGCTAAAACTGAATGAAGCCCTAATCCAAGGTATAAGTACGGATACACATAGATATGACTAGGGTGTTCAAGTAATACGCAAAAATATAAGGAGGTGGTGGTTCAAGTTGAGGAGTTTGCAGTTTAGACAAGAGATCAGTACAGAAAAGATCTCTGACTGTGTCTGTTTCAATGCATTAGGATTGGCCAACTCGGACATGAGAAGTTCTCTCCTCACTCAGATCAAAGCAACCAAGTCAGCCTAGTGGCACAGGTCAACAGAGGCTCCCCACCACTTGTAGCTGCCACAGCTGCTGGCGGCTCAGCCACAGCAACCCGCTCTTACAATGTACCACGTATTCACTCCTGACTATGTGTGCAGTTCCCCACTGTGATAAGCCAATAAGCTAAGAGAAAGCTAAAGACAAAACCTGACTATGGAGACAAGGGAAGTGCCTGATGGAGTGCTATAATGTGTGTGTGTATATATCACTTTAAAATTATCTCTTTCTTATGGCCACTTTAAAGACAAGAGCTGCAGCCACTACTGAAAACTGTAGAACTGCTTCTGTTCATAGTTATGTTACTATTTCACTGGTTTTGGTAGGGTTTGCTGCGAAATCCCTGGGCTGATCTAAGGAACAAATAATACCATGGCAGAGGCAGGGAATTCTGAAATGTAAACACTGAGTACTCAGCCAGATCAGCCCCCACCAGATGTGTCTGTCCCATGTTGGGCTTGACAGACTACCCACACACCGCAGTAGGTGATCCATGAAAAACCTGCATAGCCTTCAAATAGCTACAACTGTCCTATCTCCTAAACACCAATTGCTGAATCAGAAAGGAGCCTCTCAATTTCTGAGTGCCTTGCTTTCTGTGGCTTTATCTTAAAAGTCACCCATAAGTCATTTCACCAAAACACAAGACAATATATAGTCTACTCATGGCAAATGACAGAAGAGCTACTCCATACTGAGCTTTAAACAAGAACGTGAAAATTTTCATCTTGCTTAATTTTCAGAATGACTGAAGATCATGTTCACAACATGGCTTGCCAGCACGGCCCTTGCCAAACGCCAACCACAGCACTTGAAGGCGTTGTGGTGAGGAATTCAAACAAGTAATAACAGCTCCGATACCACACTAAATGAATAGCATCTGAAACGTACACAAAAGGACAAGAAGCCAAAACATAGTCAGAGGGAATTCACAGATTACTATATACGATGCTACTAAACCATTAAGTCTGGGAAATATGGTTGTGTGCATTATTAGATTTTTAAAAAAAATTACAGTCAGATGACTGAATTCAAAGACCTTAAATGACATTATCTCAATTTATGTTACATAACCACAGGCTGGCTAGTTCCTTTATTAAGCTCTAGTTTTATGGTTTAATCAGTGCTCTTCCTCTAGCAAATTATACACTGAAACATAGTCAGTGGGAACTCACAGGTTACCATACATAATGATACAAACCATTAAAGTTGGGAAATATGGTTGTATGTGTTATTAGATACATTTTTTAAAAAAATTACAGTCAGATAGCTGAATTCAAAGACCTTAAATGACATTCTTTCAATGTATGTTACATAACCACAGATTAATTCCTTCATTAAGCTCTAGTTTTATGGTTTAATCAATGTTCTTCCTCTAGAAAATTATATGCTTTGATTTAAAGTTTTAAAATGACAAAGTCAGCTCATTTCCATATTATTTACCTCCATGACTAGCTGCTCTCTGATAAAACATAATGTCTCTTAGCTCCATACAAACCTTGACTAGTTTCTTCTTCAGACAAAGTATCTTTTTGTTAGATCTTTTGATCTTTAAGCTAGTAATATTTTTTTTTTTAAATATTTTTTTAAAAAGAATGATAAATGTTAAAAACCTGCATCTGGGAAAGGCTGGAAAAATTACAAAAAGCTCATCCCACTGAGATCACATCCTCTGGAGCTTTGCTAAATAAACACATTCTGGATATTTTCAATTTTTATTTCTTTCCCTCCATCTGCTGTAATTCTCTAAACCAGACATCAAAACCACATAAAGCCATAAAGGAGAACAATATCTGAGGTCTCCTAAAATTTTTTGCACTTCACCACTTCTCATCTGTCTTTCCTTCCACCAGGGTGAATGTGGAAGCTCACTGAGCTCATAACAAAGTGAATTCTCCTTAGAGCTAGTACTCCAAGTATGTGCTGAGAGTCAGTGCCCTAAATGTGAGAGAAACCTATTTCTACGAATTAATCATAGAAGAACTTACACCAAAAGTAGGTGAGTAAAAGGAAGTTTACCAGAATATGAAAAGATAAAAAAGCATCAAAATACTGCACTGCAGTATTTAGCAATGAGCTATAAGATGAAAAATGATTAATAGCAATATGGTAAGCCACATCCCCAAAAGAGGCATGACGCATTCTAACCCCCAGCACACGACCGGGCTAGCTCTTTCTCAACTATTTGCAAAGTTTCTGATAGGCAGGCCAGAAAAAAACAAAGTATAATTTTCTGTTTGCTGACCAAGGACCAACACGAAACCAAAAAATTAAGACTTCTTTAGATGTAGAAAGAGGCTCAGTTCCATGGGCAACATTTCTTATTTCATCCAGAGTACTTAATGTATGTCTGCTTTCTTAAAACTTCCTCACCCCTGTAACCTTACCATAAGAAAACCATACTGTATATATTTAGAATACAGCATATTTAGAAGATGATACTGCCAAAACTACGCAACATCAAAAACAATTGCAACATAGATCTGCAATAATTTCCACATACATAATGGCCAGAGTACTTTGGCTGGGTGATGGCAAGCAGCATTGCTCACAATTGACTCTAGGGAGCAACGATAGTTATCATCATTTCCAAATTTAAAAAATGCTCTTCGGTCCTGGATCAGAGGAAATTACATGGCCTTTGTGGGTGTCAGGGCTTCTGAACTTCACCCGTAAAGACTGTGGGTGGGCCTGATCTCAGTCTTAAAGCACAGCAGAGAATAGTTCCTCTGCTCCTTGCAATTATCTAGGCTAACTTGTAATTTCGAAATTCCTCACTTCAAGCACACAGAATGAGAGAAACTTTATTTTTGGAGTGACAGGACATTTCTATGCACTTCCCATGAATATACAGCCTTTGGACAGGGATTGCTGCTGTCTGAGTAAAAGACTGTAACTTAGGGGGAAGAACTGTAAAATGTATAGAAATACCAGAGCAGATTCTTCCCCTCACTGAGTTTATGTTGTATGTTGCCCTTGTGCACGGAGGATTTGCCTCCGGTGTGACAAGGCAGTCAAACTAAAGACTATTCACAGCAGCACTAGATTTTTTGATGTGAATTCAGATGTAACTACATTTGCAGTTGAATGCCTTAGCAAATGGAGGTGAGGACAGAAGCAGAGTGCCAGGAGACAGCAATGAGGGCAGTAAGAGGAGATTTGGCTGTAGCAGCTGTGAACTGTGCTCCAGGGAAGAACCAGCAATGGGCAAAATTACTTTAGGGAGGCTGATCTCACCTTAAAACTGCCCACAGCAACTGTGACTGCCTTTGGGGGAAGCACCAGGTCCTCCACAGCAGCAATCTGCAGTATTTAGACATCTAGGGACTAGTGCTCTGGACAGAGCTTACTCATGGGAGTATGAAATTGGTGGCTTGTCAGGGCTCAGGTGCCAGGTAGCACAACTGCAAATTGATAGCTCACCCAAAACAGCCAGGTCACTGCTAACAAATCAAGGCATCTTCTATCTATCCCTGCCATAAGGGGACCAAGATGTGTGGAACAACACGTGTGGAGGCATGTGAACACCTCCCCTCTCCCGCAAGGGTTTGCTGAAGTTTTTGGTACAAACTTTTCTTCGACAATTGTGATTTTTTTTTGCATGTTGTACCAAAGAGCCGAGCTAATCTACCGTAGGCATCATGGGAAAGCTGGACAAAGTGGCAGCCCCAGAATTATCCAGCCTCAGTAGGGAAATGAGATTGCTTGACATTGCTAAATTGGAAAGTGACAACTTCCACAAAGAACACTCCTGTCATCATCACTTTAGTAAGTGGCAGCATTTTTCAGAGATTCAGGCAGCACAGGCTGAGCACTGGTCCAAGATACGTTCATCTTGGATGCTCCCCATCTCTCACTTGGGGGAATCCTGTACTGCTGGGTAGAGAGAAGCACAGAGGTGATGTGAAAATCTGAAAGTAGGAGTGGGAAGGTTGTTGGACACTGTGTCCAATGAAGCCAGCTCCTAAAAACATTTTTTTCTTTTGGGTTCAGACCAGGAAAAGCCTCATTCCAGAACCATCATGTTTATTTAGAATATCCACTGCTTTTCTAATAAACTGGATAAAAAAGCACAAAGCAGAGGAAACTGTTCTTGCAAGAAGAACATGTATCTCACCTTACAAGCTTATCTTTTTATTAAGATAAGAGACTATGGGAAAAGTTGTTAGTTCCCTTTAAAAGAGTACAAAGAAGAAAAGTCATTATTAATGATACAAGGTTCTGGAAACATCTGAAATAAGTTTGTGTCTACAACTTCAGTCTGGTTTCCTTTTGCACACTCATGATATCCATCAATTACCACTAAAAATAGGGTTTTCCCTTAAGCATCATCATGTCATCATACACAAGTCATCCAAATGATTATTTGCCAAGTGTTAGTTCACATTTGTTTCCTCCCTATTGTTTAACATACAGCCCTGGTCTTATCAATGCACTTTATTTAAATCTTCCACCAAAAAGGGGTAATTACTCTGCAGAGAATTTTCTATAATTGTCACTATACAACAGCAGAGAACTTTATAAATCATTACAATCCTGTGACATGCAGACAAGCATAATACCAGGGAAATAACAAGACAGGGTGGAGGTAGACAGACCAGATGACACACCGTTGATGCAGGTGGTTTGTCCAAAAAAAGCCAGAATACACTTTCCTGGGAACAGGTCTGATGAGCAGCACCAACAGGCACAAGAATTAGGCTGCAGGCAGCTCCCTCCCAAGAGTCCTCAGTGGAACGCATGGGCCACACCAAACAGACTGAGCTGGTCTCAAGGTAGCACAATCCCAAACAATCCTGTTACAATGCAAGAGTTCAGGTCCCCTCTGGTTGTGATCCCCTCCCACAGCTCTCCTTCTAGCCTTTGGACAGCTCTGCTTTGCACTTGAAATCCACAAAATTCTGCTAGACCTGGACACCACTAGGTTGTTGGGTCCCAGTTTCCTCTGAAAGTTCTGCTGCAGGACAACTTACAGTATTAAATTTCAGCTCAGATAGTTTAGGTGGACGAAGTTTTAAAAACCAGAAAATAGGGTTTTCCAGCTGAGGCCTCAGCTGTTTTTATTAATAAGAAAAGAAACCAACTGTACCTCTACCACTTTTCAAGAAGTCAAACCATTTGGGGGAAAAATATTCCTATTGGGTGAACTAGATGATCTTTAAGGTCCCGTCCCATCCAAACCATTCTATGATTCTATATTTACAAAGAATAAGAGGCCCAACAAGTTACAGTGGACACCCCTTAAACTTGGAGCAGTTCTTCTGCATAGTAGATAACCTTCTCCTTCATGCTGCCTTCAAAGAACCCAGAAAAGATGTATAGTTTAACCCTAGCTTGATATTTGAATTCAGAATTGGCTGAGAATTTCTAAGATCCAATAATCTGCTGTCATAGAGAAAAGGTAATTTCTTCTTGTCTTCTAATTTGTAGCAACATTGTTTTCTCAGAAGCCATAGGATACTCAACTAACCAGGATGAACCCAGTATGGAAAGCAGATGTTAGAGATAATCATACTATTTATTCCCCATTGCTACTAACTTTAAAATACATTCCAAAGTCCTGATTACATCTTATAGTCTCCTTTGCCTTCAGACTGATGCACAGGCATCAGAGCATACACAAAAAAGAAATCAAGTTGTTCTGCTCACTCCAGTTAAGAAAATAGGAATGATAGCCCTTTGCCCCAGTAGTCTGTACCTGAGCAAGCAGAGGACTTTGTTGCCCAGACAAGAGGATAGGCACAAAACTGCTACTACTGACTTCACACCTTTTTGGATCTGAGAGCACCAGCTGCCCGGTGACTAAGGGATTGACCACTGATAGGGTCTTGAGGGTCTACTTAGCTACTGCTTCACTGAACGTAAGCATCACCCAGGGTAGATTTCTTAGACTAAAGGCTGTTCTGTGATTTTAATTATCATCCCAAAGGCAGAAAATGTATGTCAATGATGACAAAAAAGTTAAACCACATTTATGCTGATTGAAAGCCACTGAAGCAAATGGAACTTTATAAAAAATAAATCTGACCCCAAACCGTAGTTTATGTGCAACAAAATCATCTTCTCATAGCAAACCAAGCCTCAGATCTGCAGAGAAGTCCTTTAATGATTTTAGCATGCTGAGTTCAGCCAGAACGTTTAGAGACAGGAATGGGTTTTGATCAAAAAGCTTGCTGAGAAGCTAATGAGCAGCAGTAAAAGTTACAAAACTCTAGTTGCAATCCTGTTGGACTCTGTTTTCCTGACTTGATTCCATTTGAGTGGAAAACTGTCTTATTAGCACTGTTACAGCTATGAACCTGCAAGGACAACTCTGCTGTCCCTGTGCCCTGAACTCCTGCCCACTCTGACTATTGCCCAGAGAGATGTAGGAGTAAGCACTGGGAGGCAGGATGACTTGGGAAGCACCAAGCTGAGAGAACACTATGCAACTTTTCAACTTCCTTTCAGGATGTGTTGTGTCCCTTTACCCTGTTGCTAAAGTATTCATCATCTTAGCTTAGTTTTCAAATGCCTGTATCCTAACAGCCCATGGTGTCACAATCCAACAACATTATTGCACATTTTCAATGTCCACATGTAGTTCTTTTACAATGAAGGTATTGACAGAACGGCACCCTGTGCAGCTGAGTAAATTTGCACTTACGCTGCAGAGGACTCAAGCAAATACCTCCAGCAAAATTTTTGATCTATGTCACTCGCTTCATAGCCCAGTTGCATTCTGCACACCTGCAGCACTGGGGCTGTATTTGTGGGAAATGGCTGTGCTAGAATGAGGTGGGGTGGCTGTCTTGCTTTAACCCTGCCAGGGCTCCCTCACCCTCCAGGCAAAGTGCACAAGGGGAAATTCCAGTCTGCAGGTCCCATGGCGAGCTCAGACAAATACATGTAGTGAAGTCCCAGCCATGGTCCTTGACCCTAGAAACCCAAGTGGCCCTCTGCATATTACTCAGCAGCATATTACTCTGACGTTGTTTTCAGGTGCAGTTGATACAACCATGAAAATAATGCTGAGGTACACCACAGGGAGAGGGCATTTCCCTCTATCCCCCTCTTCCCTCTCCTATACAACAACCTGACGAATGTTGGGTGTGTGAGCGGTGGGATGAGGTCTCTGACATGGCCTGAGGATGTCAGCGCTTCTCTGAAGAGGACACAGTTACTTCCCAAAAGGTCATTCCTTTCTTGCTACTGCCATGATATTGCTCAGTCCATGGTTTCCTAGAAGACACGTACTTGCTGCTGTTCAGGATGAGATTAAGCAAGGTGTAAATTCTAAATGTTTCAACAATCTCACTCACGTTGATTATCATCTAATGTAACACAAAACTGAGCTTGTCTTGAACTGCTCAGCCAATGAATACCAGAGTCTTTTGAAGAGAAGAAAGACAGCACTCTAAAAAAAAATGCTGCTTTTTCAGCTGCTCAGATGAGTTATCCTGTATAGTTATCAGAGGACCTGCAAAACCTAAGACAATTTCCTGCAAGCTCAGAATTAGTTATAGAGGTCCTGAGCCCATTTATATTGGTGCAAGGGCAGGGACAGCAACATCAGGGCAGGGTCCAGAGCCACTATAGAGAGTACTTTGCTGCATGCTCAGCTGCAGTCTTTTGCGAGAATTTGTGGAGATGGCATGATAAGATTCTTACTTTCTTAAATTATTCACTGGCAACAAAGATCTACCGTATCAGTACAAGAAGTTGGACTGGCAGAGAAAGAAGTAGAAAATGCATATAGTTCTCAGGTGTTACTGCAGCAAAGGGGTCTGCCATAAGCTGGACCTCTAGCTCCATGAATTCCTGGCTTGCAACAGGATCTAAATTATGAGTCACTAGAAAAATAAATAATTACCTTATCTTATCAATATGTTCCTAGGGCTGATAGACACACCGTCTTCCTGCTCAGATAGGGTGACTCTGTAAAACTCTAGCTCTCACCGCCCCAAGGCAACCTTCTAAAATTAGCCTGAGTAATGAGCTGTTCTGTCAATGCACCTGCAGACAGGGTGCCCTGGTCCTCCTGTTCATGCTATGAGTCTTCCCAAGCCGCAGATTCCTCCTTCCACCTGAAGGAGGCAAAGGTTTTGTGTTTCCCTACCATCTGTTAACCAGAGTGAGTGTGGACCATCTAGATGATGTAGAGATGGTTCATACAGAGGCTTTCAGCTACCCCAGCGGTTCTGCCAGGATCCAAGGGAAAGGGCAATAGTATTCTATGCAAACATCTCCCTCACAGGCTTTGTCTCCCATCTAATCTTGGTAATGCAGGCTTAAGCCTGGAAAATGTTCCCTTGGGGAACATTTTTCCCCCAAGAAAAATGTAAAATGCTCAATTTTCCCTAGGAAAATTCAGAAATTCTTGCCTCATTTCTTTTCTTTCTAGAAAGCTGAAGTGCTGTGTCTCTGGTTAGGTTTTCCAAGGAAGAAAAACGGTAGTTTCTTGAAGCACTTTTATTCTGGGTCAATTTACTATTCAGATACACTAACTTGAAAGACTTTGATGAAACACCAGAGCTGTCATCCAAGTGCTTTACTTGTTCATTTTTATGAGCAGACCAATGCTCCCACAATGCATCACAGCCTTCTCTCCAGTAGCACCAGCATGAGACTGTACATGAATTGCTCCCAAATGCAAACTCCTGTACACTTCATCCCTTGGAGCATGCTGAAGCAAATTAAGAGAGAGGTTTCCAGCTGGGAGGTCACAACATGTTCACATTTTCCTTGAGGACAAGGCAAGTAGCAAGGCAGTTTTCAAGTAACTGTGGATAACTCTCTTCCATAAATAGCTCTGAGACTGTTTATTCCCAGTGCAGGACAAAAATAGTATCTTTAAACATTCACATTTTCCATGGGAGGATATTAGAGTTTTGTTGGTTTTTTTGGTTGGGTGGTTTTTTGGCGGTTTGGTTTTTTTTTCCCCTGGTGGTGGTGTTTTGAATGCAGCCTCTCAAATATCTTCTGTTGCCACAGCATGAATTGTACCCCTGTTCAGTGAAAGGCTGCATTCTCTGATAAGCAAAAGACACCAGCAGGGCCATCCTCTGGGAATGCAGAGTTTAGCACTCCAAGGCCTGTCCTCACAACTATGTTTATCAAAGTAAAGCATTGATTTACCTTGTATGAGGAAAACCACAGAAGTGATCTGTGCCTAAGAGACTGCAGTGTTTCCCCTGTGCGAGCTGTGCCTCATCTGCCTTGCAAAAGGACCGCACCTTTCTGTGACAAAACTTCTTTGAAATTAAAAAATGCCAAAAAGAAAATAAAATCATTCCTACTGTTCAAAAGCTCTGCTTACATAAACTGTTTTGAAATACTGCACCAGAAATTCAGGTAGAAGAGGAACACACTGCAATTGCTGATAGACATCACATCTCACTAATGGAAGGATGGCACATCAGAAAAGTGGAAACCAACTCTTTCTTTTCAACCTTATTTTTAAATAAGAGGGTAGAAACATACAAGGTAGATTTCACGTTCTACCACAGGACATTTTAGATGTTGTCACAACTGCTGCACAGTTAATAATAATTTCCCTGGAATATGAGTAACAGCATATTTCTAAGGAAGGACCAGAACAATCACAATGACAAGGCAGTGTCACACAGCAGTCAGATCACATGTCTGGAAGCAAAGGATACTTAGCTTCGTGCACCACAGCAGACCAAAGCTTCAGACCTAAGGCCAAGCGAGGTCTGAATGGAAAGCCAAGAGATTAAATCAGTAACAGAATCAACATGTAATTGCCTGTTAGCATCAGGAGAAAAGAGGAGAAATGAAAGATTGGCATGACCTCCAAGGAACAACATCCTTCATGCCCACAAATAGATCTTTGTAAATATTTATGCTGGCAGCACTGATGAAAAGAACAAACAAGTGAAAAAAATTGACTGTAAGCTCCTTCCTCCAGTAAATAAGAAGCAATGCTTCTGAAATAGAAAACTGCAAAGATATAAAGCTAATGGTGAAGAATCAGGCCACAAGGTGACAACAGGCCACAAGCTTTGCCTGGCAGCTGTAGAATGACAATCTTGTAGGATAACTTGCTCTCAGACACATTACTCCTCTTTCCAAGATAAAAAAACATTAGAGGAGCCTATTTCAGAGGTAGCTTTAATACTCTAGTAAGTACACTCTGAGGTAGGTGGAGCATATTGATCACACATCAATGAGGGCATAGCAAGTGTGTTTACTGCAGAAAAGCTTCAAGGTTGATCTGATCTAACTTTTCATATTTGAGATACTTCTCTCATAATAATGTTGTTTCATTGACTCCAGTGGACATGTCTCTCACATCAAAGCAAAAAGGCTGAAGAATCACGCTCACTAATGCCATCTGTTTGCTCCTGGTGTAGACTCTGCCAACTTGTACTTCCTGCTTCAGGCCAGAGATGTTTACACATACTACTAAAAGACATTTTGAATGTGAATTTACACAATAGTCAGAAGAAAGAAGTGATAATGCTTGTATTTCTTGTCATAGTTTAACCCCAGCTGGCAATCAAGTGCCATGCAGCCTCTTGCTCACTCCCCCCTCACCCAGAGGGGTAGGGAGGAGAATCAGAAAGGAATGTAAAACTCAAGGGTCAAGATAAGAACAACTAATGGATTGAAATAAAATCAAAACAAAAGAACAACTAAAAATAATAACAACAGTTATAATGAAGAGGAGGTAGAAGAGGAGAAGAATGAAATCCAAAGGGAAGGAAGAAAAGAAAACTAGCAATGCACAATACAACTGCTCACCTGCCCCTAACCAATGCCCAGCTAGTCCCCCAGCAACAATCAGCAACCCTGGCCACCACCCGCCCACCCCCCCAATTTATATACCAAGCATGGCATCCCATGGTATGGAATATCTGAATACCTCTTTGGTTAGTTCAGGTCAGCTGTCCTGGCTGTGTCCCCTCCCAATTTCTTGTTCCCCTCCAGACTTCTCACTGGCAAAGCCTGAAAAACTAGTAAGTTCTTGACTTAGCATAAACAGCAGGAGGGGGTGCAGGGGGTGGAAAGCCAAGCCCAACATCATCTTGTGTGTTTGACATCAGTGTGTTATCAACATTGCTCTCGCACCAAACCCAAAACAGCACTGCATTAGGTAGTAAGAAGAAAATTAACTATCCCAGCTGAAATGAGGACATTTCTCTAAAGCCAGACTTAGCAGGATGAGAGACACTCCAGTCATTAAACAGTTGCACAAATAATGATCTGCTCGTATGCAAGAGAAATGTCAAAAGACAATCACTGATCATCCAAAAAGCTGAGCTGGCGGTTGTATCCAAGTCACATAAATAAGCACTCACATGCATATGAGGTGGATGAACGTGATGCTCTCAGAAAGATGTAGCTAAGCGGTACAACCCAAGTCCTTCAGTTCAATAGTGGACAGAACAAAAGTTTCCCAACTCTTGATTCTTGAATTCACCCCTACAAATGCGAGAATTTTTTTTTACATTGTTATTTTAAAAAAATTTATTCAATTTTTTATTGAAAAACACTTGAGTGTTTTTACAATGGAGGTAGGAAGCAGAAGTCACAGAAGAGTGAGTCAGCTACATTCTACACCACAAGAGTAGGGGCAGACACTAACACTCAAGTACAGGGTCAAGTCATCAGAAACCCACTAATAAAAGGTCAGATTTTCTATAGAGAGTGAATCAGCACAGCTCTATGACCTTCCAGAGCACCTTTATTATCACCGACTTTTTTACTTGTAGCTTGACAACTACAGGCATACTTGGTTAGGTGGAAATGCTAGGCAACAAACTGAAGAGCAAAGATGTTAAAATAAAAGCCTACTTTGTGTTTCACATTGCAAATGCAAGTTCATATTGCAAATGCAAACATCCCATGCAATTTTAATGTGTAGGGAAACTGGAAAAGACAGGAAACATGTCAGCTACCTGATTCCAGTAGATGGGCAAGATGAACAAGCCAAGACCCGATCCTGCACTTTTCAATATCACTGCAAAATTATGTCATGGTTTAACCCTGACTGGCAACTAAGCACCACACAGCTTCTTGCTCACTCCCTGCACAGTGGAATGGAGGAGAGAATCAGAAGAGTAACAGTGAGAAACCTCATGGGCTGAGATAAAAGACAGTTTAATAAGCAAAGCAAAAGCCACACACACGAGCAAAGCAAAACAAAACAAGGAATTCATTCACCACTTTCCATCTGCAGGCATAACGGCTACTTGGGAAGACAAACACCATAATGCCAAATGTCCCGTCCCCCCAAGCCCTTCCTCCTTCTTCCTCCAGCTTATATACTCAGCATGATGTCTCATGGTATGGAATATCCTTTGTCTACTTTGGGTCAGCTGTCCTGGCCGTGTCCCCTTCCACTCTCCCAGTTTCTTGTGCCCCACTATCCCTCTGGCTGGCCAGGCCTGAGAAACTGAAAAGTCCCTGACTTAGTAGAAACATTACAAAGGAACAACTGAAAACATCAGTATGCTATCAACATTGCTCTCAAACCAAACCCAAAACACAGCACTGCACCAGCTACTGAGAAGAAAATTAACTCTATCCCAGCTGAAACCAGACAAATCATTTGTATGACAACAAGTAGATATATGCAAACCACATCATTACTCACATTTGAAGTTCTTGTATACATCTAGGAAGCAACAGGTCCTGTGCTAGAAAAGTTGCACAATACTCTAGAGGGCATATAATGCTATACACCACCCTCTGCCCACTTTGGAAGTAGTGAACATTGATCATATGGCTAAAATCTAAACAGCTTTCCCTCACAACTGTACTTTCTAGCCCCTGCAGTTCATAGATTTCAGCCTGGCATACTTTTTTCATCTCCCATGTAACTTCCTTGACTCCCTTTGCTGCTCCATCTGGTTCTGTAAGAGCTGCAGACCCAGTAATTTGTGCGCAGCTTGCTGGCTGGAAGAACACACCAGCATCCTGCTTTCACTTTGTGACATGAGTACACTTTGAGGGTGAAGAACTCCCAGAAGCTACCTTCAAAAAGGGTAGTGGAGGCAAACATCAAACGCATTGCCTTGACGTGCAGGACTGACTGAAGGACCCTGCCTTGGCATGTAAAACCACAGCTGGGAATGGAGGTGTAAGTATGTCTCCCTGTGCACCTGCTTTACTATAGCGAAGGCCTGCACTGTTGTCCTGGCCATCACACTAGGTATAACACCACTCACCTTTCTGCATGACAACCTCCTAGTAGGAAGGAGAGATAAAGTGTATCTGCTGTTGACCACACTGTGTGTGCATATATATATATATATACATATATATATATATATATATAAGAGCTGCACAAGACTAGACTGAAATGGGTAGTTGAGGTGAGAAGCCTGCCTCTAGCAGTAGGTAGCACTGAGTGCTTTAGAAGGAATGTCAGAAACAGGATACATTAGTGTCATCCTTCTGCATATCTTCTGAGCTCAAAGAGCAAACTTGCTTAGGGTTTTCCTAACAGAAAGTTACATCAGGATCCATTAGGTTAAGAACTCCTCAACCTTCACGTGTCAGATCTATTTCTTAATATATTAATGCTCTACAGCATACTGAAGCAATGAAATCCTCAGTTTAATCACATATTCCTGATAAGAAAGGGTTAAAGATTTAGGAACCTCTCACAACAAAAAGACCACATTGTCCATAAGCCATAAACATATGAAAAGTCAACAGCACACTACCCCTATCTTCTTCCAAAAGCAGATGCAAAATCACAACACAGGCTAGAGAGGAAAGCTCCCAGGACCAGGGAATACCCACCCATCTCCTTCTGGGAAATCATTATCCCAGAGAGGAGGACAACATGCAAATAGGGGAAATCCTGTTTCTCTTGTGGGTGAAACCACAAAAACTTTGTGAGGCTTCCTTTTCCTTCCTTACTCTTCTCATTTTGCTCACTTACACCCTGTGCAATCCAAGCATGATGACCAAGAATGGAAAACAACTGAGAATTACAAGGGATTCTCTCAGAGAGAAATCTCTGCAAAACCTGAGACATTAAGAAAGTTGTAGGCTGATTAGCAGGTAATACCTGCAGGTAATCCCTATTAACAGGCCAGCAGCTGTTACAAAAGGTCTTGTGGTTTATTCTGAACAAGTGTTCAGCTCTACTTAGTTACTCTCCTCTGAGACCCTGGTGTTTCTGGATCTCAGTGTTCATGCTCCATGCTCAATGCAATGAAAGAGAAAGGGAAGTAAGTCGGGAGGCTTTCTCTTTTTCCCTGGAGGCCTCAGTCTGTTCATGCACATGCAAGACTGTTGTCTTGATTTTTCATCAACTTTTATAGATAAAGCTTGTGTAACCTTTGCTAGTATTTCCTGGGTCACTATACAAAGTAACTGCAGGGGAAAAGGCAATAGCAGTACATGGCGGCCAAACATCTACTCCCAAGAAACCAAGACTTCCCTTCAAAGCTGCCCACACAGTGCACTCTATTTCTACATAAACACTCACAGTGGTCTTCACCCAGGACAGCTATTCTATCTAGCCCCAACATCCACTTTCTGAGAGTGGTAAAAAGTATATAAAAATATGTGTGCATAGTACAGGACCCCACTTTATACCTCCCAGCAAGCAAAATGGCCAACTTCCTGAGCCAAGGTCTTTAACAATCAGTCATGGACCTACTTTCTACAATCATATCTAACTCCTATGACCAGGTGTATTTCTGTCCTCTAAAATATCCTATAGAAGTTAATTGCACTTGGACTGTGTGTTGTGAAAACACTACTTCCTTGGCTTACCTGCTACTGAGTGTTTTCACCACATGCCCCTGCACTTGTACGATGAGCAATTGGGAGTAAAACGTATTTCACTTCTCTGGTTGATAAATGCACATCTCCTCAGAATTGCCTCTTTCTAAACAAAAAAAGCTTTCAATAGTCACCTTGTATATGAAAGCCCATCATCCTAGTTGCCCGCCTCTGCATTTCCTATAGCTCTACTCTAAGGTTTCTCAGATAAACTGTCTGGAACTGCCACCGGTATTGCAGATGTGGGTGCAATATGGATTTATGCTTCACTTTGCTCTGAAGTCTGTTTGCCTTTTCTACTCCCTCTAAAAGCTGCAATGAGGTTTTTAGCCAGCCATCTACAATGATTCCAACAGCCTTCTAGAGAGACAAGTTATTTGCAATGTCACCACACATCCCTAGAGCAAGCTCTTCCCACACACATTGCTTTACAGTGATGGGTAATGAATTTCATTTGCCATATTCTTGTCCAGTCACACAGATTCATGAGATCCTCTGGCACCCTATCTGTTAATGGGCAGGCTGAGGCAATCGTCTTTGTTTTGCAAATATTTGGGGATTTTTGTTACTCATTTCTAAGGGAAGTGATTTGCTAGGAAAAAACGCACATGTATGCTATGCTAACAGATAGCAACAGTAGCAGTAGAACGCTGAATAGTCCAAATCCTCATTAAATTATTTCATAACTACACTATGACCAAATTCCTTTTCCTTCATACTTTCAGAAAGCCTAAAGAGAAGTAGCAGCTATCAACAGCTAATGAATAAACATATTGCACTCTGAACCAAAGCTAACTGAAAAACATTTCCATCTCTCCCTAAACTGCAAGGATGTACCTGGGAGATATGTTTACTGGAAAATGGTACCTGTGCTCCTTCTAGCCAAACTCCCAGGATTTTAAGCACCACCCTCTGAAGGTTACTCCATGTGAAAATATTAGCCACATGAGGACTGCAAAGTTTAATAACCAAGCTCAGGAATCCAAGGTCCTCATCAGCACCCAAAACCTGTGACAGGAAACAGCTGGCCCAAGATGTATGCCACCATCTCCCAACTACTCAATTACATATTTCAGTCTTCCATCGCTAGTTATCTGGCAGCAGGTATGGGGTTTCTTGAGCCACGTCGGGAAGGAGAGATTTCCACCCTAAGAATGGAAATAGTAGATACACTACTCTTTGCAATGTCTCTAGGAGAAACAAGGTCTAACCTTTTCTCAAGGAGATCCTTGTAGCACTCCAGCATCCTGCACTTTTCTAGTCACTCCCCTGTTGGTATTTGGGAACCTCTGCTACTAAAGAAGACAGGGAGCAGCATGCTAGGCAGTGAGTACATCCTCCTCTTTGTACTGTGGCACCAGCTGTGAGCATCCATTATCAGCTCCTGTGCAGCTGGTGATCCCTATTCCTGGAAAACCAGCTATTATATCTGGCTCACTTGAGATGCTTCCTGCTCCCAGCTAAGTCACACAAATAAGTACTGACTGTGTAGCCATCATCACAAGACTGACAGACTCACTTGCATGCTCCAAGTGAATTTGCAGCTGACTTGTAGTGATCAAAGACTGCCAGCTTGGTGGTGTGGTGTGGGGAACGATACCAGTAGCATCCATCCCTCATTACACACGCTAGCAGCTAGGGATCTGACAAAGCTCACGATCCTGTTGTGGTCTGCTTGTTTGCATGGAAATTCTGGACCTCCTGCTCATCCTCCCAAGCTCTCTGCATTGTATGGGCTATAAATGAAAAGCAGCAGCCAGTAAGACCCAGGGGGTTCCCCACCTATGTAGGACAGCAGGTGAAAAATATTTCTGCACAGAGATGCCATGGAAGGAAAAGGAGTTCTCTTATGAGTTTCTAGGAAGAAATCCCAGCAGATAAAACCAGCAAGGTGCAGAACTCTGTGATGTGCTGGAGTTCAGGCATATATTTCTCTATCACCAGCATTAGGAACACAGGTTAGCAGGTTTGACAAGTAGCAGAGTTCATGTACATTTAGGTTGGAGAACAGATGGCAAGTCCGAAGACCTAGCAAGCAGCATAGCACTGCTGCAGTAGAACAGATCTGAAGGGTACTGGCAAATTAAACTGAACAACAAAACAACTTGGCTTGCCTAGGGAATTGCATACTGGAAGTGAGTGCAAGATGTGACCCCAAAAAAGAAAAAAAAAAAAAAAAAAAGGCAGCATTCCCCTTCCTGCTGCTGTAGAGAGAAGCTGGGAAAAAATGCTTTCTGTTTCATTCATTCATGTTTTCTCTTCCACATATACAATCTCAGATGACATTACATTCCAATCGGTATTGTTTCAGGAATTAGTCAGAATCCTAAAGGAACAGAAATATAATTATTGTAGTTATTTTTGGTGTAAACAAGAATCAAGAAGATTGCAGTTGTACAGAGGAAGCTGGATGTGTTGCAAAAGGAAGCCAAGTCATAAATAATTTAACAAAGGCAGAAACCAGAAGCCAGCCAGGAACTGTCCACTTCTAAAGTCACTTGGCTTATCTTGTCATAGATCAAAATCAGCAGCTGATTTGGGTTTAAAGGTGACCTGTGTGCTCATTTCAGCAAAGCCACGCTTGTGATTTCTTTGACTTTTCAAGGCATTGCTTTTGGCTCCGTTCCACTTGACTTGTATGCAGCCCCAATTCACCTTGGGGAATGGCAGTATAACTCAGCACAATCACAAAAGGAGCCCCAGCATCTCTGCTGGCTGCAACAGTACAGATCACTGCAGGAAATATTTGCTCTGGCTGCATGGGATATTGAGCTCTGACCGCTTCAAGAGTCAAAGGCTGATATATCCTGAACCACAACACCACGGACATCGTGTGACTACCCTAACCACATACTGAGAGGGGAAGGGCCTGCCTACACAGAGAACACACTTGGGATGTGAGGATTGTCTCCAAATGCTCTGCAATAACCAAGAGTTATGCACACAGAAAAATCAAACCCCTGGAAAAACTCCGAGCTGTGCTGGAAACTCTGCTAACAGTGCCAGAACTGTCACTGCAGCTTTAGCACCATTCCGTGCTCAGCAGTTTGCAGGAGGAACCAGAAGCAGGGCAGCAGTGGGAGGCAGCTGCAGCTCTGCTCTGTGGGATGGAAGATCTGCCCCAGAGCTCCCCAGTAGCAGATGGTTGGGACGTGCCCAGGCTGTGCCTACGCCCAGCTTGATAGGATGAGGAGGGATGAACCAGAGCCGCAGCTCTCACTGGAGCTGCTCCAGCACCAGGCTGCCCTTCTGCCAGAGGCACAGAGAGGGCTGTGGGTCTGTGTCTAAAAAAGACAAGAGCAGCCTCTTAACCTTTACCAATAAATTAATACACATAAGTAAAGATATGTCTGTTTAGACAGAAGATAAATTTAAATGACAAAAATATAGTTAAAAATACAGATAAATTGAAATAGCAGCTAGACTTATTGGCCAGCTAGAGGCAGAGCTGCCAGGTCTCACATCCCTCAGAGGGTCCATAGGCAGGTAGCACATCTGTCAGGACCAACCTTCAGAAAGCAAGTCTTCCTCACAAAATATCCCACAGCTTGGGAAACCAAAGTCAAGCTTTCCCTACCATGTGACCTGCACTTCATGGCCTTGCTAACCAGTAATTGATAAATTACAGGAATTAACTAGCAGGGATTGAAAAATATTTATTTCTTGAGCAAGAAGTCAAACAAAGGCCTCCTACACACATGCAGAGAGACACTAGAACCTCTTTCCCTTGCACAACTGCCGCAGACTATTTTCTGTTTGCCACTTTGCCACCATCAGTTTGAATGTCAATCTGCATATCTAACCCATTGCAAGCCCAGGTAGACTACAGCCCAGGCAAATCTCCAGAGTGATTTCTTCCTGGCACCAGCAGACACCTTCTTCCAGTGCTCTGCTCTCAGTGCCCCAAGGGAGCACGGATCCCATTGCCAGTGCTCCAGTGTCACCACTCAGAGAACTTTGAACCACACTGGAAGGAGAGGTGCCAGCAATGCTGTGAATGGGACCACAAAGAGCTGGGCAAGCTGGGTCTGTCAGCAGTTATTCCTGCAGCCAAAGGCACAGGGACAGATTAAATCTCTTAAAACCACCCATGGTTCTTGTGGGAGGAAAACAAATACCACTACACACTCTGGAATGACTAATCCAAAATAAGCATATGCAATCTCCACATCAGGCTGGGATGTGAGTTCAGGCTGTGTGCTACAGCTTATCATTGATTTTGGATTTCCCAAGTACAGGTTTTGGTCTAACGGGAGACATGATGGAAGGAGAGGGGCATCTTGACTGCCAGACTAGTGAGTGTAGAGGAAGCCAACTATGCCCCCAATTGGCCAGTGAGAATTTCCCTGTGTCAGCACTACTCAGGGCAGGCCTGGGCAGTATTGATGTCTTTCCTCAGGTAGAACCCCCCTTTTTAAGGGCAGCACCTCTCAGATGCTGGCAGCTCCGTGACTGTTATGGTATCTTTGCATGGAGACCAAGTCTGACTCCCATGTGCAATAAGCTACGTTGCTCCAGCTAAGCACCTTTGTTCCAGGCACAGACATGTGGGAAGATGCCACCCGTCCATCCCTCACATGACCCATCCACTGTGGTGCCTTTTGCTGCTGGGAAACCAACGGCTGGTAAACCAAGAGGCTACACACTATACAGGGACCAAACTGTCCTTGCTCTGCCTCTGCAGACTGAGCAGTGATGGGAAAACCTGCCAGAGGTGAAGACCAAACGAGCTCACTGTGCCCAGGGGCCATGACAGACACCTTGTCTGTGTCACCCTACCCTGTCACATCCAAGCCCTGCCTGACAGCATGGCACAGCCAGCCTTGGACTGGTGCAGAGGAAGAGGCAAGGAGTGTGGCAAGCAACCAGACTCTCCTGCCTTGTCTGCCCTTCTCGCACAGCCTTTTTCCTGGTGCAGTAACAGCCATGCCCCTGCAGTCCTTGCACCAAGATGCTTGGGGACAGTGCCAATTGAGAGAACAGCTTTTCTACTCCACTGGTCTGCCACCCGAGCATGTCCTTACTCAGCCTGTGCTAAGTGCCAGCCTTGCTAAAATGCCACAGCAAACTCCCCTCATTCAGGCTTGCATGCTGGCAAGGAAGGGGGTGATGGAGCCCCGTCCTGTAGTTTCCTTCAGGAAAAATAGACAGCTGTATCTACCAGGGCTGTCAATTTGGGCAAAAAGTTTCCAAGCAGAAGGTGACACAAAACCCGTTCCAAAGCAGCAATGCATTGATTTGCATGAAGTGTCATATGTAGAACCTACAGACATTTCTTATTGATTATTTTTCTCCCAGTTCACCCTGACATAACTGTTAATAGGAAGGTGAGTTTTCCTGTCCCAGTCTCTTAGGAAATTGAGGCACGAATTGGGTATTAGATTTGTGTTGGATTTGCTAAGCTCCCAAGCCAGCTTTCTCTCCTGTGAGCATTACAGCCTCTTCGTACAATGCTGAAGATGAGCAGCCCCACAGAGTTCACCTGAGCACATGTAGCAAGCGTCAGCTTTTGCGCACACAATGAGACATTGGGACAGGTGAAGGAGTTGCTCTTCTCCCAGGAAAAGACACAAAAAGGCACCCAAGGCTTAGGGCTATACTTCTCAGCAGAGGATATAGGTTAAAATTAATTCCAGTACCAGTTCAAGCTATGAGAGCTGTGAGAGGTTATAGTGGCAACCCCAGAAAGTGCTGCAGTCAGTCACAGGCTCATCTGTCAAAACCCTCGAGTACTGCTGGCCTCCTTAATCAGAATTACCCAGCTGGAGTAGGAAGTTATCATTTCCAGATAAATACCCATCTACCCTCTACATACATAAATGAGTGCTGGTAGTCCAAGTAGTCTTTCTCTTTAGCAGAAAAGAAAACATAGAAGGTTTATGGTAAAAAAAGATGACTGTTTAATTATCTTCTGATAAAGTCTAAGTTTCAGTATGTTTCTTGGTTTAATGTTAAAGTCTACCCAATTCTTTATCTCTAATAAGCTAGTCTACATTATTAATATCAAGTTACAAGGAATTTGTCAGCAATGCTGTTTGAACAGAGCCTTGGTTTCACACCATCATGAGTTTGTCACGTTGCATTACCAATTTATCTGTAATTTGTTGCTGTTTGACTGGCAGCAAGGAAAATATCCTCGGCTTTACTACATAAATTAAACCCTGAATGATGCGTACTCTTTCACTAAAGGAAGTCTGACCTGTTTAGACTTTACTGTAGGAAAAAAACAACTTTTTCTGACCCAAAGATTTTCCTGTGCTCAATTTCCAGACAAACTTTAATAACATAGAAATTCTTACAATAAGAACTGACTTCCCAGCAAGTTAGGTGTCTGGATCATTTCCCTATCTGGATGGGGAAAACACAAGGTCTAACATTTACTTTGACTTATAAACATTCTCCTGAGAAAAAAAACCACACACACTATTGAGTCAACTAACTAGCTCACCCTTGAGTCTAAGTTCCTACGAAATTCAAACACACCACTCCATCAAAGGGGCTAGCTCAGCTCCTGTTGGCTCAAAACCGTATCAAGAAAGGAGAGTTTTAGTGATGTTCCCATAAAAAGAAAAGCAGTGTGAGTCAAAGTGAAATCCCAAACTTTCCAGTGTTTCTTTTAAAACCAGTGGGTTTAGGAGTAAGCTTGATATTTGGCAGCTGCTACACGCGCAGAGGTGCATTTAAAAATGCAAGAGCTCCTCCTGATTTTACTCACATTGAGGTGGGTTAGAATAACTCCAATGAGCTAAGCCAAGTGACATCTCAGAAAGAGGATGCAAGTAGGAATAGAATAAAGCCCTCAGAGTTTAACTTCTCCAAATGGGGATTTCTGTTTAAGATATTTCAGTGTGACCTATCCACCACTGAGCCGCTGACACATGCCTATATAGTTCCAGGCAAGAAATACCCCTGTTGCTAAAACACAAACCCAGCCCTCATTTCCTTCCAGTGATGTACAGAATAGCGGTTTCCAGCCTCTTCAAACATCAGCACCACTTTAAGACAACAAGAAGCCAGGTCTAGGCACCCACTGATTTGCACTTCAGTTAAAACCAAGGACACAGATAAGCTCATCCCAGCCTGCTCCAGCACCTTCCCCCTATTTTTGCCTGGTCGTACATGAGTGCGGAAGGAAGCAAACCAAGGAAAAGCCCTGGGGAGCTGCTGGGAGCTCCCAGCTTTTCCAGCTGCCTTTTTCAGCCCAAACCACTCCCAGCAAACAGCAAGGTGGGCACTCAGGGACATAGTTTAGTGGTGGACTTGGCAGTGCCAGGTTAATGGTTGGACTCTATGATCTCAAGTGTTGTTTCCAACCTAAACGATGCCACGACTCTATGATCAGTCCTGCTTCATCAGGACCATCTGGAACTCAGATCCGAGAGCTGTTTCTAGAGAGTGACCACAGCAGAACCATGTAGGGCTGGAAAAGGCATCCATGGAAAATAAACTCAGCAGAAAGCAGCAATATGAGAATGAGCTGCTACCAGGGAGTTTGAAGCAATTCTCAGAACAAGCAGGAAAAACCGGGAAGGTTGACAAAAGAAGTGCTGGGATTGCTAAGGGACTGCCTGCTAGACATCAGCTAATACTCTGAAACAAGGACTTTGTGTTGCAATCTCAATGTCCACAAGCAGGAGTGAACAGTGCTTCTTTCTGACTCCACATTACTAGAGATGTTTTTAATAGAAAATTCCCACCATTTCTAATTCCACACGAGCTGCAACAGGTTCAGCAACATCATCAGGAGCCTTAGTGGAGATGACCTTAAGCCTTTGGTATCCATTTGTAGGATCAGGTGCCATGGATGTGCTCCTGGCAGAAGTCAGATAACAGTGCTGATGGGAACCAGATACTCCTCTCTGAGGGCTCCTGATGTCGCTGCAGGAGGCAGCAGTGATCTAGCACTGCACTGCTTATGCTTAGTTTACTGGAAAAGCACTTTGTTGTCCTGATCCCCCCAACCATCAGGAGAAGTTTTAGGTGCTGCACAGAGGAAAGAAGCTCCTGGACCATCTCCTGAGCTCTAAAAACCCCCATTAACTAGAGCCACGCTCAGATCAGTACTATAGCAGGTACTGAGCAGGCAAGAAGAGATACTCCCTTAACAGGAACCTGCTTAGCTTGGTTGAAGCTGGGCCACTGTGGAATGTAACACAGGTTAAAAGCCTAAGGCAAAAGCTGCGAAGTGCTAGAAGTGCTAAGGGGAGTGGACGTCAGAGGGAGTTGCAGAGATCTACCACATGCACACTCTGTTCTTACGGTCTGCCAGTCATCTGCTTGAGAACCCCCCCTTCTGTTCACCATTTAGGGAAACAGACCATCAAAGCACCCAGGCTTTTAGGTGGGAGCAAGCAAATCCCTGGATTTGATGTACAGGTGAGCAGACAGGTGCTCCAGCTGCAGGTGGATGAGCTGCACCTTCTCTGTCCTCCACAGTGCCCAGCTCAGCTCAGCCTGCTGGAGCATGGCAGTTGAGGAAGCAACATCCCCGGGTCCTGCGTGGCACCACAGCAGAACATGCAGCACATGGCAGTGGTGTTAAATTTAGTTTTTCTAGGGCTGCCTGCTGACTTTCTGTTCCTGCCAAGCTGGCCCAAACAAAAACTTCTAAGTCCTTTTTGATGCTCAGGAAAAAAGGTTTTTTCCTCCAGCAGATATGACCCTTCCCATTTTAATTACACCAGTGTTAAAATACAGAAGTGAAACCTCTGTTGAAAGGGAGTTAGCAATACGAGCAAAAAGCATCTTAAGTCTGTACTGACAAATCAGCAGACATCCACTTTGTATAAGAGCAATTATGATGGCAAGGACATAGCCTTTGCCTTGGAGCATGGCTGCAGGAACATCAGTTCAGGAAAGGCTGCAGCAGCTACGCAGCAGTCCAAGCATACATGGATGACCAAGCACCACCATTGCTTTCCAGATGCCTCTCTAGTTTTTAATTACCCTGCCTGGGCAAGAATTCTTTGAGCATTTCTCAATTCCTTCATCACAGCCCGTACCAACACAGGGAAATCAAAGTTCTGTCATCTAGTAACAGGCTTTCCAAATTTTTTAGATCAGTGTGAATATGTGCAGGGCCATTTTCCTGAAATCAGCATTCCCTTGATCTATCTTGGCTTATCTTGCCTCAGCAAACTCGGGGCTTGTGAACACACAGCTTGGAAAAACTTAGTTTAAATCTCTGCAAAATTCTTTAGTTAAACAAGTTATAAATGCCTGCTTCCACACATTTTTAGCAAACTGGCTTCCACTGATTAATTTTGTGCTTAAAAAGTACCTGCAAAACAGTTAAACTGCTGCAACATCTTTTCTGGGAGCACTAAACTGGGTGAAGGTTTATGGACCATCAGAGACAATACTGTGTTATTATGGGCCTGTCGTTTAGTTTCCTGTAGCATGTAATTTTAGGGAAAGGCTAGATTTCTTGACACTCCTGTTCCTAGGAGGAAGGTATTCTAGACCTTGATGGTCAGAAAACCTCCTAATTTGCAGTCAAGATATGTTAGTCATTAATTCTCATGGGCTTCTTCTGAGAGCACTATCCTTCAGTTTAGGGTCCTGTCCCTTCCAAATATTCAAACTTTTCATTTTGCTTAGCCTTCTTGTAAGCTTCCTTTTAAGACAGTACTGTTTAATAAATGTTCAGCATCCTTGGACATCTACATTGTCACTCTTCACAACTGCACCACACTGGGGATGAGGATCCATTACTACTCACCTAGTGGAGCCTCACACTAAATTCGCCTTTCTCACAAGATCATCATATTGATGGTTCATAGTCATCCTGTGATCAGCCAGTACACTGACATGTTTCTCCTTCTCAGTATTCTCTAACTGATGAGGCCCCTGCTTAAAAATAGTTTTTCATTATTAGTCACTGAGCACCCTTGCACACTATACTGCTGAGTTTCAGCCTATATTCTACCACTCTGGTCTCAGCATTCCTGGTATGATATTCTGGCCCTTCCCCTGCTGAAGTTGCTTCCTAACTTCTAGCCAAAGCACATTTTGTTAACCAGCATCAGGTTTTCGATCCAGGGGAATTAATGAAAGTAGTAGATAAGGTTGATCCCTAAGGAGTACACCTCACCTTCAGCCATCCCATTATCTCTAATTTTGGTATAGCTCATTGCCTTCCAGTAGAGCAACTACTAATGCACCTTTTCTAACAAGGAATCATTTCCTAGGACTTACATATTGAATGATGTCCAGCTGGGTGAAGGGCCAGAGCAAGTCATGCTGGCGAGATTCAAGCTGTGAACTTCAACTGCTTAAGCTGGATAGATGCAAATGCTCTAGACACTCATTCTCATTTAAGGAATTGCTTGTTTCCAGTCAGCTCTAACTGATTCCCAGCGGGCTGAAACAAACTCATAGTAGACTCAAAGAGTTACTGCCTGACAACCACACTTCTGTCAATATTTGTGAATCATCAGAGGCACAAGCATGTTTATACATCACTGGAGAGAATGCATGACCAGCCTTGCACTCAGTTGCAGTTCACCCATGATCAAGGAGGGCCAGACACACAAACATTTCCTGCTGCTCAGCTCATGCAGCCACTTCACCTAAAAGCACCTTAAACCAAGTGCGTACCCAAATCCTGAAGGTTCCTCTGCAGGTTCTATCCCAGTTTGACAGGCAAAGCTTTTAATCACAGCTTTAATTAAATCTAGGCAACTTTCTTCTTCATTTACATACACATGGTCCCTGTTTCAACTCACAGAAATTACACCACCTTATCTGATCAGCTAGTCAAGTCACTGAAAGGACTAGTGTATCCTTACAGTAAGAACACGCTCTGAGAATGACTTCTCTGCCTTGACAGCTGGGAAAGACATGACATAGACAGTATGGAGCTAGGGAAACCTCTGAATAAAAGATTCCAGATAGCCAGGACTGAGGCCCCACCAATCTTCAAAATTACGTAGGAGCCCAGCTGCTCTTCCTGTAACTGCAAATGTGACTGAAGGCACACCTTTAAAGATACTTCTTTGATTTACTTGGGGATTTAGGCTGTACTTTCTTTACAGGCTTCTGAAAATACTACCAGAGGCTCCCAAATTCACATTTTCATCAAGATCAGCCTTCTTCTCCCAGCTTCTGATCTGGTTTCAAAGCTACAGAAAACAAAGATGGATATTCACATGCATTTAGACTTGATCCACCCAATCACACCATGCATGCACATTGATTAGGCTACACTCAAACTGGTGATGCTGGGACCACCCCTCAGGGATTTTGCATCTCTGTGAGGGTGAAGTGGCCCACATGCCTTAGATGAGCTCCCTTCCTTTTACATCATTATGGTGAGGCACGTAACTTTCACACTTTTCTTATTGGAAGGAGACAAAGGCAGGGTCTGCCTAGAGAAAGGGGAAGGGTTATAGCACAGAAAGACCACTCAGGCTTGGAGCCCTAATAGTGTTTCCGAGCTCTAGGCTACCACTGTAGTCAAAAAGCAAGCAAGCCCCACAGGAACAAGCCTCCTGGGCTAGGATAGCTGTACCTGGGGAACTCGCTCACCTTCAGTCATCACCAGCCCTCAAAACACTAACATGAGAGCCTGTCAATCACTTTGGAGCAAGAAATAAGACCATGGATCTCTGCAACCAGCACGTAAATTCACTTTTATTTAAAAAAAAAAAAAATTAAAAAAATCACACTCTCTGGGCAGAACCAGAGCCCCCTACCATTGCTCACCCTGCAGCACTGGGATATCTTTTCTCAAACGGCCAGGGCACTTCATGCTGAGAAAGCTGCTTACTTCATAACAAACTTGCTCATGTATGGCTCAGGTATAGATGGAATTTCTCAAGAGGAAAGCAGATGTATTAGGAAAACAATCCAGCTACACATATCATTCCTTCCTATCTGCAGCACAGTGTCACTGGGGCTCCACTGTGCTCCCCAACCTCTCTCTTGAGATGGCAATGGCAAGGCAAGAGCACTGGTTTCAGTGGTGTCTGCGGGAACCACCAACCCACATAGAGGCCATCAGCTGCCACAGGCAATAGCTGCCGGTTTCAAAGCAAGACATTGGCTATTAATAGCATCCTAAAGTCACTTGAGACTGCGACCTCTTACCTCAAATATCACTCCTCCCCAAAAATATCTAGGGCATCATGACTTCACATTGCTCTCTGCCCTACACTGGCACCTTTTTGATACCTCATCAGATATCGAGCATCCATTTTACCTAGCTTGTTACACAGAGAAAAGAGAAATTGTGCTACAAGAAAAGGATGCAGGAGTCACACTAATAGCATGTCTGCCTGCCACTGTAGCTGGACGCCAGAGATGCCAGCAAAATCCTGTAAACTCAGGCCAGGCTGATGAATGCCCTTGGGCACTACCACTCATACATAAGCAACAGCTCTTTTTTATCTTCTAGAATAAAAAAGGATTGATCAGTGGTGGGCAAGAAAACTTCAGCCTGACAGCCAAATCACAGAAGAATTTCCCCCACCACCACTCTGCATAGGTGGAGGGAAGGATTCTGGATACAACCTCCAGAGCACACACATGGTTTAGCACAGCCTGAGGCAGCTGAGTCAGGCAGGAATATTACCAGGCTGCCAGAGTCAGATGCTGGATTGAAGCATTACCCATCACTGCCAGCTGTAAGCCTCCCACTCAGTGGCATTGACAACAGCATAGGCTGGCAAGGGGAGCCACTGGTGATGGGATTGCCATGGGAAATTTTAATCCATCCTGCAACACCCAGCACAGGATGCTGACTTTGTCTGTATTAAGTCCTTCCCCATGTGCCTGTAAAAATAAAGTCTCTTGTGACTGAGTAAAGGATAAAGGTCACAGCAAAACCAGCGAGTTTCACAAAAAACAGATAATTCTAAAAGAAAAAGAGAAGAGTTTTGTTCGTTTCAGTGAACCTGAGTCAACTTTTCATCTATGTTTTTTGTGAAACTCCTCTGGCTTTCGGTGACCTTTCTCAGACAGCTGCACAGCACCAGCAGTCTTTGACAATGGAAGTTAAATGCATCATTGCACAACATGATGAAAGGAAATGGCCCAGGCCCTGAAAGGTAGATCTGAGCATTGCTCAAGATCTGTGTCCCAGAAGACTCAGACCCAAGATGTCATCTATAGGCATGCAAAGCCTCTGCACTTCCAAATCAAATCTGTCAGTAAGAGTGTATTCTTGACATAGATGTCCTACAAACACAATCTTGAAATTTCTATTTCTAAGGGCCTCACAAGTTCTTGACTTGCCAAAATGAGTGGCATAAGAAAACACTGCAGAAAAACCTCAGCCAGCTGAGTAGCACCTATCTGGAGACCATCTTGGATACGCTACAAAGATTTGGGTAATTTGCTTAGTATAGCTTCCCACACCCCCACACCCCCTCCCTTTCTTCTTTAAAGGAGACAGTAGAGGGTGATGAATTCAGAGGCAGGAGGAGAACACCATAGGAAAATGTCACTTACTCTGCAGAACCGCTATTGAACTACAGATTCTTTGTAACAATGCTTGCAGTATCCTCTGGTTTGTTTTGCATCTGTCTGGGTAGGATCAAAAGCTGGGTTTCATTGCTAACATTACCTCCTCTCCAAGGGACAGTATTGTCTCACATCGTTTGGGACAGGAGCAGCACCAAGGAATTAAGAGACAAAACCTCAAGGCAAAAGGTTTTATGGGAAATCTCTCAGTATCTTTAAATATAGTAACATAGTAAATGTTACTATATTTAGAACAAATTAAATATAGTAAAATATTCACCTTTCTAGCAACAGTTTTAATTGCATTCCTGTTTTCATAAGAAAGCTTTTCTCGGACTGAGTTTCAATTCTGGATGACTTCAACAACCACTTCCTATTTCTCACCTCCAGCTGCGCAATTCCTTCTGTTTGTGCCTCTCACTGAGCAGTTTTTGTTTCCATTTTGGAGCAGAGCTGCTGTCACCTTCTCATCTAGGGCATCTTCCTTCCTATCACCTTCTCACTACCACTCAAACACCCTGCACATCTACTACCATTACCAATACAATGTGCTATATCGCTGGTTATGAAACAGTTCAGCAAAGGCGGGGGGGGAACTTTGCTTTGCTAATTAATAGGGTCAGGCCCTGTTGAAGACTCTTCTTTGTGGTTTAGCTGGCTTGCCAACCTACTGCCGTAAACCCAGCAGCATTCAAGCAGGTGAAGATGCAGTTAAGGTGGCAGGTGTACACCAGAGAGATTCAGACAACCTGCAAGTTACTGTAAGTGTGCTAGGAGGACCCTGTTGTGCACCAGTTCCTGTGCTTAGGTATCTTCCCTAAATGTGGCTGTGCCACATTTTTCATTACAATCCTGCTAAGCCAAGAGAGATGACACTCCTTGGCATGTGAGATTCATGATACTTCTCTACAGATGAACCGAATTCAGCTCCTTTGGACCAGCAACAGTGTGGTAGCTCCAGACTCCACTAGCACCCACCAGACCCAGGCTCTGGCACAGACCTGGGTCTGCCTGACTTGCAATTTAGAGAAACCAGTGCTCCTGCAAAGTTTACTTTCTGTCTTTTGCTTTGCCATCTTTTAACAGAAAATTTACTGACTCAGCACCATGTTCTAATGGCAGCATCATGCCTAGCCTCTGCCATCAACATGTCATGGCTGGTTTGGCAGCTTGTGACACTGGTGTCTGCCTTTTATTTGCTTAAGACACACAGCATAGGCACCAGTAGAGCAAATATCTTCAAAGCCCCAACACTGTGGCAGGTCAACACCAGGTCCCTTAGAATCTTTCAAGATTCAAGCATTGCATCAAATTGTCAATGGAGAGGTGACCATTGGCAAGTGAGGAATGAGGCTTGAGCCCCCTAATAACTTCTTACTACCGAGTGGATACCATCTAATCTTGGGGAATTTCATCCCCAGGGTGGATTGCTGGAGTTCACAGCAGCTCAGCATAGGGACTGTGCCTGGTGGGGTATCTCCTGGGGCTGCACAGTAGCACTGGGGTCCACAGTGCCTGCTGCAGAGCACCTAGAGATTGCACACCCACACCTCCAGTAGGCACAGGGACCCTGCAGGTCAGGTTGGAAGAAGCTAACCTTCTCAGTGCCTCTTCCATGGCATTTACACACATCTCCTGAGTAAAGCTCACACGTGCTTGTGAAAGTACACTCACTGGTGATTCAGAAAATCAAAAGCACAGAAGGGCCACATGAGCAGTGTTACATGTAACCACAAACCACATCAGAGCCAGCAACCAGCTCGTATGATGGGAGAAGCTATAGCTCTCAGTTTGCTTGAAAAAAGGATGCTAAGAGGAATCCTGCAATCAGAGGAATTAAAGCATTCTTAGGCACTGAAAGAACTGTCTGAAGAGCAAAAGAATCGATCAGACTGGCAAAGTAATGGCTACAAGGTCTGGCTCACAGTAAATTTCAGCTAGTTCTCCCTTAGAGCAAGACTTTTCTGGGATGAGGAATAAGTTCCCAAGCTTGTCAATAGCTGTCAGCCAAATAAGCATCTGCCTTCAGACGGGAGCACATCCTAACTTGCTCCGTATCATGTTTCAGAAATGTGAGAGCCGCTCAGTGCAGGACACTAGGTGATGGAGGTTTTAACTCACCTTACCAGTGTTGTTAAGGTTTTCACACCCATGGCTGGTTCCAGCCCCATGATTTCACACTGGTGTGAAACAAGCCTTGTCAGGGCTAGGCATTGCCACAAGCTTAGAGGCTAGTTACAGAACTTCTGTTAACACAGTTGGGAAGGCCTCACAAGGTCAGAAAGTGGATGCAAATTCTCCTGCCTCCAGGTCTGGATCTCATCTTAAGCCTCCAGGTAGTGTTTTCCCATATCATCTTTTCCACATGGAGGTCACCTCACTCGCATTTGGCAGAACAAGACTGGGCTTACAGCAAGTTATTGTGAGTCTGGGTGGTGTTCTCAAGTCCTCACCCAACACCTCTAACAAGACTGCCACTGTGGCAGTGATTAGGTCTGGCCATAGAAACATCAAGTCTCCCGCAGCTGTGGCATGCATGCTGCCAAGAATTTGCTTGTTGGGGAGAAACAGAACAGAGGCAACTGCACAGCACCCCACTACAGAGGCAGCAGCCAAAAGATTAGAAAAAATGTCACAAAATAGGGTGTGTGTTCAGATGGAACCCCCAATCCAAAGGCAGATAGTCAGTCACAAATGAGAAACCAAGTTGAGCAGTAATTGTCAATACCAATCAATGATAGCAACCACAGACCCTGTTGCTGTCAAATGTGTCCCTGATGACTATGGCATCAGCTTTCTCATTCAGCAGTTACTGAAAAAAATCTCCTCAGCTGGGAATAAAAAAATACATCTCTGGCAGGACACTGCATACTTATTCCCTCCTTGGCTCTTTGCTGTGCTCTCAGCTTCCCTTATTTCCTCTCCATGTTCTGTCTTCTTCTGCTGGCTTTGTCTTCTTCACAAGCTAGAATTGCATCCAGCTGAGTCATGGGCAGCAATTCAGAGACTAGTGTCGTGCTGGACACAGACCTTCCTACAAAGAAGAAAGCTCAAAAGGAAGCACAGATGCAAATCTGAAAAAGGAAGGGTCAGATGCTTTTGAACTCCTTTGCCGTTATGTCAGAGTTGTGCTCTGCAAGAAACAAATCCTGGCCTGCTCATCACTCAGCTTGTGTGCAGTGGAGCAACCGCCGCTTTCAGTGATGGAAGAGGGCACCCTGTCCCAGAGCATCTATGAAACTGAAGCAGTTTTCCATCCCTGCTGTCTGAGGAGGCCTCGGACTGGCAGCTCCCAGAGAAGGCAGCTGTATTGCAGACTCTCAGTGCTTTTGTGATACTCTGCCAGCAGTGTGCTGTGCGGAGATTCAGAGCTGAGCGAGCCTCAGTTCATGCCTTTCCAAAGGCTGCACCAAGCACTGGCTGGAAGCTTCCAGTCCTCTAAGAGGCAGCTTCTCCCATCTCCTGTTGACATGCTTACTCTGCATAAAGCTGCAACCCACTCCTGCCTGGCTCTAGCCAGTTAGGAGGCTGTAGCAGAAGGTGCCATTTTTCTTGCTTTTAGTTTTGGCTACAGAAGGCAGTCTTGTACTTCCAGACAGCTCAAACAGTGTTAACGTTACATCTGTTTGGCTTCAGAATAAACCCAGGGTTTAAAGATTTAAAAGCCTGATTAACTACTGTTCAGCTCTGAATACATCAATCCCTAGAGCTATGAAGTTATTAAAAAAACTTCATGTGACCAAGCTGACAGAGGATACATGTATCCACAGCATCGGCACAGCATGCAAGCCCTGGTTTGACACAGTGCAGCCGCAAGGTAAGCACCTGAGCCTTAGCCCTGCCTTCACAGGGCTCCATGCTGTTCCCAGCTGTGTCAGAAATGCAGGTGCTCATATTTTCTTTCCTAGGACAGAAATACAGTCCCCTTCCCTTCCCATTCCCTACACAAGCTGGTGAATGTGTGCTGAATTAAAAAACAGGTGCAACAGTGAAGAGCACACAAGAGCAAGCAGTGGTGTCCTCTGTTAAGCGTGGATTCTTGGGCTTCCTCAAAGGGTACATCAGAGCTTGTCTAGTACCATGATTTAAACAATCATTTTAGTGACTATCTGTTTAAAAAATTTTCAATAGATTACCTTGCTAACTGGAATTAAAGGGGGGTGGGGGGAAGAGAGGATCCTCAAGAGACACATGGTCTGCTCTGTACTTCAGAAATGCTGGCCCTGGAATAAACACCATTGAGCAACAGCCTAACTGGGCACAGACATCTGTAGGCAGGATCCAAGCTTCCTTCAAGAAAAGCCAGAGACAAATGTTGTTTTAAAGGTAAGGGCAGGAGACAGGAACAGTTTTGCCCCATTACCCCCTTTCCTAATTTACAACCCGTGCTACAGCTGTCATGGTTTAACCCCCAGCTGGCAACCAAGCACCACGCAGCCTCTGGCTCGTTCCCCCCCAATGCAGAGGTGTGGGGAGAAGAACTGGAAAGGAATGTAAAACTCGAGGGTTGAAATGAGAACAATTTAATAACTGAAACAGAATAAGAATAAAAATAAAAGAACAATAGTAATAATAACAACAACAGTTATAATGAAAAGGCAGAGGGAAAGGATAAAATCCAATGGGAAAGGGAGAAAGGAAAACAAAAGACATACAATGCAACTGGTCACCACCGCTGACCAATGCCCAGCCAGTCCCTGAGCAACAATCCACAGGGCCGGGCTAACACACACCCCCCCCCAGTTTCTATACCAAGTATGACATCCTATGGTATGGAATACCTCTTTGGCTGGTTCAGGTCAGCTGTCCTGGCTGGGTCCCGTCCCCTCCATCCCTCTGGCTGGCAAGGGCCCGAGAAACTGAAAAGTCCTTGATTTAATATAAACATTACCCAGCAACAACTGAAAACATCAGTGCTTTATCCACATTGCTCTCACACCAAACCCAGAACTCAGCACTGCACCAGCTGCTAAGAAGAAAATTAACTCCATCCCAGGTGAAACTCAGACAATGGCTCTGATGCTCACACACAGCATGCCAGCTTCCTTTGACTCATCTTCCAGCTGCAGCCCCCCTCTGCTTCTGGCTGCTTTAACCTGGGCTTTGCTAGCTGGTGCAGTGAGGAACAGAGCGTGGGTCTGATGAGCATCTTCTGAGAGCACATCTTCATTCCTGGGAATTGGGAAAACACCCACAGTTTTGACCAGGTCACCTTCCAGCCAGAGAGCACCTCCAGATACTCCTGATGAAGTTCCTCAACTCAGGAACTTCACACATGTATGGCATGACACAGCACAAAGAGCACAACATGCAGTAGCTGTCTTCCCCTTAGCCCTGTCATGCTCCCAGAGCTCCAGTGTCACACACACAGCTCAGGCACGGCTGCAGGTAGTTCACAGGCCAGTTCCCCCTGGCCACTGGTGCCCCTTACGTTGGGCTAAACCATGGTCTGTTGTAAGAAGACACAGCCCCTTTGCACATTGACACTTCCTGTCACTTCTCCACACAGCCAGTAAGAGAAGGATGTGCTACTCCTCCATTACCACACTGAAGTAATTTCTGACTTGCACTATCCTCATGCATTTTGTGGTTCGGGGCTTGCACTCAAGCTCAGCCACTAAGCCCTTCGATTCCCCACATCTGAGACATCAAACACCAGATGTACCATGCAGGGAGACTGCTTGTCCCTTGGAGCGGTCTCCCAAATCTCTACTGCAGGGCTGAGCATCCCAGGCAGGCTAAGGCATGCTCTAGCCTGGACTGGTGGCTCTGGAATAAGGGACAAAGCAGGGTAGAGCAGAGTAGGAAGAGTTTGTGTAGATGAGGGGAGGAGGGAATGGGATTTGAGGAACAGGGCTCCAGGACCTTTTCAGGAAAGAGAGAGCAGGATCCTTCCTCAGGTGCAGGCTTTGACCCCAGGCTCTTTCCAGCAAGCTGAGGCCACCCTGCCCTTTCACAGACCTTCCCTGCCCTCTAGTGGCTCTGTGCGAGACGACACGCACTGGGAGAACCTCTTCCCCCTCCTCAGCCTCCCCAGCAGACAGGTGGGCAGCTGCCCTCTGGTACTGGCAGCACCCTGTCTTGCAAGGAGGTAAAGCAAAGCAAGCTGCTTTGGCAGGGAAATGCAGGTCTCTGGGGTGGGACACAGGTTCAACCAACACCTGAGGATCTGGGGAGCAGAGAGACACATTGCTCTGCCAGCAGTGAGCGAGGGGGAGCAGGGCTCCTTCTCACCATCCTGACCTCTCTTTGCAAAGAGACCTGCGAGCCCTTGCTGAAAGCAGTCACTGTGCTCAGAGACGCAGCTGCCAAGATGGTGTGGAAAGAGCCACCTGAACCTGGAGCTTTAAAGAGTTTGTATTTCCCTCTGTGACCCAGCATACATAAATTCCTTGATACACAGCCTGATGACCATCTCATAGGGAAACCGCAAGCTGATAAAGCATCTTCTTCTCAGTGGAAGTACAACTATACCAACCTCTTACACAGCAGAGACCAAACCATGCCACAGAGGTGGAGTCAAGTCAGCAGCTGGAGGGACTCACTGCAGGCAAAAAGCAAAAACCTCTCTTCTGCCATGAAACAAAAGAAGCTTTCTTGGCAAGGGACAGATTTCACTGGGTTGTGCGGGCTCCTTGCGGGGAGCCCTGACCACAATAACAGAACTTGTCCCACCAGGGTGCTGCCTGCGAGTTGGTAGCGTTAACCTGGCCTCAAGCTTCTACAGGCCACCTCCTGGTCATGCGCCATCCTGTGCTATAAGATCCACATCTGCCCCCCCTCCTTTGCCACCACCCTTCTGTTCTCACTGCATGAGATGGCAGTGTATGAATCTGTGCTCCATCTCTGCTGTTTATAAGCCAATAAACTCATAAACCACAGCTGAGACCACTGCTTGTCAAACCCTGGTTTATACAGGTATCTATAAGTCTGTGCTGAAACGCCACCAGTGCCACCATGCAGCAGCACCATGATTTATTCACATTGTCAAAGTAAAACCAAGGAGTCCCCATGCTGGACACTGTGCACACACATAAAAAATCAGCATGTCCCACAGAACTGCTAATTAAATACATGCTTTAGAGAGCCCACACCACAAACCGAATACTTCCAGATCAATCCAGTGCTCTGGCAATTTTCAAGAGGTCAGTCCTTATGGCAAGAGAAGAGAGCACACAATCCATATGATTCACATCTGATAAAACATCTGTGCATCTCTCCATATGAGGAAAGACAGCAAAGGCAGATGTCATGAAGCAGTATCTTGCCAACAAAAATCTTCCCACATCCAAAATAAAAAGCACTGAGGGATAACAGGAAAGCCGGTGCTTGGGTGATTTCAGCAAGCACAACCCCACAGTGTGGCACAATCGAAGGCATTGCCCACCAATCCAGTGCAGGGCTCTTGCCTTGGCTCTCCCATGGGCAGCTGTGTCCTGCAGGCATTTTCTCAGTGGACAAGAACATGGACCTGGAGCCTGACAGCTTTAAAGCATTTGTATTTCCCTCTGTGGCCCAGCACACTTTAAAGGTCCCCAGTCTTATAGGGAAACCACTAGCTGAGAAAGCTATGTCCTGCAGGGCATGCCCCAGGCATCAACGCTTTCAACCTTGTCCTCCTCCACCACCAGTGTGACTTCTGGCAGTCATCCCCTTGTGGGATGGAGAGGTGGTGCTGAACTTGCATGGAGGTAGGTGTCTTTGAACAAACTGAAGGCTGAATACTGACAGATCTTGCTTAAAAGTAGTATACACATCACCCTGACAGATGCTTTGGTACTCAAAACAGGCAGCGTCAGCCTTGGTTTATCTGTGTTTCTACCCCTTCACTTTGAAATGAGCATAGCCTGTCCATCCCCAGCATACCCAGAAGATGGTAAGCTTAGTCTTCCTGTAGTCACACACAGGAGGCGCCAGGGGAGCAGATGGGAGCAACTGAGGGTTCACACAGTTTACAATCAGGCAGCCACACATCACCATCTAGGTATCCAGGAGAGACAAGAGAAATCCTGAACACCCACTGTTTTGCCAAACAGAGCAGAAATCTTACAGGAAAAAAAGTGAGAGTCACAATGTATCAGGACTGACCTGGCAGCAGTGTGTATACTAGACTCTGGGCCCACAAACTCTCCTTGTTTTCTGAAGTTCTTATTTAAAGCCAATGTAATCCCAACACAGGGTGATACACCCTTCTCATTGCTCCTGCAGGCCCTGCTCCTCCCACCCTGCCTGCACTCCCCCGTCAGGCTTTCACCTAGGGCATCCTTGCCTTGTTTTGCACAGAAACATCAGCACTCCATCCCACGTGTGCCAGAGCACTACACAGAGCTACCACAGAGGAAAGGGTTGGAGTACAAGACAGAGCAGGGCAAAAAGCAGGCAACCTCAAAGGGCAGCCTAGTGCAAAGCAGGAAAGAGAAATGCCACCCCCGGGAGTCCCCATCTGCTCTGTGTAAAGGTGACCCAGTCCCAGGTTGCAGCTGAGGAGCCTCAGCTCTTTGATCTCCAGAGCTCATTTGAATTTGAGGAGGTGGGGTTGCCCCTGGAGCTGCTACAGGCAGCCGTGTCCAACCACCTGTGAAGCTAAGAAGGAGTTGTCGTTATCAGCCATAGTGAGATTATCTCTTGGTTTCCTGGAGGGGTGACAGGGTGAGTCACTCAGCAGTGGGATGGTGGTTTCTTCATGTGCTTATTGGAGCAGCCAAAATGTGTAGGCAGGGTAAAAACAATGCAGATGCAAGTGATTATGGGGGCAGGCAGAATCATCAGGAAGATAGTATTTTTCCTACTTATTTGGGTACGTATAACATTCATGACACCAATGTGCAGAACTGCGTGCACCTCTGCCCTCCCCTGTGCCATGGCTGATAAACACTGTGCTTACATCCCAGAATTCAGAGCTCTTTGGTCTGCTCCAGTGCCATGCTGCCCTGCCATTAGCATTTCTGCTCTGCTTCCATACATATTTACTGCCCTTCCTCTCTGCCTACCACCCAGGAAGCCCTCTCTGTACGCTCCTCTAGGGACTTCACCCAATACCAGACTTGACCTCTCGGCAGCCTTCAGCCCAGGGCAGGATAAACTGGGGAGGTTTCTTACGCCAGGTGCCACTTTGGGCAGCGAGGGCACAGGAGGCTCTGGGCAGGCAGACGACGCCACCCAGATGAGCTGCCTGCCTGCTAGGAGGGCAATATTCATTCCCCCACGCTCTTGACAGCAACTCTCTCTCAGCCAGCAGAACCAATAGCAGAGGGACTGGCCTCACCTGATACATGCCCCTTTGGAAGGCAGGATGAGACAGAGCCACAGGGACTGACTCATGCCTTACTGGTACAACTTTTCTCTGTATCCTTGCCCTCCCAGGGCACAGCTTTTCTCACTGCTGGGCTGCTCCCAGGCCTAAGATACAGTTCCCACACAAGAGGAGAAAAGGGCTGTACCTCCTTTCAGGCACAGCTCTCCCATTTGCTCCTCCACACACCCACAGACAAAGGCCTCCTCATCAGCCCCTCCTCACTCTGCGGATGCTGGAGACTAACCATTCAGGAAGAGCAAAAAACCCTTCCCAGGACAGCTCTGTAGCACAAACCTCTACACTACCCAATACCAACGCACCTTTCATCCCACCCAGAACAAAGCCATAAGCACAGTAATAAAGCCCAAGGCACGCAAGAGTTAACAAGGGCTAGCTTTCCTCACCACTCCATACCTGCTGCCCAGGCGGGTGGCAGCATTTTCACAAGGAGCAATGCTCACAGAATTAGCCATTCTACAAATAAACATACTAAAGTCAGAAACATGGTGTAAAACCTTGGAAGAAAAGGCATCATGAGAATGTTCTTGTCCTAACAACAGAGTTCCAGCTAGCACAAATGTCTTGTATCTTTGGGGATGATTTTGCAAGGGATTTGAAAAATCAACTTCCTTTACCAGCCAATATGGGGAAGTAAGCCACCAACATGGTTTTCAAACAAATACTTGAATGAACAGAAGACTGCTAGCTGGGAAATAAGAAACATCTTGTTGTCTCAGACCTGGTGACAAACATGCGTCCCTCAGCAGAAGGCCAAATGAATAAGCCTGGGCAGTTGCAATGCTTTTGCCTAATCAGGGAATTTAGAGCAGGACAAAAGGGCTTTGAAAAGAGGAACAGTATTTCTCCCACTTATTTAGAAGCAGCTCATTTCATACATAAAAAGTAACAACTCTGAGACAAAAGTCTCTGCTTGCCCATACTGCATCACTACTGCATGGATGACAACATGAGGCATTACAGGATGGAGAGGCACTGCAAGGAATGAAACCTCCTCACTCAAAACCTTTCAAAAACCTTCCCGGACTTAGGAAAGGAGAACTCCCGCCTTCCAGCCTCACCCAACAGTTCCAGACAAGGCGATTTTACATAGGTGCTACAGCAGGAGGGCCTCACTCTGGGCACAGCTTTGAGGTCCCTGGCAGGAAGATGCTCAGCCTTTGCCATTCAAACAAACCAGAGGGGAGTACGTGATAGTTACAAACAAAATTAAAATAAGCAATAAAGAGGGTTTTGTATTTCAATCCCTCAACACAGTTAATCAATATACACACACAGTTTCTTTTTTTTTGGCCATTTTCCGGCCCCACTGCACAGAGGAGAAGGCTAGAAACACACTCAGCTGAGGCACAACAGGGCAAGAAGACAAGGCGCAGAGGGAGTTAAAAGACCCCTTTATACACGGGCTGCTGCCAGCTAACTCTGGAGCACCAGTACACACCCATTTGTTCTGAACCCTGCTGCTGCTGCTCTCTTTTCTGTGCAGGCTCCCAGAGTGCAGAGAAGTCCTGGGTTAGAGCAAATGGCCTCTTTGCTGCTAGACCCTGGATCAGCACTGGTCTTCAGAGGAGGCAGGAGGGCTGAGTGGGTAGAGCTGCTCTCCCTCCACCCAGACATGGAACCAGTGTGGTGGTGGAAAAGGGGTTATTTTCTTTTAAGTCTAATGGAAATACCTACTGATAGTACCTTATCTCACCAGATCAGCTTTCAGAGGGGAAGCATTTGTACTTGCTTCAGATCAAACAGTGCCTGAGAGAGTGTGAAATAAACTGCATAGAGATGTCCCCCAGCACTGCTCTTGGACTCAAACCCACCCCAGGCAAGGCATCCATCGCCAACCTTGGAGCAGGACCCCTTCCACATCATAAGGCTGCAAAGTCCCTCTTCCCCCTTACCTTGCACAGCAGTGTCCACAGCCAGCTCCATCCAGTGAAGGCAGTTGTTCTGCTCCAATCCAGTGCGCTCCAGTCTGCACCAGTGGGTTTATGGCAGGAGAGCTGGGAACACTCAGGTTGAGGTGCCAGATGCTGAGGGGCAGCCTCACACATGCCTCTTTAGTCACTTTGGCTCTTACATGTCAGGCAACAACCTGAGGGAGAGCTGGTGCTCAGAACTGCATGAAGGGAGCACAGATCCAGTCAGGTAAAATCATCAAGACTGATTTCACAGGTGGTTTCCTTTCTTGTAAACACTTTTTGATCCCTGTGTGACTGCTGGTTAGCCGGGTCTCACTCTCTTTCCTTTGACTGCATTTTCCTGTGTGAAAAACACACACAGGATTTAAGGTTCATATTTTGGTGTATGACCACAGAAGAATATTTTTCATGACTGAAGACCCACAGGTTTCAAAGGCCTGCTAGTAGGGTCATATGGAGCTGCACATGAGCCAAGGTCACAGAGGCACAGCTTTCACAGCTAAGCAGCATAGATGAGACTTGAGATTTTAAGAGCCAAGGTGCACAAATACCTCTACTGCAGGTATCAGTGACACAGGAGGGAACCAGAGCAATCCACGTTGAAGAGGGTTTTGCTGCCCTCAGCATTTCTCCAGCCCCTGTACTACCAATTGTCCCAAAGGATCACCAGAAACATGGTCCCAAGCAGTTATACCAAGGATGCAATAACTATACAGCACTGCACCACCTGCTGGGTCAAACCAAAGGCCCCCCAGCCTCTGTCCACTCTCTGGCACTACCAAATAATGGTTATTTGGTGGATTATTAAGAACCCAAGCTTCTCCTTTTGAAGTACTTTCTCAGCTACCAGAGATTAATTAGTGCCAAGCTGCTTTCAAACACATACAGCAAAACCCAAGTCAGTGGTAATACCCTAGGCCTATGCAGCTACATCAAGCTGCAAGAGTTTAAAGCATGAAGGTAGAAGAGCACACAGCCTCTACCTCCCAGCCATCACAACACAACTAAATTAGGCCCCACCCACCTTTACCATGCTTGAAGTAATTTGCCCAATTCAGCCAATTAACCTTTGGCTGAACCTTGTTCTTCACACAGGTGTGAGGATGCTTCAAATCAGAATTCCTCAGGTTAATCACACATCCCTGTGCAAACTACGTGTTTAAATTTTCACCCAGAATAGGCTATTTTTCACTAGTGGATTTCAAGCCTTTCTCCACTAAGGGAAAAAACTTACTGTATTTTTTTCCCCAGGAATGGTAGTTATGAGTCAGAATTTAATTTCTTCTCAGCAATTCATTAAGTCCTATGGTTAAGGTTGCAATCTCATTACAAGGTAGATGCTAAAAAATGGGCTAAGAGGTAGGAGGGATGAAAATCAGTCACTGCTGCCTTTGGTCTCTGCTCCTCTGTCAGCTGAAAGACTTTTCTGTTACCTGCCACAGGTGAGCCACAAGGAGTTACTTAGAGCACAGGCTTCTCTCTCCATAGATCCAGAGGTCCTGCCAGGAGCCTGCTCCAGTATGGGCTTCCCACAGGGTCACAGCCTGCTCTGGTGTGGAGTCCTCCACAGGCTGCAGGTGGATATCTGCTCCACTGTGGATCTTGACAGGCTGCAGGGGGACAGCCTGCCTCACCATGGGCTTTGCCACAAGCTGCATGGGAATTCTGCTCCAGCACCTGGAGCACCTCCTGCCCTCCTTCTTCACTGACCTTGGAGTCTGCAGAGTTGTTGCTCTCACATATTTTCACTCCTCTCTTCTCCAGCTGCAGTGTGTGTTTTTTTCTCCCTTTTCTTAAATATGTTGTCACAGAGGCACTACCACCATTGCTGATGGACTCGGCCTTGGCCAGCAGCGGGTCTGTCTTGAAGCCAGCTGGCATTGCTTCCATCAGACATAGGGGAAGCTTCTAGCAGCTTCTTACAGAAGCCACATATGTAACCACCCCCTCTCACACACACACCCCCCAACCTTGCTACACAAACCAAATACACTCTTCTTTCTCACTTCTTTCTACTTCTCCCAGTAAATTCTTCTTATCCAAATGATACAGTCTTTTCCAAGCCTATGACAGTTTTGTTATAAATGCTTGACTCTTCAGGACATTTTTTTGCATGTTTAGCAATGAAGACAGTAGTAATCCATCTCTTGGTAAGGATGTCTCAGTCAGCTTATCAAGGGTGGAGGAAGAACCATGGAAGGCTGCAAACTATATCCAGTGAAGAGGTATCATAGGATGCCCCTTCCACGCACTCCAGCCCTTTGCTTTCACATCAATACTGAGCACTTTGCTGATGAGCCAATCTAAACCCTTCAATTTGAAATGCTTCATATCACAGTCAGCCCACACTGGTCCCAAGAGACCTATGTGACAAATCTTCAGAAGAATTGGGAAAGCTCCAGTCCCAAAGAACTTAAATACTACCTTGTTTACCTAAAGCTCTTCAGAGATCCAGCTGGAAGTAACATCATTATGTCTAGCTGGTGAATAATCTCGATAATACAATCCTGTCAATAGCCACCTCTAACTTCCTTGGACTCCGTCAGCTGCTTAGAGCAGATTAAGATCTAAATAAGCAGTTGACGGAGTCCAAAAAGCAAAAGGACTTTGCTTTTAAGATTGCTCTGAACTCAGCTTCCCATTTAACATTCTCAAAGCAATCCAGGTGTGTTTTAGCCAAAACTCGCTTTGACACAGTCATGTTTGGTATCTGCATCCGAAGTCTGTATATTGACAAGTCTGCAGATCTGCATGTGTAAAGCAGAGTATTCATTTAAATTGTGCCCTTAAAGCCTCCGTGCCCCAGTCTTCAAGGCCTCCATATATATTTAATCACAGCAATTCATAACCTGTCCTGACTTCAGCTCCTTCCCTGAGGAGCGTTTCCTGAGAGTGCTCATCCAACCATGGCTGGGAGGCACAGGACACACAGCAAAGTAGATTCTCTCTCAGGCTACAGGTGCAACATCCCTGCTCCCCCTCACTAAAGTCCTTTGAGGTTCCTAAGATCCCATCAGGAAATTAAGATAGGGACAATTTTTTGGAGCAGCTGTGGATCAAGATCACTGCCAGAAGCATGCAAAACTCCCGCTGGCTGTCCTGTCCCTGGCCTCAGTAACCTCTGCTTCCTGCCCAAGGTAGCTCAATTTCCTGTAGCTGTGTTTACACAAAATAAAGAAGCATTTTTCTGTTTGTATCTGCTGTTCTAATAAGCCCCAAGCTGTTTATCACAATTGCTGCTGTTACACTCCCTTCCAGGTGCCATAGAGATGTCAGAGGGGACAGCCAACTCTGAGAGCACCTACGGGTGGAACAAGCCTGTCACCCTAAAGGTGTCTGGAACGTGGAGGAGCTGTTCAGCCCCTCCTGCACATCCTCTCCTCCTCCCTGGCTGCTGGAGGAGGGTTTCCCTGCGTGAGAGTGTCACCCCAAGTGCAGACAGAAGAAGGACAATTCTAGCTCAGGGCTGAGCTGGGGCCTGGCATCAAGCCATAGGATAAGAAGGTGCAACGGGCTCTCTGGAGAGCCACCATCCAGCCTCCTGCACCAGGCAGGGCTAACAAGTAGGGCAGGGTGCTGGTATGTGTCAGCCCACCCTACAGTTCCCAGTCCCAAATTCCTGGCCCACATGGAGCCAGAATGTCTTCCTAAGGGGTGTCCTCCCAAGCTCAGAGCCTTTCAAGGGAGGCTGAAAGTTCTGCAGAGAACACACCTCATTCTGTAGCCACAAGCCATGCCATCAGCTTTATATTCCAGCCACAAGGCAAGCCTCGTTTCTGGGATTGAGATAAGCCCATGGCAAGCCTGCCAGCCAGCCAGCCGCTAGTTAACCCTGCTCAGGCCCCCAGGGACCCACAACCCATCCAATGCTAAAACCAGCAATCTCAGGGAAGAAGGTCTCCTCACAGCTTAGATCATCAGCGCTTCCTGCCCCCGCCCAAGCATCATGGAAATGTCTGAGCATCACCTCCCACCTGGCAGAGAGGGCAGCGCGGGCAGTCACCATGGCTCTGTAGGAGACACAGGACTTTTCCAGAGCGAGCAATACACCAGCCTCCAGCAGCGTGGGGGGAGCCTCCGTCACAGGTGCCAGGTGGCACTGCTGCACACCCTGAGCACCATCCCAAGCATTCATCTGGTCATGGGGAATGGACACTGCTGCAGGATTTGGCTGGCACCTTGCTTAACAGTGGGGAGGAAGGACTTACCAAAATGTCCTCAGCTCAGCCCAGGCCATGGTTCCAGAGCTGTCCACTGGCCTTCGTGGAAAGAAGGGCCTTACCTCCTCACCAAGCCCTCACTACCACCAGATGTGATTCACCCGTCCCAGTAGAAGAGTCACTTGCAGAATGCAAATATTTATGAATCACCTGTGGGCCTTGCTGTCTCCAGGCTGTTTTGGAAGTATCACACCACTCTCTCACAATGCCATGCTGCCCTGGCAGGTGAGGGTGCTAACGTCACAGACCACAAGCCCTCCTGGCAGCACTGCATGGCAAAGCCGAGGAGCACACGAAGGACACAGGGATACTGGCTTAGCTGAGTGTTAATGGTGCACGTGCCAGGGAGCTGGACCTGCCCTGCTTACAGCTGCGACCTGTTGTTCAGCTTTCCTTGTGCTACCAAAGAACTTTTTCACGTTGTTGGAAGACCTGTGGCTTCATTCAGTATGCCAATGTCCAACCAAATCCTGATCCCCCAAGCCACCAGCCACACCTTTCCTCTCCGCTGCTCCCCTTCAGCTGAAAATGTCTCTGTAACCATGCCCTTACTCACAAACTGCATACTGAGAATACTGAGTCAATTCAGACCGGTGTCCCCAAGATACCAGGCTCTGAGACAACAGAGATTATATCTGTGAATCTAATGTCCTTATGAAGCTAAAGGATGGACTCTGCTCATCTGAGCGGAATTTGAGGGGCCCAAATATATTTCCACCCACCTGTGTTGTCAGCCCCTATACCTACCCTTACCCAGCTCCTGTCTTCAGGCAAGGAGTTCAGGGCATTTCCCACTCCCCAGCACTTGCCGTGGCAGCCACGTGCCCTAACCTCCCTCCCAAACACATCTCCTGGCTGCTCACCCAAGTCACTTCCCTGCCAGGTCCTGAAATCTTACAGACACAGCCACTGTGCTGTTCATCTTCCTCAGCTGTCCTGGTCCCACCTCATGGCAGCAAAGCAAAGTTCTGCAGCAAAAGAGAAAGAGGCTATAAACTTGCTTACAAGGTATCTTAAGTATTTTTACAGACCAGCTCTTCCCCCCATGCCCCACCCCAGCACCGAAGCATAGTCATATCTGGGTGGGACAAATGATACAAGATTAGCCACTCTGCCTCGCATTTTCTTCATCAGCAGTGCTCCTTTTGGTGCATTTGTAACTATTTGCTCATGCTTTCTGTCCCAGAGCAAGGAGGCCTGGGGTGCACTAGCAGGAGATCCTCCCAAATGCAAGAAGCTGTTTCCTGCTGCTGCTTGCAGCCTGTCCTGCACTCTTCAGCTTCACCAGCCACTGCCCCAGCCCTTCAGAGAAAACCACAGCTCCTCACTCCATCATGTTTCGCCCCCTCCATCACCAGTCGTGTACCCTCCTCTGCCTGGGCACAGAGCCACATGCTGTGCAAACTGTGTGGAGAGAAGCTGCCTTTAGAGGTAAAGTATCTGCTTTAGGCACAGAGGTACATGGCTGAAAGAGCGGAGATTTAGATTAGATATAAGGAAGAAATTCTTTACAGCGAGGGTGGAAGAAATTCTTCACAGCGAGGGTGGTGAGACACCGGCACAGGTTTCCCAGAGAAGCTGTGGATGTCCCATCCCTGGAAATGTTCAAGGCCAGGTTGGATGGGGCTTAGAGCAACCTGGTCTGGTGGAAGGTGTCCCTGCCCAGGGCAGGGGGCTGGAACTAGATGACCTTCAAGGCCCTTTCCAACCCAAACCATTCTATGATTCACCCACATGCATACACACACAATTGGCTGCCACCTGACAGTGGTCTGAATTCAAGCTATTTTTTGCTTACCACAGGCACTGCCATCTCCAATCAAACTCACACTCCCCTCATCTTTAGCATCGCCAGCTACTTATTCCAATGTCTTAATATTAAAGTGAGTGTCTCCCTCGGAGGGAACTTTAAAATAGAGTACATCCTAGAATTGAGTTCATGAAAACATTAACAATGGTGAAGGAAAAACAAAAAAAATGATAACATGAAAAATGTGAGTCATCACAGATTGCTGAAAGGACCTCGGTAACACTTGTAGATGTGCACATACATACCCCATGATGTCACCATACATCAAAGTGCACTAAATGCTGACAAGAAACATATAAATCATCAAAACAGATAACAATAAGAATCATTAAGTCACTTAGAAAGGCATCGAATAAATGCAACCAGAAATAAAGAGCAAAGAACAACACAATGCAGAGTGCAAACCACAGCTACAGATTTCAGCCTCCAGCAAAGACTGCGTGGGAAAGTACTGCCTGGGGATCAAACATACGTTACTCTGAGTGACAAAGGAGTAACTGTTCCCAGCTCCAAAGTTTTCTGCTTTGAAAGGGGAAACTGGCTGTGATGAAGAAGGCCCAGCAGTAAGTAAAGCACAAGTGAACTGTCTTGTCATGTCCCTGATGCGAAAAGCTTAGTCTGAGGATAAGCCTTCCTGGGACATCAAGATACAAAAAGGGGCAGCAATACCCTATGCAACAGCTGGGAAATGAACTTTCTAGCAGGGCTCCATGAGGCAGTGTGCCACTTGGCTATGGCCATCTTCTGCAGAATATGACAGCCATCAGACCACTGGCCCATGCTCAACACCTGCACCCAGACCTGGTTCAGTCCAGCAAAACAAACAGGGGTCCTCCGCACAAAGCCCTCCAGGCCTCCTGGCTTTAAGCTTGGTAGTAGTGAACTAGCAAACACCGGAAATAAAAGTATTACGTCATGGTTATGATATGATTATATTCCATTTCCTTCCAAATGGAAACCCAAAATGCTTTGCGTGAAACTGTCAGCAAGGCAGGACATCTGCTCCATGGCTGGCTGCAATTTGTGTGTCGTTTGGGTTTGCTCTGTTGAAGGGGTGGGAGAATCTTTCCATAGACACAGATAGTACTTACTAATTAATAATTACTGTCTTCCCACACAGACTGCAGCCATTAGTCATTTCTAACACCCCGGCCACAGCCATCTCCTCACAAGTCCGTCGCTGTACCTGCGCTACCATGTCTCCCGCCCTCCGCAGCCACCCCCAGGTCCTGCGCGCTGCCCACCCCGCCATGGCTGATACAGGCCGTTGCTCAGAGAAAAAGCCCCAGCTCCAGCACGTGAACACGTTAACACCTTTCTTCTTCTTAACACCTTTCCCGAGCCATGCTGCTGCTTTCCCAGTCTTCCAAGCACCGGCCGCAGCAGGACACAGGCAGCCATGCGCAGGCGGCGGCGGCGGGTGTCTGTGAGGTGAGCCGGGGGCCCGCAGCCGGATGCAGCCGGTTCCAGCCCCTCACAGCCGCAGCCGGGCTCCCGCCGAGGCTGGCCGTGCCTCTGGGAGAACGTGCTCAAGAAAGGGGAAAAACCACTGCCCGGCAGTGAGGAGTGAGGGGGAAAAGTGTGCCAAACAGCCCTGCGACGGCGAGGACAGAGGAGGAGGAGCGGGGAGGTGCTCCAGACGCCGCAGCAGGGATCTCCTGCGGCCCTGCGGGGATAAGGCAGGAGCGGGTAGGACTGCAGCCCATGGAAGAACCCATGCCATGGCAGAGGAAAACTGTGGGAGGAACTGTTATGGAGTGGCCACAGCCACCATTCGCCATCCCCCTGTGCTGCCTGGGGCCAGAAGGGGACCACCAGAGGAGTTGGGAATGGTGTGAAGCTGGGGGGGGGGGGGGGATGAAGGAGTGAGTGGAAGGTGTTGCTTTGTCTTTGTTTCTCACTATCCAAACCACTTTCAAATGGCAATAAATTAGTTTCCCTAGATTTAGCATATTTTGGCAATGAGGGTAACTAGTAAGTGTCCTACCTGTGTTTATTTTGACTTTCCACCCCGTTTTCTCCCTCTGCCCTGTCGAGGAAGGGGGGGTGACAGCTGCTGGGCAGCCATCGGGGAGCTGGTCAGGGTCAACCCACCACAAGGACCAAGCATTATTTAAATTTCAAGCATTCAGAGGTGCGTGGAGTATTCACCTAGCATGTTCTATAGCATATTCCAGGTGAGAGTCCAAGTACTTCATGCATGGGTCAGCTCCACTGGCCCCAGAGAGGTAAGTCACTGGCCCTGTTCAGCACACAGGGACACTGAGAGGGCAGAAAAAGCATTTCCAGCTGCATCTCCAGCAGAGACACATTTGCAGTGCTGACAGAGCCTTTGGAGACCACAACCCCACACAGTGGCATGAGGAAGGAGGAACTCCCAACTGCCCTGCTGACTGGGCAGCCCCATGCAAGGCTGGGGGTTTACTGGAAGTCAGCCTGGGGCTTTGCCACCTACCTGCTCCCTTTTACACTCAGCAAGAGAGCACAAAGGTACTTCAGGTTCACATTTCTGTGGCCTTCGAGACCACAGGAAATGACACTTTTTAAAACTAGGGCTACGGGGGGCAGCATCTTTCTTTTTTTTTTTCCTCTTTAGTTCACAGAGGAAATTAGAGGTAAAGAATGAGAGGAGCAAAAGTGTTAAAGAGACTGAATTTCCAAACCGGTTACATGAAGCATACTGCTAACAAGCAATTCAATGGTTCTGCAAGAGGTTTTCACACCCTGGAAGCAAAAGCAAAGTGGTCAGCAGTGGTACCAAGTACAAATCACTAGAAAACAGACACATGAAAAAAAAAACCAGGAGAGCAATTTGGTCACAAGAGGTCAAACTTCCCAAAAAGGCTGTACAAAGAAGCAACGCTTGTCTAAGTGAGGTTCTTGGAGAGTCAGTGATTTAAGATAATAAAGGTTAGTTTCTTTTCTTTAAGCCATGTCCCTTGTGCGTATAACCCTATTGTCTCTCTGGAGGGCTCAGTGTGCTGTTTCGACTGGGCTGTGGTCTGGTGGAAGGGAGAAGTTCACCACTGTCACCATTTCCTTATGCGCTTTTGACACTGATCATAACCCCAATATGAGCACTGCGGAGAAATTAGCAAGCTTTTCTTCTCGGTGTCCTGTAAAGTTAGGTGCTAAGTATGGTTTACAGGCAATGAGCTGAAACGCAGAGAAATGAAAGCGCTGCTACCAAGTGCCAATTTTAGGATTTGTTTTTCAAAGAATTCAGTGGTTGTACAGCTTTTGGTTTGCTCTGCATTCAGCCCCAACAGTCCCAAACAGCAGTCTTGAGCACGGCAGCCTTTACGCCTGCCACAGTGTCCCCATGTCCTCTTACTTCGTCCCCTTGGTGTATCCTCCAGCTCTCTCCAAGTAACAGGACTGGATTTTTGTTTACTTTGTCTGCATAAAGACAAAGGATAGTGGTGGGGAGAACAATTCTGGATGGAATGCTTGTCAGACCTTTCAGGCCAGGGCCCTGCAGGAAAGACCAATCAGTGGATGGAGGAAGAAGCTCTTAGTGCTCGGTGCCACTTGTGGCCACCACCAGCCCTCAGCGAAGAGCCTGGTGCCAGCAGGGACGGGTGCTGTTGGTGTTCTGTTCACTGCCAGGACAAGGCTTGCCCCTGCCCCTCAGTGCAAAATGCCAAGTCCATTTTCAGGTTCTCCCATGTTCTCTGTTTCTCTCCTCAGCCTGTCTGATGAGCTAACAAAGTAGAAATCACAAAATCCACAGCAATTACAAGACCTACAGGATGGCTTTTGCTACACCTGCAACTAGAAGCCTTTCTAATTACATTACTAAGCACAAGGGGAAGTGAGGAGGAGTTCTGTGGCATGGTTTTCCTTGGCACCCTAAGCAGACGATGTCACTAGCCTTCATTGCACTGATACATGCTGGGAGAGGCATTGAGGACAGGCTTCCCCGGGTTTTTATCCCAGACTGGAGAACCATCTCTGTATCTTTTCCATCCTGTGTGCACTCTTGGAGCAGGGATCACTCTGAGCAGCAAGTTACATTGGCATCTAAATGCAAGTTACACATCTGAAGGCCCAGTGCACAGCACTGGTGCTCCTCTTGTAGCATGGCATAGATAATCCTGCCAGGTCTGAAACATGCTTAATCTGTGATTGGGAGGACACTAGGTATAATGCCTACGCGGAAGCATAGACTGACAGATGGATCACACTATGTCTTACCACTTAACTCCTCTCTGTGCAGAATAAAATGCATGTGAAGACAAAATAAATGCTTCAGGGGCAGGGAGATGGTACCTAAGGGTGGTTTGAGCTGAATCAAGAAGTTACCATCCTCTTCTTTCTAATAGCCTTGCCTGAGTCACATCCTCCAGCACAGCAAGCAGGGTCTCTCTAGGATGCAAGTGGGGAGTTTCAAGCAAACCTTCAAAAAGGTAATTCCCTACCCTTGCAGCAAACTCACACAGCAGGGCGGTAGAGGAGCCCTCCCAAAGCTCTTCGCTCAAGTCCTTGGCAGCACAGAAAAACAAGAAAGTGCAGCTGCAAGCAGGAGGCAGAAACGCCCCTCCACCCCCAAACTTCAACAGCCCTGACAGCAATACCATGTTTGCTAGGGCCACAGCTCTGCTAACAGACATAGCTGGCTACGCCACAATAACTCCCTGCCACATCCAAGCCTTACATTAGCTCTTAGTGGCAAAGCAGCACATGCACAACAGCCGCACACAACCTGGCAGGACCACTCAATAGTTAGTGGTCTAATTGTACCAATTTCAGAGCACAACAGCAAGGAACATTGCAAAGGCTGCAACAGCACACATCTGCTGCTTATTTAAAAGCTAGCCAGCTAGCCTGCCCTCATTCAAACCAAGTGCAGCAATGGGATTTATCTACTGAATATGCTGAATTTCTCCTGGTCCTTCCCAATTGAAACCAAGCAGGGAATTAGAGCAAATTACACCCTCTTTTGTTGCTGGAGCATTTCTGATCTTCTGTGATTTGGATTTCTCTTTCAGGACTTTAAGGAAAGCCAGATCTTGGATACCTGTTCTCCACGCAGAAACCTCAGCAGGGAGCACAGATAAAGAGAACGGCAGTGAGCCACTCTGTCAGCACATCCTTCGGAGCCTGTGCTGAAATGAGGCAGCTTGTACCATTTTTTTGGTTGACCCCGTGACAGCTGAGAATTGCACTAGCCATGAACAGATTGCACCCTGCTTAGGGAATTTCATGTTCATCACACCTCCAGCGTAGGTGGCTGGCCTATAGACTGTTTCAATTAGGAGAGAAAAATCTCCCTCTCTGATGCCTTTTTCTGAAATCTTTTGCCTCTGAGTTGACATGAACCTCACTAGCAATGGCAGGAGAACTGCACGTCCCCAGCACAGGGCTCAGGAGAACACACAGTTCAGTTTTGACAGTCATTCAGATGGCTCAAAAGGTAGCTACTCCCTGGCCAGTGCAGGTTTCCAAGCTGCACATCTCAGTAGTAGCGGACCAGCAGGCTTTCACTCCCCAAGAATGACCTGACAAAGGGGAACTGGAGGAATTCCCAATGACAAAAGGAAACTGGCCAAGGAGGCTTTTTCAGCTGCTGTTGAAGGAAACTGGTTGTGGAATATGGGAAAGAGAGAGGGATGTAAAATCTCTACGAAGGGTTGTAAGTAGGGGAGAGAAGCTGGTTGTCTGTACAGAGGGCTGAGTCATGCAGAGTATGCTGAGGAATGGTGAGACAGCTGAGGCAGAGAAAAGCATGTTGGAGTTTGTTACTCCACCTAGAGCTTTTTGTCTTTTTGCTACCCAGAGGAAAGTGCAGCTTATTTTCAAAAAAAACATGAGTCCTCACAACAGAAAGCCTATGTGCCTGTTCACATGACTGCCGATGTCCTGGCCGGATCAGTGCCTACTGGTAGGATCCTAAAGCAGCATTGCTCGTCATACCACAGGTGGGGGCTGGGGAACTTGGCATCTCTTCACCCCTCTGCCTGGCAGAAGACACTGTTGCACTGCCAGTGGTCTCCTGCACCACAGCCTGCAGCCCCATGTCTCCTGTGTCAGGGCTGTGTCATGTACAGGGAATGGAACATTTGACTCTCTGTGTTACCTGGAGAGATGAATCAGCAACAAGCTGTCAAGCTTTTCTTCTCCTTTTTTTTTTTTTAAATTAAAATCAACCAGAAATTCACATGCAGCTTGCCTCATCCTGCATCAAAACTCTTCCTCTCTACTCACCTCATCCACTCTTTTGCATTAAACCTCAGCCACTTAGTCATTCTTAAAATTACACTTTTGTAACCATGATGTAATACGACCACACACCGGAGTACTAGAAAAATAATACTAATATTTAAGTTCACCTCCCTTCCCTTTTTCTCCCCTCTCTAATCACTAGACGATGCTTCTTCCCAACCTGGTAAAAATTTGACAGAGTATTTACAGTTCCATGGGCTGGAAGAAGTAACCCCAGAAGATATCATAACAGAAACTTAGAAAGCCCAAGGCTGGCTTCAGGTAAATGAATAAGCAAAACAAAACAAACAAACAAAAAAATCAACCCCCAAAAAACCAACCAGAGCAACAATGAAACTTGTCAGATCAAATAGAAGGTCATTGCCTGAACTCACAGGATTTGAGTGGCTTCAGACCTATCAGCTCTTCCATTCTTACTCATGCTCACCCTACAGCAACAGTCATATATAACACATCTCAACAGTGACAGTTCCATCTAACTACAGCTGAGCTGTGAGGTTTCTGAGCCAAGATGTGTATCTGAGCAAGCCTGTCAAGCGCTCGTCCATGCTGTGGCTCCATTTCTTGTCTCTGACACCCGGATGCACCAGCCCATGCTGGGGATCAGCTGGAGACCAGCAACTGCTCCTTTTGCTCTTTCATTACAGGTGCCCTCCAGGGCTTTGCTGTGCACCACTCACCTCCTTCCCCATCAGGAGTGACTGTGGATAGGTAAAGAGCCAGGATGCAGTAGGCAGTATTGATAGAGGGGGTGCTGTCCATACCTGTCCAGGGGATGTTTCTCCCCCTGACCTGGGTTTCTTTGCCAGGGAAGGAGCTGCAGCAGGCACTGGCAGGACTGTTTGCCAGCACAGTACTTCTCACGTCCACAGATTTGTGAGAAACAGCACCCATCGCACATCAGCCCTGCTCATTGCTCATCCTGCCTCATGCTCTGTTTATACTGTGTCTGTCAGAGCTCAGCGGGTGTCCCTTTGCTTCCATTGTGCTTTTGCTGTAGAATAAGCAATGACCATATCCATACTGTCCTTTCTATAATGCAACCCCTTCTTCCAGCTTGGTTACTGTACATACTGAGCCAACCCAAGATTTTTAAGACACTAGCATGCTGCCTTCCCCTTTCCGTAGGTAAACGGGGCGCAGCCTCTGATACACATCAACCACAAAAGAGGCCCTATGTCTATCAAGCAGCTCGCTGCACTTGGTAGCAGCACAAATGTTTGTATGTCATGCAGAGCCTTGATTTGGCCAGCTGCACACCCAAGCACACAGGTACCTCCTGGAAAGGGTTCAGCTGACCGTGAGAGCTGTCTGTGTGCCTGCAGCATGCCCACTGGCTCAGCGCTGGGCAGGTCCCTCAACTGGATCGTGTAGCAAAGCACGCCTGTGCCTAGGAAAAAGTGATGTGAATCCCAGAAGAGCCCCAGGCAGAGGGAAAAGACCAGAAACCTCTTACCAGCAGATGATCTGGGCTTGGCACTTCTTTCCAGCCATGTTCTCCACAGAGAGGAGTCTCTCTGAAGCCCTGTTACATGATGCCCAGACCCTAGGGTACCTCCACACACGGCCCAGGCTGCTCCATCAGGAGAGAGGAGGTCAGTTCAGACCACCGCAGCCCAGAAACAGGACCTGCAGGGAAGAGTCACTTACTTTTCTTGAGACAGAAAAAAAAATCACAATGGCCAGCCCTGCCGATGGACTTAGGAAATCCTTTCTAGTGCAGACGCCCTTCCCTTGTTGAGGAGGGAATAAAATACTTGATCAGTTCAAAATAAATGTCGATCGGAGTATTTTTGTTAAATAACTTTATATATAGTCCAAGACCTATTAATAACCTCAGTATTAAATATTAAGTATTTAATGGTAACAATAAGCAAGTATTTACCTAAATGAAGAGCTTATTAGCAAGATAAACAGATTACTTTAATAAAGCCTTTGTGGCATAAGCAGTCTATGAATCGACTCTATGCAATTTGAAATTGTCTAATCCTGTCATGACCTTACTTTGAATCTTTAGTCAGAGCCCACAAGCCAAGCACTGGATTTGCCCTGGGAAGTTCAGAGCGATGTTTGAGGAAGGGATCACAAAGCAGAAACACACTTACAGGCAGCTGGGCCGCTGACTCAACACAGACACGGGCGCTCTGATTCAGGAGTAAGCCTAGCAGCACCTAGCATTATCCTGCAAGGATAAGCCAGCTCTGTCCGCCTCAGAAGATGCCAGTGCTTTTTTTATAACATGACTGTCCACCCCACTGTGCCACTGTCTCTGAAATGTGCAGGTCTGCATTGCCTTTAGCATTTCAGATAAAAAGGCTAACAGATCCCTGCCATCCCCCCCGCAATGTGCAGGAACAGCAACTACTGCACCCTGCCCCCAGAGCAGGCTGCATTCACAACTGAGATGACTTACTGGGTGTTGACTTACAGAAACCCTTGGGAGCTTTCCAACCCTTCACCAATACAGTACTAGCGGAGAGCATAACCTCAGCGCTCATTTCATCTGGGCACCGAGTGCCCTGTCTCTCTCCAAGCTGCCTGTCTGTAAAGAAAGGAAGCATGCAATGTGCTCTGCTAGTTGTGCTACAGAAATAGCTGCAAGCCTGCAGGCACGTGTAATACAGATGCCCACTCCCCACATGCAGCACAGCAATCAGAAGATGTTATAGCAACTTCCAGCTTCCCTGGCAGGGTCTGGATCCAGTACCTCCATCGCCACTCTGTGTGGTTTGCCTCTCTGATATACAGGGAGGGAGTGAGGACAGTGAGAAAGCACTGATCCAGCCAAATGGTCCCTAAACTCTGACCTTTTGAGGCATTTTCCATCCTGAGAAATTCACTGGAAATAGCTGAGTGCAGCAACAGCTGTTTGAGCAGACATCTGCAGGTTCACTTCATGCTGGCTGGACCAGTAGCCAGTCCACTTGCAAGTTTCAAAGAAATAGGTTTCCCTGAAGCAATCAACAGCAAACCACAGGCCACATGCTACCGAGCCGAGAGCAAAACCATGGAAAAGGAAATAAATGCTGCAGGTTGCTGAAGAGGTGCTGGTTCACCATGACCAACAGGAGAGCTGCAGGAAGGATGGATCACAGGCAAAGATGCATGCTGACACACCACAGCCACAGCCTTTGTGTGCAGTGTGGCAGACAGCCTCGGGGTTAATGTGTGCAAGAAAAATGCTCCATGGACCAGACAGAGTGAGCAAATAATGTCTTTTTTTTTAACACCAAAGCTTCCTTTTCAGCTGCCACGTGGGAAGTGCTGCTGGGGCCAGAGGGCACTAGGAGGAGCACGGTGCCTTCAGGGATGGCAGTGCTTCTGCTTGGCAACAAGTGTCTGGCTCTTCCCTTCAAGCTCCAGCCCGTGTTTTGAGATCAGTCTGCATCCTGATGGCCAAACTGGGCTTGGGATGTCTGATCTGCATTGCCCACATCACACCTCCCTGGTCCCCAAATCCCCTGATGTTTAGATGCTGGACCCCCAGGACTCCATGGCTGACAGCCTGTGCCCTGCCAAGCGGGCAGTGAAGTGGGGTCAGGCTTCCGGATTTCTGCCACGCTGCTGGAGAAGGAGCAGGGTGCTGGTGCCTGATCGCAGGGGCCTTCAGGGCTTTGACCATTGCAGAAGCCTGCTGTGCCAAATGAGGAGAGGACAGTGCTGCTTACTATAAAAATATATCTTTATTTACCATCTGTGTTTTGCTCAGGAGAGAATATCCTGTGACAAGGGGGCCAGCCGAAGCCATGCCATTGGTGGTGGCCAGCACACCTCTACCTGCACCACAAAGGGGGTGGCAAGACCAAGTCTCCGTGGGGAATCCATGGGGAACAAAAGGACTGGAAGGGAGTTGAAGTTGCTGCTTTCATCTCTGGCCCCACCGCCCTCCACTTCTGTGTCGTTCAGGTCCCATCAGCAGATTGCCTCCCCCCCCAGCCCCACCACCACAGTGCAGTAGGGGTTTCTCTCCAGGGTTGGGACACCCTTCATGGCACCCGTGCTTCTGGCACATCCCTTGCAAGGCAGTCAGGATGAGTTAAATAAAGGGGTTTGGGGACATTTTCTGGGACAGGAACAGTTGATAACTTAACAAAATGAACATATCACGCATAACACGCCAGCTAGCAGGTGGGCGCCTGTTGTACAGCAGTCAGTGCCAGATGCCTGGCCAGGGTGGCCAGCCATGGCTCGGGGCAGGCAGCTGAGAACTCCGGACTACTCATTTCCACACCGCTGCCTGCAGTGTGGCATGGCACGGCCCAGGTACCAGCAGCCTTGCCTCAGGGGGTCTCCTCAATACCCACTGGCTGGCCCAAGTCCACCAGGGCCATGACACCCTGTGGGTCTCCTGCCACCAGCATCTTCTCAGGTAGCAAGTAGTGAGTTTCAACAGGGTCTTCAACACACTACATTTTCAGTTTGTTGGTTTTTTCCAGAGGGGGAAAATGCGCAATTCTCTTCAGGTTCGTGTAGTACAGCCCTGGTGCTTCCCAGAGAACTGCTTTCAAGCATTCACCAGGTGCTTGAGCCCTCTTCCACTGAAGGCTAAGACGTGGCTTCTTGGTGGGCTTCATGGTGCAAGACCCTAGCTTGGCCACTGCCTTCAGTCAGCACTCAACCCCTCATGCATCCTAGTATGGGGTCCAACAGCCCCATTCAAAGCTTAAATAAGCCGAAGAATGTCTTGGACTCCTCAAAATTAACCAGAGCGATTTTAGACACATTGACGTGCAAACTGTCCATCTTCCTGAGCTTGAATAAAGCCCCTAGGTAGCTTTTCCGGGCCCATGTTTTCTGGCCCGTACAGTAGTTGATGCCTTTGTCCTCCATCAGCACGTGGCTGCCTGGCAAGGTTGGGTTTTTCTTGTAGACAATGTGGGTCAACATCTGGCTGCTGCAGATGCTGCCTCGGAAGAGCACGTTGGAGTACACGAAGTACAGGCCGGTCTCATTGACGACGAGACCCTGCTCATGGTACTGAATGCCGTCGGTGAAGGCATGCCCAGAGATGGGTTCCCACTCCAGAGGGAGGTCCCGCTGGGTTGGATTCCCTGGAAGCCAAATCAAGAGGAAAAAGCGTGATAAGTACAAGCAGTTGCATGGGGGTTTCTTACCCCTCAAGTCACACCCCCTGTCACAACAAGACAACTGTTCTCCAGGCCCTGGTCTGCAGCATGGGAAGTCTGCCCCAACCTCGTGCTGGTGGGAGCTCTCACCTTCACCTCGCCCAACGCCAGCAACTCGTGACAGCCACCTGCCTCACGCACAAACCCAAAACAGAGCCCTCACTGAAAAGCCTAAACCAGGGGAAGATTTTAGCTGTGGCATAACTTCCCGCTGTCAGAGCACACGTGTTACCAAAGGAAAATAGGAAAGCCTGTGTGAGGTGGGCTCCTCACAGCTACGACCATGCCACCCTCTCAGTCCAGCCACATCTGCTCTACCCCCGACCCCCAGTCCCGCTCGCCTCCCAGCACATACCTGTTAGGTGTGCTGCCTTCCTTGCTTCCTTTTCCATTGACTGCTCCTTCTGCCCTGCACAAAAAGGGGGAAGACGTTAGCCATGTGCTCCATGGGGAAGGCAGCCCAGAGAGCAGAGGGAGCCAACCAGGGGTTGAAAAGGGGCAGATTCAGAGCAGCACAGGGCACACAAGCATGTGGCTTAGAGCAGCGAGGCAGAGCAGTGTTTGGGCAAACACTGCAGGGCAAGAGGAGGAGATAAAAAGGAAGAGTTGCAGCAAAGGATCCAAATGTGATGAAGAGCAAGGGGAAAGAGCAAGGAGAGCTTTCATCTTACAATGGCTTGATTGGTGAGCTTGAGCAGAGGCCTCTCACTCAGGGTGTAGGAGAAGGACAAACCTGCCTCTTTACCCAGCATCTCAGGTCCATGCCAAGTCTCATGTCCCGTCATAGATAAGCCTGCTCTATTGCCCCCAGAGGTACCCATGGCAGCGGGCTTCTGTCAGCTGAGTACCAACCCTCCTTACAACCAGATCGCACTTGAAAAAACCTGCAAACCATCCTGCTGACCAGGCAGAGCTTGTCCTCAGAGAGGGCAAAGCACAGCTGGGAAAATTCTGCCCTCCCTGGGGGGTTCTGTTCCCCCTGGAGAGATGGGCCAGTTACGGTGACTTGGCATTTGGATCCTATCGGACTCCATCCTTCCCTTCTTCTCAGCATCTATTTCCAGGCATCACATTCTCAAATTTTAGAAACAGCCTTTTCTTTTTTCAAGCCAACTGAATTTTCTCCGCCTCTCCCCTTTCTCCTTTACACTATTTCCCTGGCTTCGTTTAATTCTCCAACCCACTCAAGAAGTTCAGAGTTATTATTTATGACTTATGCTCAGCTACTGCTAAAGTAGCCTGTGATCAGGGCACTGAGCAGCCAGTTAAAATGGCAGCTCCCCTTCCCCTAGGCAACAGATGACAAAATGTATTGATATGGGAGTTTATGGGAACCAGGACTGTCCTTTCCAGAGAATTTTGCGATTTCCAAATTTGCTTTCACTCAATAGGAGAACAAATGTGAAAAGAGATCAACTTTCCTACTAACTAAAATCCTCAAGGGAATAAAAATAAAAATAAAAATCTTCAGATCTAGCAAAAATAGTTAAGGAATCTGAAAATTGCTTTCAGACTTGGCTGTCTTTAAATACTGGCTGATAATACTAACATAGACAGTAAAATAATAGTTCAGAAGCTCAAAATATTATTTTTAAATTGTTCCACTCTAATTTAAACTCTCGGGTTTTTGCTAAACGAAATTTAGAAAATTCAACAGGTTCTTGTGGAAAGTTTCGATTTCACTGAAAGGACTTTTCTCAAAGAAAGATACCCCACATATCATCAGACTCTTCTCAACTAGTTTTGGCCACAGTGAGACTTGTAACAAAAGATTTTAGAAAAAAGTTGCGCTCTCAAGGGTGGGCGTGAATCCCCCACCCCTAAAGACCACAGAACCCTCCACAAGCTCCCAGAAGTCTTAGAAGGGTAAGGAGAGAACGCAGTGACACATACAGCGCCCATCTCCAATCTCCTCCTCCATATTGCTGCTGCATGTTAGGACATCCAGAAACTCACTCTTACAGCAGAGCCCCCCGGTACCGCTGCCCCACAGCCTGGGAGGCCCCAAGGGAGAGGCACCTTGTCCCAGGAACCTGTGGCTGCCACCTCAGCAGGCAGGGTGCAGGACCCCATCCCCACACCCCAGAGATAAAGCTCTTTTTCCAGGGAAACCAGTGAAATCAGCACCTCAGAGCATCAAGCTGCGACCCTGTCTTTGCCCCCGGGATTAGGAGAGGGAAGAGTTTGACAGGAGCATCCCTGCAAGCTGACACAGAGGAGTTCCTTCTCTACGTATATCAACTCACCTATGAGTTTCTCCAGAGCTGGAGGGATGTGCTCAGTGCTGGCAGACTGTCAAAAAAGAAGAGTGACAAGATATCTTAGCAGAGTGAGAGCCTTAAGGGCATCACGTAAAGCAGCCAAGGACTATCTTTGACAGTGGCTGATTCTGTGTGCTCATGGGGACCTCCAGAGTGCTAGGAGATACACAGGGAGAGAGCCCCCGCAGCACTTGGCAACATGAAGACATCCAGATCTATCAGCCACCAGTAGAGCAGTCCCGCACAGTAACAAGCAGCCGCACTTACACTGGTGTGACAGACATTTAGGTGCCACCAGCCTGCCCCTTGGGGAGTTTTGCACCCCCCAAGCATCTCAAACCCAGTTTTAAGTTTTCCTTTTCATCCTGTTTCCCCAGAGCATCTTGTGACCGGCCAAGCAGATCTCACCTCTCTGAGTTCAGCCAGTTCCTTCTCCAGGTGGAAGATCTGAAACATACTCAGCCCCACTCCAGTGAGGGCTAGCAGGATCAGCATGAAGATCACCAGGAAGCCAACGCTCCTCCTTTCCCTGTTGTGCCCTGGCTTTGTCCTTCGGTCAGGTACTGGTGGTGGGAAAGGAGTGACAGGGGGTGCCGAGGGGCTGGAAGCACTTGCACTGGTGCAGCCGTCCACCCAAAAGACCTGGGGGTACACGTAGTTCAAGTTCTGCTGCATGGCCGGGAGCGGGATGGGCTTGGTGTGATCTTCCATACGGCAGCCAAAGCCTGCCGGGGCTGCCCCCGACTGAGCCCTGGGGGAAGACCCAGCTCTGCCTTTATACACCTGCATCGCTCCGGCAGCGAAGCCCCAGCTCAGATGCTGCAGCTCAATGAAAGCATCAACAGCAAACCTCAAAATGCTTCCGCCCTCGGCGGCAAGCTGGGGGTAGCCACCTGCTCCTCCCCCGCTGAGGCAGGACGCACGCACGGCGGGCCCAGCCCAGCAGTGGCCTGCTCGCACAAAACTGCACTGGGGAAGCGGCTGCGCTCAGCAGCCATGCACCCGTGGGGCACCCAAGGGCTGCGCTGCCAGGCAGGGGCTGAGTAACCAGCCCAGCGCGCACCCACCGGCCAGCCACCCTTTCCAGCAGCCCACGCGGGCAGAGGCGGCTGCTTTTCCACTGCGGCGTACGGGGCCACAAACAGAGCAAGAGGAATGACAACACCTCCGGCATCCTGCGCGAGAGGGGAGAGGCAGAGCCGAGGACTCCTCCCCTCCACAGAAGGATGAGGACTGGACCCCAAGCACAGCTCTGGCTGCTGGAGAATTGCTTCGTTTCACATGGGACAGATCACTGACCGCTGTCCATTGCTCATCCCACCTTTTCCTTGGCTGCTCTATAGGCCATGGATCCTGAGTCACAGAACTCCGGTCACAGACACTGTTCCGCTGTGATAAAACCCCAGCCCAGCCCTGCCGAGAAGAGCAAGACTCTGCCAGTGCTGCAGGCTCAGCAGAGCTGCCTCAGCGTTAGCAGCCCAGGCAGGCACAGCTCGGTGGGCGCGCGGCTCGGTGGGCTGCTTCCACCCACACAACATCACGGCGGGGCACCACTAAGGCTGAACTGGCAGCACGCTGTAACGTGGGAAACACACTGTGCCGTGGGGCACAAGCAGGCTCTTCTGGCAGCTGCTGCTGCCCCTCTTACCTTTGCAAACACTGTCTCCAATAGTCCTAACCTAAGAAGCCTTAGAGAGGGAAGAGCTCTTTCATCATCTCTCCAGATCAATGCTGAGCACCGCACCAGGACCTGACCGTGGCTGAGTAACGTGATTAAAGCCTGGAGTAGACACTGTGTTACTCATCTTGGTAGATTTTTTCTTGCCTTCCAAGAAAGGATGCAGAATTTGGGCCATGCTGCAAAATCCAACACTTTTAAGAGCTTGTTACAAAATCATAATGAGGAGACACAGGGACATTTCCATTCCTTAACAGCCAATTTCTCAATTTCCATTCCTCATTGAATGCAGATTCCTAAGCAGTGGCAATGAGATTTCCTCCACAGATTTACAGGTGCACACAAGCAATTATAAACAGTAGTTTGCTCTTCTACTTTACAGACCTATGTTGAAGCATGTATTTATATGGGATAGTGTTTAAAAAAAAGGAAACACCAAATGCTTAATCAAGAACAGACTGGAGATTCATCTCCTCTGTGGCTGAAGGAAGCGACCCCGACACGCAGGTTTTGATCTTGAACATCAAAACTGGGGTCTGAGAACAGCATGCTGTAGCAACACACACACACTTGTTTCTCCAAAGCAACGGCTCAGCTTTGCCTCCAACCACACCAATAAGTCAGATGTGTCCTCAAAGCCTTGCCTGCACCACCAGCCACCCCGCTGCTTTTTGAAGATGTTCACCACAGCCATTTGCCGCAGCAGTGATCCACAGCATGAGAGCTTTCAGCAACCCACCTGGCTCTTCCTCGTCCTTCTAGGTTTCTGACATAAAAGACAAAAGCAACACAAATCCAGGTCCAGCAGTTCAAGCCTGGCAATGCCTACCCTCACTCAGCCCCACTCTCTGCATCCCAGCATGCGTTCCCCAGGCAGCCCAGGACAGGTCCCCATCCACTCCTATGATCGTTACAAGAGATAGAAGATACAAAAGATCATTACAAGGTCGTTACACACTCCATGACACACGGTGAACTCCAGCCAGCCAGCCAGCGCTGGGCATGGACAGACGCCTCCAAGGCACAGGGAGCCAGGAGAGGCAGCAGGGAGGTTGGGCAAGCATCTCCTGCCAGCACACTGCCCACTGCGCAGCCTGTGCAGCACCCCAGCCCTGCTGCCACCGCGGGCTCCAGAGCCACGCGCGATGATACTTGGCACCTGCTCACACCCCTCGCCCAGCAGCTGGTGCCCGCGCTGCCTTGCCCTTGGGGCAGTCAGCACAGTGCACCCATGGCACTTCACAACACAGACAGGGGTGTTGGGGAGCTCCCATTTCTTTAACGCCCTCTGTGACCCATACAACTGCTGTGGAACGTGGCAGCTCAGGGAGCAGCACCTGAAGTCCCGGAGTTCCTTGAAGTTGGAGGCATTGCCAACAAGCATGTCAAAAGTCATCGAGCACGCAGCTTTGCCCAGAGAGGACCCACTCTCAAGTTTTTTCTGACACCGACTGTGTTTTATGCAGACAGCTTGTCTTGGTGGGGTTGCGGGCACAGTAGCAGCCTCCCTTAAATGTCAGAAGCGTACTTATTTCTCACCCACTGCTTCCTATTTTCACAAAGATGCTTTTTTATGGGTGGGTGAGAAGGAGAGACGACAAATCCAATGAAAGCCATTTCAGCCACATCTGCTGCATCTTCTCTTTCAGGTGCTTGGCTCAAGAGCCCGCTGATAGGCCACACTGCAGCAAGTCAGAGACTGGGGCTATTTTACCATCAAAGGATCATTTTTGGTGCACAGCCTACTGAACTGGTCCTGCTGTCACGCTCCTCCTTTCCCCTGTCACCACCTTCAGGGCTCACCAAGAGGATACGTGCTGGAAGGCAGTGGCAGGCAGGGCTGTGCCGTGGAGCACGTCGTGGTGCCTGCAGGCTCCGCATTCTGCTGGCCTCCTGCTGCTCAAGCACCAGATATTAACAGGGCTTTTGAAATAACAGCGGGACAGTTTGCTGGAGGTAGGCACTTAAGTCATGTGAATCTATTTCGCTAAAAGGCCTGGAAACAGAATTTGGACAAGGTTGAGGTCTCCTAAAACATGGGGCAAGGACAGCTGGGAAGGAAAGGAAGGCATAAGGGGGACAGGAGCGGTGTCAGATTTGTCTCTCTGCCTCCCTGTCTCCCTCTGCCAGATCCACGCTCTGTTTTCAGCAGCTTCATTACGTCATTGGAACAGGATGGAATAGTTTCAAATGGAAACACCTTCTACACCCTTTATCAGAGAATCGATCCCCTTCACCAACACCAACAAAAACCAAGCCATATTTAGACAGATTTACTCCAAAGAACCCCCTCCACCCCGCCTCCAGGGGAGAGGGGAGAGTTCTCATTAATAATACACACTATACACTAAAGTTTATGTTGACAGCAAAGAGAATCAGCTAGCAGCTACAAGTTTTGTCAGCAGATTTAAGGACAAAAGGATGACCTGCTTGAGGTACATCAATCAAAGCAGGAGTTGAACTATGATCTAGAGCTAATACTTGACAGAAAATAAAATTTTAAAAAAGCTGTAAGTGTGAACCACTGTGTAGGAGAAGCTCTCATCAGGTTCTGGACGGAGTCAGATAGGTGGCTGAAAGTAATTAACAAATATTTCCTATTACACCAGTGGCAAGTGGAAATGCTAAAAAGCAAGTATTGAAAGCCCACAGGGCTGCATATATCACACCCGACAACTGAAGGAGCTGAGAGTCATTTTGCATTCAAAAAACAAGATCCAAAACATCACCCTGAGATACTGACAGCCTCGGCAGCCTTTCAGGGTCCTGGGTCAAACCGTGCCGTCAGGGCCAGGAGAGGCGACGGCTGCAAACCCAGTGAGGGTCGGCCACAGCTGGCAGAGAAGGCACCCGTTAATGCTCGCTGCTGGGGGCGGTGGGCAGAGTAACAGAGAGCACCGTGTCCAGGACAAGGCTTCAGGTTTTCCATCGGGATCATCCTCAATGCAGTGCTATCTCAACCCCTATACCACAGATCTGGAGAAAACCAAGCCAAAATATTACACCAGTCATTTTGCAGATGAAAATAACTGGTAAGAGATCCTAAGCAACCACGAGGACAGAGAACTGAATCAGAAGAACACAAGTGTGGAAACAAGAACTGCAGATCAAACTCTTTAAATAGAAAATAACATCCTAGAAAGAAAGCACAGTCCTGACGCTGACAGAGAGGCTTCCCAGCCAGACAGGAGCCTCCAGCAGGGAATGCCCAGGGGCTCCCGCAGGCGTGAGCTCACGTGCAGCACCAGGCAGCCACAGGCAGTCCCAGCCCCCACGCTGCAAGCTGACGTTCAACTTCAGAGGGGCTCAGGGAGAAGTTGCAATAACTGCAGGAAAGCAAAGAACGTGCGTTCAGCTTGGCCCATCCAAGAGCAAATGGGCAGGGGGGGGACGGGGGGACAGCGTGTGAAAAACCTGTATAAAGAGGGATGATTTCTGGCAGCACAAGGTCTCTTGAATCTCACAGAAAAATCCTTCCCAGGGAGCCACAGCTAAAGGAGTTTGCACAAAAGACACAGATTTTTGACTGAACACTGGGAAGGATGCTTGTGAGAGCTGCCCCCAAAGGCAGCAGGAGCTCCATCCACCGCAGCCTGCGAGGGACACTGCAGACACCACGACCCACCCAGCCTTTGCAGCAAGTGCTGACATCTTACTGTCATTTCTTTATTACATTTTTTTTAACAGTTCAGTTTCCCAGACAAGGGTGACGCTATTCATTTCCTCAACAACTGCTGTCTTTGCTAGAAACATTTGCAGCACATGTAAAGCCGTGTCTTGGTGCCAACAGCTCGTGAGGGAGACATTCACATATCCATACTCAAGAGCAGGTTGCAAAATCCATTTCTAACAGCTCTGGCCTGGCGTTGCAGTAACGTGGGCCTCTTCCAGTCAGCAGGGTGCCCGCTGCTCTTTTTCACCGTGATGCCAATGAGCCAGCAGCAGCCGGGGGTTCAGCAGAAGAGATAGAGGGCTCTGACCTGAGGCAGGAGAGCATCCAAGCAGGGAAGGAACCAAAGCAGCTGAGAAAAAGAAGAATTGAAAGAAAAGTGAGATTTTATTTCTTTTGTGTCTGTAATAGGAGTAAGGAAACGAGGTACAGTGGTTGTGAGGTAATGGGATCTATTGTTCAAACATCTGAGGAAGAGAGAAGCAGGTCATTTTGTGCCGTACCACAGCTCAGCCACATGAGAATATGGAACAAGGCGTCGTGGCTGCTCAGGGGTTGCGAGGAAGACCACAGTGAATGTGCAGATGCTGAGTTTCCGTCCGCCCCAGTGACAGCCAAAAACTGCGTTGCCCAGCCCTTCAGCAGGACCCATGCCCTGCCCAGGCTGCCAGTGCCACCAGCCTTGGCCCCGCAAGATGCCAACTGCCCCTGCTGGCCAGCGTGACCTAGTCAGTATCTGACAATTTTATTCCTTCTTGGGAGAAGCCGTTCTTAGCTTATTAAAAAAAAAAAAAACGAAAATGAACAAACAAAAAGTGCCTAATCACACACATGCTCCCAAGATCTACTTTGAGATCCTTACCAAGTCTCACCAGGATCACAGCTCAGCTCTGTGTCACTGAAGAAACCCAGACCCTATGGCATCAGTTTGGCATCTAGAGACCCCCACACCAGGCGTGCCCATCGCATCACACGAGCCCCATGACACAGAGACCCACACCAGCTGACTTCCCAAAATCCCAAGGGACCTTCAGCTGACTTTCCTGGGATTTACCTTTGAGCTACAGGTGGTTTCGCGGGCAACAAACACAACCTTGACATTCCAGCAGTAACCACATCAAATTACAACTAAGAGAAGATATTCATTAGCTGCTTAGAGTTATTTTTTTTTTTTTTTGGGGGGGGGGGGGGGGGGGGAAGTCACAAAGATTCTTCTTTGCTGCCAGTTCAGAGGGCGCAGCAGCTGGCTGCAGGCTCACTGCCACATCTAACAAAGGGAAAACACAAACCTCGAGATGGAAAACATTTTCTTTCCATTTCTAGGTCCATGAAGCGCAGCATTAACTTCATTCCCTACCAAAAGACATTACCTCTGATTTGTGACTTAATGAGCGAGTCTAACAAAAAGCAGCACGGGCAAGGCCATCTGCAGCTCCCGGGCCGTGTACCCCACAGGAACCAGCACACTAAGGCAGCAGAAAGCTCCTTGGCAGCTTCTTTTAAAATGACTATTCTTAAATTAGAGAAGGGATATGCATGTAATATTCATGAGTTTCGCTTTCCTAAAGCTAACGTATTTTATCTAGATGAGCTCTGGGAACACTAATTCTTCTCGAGCTGTTACAAACCCCAGTAACATCCCCAGCAGCACCTGATGCTGTTTGACACTCAGGGTTTCCAGATGAGACACCCCCCACCCCACCCCCCGCACTTTGTGGTCAGGGCTCTACACTTTAATTGTTCCAAACGAAGCAGAACATGCCTGTGCTGAAGCGAAGCTGCTAAGCTGTTCCGTCTTGGTTCATCTCACACTAACTTGGCAAAAGCAGAAGCCACACAAAGACACTTCACACCGAGCTCTCCAACTTGCCAAGTACTGCACGGCTGGTGGAGTACATGTATTTTAAAAATACCTGGTTTCTACTCTGATGCTTAATGGATATAACCTAAATACCTTATTTTGGCAAACACAGCTAGTGATTCCCTTACACAATGCCTATGTTTGCGACTATCCTCCCATAGAAACCTTCGTGTTAAATGATTTTTGACCTGAGGACCTGCCCAAGGGCTGCCAGGACGCCAGCTCACTGCTGCATGCACATCTGGCTTCCTGGCATTTTACACCCAGAACTGTCCAACCTTATTTATGCAAGGTCACAAGATGGACGAGGCCCTCCCTTTAAACATCCACATCACTGCAGGAATCTGTCAAAATTTATGAGTTCAAACTTAGAAACTATTCTCTCTGGAAAAAGACGATGACCGATTGGAGAGAAACTTGATTTCACCAAAGAGTCAAGTTATGAAAGCTAGAGTCAGTGTGACATCAATAAAACTGGAAGTAAAAAAATGACTCAAGAGCCCACATGAAAGAACAATATTAAGCAATAAGAACTTGATATTAAGAGACTTTTTTTTTTAAAAAAAGTGGTTACAAATAATTAAAAGCAGTGAGGCAGCAGCAGGCAGAAGCTGCAGTTTGGCCTCCAGTTTATTGCCAGAACACTCAGGTTTGCAAGAGCTCCGTAGGTTCCTCCTTCAGATGCCAGCTTTCCCAGCAGCTGAAGCATCACCTGTGCTTTGACTGGAAAGTTGAAATGGTTTGGTAACGTACTTGGGGGACTCCAAGAGTCACTCCTTGGCCAACGTGCACCAGCGGTGACTGCGATAGATGTGCTTTATTTGCAGGAGCCATTGCTGCGAACAGACAACTCCGCTGACCAGGCACAAAACAACTGGGCTGACATTTTTTACCACATGGCCAAAGTTTCTGTTAGCAAGATACTTAAAATACTAGAGAAGTCTGCACTGCCTGCAATGCCTTTGCTCCCCACCACACCAGCTGAATTCACACCAGCTCCTGTTGACTCAGAGCCCAGAGGCAGCATTTCTTAGGAACGGTAAGCAGCTTTCCAGAAAGTGAGCCTACACAGCCCATGACATCATTTATCCTTTACATCGATTTTTTGGGGTCACTTTCAGAAGTGGGAATGCTCTGCGGCATTCTCAAGACAGTCTTGAAACACGGGAGCCTGAGTAAGAAGAGCTTCTGGCCGCCCCACGTTATCTACTGCCTGCGGCATCTGCCGCATCTCCGGCATGAACTGGAAGCCGCATGGCCTCAAGCCATGGCCTCACCAGAGAGCCCTGCTCTGTCCGTTTAGGATATGCATTATCCCCACGGCATGTTTCCTAGGTGTTCAGTACAAGACAAGCTTTATCATGTATATTTTTCTACAGAATGCAGCAGCTCCTTAGATCCAAGTCATGCCCCGTGTTTAAAATATATAGAGAGAGTATGGTATTAGAGGACTGTTTCAGAAGGCATTTAGTTTCACACCTGAAGTTTGAACGCATGCTTAGATCTAAACATGCACAACCTACTCGGACTTAACAATCTGTTTTATACATTAGATCTTGGTATCAGGAGCAGCAAAAAGGCGTTTCAGTCCATGGCTAAGTGTCACCTTCCTAAGAGAGCAGGAATGTATACGTGAACACTTCTAAACACACACAATACATACTCCTTGCAACCAAGGAGCGCTGCTAACTCCTCGACTGTTAATCGACTAACTTGACTGGAAATCACAATTTCCAAGTGATCTTCAAGGATTGCTCACCAATGCTGTGGGGTAATCCCATTTAGGAAGCAAGTGTATGCGGGACAAAGTACAAAGCTGCCCATTATAGCAAAACAGAAAAGGATGAAGAAGAATGTTTCTGGCCATCCACAGAACTGCTGCTCCCAGGAAAGGCAACCTTCTACACCCCAGAGCTGTATGCTCACACTGTGCCTTTGATAAATACGTATCACCACCACTATCTTCAGTTTAAGTTCATTAACTTTAGCTTCACAACCAGATTTGCTTTCAGCTGATGCTTACAGGCCAGACAGAGCCAAGCAAAACTAACCTCCCCCTGTGAGAGACATTTATTGCCTGCCTATTGCATCAGATGCATTTGGCCTCGTTCTACATCTAACAGCATATTACAGCTCTGCCAGCCTTTAGTTTATAACCAAACAGTGAAGATGGGCCGTTTCAAGAATTCGGTCACATCCAGCTTCAGCTGACCGTTACTGACAAGAACAGCTCAGCGATCGCCAGGGCAGTAAAGAAAAGCCTGCTCCCTACAAGCGACATATCAAAAGGAAGGCCAGTAAATAAAAAAAGCCCACAAGCACACACCCCACACACCCCTGGCAAACCCCACACATTCAGTTGTTTTTAAATCACAGCAGTATGAAGTGGAGAGTCTTGAGACGTTCAAGCAAGAAGTTAGTGCCAGAGAGGTCTCATTTGAGACTAGAAGTAAATGCTGGACAGCTGGTGAGGTTGGTGTGTGGCTGCACACGGCACTGCTGTGCTTGCTAGAAATAAGTTCGGAGGAAGGGACCAGTCAGGGGGAAACTTCAAACTGAAAAACTGTGGTTTGGAATGATAAATGACTATCTAACATTTTCTTTTAACGGCCTTTTATATCCCTCATAAACCCTAGCTCCAAGTACCAAGTGGTAATTCCATGCAGGCATTCTCACAGGAAGCTACCGCCTCTTAAGGATGCTCCTGATGAAGTGAACTGACACCACTGGAAACTTTTCTAGCAGTTTTACATGGCCACGATTGCTGAACTTTCAAAGCACCACTCAGCCTTCAGCCTCCCTTCCCCCACCCCACCCCCCCTTTTCTTTTTTTTAACTAGACAAACCCATCTAGCCTGACAAATGAGTTTATGAACTCCTTACTATGGTACCAAGGACCCCAGTTCTAGCCCTGGACTGAAATTTAAAGCCTAGTCCTTCTCAAAGAGTTCAAGCCACAAGTTTCATTTTCAAAAGGAAAAATGCCAGCAAATTAAAGACAAAGTGTTCAGATTTATTTGGAAATTCACAGTTTCTAATGGCACTACAGCTCTGTAGTTACATACTCTTGTTCCACAACATCGTATGCTGCACTCAGGTGGTATTTTCTTCATCCAGGTTTAAAATTCTTCCAAATCCACGATCAACACGTCTGGTTCATGTGCTCTGACTGGCTAATTGTGCAGATCAACTCCAAAAGTACATAATCTTAAAATATTCATAAACTAACAAGAAAGCAGCAAAAAAACCAAAGGCTTTAAATAAGTCACATTACATACAATACCCAGGAAAGGCATTAGATCTGTTAAAAAGGGTACCACTAAAAGTGCTCAATAAGTTAACTTATTTTTTACAACATGAACCTGTAACACCTGTCAAAAGGAATAACCTTTTGTTCCACTCACTCAGATACACACTCAACGTTTGAGCAATCACACATCCTATAGTATCCAAATACACAATCACAGTCAAAATAAAAAAAACACTTGGATATGAAAAACACCAGCCATACGAACACTGCACATTTGTTAGCCAATACAAAAGCAAACATTATTGAAATACCCACTGTGAACCAGCCTGACTGGTCAGACTTCAAGGCTCTGCAAACTCAACACATCCAGAGCTGGCCTGGAGAAGGGCCCAGCTACACCAGTTTGCCCCCACGTTCTTCAGCTGAGCTTTTTCCCCAGCCTCTCGGCAAAGGAACAGTGAGCCTTCTCCATTCGCTTCCTTCAGAGAACTACAGCAGGCAATTTAGGTAACAAATGCACTCATCAGCCTAAGATCCCCTGGTACACAGGGAATCCCAAAGAGCCACTGTAACTCATTTAGTACATCAGACCACAGCTCCGATATGTAACTGAACGTGGAAATAAAACGATTACCATCCCCAGAGAGGTTATCTTCCTCAAATGAGTTTGCAAAACTAAAAGTCTTGTCAGGCAAGCCCACCTGATTAGTATTTTTACAGTATCCAGTCCACATTACTGAGTCCAGCTGAAGGCCAACACGTCCCTTTACAGCACTGTAGTGTTGCATCTTCAAAAAAAGCTAGAGAAATTACAAAATAAATCAAATGACAAACAATTGTATCTCCCCTCTTCCAGTGGCATTATAAATAGACAAAAGGCACATAAATATGGGAAGGTGCAAGAAATAGGAACAAAGCTAAAGGAAGAGGATTAGGCTTTTATCCCTATTCCACCCAACAAACTGGGTTTCAAAAAATCTCTGCCCCAGGAACTGTGAAAAAAAACCTTTATAAAATGAACCCCGCCCTCCCTCCCCCCAAGCTGTTCTCATAGGAAATTATCAGCCTTGTAAAGCTGCAGCTTATAGCCAAGATTGACACAATCCCATCTATTTAAAAAGACAGAAACCAAATTTCTGAATACTTTCCAATTAGTTGAGCTCTTCGTCTCCCACTATCCTCCCACAAAATACCACAGACTGTTCTCAAACGAACAAACACCCTCCTGTTTGAGAAGTTCAGCTAGTTTTATATGTGTCCAGAAACTGCCGTGACACCAAGTGTTCCCACTGTTATATCTTTGTTTCCTTTGATTATGTCATGCAGGCTTGGCATTGACCCTGACTTAGTCTGTATCAGAGTTTTTATGAGCTTCCCTTGGTCTGAAACCTTAGACCGTCTTCGTTTTATAGCCCTCTTCTCAGTTTTTGTCTTTTGGGTCTGTCCATTGCACAGGCTTGTACATGCTGAAATGCCACAAAAATAGGATTCCTCAGACTGTGATGACGTTTCGGAGCTTCCTTCAGATGGAGGGCCCTTGTACGAAGAGTGATAAACTTCCCCAATGTTAGAGAAGTCCCTCTGGTTTGTAAACGGCTTCCTTCCTTTAATTTCCCCGTTGGCTACTGGAGGCAGGGGCTCTGTTGCTGGCTTAATAGTCTCTACTTTTTCGCTTTTGTATTTACAACGCTTTTTCTGAAACCACAAGTAAAAAGAGAAACAGTTAGGTTCTGAAAGACAAGCAAAGCGTAAAAACCAAGCCCAGGAACCGGCGGAAGGGAGAGCAGCCAAGACGTGCGTCACCTGCCGGCAGAAACATGCTCAGCCCAGCCTGCCCTCCCTGCAGCCACCGTACCTTCTTCTCTGGGGAAAACTTCAGGGGTTCTACAATGTACAGGTCTTCCGGATCCACTGCGAGAGAAGGAACACAAATTTAGCAGTCTGACGCTGCCATCTGGAAAGCGACACAATTCTAAAAAAGCATGACAAAGTATTCCACTGGTCACACAGGTTTTGCTCCTGTTACAAGTTAGGGGAGGCGCAACCCATGAACAGTGCAAGTGAAGTCAACACACAGAGGAGTTCCCCTGTGCTGTCACGGCAGCTGTCAGTGATAAATGCTTGAAAACACTTGACCTCCTGATAGAGTAGCCCACAGAAGAGGTGCAGAGAACATCCTTCAGGGAAAAGGAACAATAGTCAGCAAAAGTTAGTTTCTACGAAAATGAACTGTCACCAACGTAAGAGTGTTTAGCGTGCAGCCTGCCCCTGACAGGACAGACCCTAGAAACATGTGTACCTATCGAGGACAGATGTTCTGACACAAGACCAGTCTGGCATTCTTCCATCAATGCTTTGTAAATCATTCATCCAAGCTGAAGCAGGGGAGAATTTGGAAAAAGTGTGGCTTTGCAAAACAGCCGCCTACGCCTTAGCTAGCCTCTACTGCAACACGTTCCCAATTCAACTCATGAGTTTTCACGCAGTTTTATTCACAGCACAAAAACCCATGATGCAAGTTTGCTGCACCAAAAAAAGCAGTGCCAGCTGCATACTTGGTAGTTGTTATAATCTGCAACACTTAGTTTTGCATGATGATGATGGCCTAAGAAATCAAAATTCAATTGTCCCAAGTGTAACATGCACACTGAAAAGACCAGATCATTCCTCATACCCAAGGCAAGATAAATAGCCTAAATTTTCTTATTGCAGTTGATAAAATTGGATCCTAAATATCTGCCAAGTTTCAAAGACAGGCTATGATGACTTCTCAGAAGTCGGGCGTTCAGATTTCCCACATCCAGCATTAAAAAAAAAAGCAGCCACTTTCTGCAAGCTTCATAGCTTTGTAGACCTGAATGCCTGCATGGATTGCTAACCCCAAGAAAACATCTGTAGAGCATAAGTGATAGCGAAGACTACATTTAGTGTTTTAGCATAGTTTAGCGCGCAGTTCCGTGAGAGTCTGGTAACTTGTTCATGAACCACTCTGTCCTACAGGACATACATGCAAACTACCACAATCCAGCAGCATTTACCTGCAATTCCATTTTCATATGTTTATAGTAACACACACATTGTACAGCACTAAAAGTAACTCTAGAGACTAGATGTACAGTATGTGAAGAATACCTTCTTTACCGGCTAGCTGAAAAGACTGTGATCTGACCAGTGGAAGAGAAGTTCTTCTTTTCAAATTCATATCATCATAGGAGGAAAAACACCTAGGAAACAAAATCCACAAAGCTTTTTTAAACACCTTTTTCCTAGCACTTTGTCATACACATTGTTCGTTAAGAAACATCTTTGGCAGAAGGACTGATTTATTTGCCGAGGTGCCCAAGAAAGGCTGGCAAACAGACGCAGTACTGTATTTGCAACAAGCTATCAGGGCATGTTAAGTGTAGTAGCCCCAGAATGCTCCTAGGAAAGCACTACTACAGAGCAGTAGTTCCTTTCTATCTGTTTTGAGCACGCAGAAAGGTGACTCAGAATTTAAGTGGGTGTGCCAGTCTCAGTAGATTCAGGAAACATCAATAAAAGCTGCAAGAAAAATTTTGTTTCAAATATAATTACCTTTTGGGACTAGGGTAGTGATTACTTTTGGGAATTTTTGAGAGGTAATCTTCACAGAACTGAGAAGTGCTTCTGCACCGCTGCACACAAAGCACCAAGCCCAGGATGACACACAGAACCAGAGAAATCACAAGGTAAGTCTGCCGATCAGAAACCTGAAAGGATTTAATATAGTACTTAAAGACAAAGAATAATTTAATGATACTATTATTGTGTTTTAAACATTGAAATATTTAAAAGAACAAAACTGACATTCTCATGTCACTTTCCTCCAATTTCACTAAACTTTTGTTCAAATTTGAGTTTTTTCAGAGGTTTGACAGCCTATTGGCTACACAGTACCGGAGGAGTGAATGCTGAAAACCACCAGCTGGTAACACAGGACAAGATTTCACCAACTACAGTGCTACCATGACTTAAAGCAGCAGCCACCCCTTCCGAAGAGCTTTCAAACCTACCTGAAAGTAACATAGTTTCTTAGTATGCTTTCTTACAGGAAGCAACTACTCTGTTTTACAGTTGACATGGATGTTTAACACTGTCTCAGTTTTATGTGATTTTCCTCAGCTGATATTGCAGTACTTCACAGAATGAATACCATTATATTTACTTGATTCAATGGGTTTCATCTTTCTGACTACTGTTTCATTTCACAATCTAGCAGAAGGATTTTTTCAAGTACGTTAATTTCTGAAGACTGACAGATGAAGTTTACTAGAATTACATGGAAGCTGAAAACCACGGGTATTTTGCACATAATGTTTAAAAAATGAATTGCACAGTTCTCTTCCTATTAAAAAAAAGTAGTATCTTCCATGCACTAAGAAATCTTTGAAGTCAGAGACTTCAGAAGAGACAAGGAAAATTACTTTTTTGTAACAGGCAAAAAAGTCAGACTAACAGACTCTTGGCGACTAGAGCCATATGTTCAAATTCCAGGGTACTCATCTAACATACCCTGATGATCACCACTGTCAACGCCCAGTTAAAACCACAGCACTCACGAACACGAGCTCTGCCAGCCAGGCATTAAAGAAAAGAGTTTCATTAAGTGTTAGAAAACAGGTCATGAGATGTCTTTGGCAACATACACAAAAAAAAAGGTCACGTTTACATTACTACTTGAAATCCCAGGCTGGAGAAGGTAAACATGAGAGATTATGTTCCTAATACTGCTGCCAAGATTCCTCTAATCTCAAAAGATCACAATAGCCAGACAGGAAAGGAGAAGGGCGCCTTAGCTGTACGAGCCTCCCATTCAGCAGCTAAGAGCACAACCCTCCACGTACTCGTCCGTTATTACAGCCCAGTTCCAAGAGTGGCCAGTACGCTCTTGCACACCAAGATTCCTGTGGCAAGAGTCTGTTAATACTCAAGTGGACAATGTTAAGTGCTGGACACTGCAAAGCATCCCATTTTACTGAAGCTGTGTAACAAAGCCATGCAATACAATTGGTTCTGTAACACAGAAAGTGCCAGAAAAGTTCCTGAAGCATGAACTTTATCATTCCCTCTGAAACTTCAAACATTCTGTATGTATAACCATTATTAAAGTACCATTATTGCCATTTCAAAGTCAGTGGTTAACCTAATTTCATTAAGAATCATTTCACAAAACAGTATAAATTCCAACGCACTCCAGGAAGGCCGAGATATTAGGTTATTATATCTGAGTTTTATCTTTCTCATTAGCTCAGACTACAATCATGGGGCTGGCAGGGCTGTAACAGAAATTGTTACCATTGTTGCTGTGCACAAGACAACTCAAGCTACAAAAACCTTCCTCCCCTTCCTTAGCCAGCTGCTAAAGAAGGCTGAAACCAACAATGCAGACATCATCTCGAATGAAAAGTTTCATTTAAAGACTCCAGACCTCTTCAAATTCAGGTATGTTTACGCATTCATTTCCTTTTGAGTTCTGATGACATATTGCTGAATTATAATTACCTCATGTTTTAATTCTGCCACAGTTCTTGACAGATTAGAAACCAGCTGCGTCATGTTGGTGAGCTGTGCTTGTAACAACTGGATTGCTTCTGTTTGCCGCTGATCCTGTACAGAAGAGAGTCATGGCCATGCTATTTAGTTGTCAGGTTCCCACCACCATATACTCTCACGTGTGCCCCGTTAGCACTGTCTGACACAGGCAGGCATTTTGTAGCCGCACGACCTGTTCAGCATTGTTTCCAAAAACATTCGTGTCACATTTGAAACAGCAACGTTTTTACCTATCAAATAACGTTGTGTAACATTACATGCCAAGTGCATTTCATTACAGTGACTTCTGCTATCTTTATTAAAGGCAGGCTCAATAGCCAGCTCCACACAATGACTACCAGGAAGCCGAGTACCATCATGTCACAAAATCCACGTGCAGATGACCAGGCAGAGCTGAAATCTAAGGGATGACACAGCTTCTGTTTTGGGATCAGGCAGCCAGCCTCTTAATGACAGGAGGCTGAGACAGCCAGGAACAAGTCCTTTGCAGCTACCATCTCCTTCCCAGCAAGAGCCCCAACAGGATTAAGAAAGGTGAGCAGACCATCAGGGAGGTTAACCAAGAGTCACACCTCAGACTGACCAGCATTTGATAGTATTTAAAAAAAAAAAAAAAAAAGGCAGAAAAGAGCACGCACATGAGCTCAGGGTAGTTGCAATTTTCTTCACTGTTGATGGATAAGCAAGCTACAGGCCTGGGACTACACTTCAGAAATTTCCAGTTTGGGGTTAAGTCTGCTATGCCACACGAACCGTTGCTTTAGTGATTTTTCAGCACTGCAGTTAGTGCTATATTTCACAGCTGCTCAGTGAAGCCAGGGTGGCAGAGCAGGGAAAACCTTCAGCTCCCACCTCCTTAAATCACATTTTAAAGAATGAACTAACTACACTGTCAAATGCAAATTTGGCATAAGCCACTACTGTACCCCTCTCCCTTTCTAAAGGCTAGGTCTCTTCAGCAGCATCAACACAATCATTTCTCTGTACTTTAAATCAGAGATGGAAAACAAACCAAGTTTATAAAACAGAAAAACCAGAAGGTTTCGAGAGCAGCTACAACCAAGAAACAAGGGCTGGAAGTAACCTCGGTAACTTTTTTATTGACAAAGACATTTAAGGGTTTTAGTCATGACCAGCTGACAACGGGGTGGGTTTTTTTTTTGCCTTCAAATAACAAGGAAATTTTTCTTAAAAAAAATAAATCAGGAAACAGCTGGAAATGCCTTTACTCTAAAACAATTGGGAACATCTACAAATTTTATTACAGAGAAAAAAAACTGGGAAGCACGGAATGTATGCTTTTAAAAGGCAGATAGGCAGCTAACAAAAATCTTCAATTGAAAGCAGATTTCTGCACCTCCTTGCAACTCTTTCTTAAAAGTAAACTTTCCTAATTAGGAAAACAGTTAAGTACTCCAACAAACCGTACCTGCTCTTCCGCTATTCTTGAAGTGTTCTGAAGTTTTATTATTGTTTTATTGAAAGCCTTCTGCATTTCTTCCATTTGCTTTCGGTACCTAAAACAAAGAGCATAAGGGTCCGAAATGCAGGTTCATAAAAATTCCTCAGCATCAGACACATCTTCAGAAAATATGACTACATCAGCCAAAATCTTCTTTGCCCAAGTAAGTTTTATTTAAATATCAAGTGGTATTTCCTTTTAAATTTCACACAAACTACAGATGCATCTCCTTCCAGGTTTTTTTGTGGGTTTTTTTTCCAAAGTTAAAGTCACATCTATTTCAAAAACTCAGAGCTTAGCACCAATTTACTGGAATTCACTATGGAGAGAGAATTCTCTGCAAACACTGACTGCCAAGACAGACACATCAGTAAAGACAACAAAGAGCTCCTTCCTTGGAACTAATTCTGAAATGTGTGTATTTCCTGATTTTCCTGTGGCTAAGGAGCACCACAGATATATACATACATCCCTCACAGAAAGTTCTTTGTTCCCTCTCCATGCTCCCTTCTTCAGCAAGGGTTATTGCAGATAACACGGCAGTTTAAGTGGAAACAATCAATGCAGCAAAGTCATTGTGGGTCTGTGTCACTCAGTTTAACAGCAACAGCAGAACATCCCTTTTTGTTGAAAGGCAGCATTAGTGCTTACATCCTGGCAACACTTTTTCCTTTTAAAAAACCCCACAGCAATACTTCTCAAAACAAAATAAAATGTGATTGTAAATGAAATAAAGAAAGGGAACCCCCACCACCCGCAGACACCAAGGGTTAGGTACTGTTCTCAGTTTTCCATAAAGCTTTATGCTGTGATTTATGTTATACTCTGCTTCCGCTGTACTACTCTCCATACCTGTTATACTCTTTCGCATAGCTGGCTAAAATCATGTTTACTTACGGCAGACTTACCAGCCTTCCTCAGACTTACCTCTGACTAAGTTCTTCTAAATAACGGCTGCTGAGAGACATGTTTACTTCTAGGGCTTTTATGCGATTATTAAGGCGCATGAAGACAGACTCCTTTTGATTAGATCCGTGAACAAGATTCCCATTAGCATAGCCTAGATCTGTTGAATTCTGCAATTCAGCATAGAAGTCTGTAGCTGTCCTCTGCGGTCCCCCAGAGACCGGAATTGCCATTAAAGCTTCTTCAGTTGCCTGATCATCCTCCTTTGTTTCGGCAGACACAGAAGACTCAACAGGAGGCAAGACAGGTTTCTGCACATCTGGAGTGCTTTCCCTTCCTTCCCCAGCATCGCTGGCTAAGATGTCTGCTGTATATTCAGGCAGCAGAACAGTCTCTGTAGGCTTTGAAATCACTGGTGTAGCAACAGTCTCTCTTGTGCTCGTCTCCTTTAGCTCAGTGGCCTCACTGGTCTCAGAAGCTGCAGGGCTTTCTTCTGCCACAGAGCTCTCAGCCTTTTCTGTTTCTGGTCTGATCTCAGCTGTATCCACCTGCGAAGTTACCCGCGGTGCTGCGTGGCCTGGATCACCTTTTGCAGGCTCCATCACCACGTCTGTTGTTGGCAATGGCTTAACTTCAGAAGTAACTTCTAAGAGGATGGACTGAGAGACAGTTTGAGGATGGCTTGGCTCCAGTTCTATTGAATCTGTGGTCTCGTTACTGATCTCCTCATGGACCATACTGCTGAAGTCAACTGCAACAGTAGATCCAGGTGGTCTTTCAACTTTGCTGTCCAGCTGCTCAGGCAGAGGCTCATCTATTGAGGTATGTATGGATTCAGTCAGAACCAGCTGTGGCTGCTGAACATCAGCTGAGTAACCTTCCCCTTGCTGACCTTCAGTTTTACTACGCTGCCGATGCATGGCTACTGCAACTGAACACCATTTAAACAGATATTCGGAAAAGGTGGAAATACAACACACTGTTGCCATGTCACTGCAGTACTGTTCTGTCTCAAGTTCAAACCATGCCGATGCTTCTTCTTCCTGTTCATCACTGGACAGCAAGGTTACTGTTGACCTGCTTGTATCTTCTTCATACTCTTGCACTAGCTGAACAATAGGACTTTCTTTTGTCAAATCCACAATTATTTGCTCTTTATCGATCTGTAGAATATCTGTAGTAACAAGTCTACAATAAAGGAGTTAGAGATAGGATGTTACTTCAACAGTTTTACATGCCTGCTCTGGCGGACTGCAAAAGTAGGATCTTTTAGAAAATTAGCAAAGCTGATTCCAGTGACCAAATGCTGGTTTGGATATGGTCAGAAATTCTGTAAGTTAGTATTTTCTCTGGTGGTTTTCAACTCCGATTTCAATGTATTTCAACCCTTGCTTCTGAAACAGCAAGCCTTCTCAATCAGATATTGCCCCCTTCCCTCACCTCTGAAAAAAAAGTCACCAGTTCAGATATCACTCGGTTCTTACATAGCAAGCATCTTACTCTTCTGCTGCAGTCAAATGCAAGATTTACAACCCTCCCGCTGACCTTCCTCGGTCTCTCAACAAATCAGAGCACTAGGAAACCATAAAACCACTAAATTCAGCACAAGTCACATCTTAACATTTAAGAGCTAGCCACAACTCTAAGTAGTCAAATCTGAACAGTTGAAATTAACTGAACACCCCCACCCCCCGATTATCTAAATACAACTCTTCCTCCCAACTTAATTCCCTATCTTTGCATACAAGTTTTCCATCAAGAAAAGCCTAGCAAAAAATAAGCTTCTAAAGCAGAACTTTTGCACATACAATTTAATCGAAGTTTCAGCGATAGAGCTTATGTTCCTAACTAGGCTCCTTTGCAGGAGACAACCTGGAAGAATATTAAGTCAGTTTCCATCTAAGAAATCCTCAATAGCCAAGAACAAAACACTTCTACTTCTTGTAAACAAAGAGAAACACTTGAGAAAGTGATGTATTTTGACATTCAGTCAAGTGTCAAAACAAAATATATCATAATGGAAATAGCTATGAACAATAACTAAAGCAATACATTTCCCTGGTTAGTACATTACCATACTACAAGTTTCATCAAGTACTTGCCTTTTTACTCGTTTAAGATAGTATGCTGTACCCAAGCATTCTACTACCAAAGATTCCAGGCTGGTGCATGTTAGTCTCTGCTAAGTACACAATGAAAAAACCCCAACACCAACCACTTACTCTGGTGAAGGAACAGGAGTTGGTTCAGGCAGTCTTGGTGCAGCTGTTGAAGTTGCAGGGGTGGCAGTGACATTTTCAGACACACTTTTGTTTCCTGCTGCAGGAAGGAAGAAGACGTGAACATAGATTTAAGAACCACATTTGTTTTCAATGAATTCTGAGATTGTTTTTTACAGATTATTAACTGCACTACCAAATTAACTGCAGGTGTCAAAGTTACTTGAATGAAAGTGCTGCTGACAGTTTATGTCTACAATGTAATAGACATATCTCAAAATATTTCCAGAAAGAAGCAGCAACTTATGACTTCACAACTGAGGCTGGGCAACAGAGAGACTGAAGATCTCCAAATATAGCTGAAGAAATAGACACATTATCTTTCTGTCTGTTCCCTTCTCAGCAAATTCAGCATCTTTGTTCCACTTTTCACGGTCAGTAAGATAAGAATTCTATGGCACTAATTGAGTATGCCATAAAATGTGAAAAAAAGTCATATAAACATAGATCATCCAACTCCTCACAAATTAAACAAAATAAAGAGAAATGACAAGTTTCCAGAATGCTTTTCATCTAAAGCAATCATAATACCTTCAGCTTCAGCTGACTCCTCAGTTTTGGCTCCGAGCATATTAGCAGCAATATTCACCATACTTAGGATGGCATCTAAAAGAGAAAACAACTACTCAGAGAAGACATATTCAGAGGGCCCAGAGATTAGCACCACTGAGAGATCTGCTATTTTGTAGCATTTGCTTGAAATGCATCCCAGCATAAGGATGTAGAAAAATCCAGTTGTTCTATTACAGTGGATGCATCTGTTGCTTTTAAAGGTTAAGTTTATAAGCTAGAAACCTGTATTTGAAAGTCTGTATCTAACTTTTACCAGCTAAACCTTCTAGCTTCTGCAAGAAGTTCTCACTGATCATTAGTCCATTGAAACCAAGGAACAGTAAGGCAAACACAAATACTTAAGCATGGAATTTCCTGGCAACTTAAGTGTGTGAACCACTGACGGAGGTTCCAAGCCAGAGATCTAGAGGCTGAACACTCAGAGGAGCTCTAATAACGACAGGCTGGATCATTTGTTGTAATAGCACTAAAGAACCAAGTCAAGAAATGTCATTTGCTAAACAAGCGAGAGACTTCTGCCTTTGGACACAGGGTGTCCACAGCAGGACAGACAAAAAACTAGATTCATTCAAATAAAGCTGGACTCTGGCATTTTGCATCATACCTCCCTTCTTAATCCTGAACCTTACTTTCGGCTCCAATACTGCTGCAACATAAAAATTCAAAATATTTTAAGATTTGAAGAAGAAAATCTAGACTTCATAATCTTGTTACTTCAATGCAATCTAGATCGGTCAAGGCAACTGGAAGAAAGCTGTAACAAATGTTCACAGATCTGGTTTAGATATATTTTTAAGAATAAGTAACAATCACTGCACTGTTTCAGTGCTCAGCCGTCTTTCTAAAGTACTGCCAGTAACAGGTGTTTCCAATCTTCTAACCTTAGCTTTAGAACTCTAAAAAACCAATAGAAAAGTCACTGCATTTTTCAGACAACGAACAAAAAAACCTGCAATACTGCACTTGCAGACAGAACATGTGAATATGCCTCATCAGGACAGTATGAAGACAGAAACTTTGAAAGGCACAGTTAAGAGATAAATAGTGTCAGGAAAGAATATACCGCTTTCTCTCCTCAGTGAGAGGATAGCGTCTAGAGATCAACTGGCCTTTCCAGTATTTCCCTTCTGAAAACTGCACTAAGCTGTGCGACATTCCTAGCTGTGACCTTTTTGTGAAATGACAACTACATTCTAAGAAATAGTGACGAAGAACTCTGCAGCTCTGATCCATTATGGGATGAAAGGAAAGCCTGAGCCCAAACAGCATTCATTTGGAGTGCAAGTCTACACTACGGTAACAAATCTTCACTAACTGGGACAGAAGGAAGAGTGGTACAGCGTAAGAGCGCTTTAGAAGAACTGGTGTGGCAGCTGATACTATCATAAATAATTCAGTGGTTAAGAATGCCATTAAAACTGAAGTATTCTTAGCAAAACAAACCCCACACATAGAGCTTTTCCAATGAAAAAAAGACAAGACACAGTCAAGAACGATTAGCTCTCTCTAAAAAAGTATAGCTCTTATGAGGAACACAGAAGCTACAATATTACACAAAGCAGTCTCAAACAGTGCTCTCCATCTCTTCCTTTCAAGCTGAACAAAGTAAATCTTTATATTGCCTCCTATAAATAAGGCATTTCAATTAAGCACAGATTTCCAAGTTTTGAATAATTAAGGTTCTACAGCACTTTAGTACTGGTTACTTACAGCCCCCTATAACATTCATACTGTTTTAACTGCTCAGAAACCTTAAGTACAGAAAGCAAAGCTTCAAAAAGAGTGATCCTTAGAGCTGGAAAGGTCTATTTTTAGAACACTAAGAACGATACCTCAACTTCAAATTGTTACTGTTTATTCATATGCAGTTAAATAGGAAACACAAATCATTTCAGCAGAAAAATATGGAAGTCATAGCTGCTGCATGACAAAATGTCATTCCACTTTCAATTAGCTTGTTTTGTTTCAGCACAGCCATAGTTTTTCTAATCAACCATACTCACTTGTAGCAGAACCAAGGAGATTTTTTGAAGATTTTTCTTCCCCTGTATTGTAATCCAATAGATAATCTATGGATAAAGAACACCACTTATGACTACCAATATTAGATGTATCATGGGCAAAGAAAATAAACCTCAAGATTTAACATATCATTCAACCATGTCAGTTTGACAGTGTGAAAATAAAACTACAGAAATAAACTTAAAGGTCAGAGATTACATACTGAAATGTCAAGTTCCAAGCAATCAGAAACCCAAAGAGGTTCAGGCTTCAGTTTTGCCAGGATTCATGGCATAGATAAGGCAAACAGCTCATTGAGCTTCATACAGGGGTTTTTCCCCCCTCCTCCTCATGATGGCTGGAGGTAAGTGTTTTCATATTTTTTTTATTTAAACGCAAAGCCTGCAAGCCGAAGCAAGCACCTTCCCAACTGCTTGCAGCACTGATCATACAATCTCAGGAAAAGGGCAATGGACACTAAGAATATAGCTGCTTCAATGTGAGCTGCTTTGATTATTTTAGTTACCCTTTACTGCTGTCAGCACATGAAGATATTGCCTAGCCTGCCAAGTGAAATAGAAACTTATTGCTAGCATTTTAAATTAACTCTCCAAAGTTATACCACTGTTTAAAACTTAAAAGGATTGTTGGATAAGCCTACAAACACCAAAATAGTCAGCAAGACTAAAGAGTAAATTTGGCAGACAAGCAATTTATCATATGCAGGAAACAAGCCACCAAACTAGCACAAAACATGTCTGAATGGCTAAAAATGCAGAAATTATTTGCTTACCATAATCTTCATCGAAGAGTTCTTGTCGTTCAGACTGATACTGAGAATCAGCTATTTCTTCATACTCTTCAACCATGCTAGTACCAAATACCCTATAAACAAAGGTGTAAAATAAAAACCTTGTATTAGTCTATTAGTCGTGTAATTACTTGACATAATGGGTAATTAGACAAGCAGTATTAACATTATATAACACATAGCAAATCAGATAAGCAATAGTTGCCTTCAGTTAACCAAGATCAAGCAGCAGGTATGCTGCTTTTCCCCAAACTCATATCCAGAGTCCATCACATACCTTCAAGTCTGCACCAAAACAAGATCCTGTTTTTAATTCTAGTACTTCCAGCAACTTTTCCTCCTTTTTAACTTGAGCTCATACCTAGACCTCCTTGCCTTAAGCTCTTAATGAGATCTTACTCCTCCTCTTCAGCTTCACCTTTGACTCACTTTAGGAGTACGTATTCATGACTACCTCACTTTGCGTACTACATTCTCTTTGACCTACTCTGCCAAAATAAAATCAAATCAATCCAATTTAAAGCAGTCTTGCCAACCAAAAGTAGTTTGACTTGTAGAGTTCCCAGGTTCAAATCCTGGCATTGCTTTGACAGTAGAACTGAAATCAGTTTGGTTTTTTTAGGAGCAGTACAGAGACTGAATATTCTCCGAAATGCACACACACAACGTTGTTAGAATTTAGATATTCCAAGCATTACTAACTATGTACCAGGGGTGCCATGCAACACAGCAGCTTCCCAAAAGCACTCACCACACCAGTTCTTTTTAGTTCACCACTTGTTCTGTTTTGCTTGGTCAGCCTTGAGATGCTCATGTCCTCGCGTAACACTGTTCATGCTCCTGTTTCCTAACACACACATCCCCCAAACACAAACAATTCCTTCCATACTAGAGAATCAAATCAAGAGATTCAAAGCTTCTGAAACAGATGCAAAGCCCGCTACATAGCGGATAAGTCAGGCACCTACTTCAAGTCACCAGATTTTCAAATAAACAAATTGAAAACTAGAATTCATTGCCCAAATACTATTAAAACGCACTAATCCTCGCTGTAAGGAGATAGAAAGACAAAGCAAAACACTTAACATATTACCTTATAAGACTTAAGGGACAAAAATGTTCTGATCCGAAGTGGGATATCAACTCCACCTAAGGAATGATATGTACTTAAATAAAACTCCAAAGACCCACAGAATCAAGAGGTCATTTAATATATACATCCAGTCTTGAAATTGCAAGTCTTGTTAACTCAAGAGATTTGTAAATTGCCCATAACAGAAAAGACTGAAAGATTTATTCTTGCCATGCATTAAAGTACTGAGTTGCAGCAGAGAACACCCCAAGCCCCATGCATTCATCATTCCACAAGAAGAGGTTGCTAACCTTTATGTACTTGATGAACATCTGAAGCAAGAGAAAGGAAAAGAGAAAAAAAAAAAAAGAAATGTCAGTACAAAGGCTGAACACATGCCACAGGCAACTAGAGTTTTGTTGTTTTCAATTCAGTACTATAAGTGCCTAAGACAAGTTATGAAGGATAAAGTTGCAATACTACTTCATCTGCCTTAGGCAGCAAGATTTCATTTAGCCCTTGTACCTTGCAGATAGAAGGTAACATGCAACAAGTGTTTTATTAATTAATTTAAGTTATTCAGTTTTTCTAGGCAGCATAATTGCAGACAGAATACTGAAGTACGTTAAATTCACTAAGTGTATTTTTTCCCCCCTTAAAGATCACAGATTACAGAAAATTACTCGAAAGGAAAAAACCTTCATAGCATGCATTCTATGTACTGCTGCTGCTTCAAGTTCAATATAACATGCTTCAATTTATAGAAATACTACTGGAAGAAAACAGAGCATCTGATGATACAACTGGAAGCTTCAGTCATCCATGTATTTCTAGTGAGAACTTGACTACACACTGGTATTTAATCTAAATTAATCTGCAAGCATAGAATGCATCTATTATAGCACTACGTAGACACTACCAATGAATGACTGTAATAATCCGCAAGTGAGAACTATTCGCTTAATTTACAACTACACCACACTTACACAAAAATTTCCATTATTTTTGATACAAGTTCATTAAGGCACTTCAAAAATCAAAAGTTTTTGAAAAATTGTATGAACACTTCTTCTGTAGACTAGGCACACTCAGAACTTGCTTACTTTTTTGTGCTATAAAGTAAAAACATTACAAGAACAATCCTTTGAAAATTTTACCATGCTACATTATTCAAGGCAGAAGGAACACTGCATTCACAAAGCGATTACGTGCTGAAGCATGCAGTGCAATTCTGGAACTTCAGTGACAAGCAAGATTCCAGCTACCTTAAGGCATTAATTCAGCCAGAAAGCAGAATTTAAAATATATGAAATATTTATCCTGTGACTCATGCAGAATTTCTGAGTAGAGAAGTTATCTAACTATCATTCGTAGCTACTTCTTCATGTAAGCACAAATAGTAATTCAGTAGCACAAACCTAATTATTTTTTTGGGGGCACACCATAATTGCAAGGTAACACATCACTGGAGAGGACCTAAATGTTCTGTATTTTATTTGACTTTAAACCTCCGCTATGTCCCCGTGTTTTCACAAAAGCTTTTATCCCAGTCCAAGTACCACATTATTTATGGAGTTTTATTCTCTTTGAGTCTCCTGAGAAAAGACAGCTTGCTGCAAGTTATTCTGAAGGCAGAAAGACCATGGCAAGTGCTCCAGTAGCAGTAAGCCTAAATAATTTGCATGAGTCGCAGCTAAAATTGAATAACTGCACTTCCAGTCTATTGATGAGAAACAATTCAAATGCTTTCTCTTTCAGATTCACTTAAAACTGTATGGCAGAACAGAGCACAAAAATATCAAGAAATACGCATATTTTAATCTATACTCCAGAAAGTGTGCATATATATGTATCTACACACATGCACACAAAGCAGGCACAGCCAAGAGACAAAACAGGTCAATACTTCTACAGAGGACAGTTGGTTACGTCAAAGACTAGACCGTTGTATGGATTTTTCTTAATTCAGGTACCAACTAAGTACATACTTGGACACAAAGTAACAGGCGCATCCCAAGATCCCCTCAATTACCATTATGAGGAAGGCAACATACTTGTGATTGTGTGACAAGAGGTTTAGTACGTGGCAATCACACTAGGGCCACTAATGAAACTAGCGCAATTAATGGTAAAGCATGCTTTGGTAACACATTTCTCTGGAAAGGTCTCTATGTTATATAGGGCAAGCCCAGCAAACACTTCCTTCCTGAGAAATGCAGATGCTTTTGCAGTGTTAAGTTACCTTAACGTATTTTGCATACATCTGTTCATCCAGAGGAAAGCTTTGGACGTTTCTCTCATCTCTGGCATGGAAAGTACCTAATTTAATCCATTTATTTGTTGGGTACCTAGAAAAGGAACAAAGGAGTCAGCTAATGAAATGCAAAACCCCATCTTTTACCAACATTTGCTGAAGTTTCCCCCAAAGCCTTTTCACAAAAGAATTTTTTTTTTTTCCAGTTGCAAGATAGCAGCAATGTGTTCTTTATCGAAAGAAGAGTTGCAAGATAAAGCTAGTCTCAACACAAAAATCTCTGCAGTACCTCTTCACATACTTAAAACAGCGCACAAGCCCTTGAAGGACAAAACCCTATACTTAATCCAATTACTGAAATTCAGCCAGCCTCCAGTAAAGTTTCTGGAACTAAAAAAAGTCACCTCATATGACCATTTAAGAATATGACACCTAAGTGATAGGCTGTAAATATTGTTGTAAGCAAGCAGCAAAAAAATAATTAAAAAAAAAAGCATACAAAACCCCTGTGAGCAAAGCAAGAGTTAGAACTAGGCAACAGACAAAGCATTGAAAATCAGAATCTACACACTTTAAGCACTGAAGAAGAAAGCGAGGGGGTTTGATGCACTGTGCAAATGTCTCCTCTTTCACACATCAGAACAGCCTGCTCACTCCCGGAAAGCAGTGGGAGTACACCACCACCTAAAACATGATAAAGCCACCCTTTAACCAGCCATTCAGCCAACCAGTAGTATTCTTACCCCTTCCAATTCTTCAATAGTGTACTACTATTTTTTCTTTTTAAATAATTGGGGGGTTTTTTGGACCAAGTTCAGCACTGAAGACAGCATAAGCTACATGAAAAAGGACTGAACGACAAGGGAAGAGACAGTCCATAACTCCAGTGGCATTCTGTTCAGGAATGTTCTTTTTATAATGTGCCATCCACTACCTCGCTACTGTGTGATTTCCGTTGCCTCCCTGCTACTTTCCAACAAAAATCTTTCGTTTTCATTTTTCAGGTGGCAAAGAAAACAATACAGGAAGCATGGAAAGAACTCAAGCCAGGTATTCCAAGACCTCACAGTTGCCCTTTACATGGAAAAGATATGCTAGCAACTGATAATATACACACACAAAGAAAATTCATGTGATTTCACAATGCATTACACTTTGCATAACAACAAACATACACAGACTGTGTTTTATGAAGTCATCCTTTAATAATTATTTCATTTTTCATTCAGAAGGGTGGGTTTTGATACCATACCTGTCACTAATAGACACCAGAAAGTCTTTTGGAGTGGAAGAGAATAATTCATGGTTTGCAATGTCAAGCTGCTTTACTTGGACTGGTTCACAGAGCTCAATAACAAACCTTGAAGAAAAAAAGGAAATGTTAAAAAAAATATAATGCACTTTTCCTTCTGCAGTTAAAGTACTCAGTCCTTTACCTTGTTACTGCATCCTTCACTGGGTATAAAAAAAACACTACAAAAAACACTGTACAGTAAGGAGGCATCATTTATTACTCCTTTCAAAATCACTATGATATTTAGTTGTATACCTAGCTTAGTAACTCTAGATATTACCTGCAGCTACAAAAGCTTCATCCATCTTGTACTCAAATGCAAGAAGTTGCAGAACTGAAAACCAAGGGTAGCAAACCTCATTTAAACCACACCTGAAATACCAGTTAGCGTATGGTAAATTCTGATTTTTATTACGTCAATTATATATGTCTTGACAATTATAGATTACTTGACAGCTGGGGAAAGAAACCAAAATCTTTACTTGAACACTCAGTGCTTTCTCTTCTGTAAGACTATAATTATGCAAAACCTACAAATACTAAAGTGAATAAAATTATCCCCTTAATCTTATTTTTTAATACCAGAGACAGAATTCTATGGGAGACATAATAAAGCATCTATTGCTCAATCTGTCCAAGGTCCTGACACACACACAGGTCAAGTCAGTCCTACAGGATACAGACAGTCCCATTCCACTCCAATGGAAAACTATAACCACACTCCTGTCACACAAACAAGCCCCAGTCACCTACCAGATTTTAGTACTGCAAGGATTTAGCATATAAAGGTCCATGTTTTCCATCAAAATTGCTGAAGTGCTCTGGATAAAGAAGAGAATTAGTATTTTAAATTGCATGGTAGATACTAACAGAGCACCAAGGGCTTCTCCCCAAATCAGTTTAATATTAGTTACACAGACTAATAATACCAAGTTTCATAACATTCCAACCAAGATAATATACAAGAGACAGTACGCCACACTACTTTGGGGCAATCACAGATTAAGTACAACAGCAAGCTGCTTAATCCAACTTTGTTCAGTTGTTCAGTTTCTGTAGTGAGTAGATTCTGCTCCCCCTTCCAAATTCACTTAAAAAAAAAGACATCAACTTCTCTATAGCAATCCCTCGTAAAAAAGGGACAGATTATCATTTATGTCCCATTTTTACAATTCAAAAAATTACAATAAACCCAAGCATATAAATAAAAAATTACTTCAGAAATCAGTATTCAGCTTTAAGTGTACTTCATACTACTTCTTGCATAACAGTAAACTGAAATAACACACCCTAATAATAAGTAAATGCCTACCTTTGCCTCTGGATTTGCTGCCAAAATTTTGGCACCACACTCTACAGAGGCATAGTTATTTCTATTTTTCTGGACTTTTTTTGTGGAATGCTGCCCACCAACAGCAGAAGGGTGCATTGACTGACCTAGGTAGAAGAAAATATTGTTACTATAATAAACCACACAGACAGCATTTTCACTTTCAGGACTCTTCTGCTCACTGCTTTTATATAATAAATGCTATTAATTATGTAGTTCTAGTAGGAAAATGAAGTTCCAGGCTGCGTTCCAAATTGAGACAGTTTCACTAATCAAATCTGACACAAATAAAAGTGGTCTGTATTTAGACCAAACCAATGAATCCTGAACTTACTCTTTTCTTTCTCCACCTCCATGACTTTCTTCTTCCATTCATCAAATGTTGGAATGTCTCCAGGGTCCTTTGGAGTTATCACTGATGTAGGGTCAATTTCTCCTGTTTTCTTATAGTCTTTCTACAAAAGAAAGAGCCACCAATTGTGACTTTTTCAGTACCAATGATGAAAAAGATGAACTTCAGTGCTTAAAAAAAAGAAGCAGCAAAGTATGGTCTCATCAAGTCAATAGCAGACACATCATTTGAAAAGGAACAGCTTAGCGCCAAGGTAAACTCACAAGCCAGAAAAGAAACCATGACGATTTCTTCCCAGAATTAGACATTCTTTCACTGTGATGCTGGTAATTTTTGTGGCTAAACTAATACATTTTAAGTAAAACACAAGCATTCTGTCTCATAAAAATGTCTGCTTTTTCCTCATGATTTTTACTTTTCCTCTCTCTATGGAAAAAAAGGTTTCCCCTGTAGCAGAAAGCTTCAAATACAAATGTTGTGACCAACATGATGGAATTCCAGAGTCCCCTGGAGTCTCTGAACACCTCAAAAAACAGCAGAGTGAGGTATTATTTTAAAATGTCCTATTTAATGATCAAAGAAATAATGTTTTTGGACCTACTTGACAATGCAGCAACCCTTTTCAGTTAACCACATGCTATACTATGTCAAGTCTTAATTTCTCCTTTGTACAAACACATTTCCAGCACACCACCAGATGGGAGAAGAGCTTCTGCTAGAAGTTTCAACTCTAAAGGTTATTTTAGTAAACAACATTTTACAGGTAGCTTCCACAATGACTGTTTTGTAGGTTGACATTTTCTCTGCACTTAAAGCAAGAATTATTTCACATAGACTTCTGTACCTGAAAGCCCTCAAAAGGGGCAAACCCACATAGCTGGACAGAAGCAACAACAGAAATCTACACATCACTACACTGCAACAGAACTGTATATGTGGCATACACAAAAAAATATCCCAACATATTTTTAGAAATTAGAGGACCTAAAAAAAATTAAAATCTCCCAAGAAAGTTCAGGACAGACGATCCACTTTGAGCTATGACAGAAGTGGGAAGTAAAAAAACTGAGTAAGCAATGCCAAATCAAGCTCTTGTTGAATTATGACATCAGATCAACGCCATAATAATTTGCAGTGTTTAAAGCATTAAATAAAGAAAATCTTGGCTTTTTAATTTTTTTAATGATTGTTTATAGCATCCATTACATCCATTTGTTTATAGCAAGTTTTTTTAAAAGACTGCTCCTGACTGCATGTAATTATTTTAAGGTACGCTGTACTTTGTTCAATAATCTTGAGAAAAACTTCTCAGTTTTGTTTTGTTTTTTTTTTTTTTTAAAAAAAAAAAGAGTTATCCAAATTGTTAGTGAAAGTAAATGTGATCCTAAAAGAGCAAAAAAAATGGAATTGCCTTGTCATGCCCTTGGTCATTTTTCACCTATTTAAAAAAAAATAAGCTTCAGAAAGTGTGCCTCGTGGTAAAAGCACAAAAACAGTCATACAACTAAGTATAGAAGACCTGCCTAGCCAAGTATCCCACTTCAACAGTGGCCAAATAAAATATCTGGGAAAGAATAAACACACACCATTTTGTATTTCCTTAAACTGTCATCTTGCCTCTAGCCATCTGCTTGCTACTCAGGAACTTCCTGACTCAGTCAAGATTCAACCCTCAGACTTCTCTTCTACAAGTTTACCTGGACCGAGCAACTCCTCCAGCATCCACAGCATCCTGCAGAAGTCCCAGCTTAACCAACTGTTGCATGAAGAACATTTCTGCTGGATTCTGCTCCAGATAGTTTTAGTCTGTTTCCCCAAGTCTTGTAATTAAAGAAACTTAGCTCAGAAACACTGTTCTGTGCCAATGGATCGACCTTGCTGCCCTTTTTCCCCCCATTTATTACACCCTTGTTGAGATGGCAGTATCAGAACCACACAATGCTCAAGATGTGAAGGCTGTGCATTTATACAGCGGCAATCAGAAAAGAGTTGGCATCATTCATCTTTAATAATGGTGATAACCTAACAGGTGGCACGAGGCTCCTGGGGGTACTGAGTGGACATCAGCACTGCTTACCTCTCTTTTTAAGTTCTCTGAGGCATTCAGAGCAGATTTTTGCTCATCTGCCCCCTTTTCAGCTGCTGAAACCTTTGACTCAAACTCAGATTTTGTCTTCTTTCCCTTGCCATGTGAAGATGATATGTTTTCTATATGTTGACCTGCAAGGCTGAAAGTTAAAAGAGTATTAGGACCTATAAAATGATCACATGCTCAGCCATATGCAATATTAAACACACACACAAACACATAGATAAGCAAGCACACACAAATGTTTGTTGCAAGGCCAGGACAGAAAAGAACAATTGCTTTTAAATTATTCAGACTCACAACCTGCTTCAATACTCACCTCTCTGGTGGACTGACAAAAGAGGAAGGCTCACTCTGAGGGTCAGCCTCAAGTGTCCCACCAATATCACAGTCAGGTTCTGACTGCTCAGCTTCACTAGAGCTGACTACAGGAGTATCAGCACGGGAATTTTCTATTGCACTGAAGGGAAAGAAATAACACGCTTTTTTTACCCTTCTGATAATACAAGCAGCCCTGATAACCAGCCACAAAACTAAAGATATTTCTAAGTTTTCAAAGAGCAACCGTCTTGCAGAAATAATTAAGAGGAATGAAGTATGCTTTACCTATGGAATTGCATTCTCAGCTGTACCCGTGCAAGAATAGGATTTCCTTCTCCAGCCTGTCTGTGCCAGCAAAAGAACTCAAAGCTACCTTCTCATCTCCTACAATTCTCATCTAACATCTTACCAAACACTGCAATGGATAATTTTTTCCCCCCGTCATCACTACAAACTCTGAACAGCTTCAACCTGACTGCCAGCAATTTTCTTTTCCCTTTCAACAAAGGAATCAAACACTAGACCGAGTTCCATCACTAAGAGCTCCTAATGTTCCCAAGTCAACAAGCAGCAGTCAGAACAGAACTTGGCTAAAACTAGAGGAGAAAAGGGGTGGCATAATGATATACAGTACAGCCGACCAGACTTCCCTTTCGCTAGATTAGCAAAAAAAAATAAAAAAATCAGTGTAATGAAAATGTAGTAACAGTAGACCATTATCCAAGCTACATCAACAGCCCAAACTAGCTAATCTGCCTATTGCTTTACTTGGTCTCTCCCAGAAAGGCTGAACACACCACATCAGACAAATTCTAAGGCAAAACATGAAAAGAAAGCCTCCCTACATGTTCTTTCAGAACAACAACATGGGTGGGGAGGAGAAAATGGACAGATAATAATAACTTTAGTTTATAACTTCTGTGACTGTCCTCTCCAGTACAACGATGACTTTCACATTCATCTAGAAGGTTATAAAGCAGATCTGACTAAAAGCTTTATTCTGCCTCCCAAATTTCAACGTAAGCTTTCCTCACTGTCAGCAGCAAACTAGGTTAATCCAGTATCATGATACAGAGCTGCCAAAACACAAACAGTACATCAGCAACTTAAAAGGGGATCTTTTCTGCTTCTCCGACTGCTACAATTATCAACAGAAGCAGCTGCAACAAATCCAGGGAGCCAATTTCATTACCTTTCATATGATAAAGTTCCCACAGTATAAAACAAAACACTCGTAGGCATTCAAGACCTTTTGCTATGTAGCAAAATCTAACAAACACTACGAATACAAGAATTTATTATTAGCTACAAACAGGGAGCAGTTTCTCCAAATGCCCCAGAAGTCACACATCTGAGATGCACACAGTACAGCTCTGCATGTAACACAGGTTCAGCAGTACACTTAAGCTTCACATTTTCTTGATCTCACTGGATAGATGACAGTATGAATAATTGTCAACTGAATAAAACAGGGGACAAGTATGAACCTAAAAATACCCTGACGTCAGGGTGTACCTGAATGGCATCAAGTAACTAATTTTGGCAGAAGGGGAGTAGCACAAGGCTAAAAGATGTAATGCTCCCTCTCCTTTGGGTACTTTCATTTGTTAGTAGCTTTGCCTTAATTTTTAAAGTGCATTACCAAGCTTACTTTGCATAGCAGCTGTCTTTACTTGCAGCCAGAAGAGAAGCTCAGATTATTTTTTAAGATGTTTTCCCCAGATTAGGTCTGGATAGAAAAGCTACAATCAGTGCTATCCTAAAAAAAATAATGAATCATTACAAAGTAAAAATAGTTTGGAATAAAATTACTTCCAGAATATTTTGACTAGGAGGTCCTGCTGGGATAGCAGACTGGTAACACCTAAGGGAGCTGGACTTTGTTACATGGATGGGAATCAGTACCTAAAACAGGAAAAATGCTGATTAAGGATAAAAAAATGCAACTGAGTCTTTTCAAAGATCTTGTTTAAGTATGGAGTTGGACTGCAGCTCTTTTGGATATTAATCTGTACAAAAAGAGACCACCTATTACCATGTAAAGCTGAACTGAAGTTTGAAATCATGTATAAACATGCATCTCTCCTCCTATACCAATTCTACACTTTTTTCTTGTAAATGGTACTAGTGTCAGAACACTTTACCAACCATTAACTAATACAGCAGATGCTCCAAAACAAAATTTCCATTGTTATTTGTTTCACAGTTTGAGACTTCAGAGTTCATTGTTCTAGTATTCCCCAACCATGACAGCAAGACTGTTTTCAACAGTTACAAGATACCGAGCTGAATGTTCAAAAGAAAACAACCTGAATCTCCTCCTTAGACCTGACAACAGTAGGACTTATAACACGTTACACAAATGAGTCTGTAGAGTAGTCAACAAAAGCTATAAAAAGAAACACAGCAAAATTACATTCCAGCTTTGCTTTATAAAAACTGCGTATTTGGGAAGCTTGATTTTTGAAGACTTGCAATTAAACTTACTTATTAAGCATTAGCCCTAGCAGACTAGGCAGTATCAGTCAGCAGACAAGATTTCCTGACCTTTTCTAGGGTAAAGAGACTAAATTTGCTACACAGGAAAAACTGGACTCTTAAAAAACCTGAACATCAAAAGAGCAGTCTACTTCATTTTTCATGTGCTGAATTTTTATCTACCAAAATATTAAATCTTTATCAGCAGATAATCAGAATAATATATTCCCTTTAGCATACATTAAAAAGCCCACGAGAATTTAGTGAAAGTATAAGAATACACATATGAATATCCAGGCTACATTTCACATTTGATAGCACGGCCTTCCACAACAGAAGGGAAACAAAAGCTCATCAACTCTTGAAGACTGCCTGCAGCAGAGGTAGCTCTGCAATACACTAAGTACTAGAAAAGCAAACGGTCTTAGTTACATTTATACTAAAACATGCTATTTCATCAGAAGTCTCTTAATATCGGAACTTATTTAGGACCGCGCTGTTTTAAGTCCTAGAATAAAATTCTGCCAAGTTCTTTTTTAACCAAAAGCTGAGACCGCTGCCGAAGCAGCCTTGGGGCTTGTCGTCATAGATGTGAAAGCACATTTCTGAAGGGCAGAATGCCTCACGGTGAAGACCTGAGCGCTTTTATAGTATAGATTACCCAGCACATAAAAGATATCGGGTATTTTTTTCCAGCCAAAACAGCAGCTTAGAAACTAATGTCAATAGGATGACACTTCACGCAAGTACACAACTCTTAATCCACTAGACTAAGTAAATGATGGCATTTACTCCATTAGCACTGACACGATAAACCAAAGTACAGCAAAAGAACCACGTGCAGCAGTCTAGCCTTACTCCTACCAAACCTAAAGAGGTAACCCTTCTAACAACAGAGAAAGTGATATTCTCTCAAAGTCCAAGACAATAAAATAAATAAAAAATTAATAAAGTTAAAAAAAGACTTACTGGGGCTGCGAGACTGGAGGTATCTCTGAGGTAGGTGAACTGGAAATGTTTTCAGTGCTTGCAACTATGCTAGACGAAGCTTCATTTAAGTCTACTGAAGGTGGAGTCTCAACATCAGGCTGGCTTGCTTCACCCATTTCTGCAGTCTGTGAAAACAGCACAAACATTTTTCAAAACTACACCATCTAGTAGGGAGTTTTAACAGTTCAGTAGATCCAATTTCTGTCATCAATGAACCTGAAAACCAGACAGCAAGACAGTTAAGGAATAAATCTTCTCAATGAGAAGGTGTTTTATTTTATAAAAGAGATACTTCATACCTATAACATCTAATTTTAATTTGTCTTGGAAATATTAGTTAGTACCTACAAATATTTAATTATTCTTACTTATGCACATGGGAAATGCAAGATCTGTTTGCTCACACATTTTCTCCTTCATTGGAAACATGAGTCTGACAGCAACTGTGCGTGCAAGCAAAACACAATAGATTGTTACTATGAGCTTTCGATAACCAAAATGAAAGAGTCCAAAATCCAAGAAGCATTTGAAGAATGTACGGAGACAATGAATGAAATAAAAATGTCTCGCCTGGTCAGACTTTGTAAAGTCATCAAGTAGCTCTTCTGTAGAGTAACTCCGCATACTTGAGTCTGCATGCTCAGACTCCAGTCTGGGACCAGCCTCTTCCCCCTAGTATATTAAAGGTAAAACAACAGTAAGTATGCTGTAACACAGACCTTCTATTCCATAAGAGGAGTTACCTTTGGTACAGACTGAATAATACTACCTTTAAAACCACTAAAATATCAATAAGTTAAGCTACATGAATCTTCTGAGCCACTGCCCCTGTACATGTAAAATCTCATCTGTATAATGACTACAGCAAGTTAAAACAATTCAGTTAAATCTTCACAGGAAAGACCATTCTAGCATTGTCTTAAATCATTCCGTTTGTGTGCTAGGAAAGATAATCAATCTGCTATGAAGCCCTAGGTTGACAAATCCTCCCCATCTCCTTCCTGCCCTAAGTAGGAAGGGAAAAAAAGAAATCCTAATATGATTTTGCAACAGACCACCATTAAAAAATAACACTTGGCACATTTCAGTTACAGCAGTCTTATCAGCAGAACCAGTCTTCTGTAACCTTTTAAAGCAACCTTTTCTTTTACAACTAAAGATTGACAATCAAGTGCAGTGAATTCACAAAGTAAAAAAGAATATACACTTGAGAAAAAAAAAGACCACAACAAAAAAACCTTTTAAACCACCTGATGTAGAACTAACAAGAATTTACTTGCTCCTCAAATATTTTATTTTTTTTTAGTTACAACACGTGCAAGTTATTTTTGAGCAATACTTTAAAATACAGCAAGAAATCTGGTAGAAATTTACACACACCTCACTTTATAAGGGTTACCTAAAATCCTGTGGTCAAACACTAGAAGTGCTAGTGTTCGGATCTAAAATGGGCTGCTAAGCCATACAAAATTATATGATCATATTAATTTGAGAGGGGCATACACTGGAAGAGCAGGAACTACAAATCTGAGCTGGCAACCTCACAGAAACATTTCTCCCCAAATATTATTAGCTCATATCTTAGTCCCTAAGATTAAACAGCATCAATGCCTTGAAGGGACAACTGATGTAAGGAAAACTGATCAAGGGCTGAAGACTGCTCTTTTTGGGTAGGACAGCTCCAGCAGCCTACTTAGAAGTACCAGACACATGCTTAAGATTTCTCATACACCCAAGAGATTTTTCTTTAATGAGTAAGTAGTACAGTATAATGCATGAGCTTTCAAATCTTTGGGTTTAAGTTCAGAGATCTGCTTAACAATGCAACCATGTTAACAGAATGAAGGGAAGAATGTTGCAAAAAAAGTAGGAAAACATACACCAGTGGCTTCCCAGTCTCAAAGCTTACTTGATCTTTCCAGTTTTATTACATCAGCCATTAAACTCGAGCAGGACTTTTTTCAGGCAGCTAGAAGAATAGGACTGAATGCTACTTGGTTGTACAAGCTGGCATAAAAAAATCAGCTAGCCTAAACACTGAAATGCTTAAGAAACCTACAATATTTTAAAAATATTTTTTCTGGTCAGTTAGCTCTCCACACAAGTCAACTACAATGTTCAACACACATTTTGCAGGTTTGATGTGACATAGAAAAAAACTTCCTGAAATGAGGGCCATGATTAGCACTACTACTGATTGGTGGAGGAAATGGGAAGACCAATAATATCAATAATGCCCATGCTTATCATAGGACTGATTCTTTACTTGTGTAAATTAACTCATTACAAGTCATGGTAATTTCATTTATCAGGGTGGAATGTTTACACTCAATTTAATCCAAAGTGCTGAGTAATGTAAATAAGGGATAGAGACTTATTAGCATTTCACATATGTATTTTCACTTAATTAGTTTTTATTAAACAGGAGGAAAACAAAGTGATAAATACTGACTTAATAAAACAATCTTAGGTCTTCTATTTAGGATAAAAATCACTGGTGCACTGGGGTTTTAAACACAACACAGATGCAACTGGCATAGCATGGCCTAGACTTCCTGAGGCCAGCACCTCTTACCATGGTCCCCACAGAGCCACACACAATCCCTGATGACCACTTCTTCTAACATCTGGCACCCAAATAAAGAAAAAACTGGGTCACCATTACTAGCTTTACTAATTGTCCCCTCACACACACACACAAACTGTCCAGCCGTATTTCTGTGTAACTGCAACAAACTTGACAGTAAAGGAAAACAAAAATTTGGGAAGATAACATCACATTTCACAAAACAACTGGGCACATTAAACAATCCGGCCAAGACGACCCCATGAATCAAAGTGCATGAATCAGGTACTTTTTTTTATTTAATGTCAAGCCAGACTGAGTAGTTAATTAACATGATTTATTCAGCATACCTTTTCCTGGACATTTTCATCATTTGCCAGGGCACAAGCATCACCTGAAGCATATTGCACTGCCGATGAAAGACTGTCTTTACAAAAGACATGCCAAACAGGAAGCCTATTAAAAAAAAAAAAGTCAAAGTCTTGATTTAAAAACCGAAGAAATGATATTTTAAAATTCCCTCAGCACTGTCCCCCTCAACCTTTTTTCAGCTGTTCCCAAGAGATGCCAATAAAAAATACACATATACAGTTCATAGATACTAGTCTATCAAAACCATTGGAGGACTTAACTTTAAGAAATTAGTAACACAAAACACATGACACATTTACTACTTCCGGAAGACAAAAGTATCAGCAAAACAGTTATTGTATGATACCATGTCACAAAGCAGAAGCTGACAAATTGGTGAAGTTGCTGCTGGTTAGGAAGTATTTGAATTAACTATACCTTTTGTCATACAGTAACAGGATATCTTAACAATGATTATTACTAAGCAAAAACTAAAGCCACAGATTCAAAAAATAAAGCTGCTTACTTCCCTGATACAGATCAGGCAGAGCATCATCAAGCACATTTAAGAGAATTACAGAAAGTATATTAAACAAAAGGCCCATGCAAAAGCCAATGAAAACAGAGACAAATGGCAAACCAGGTGCTGGCTTTAGATACAACCTCCATAGAGATTTGTTTTGTACTTTCAGTTCAGAACAGTTTTGCTTCTTGGTAGAAATGGATTTATTTCCATAGAAAAGCAGCCAGCATCTATACAAGCACTTGCACCAGACCAGCATCTTTAGTCACAAAAGTGGTTGCACCAAGTGCATGGCCGTGTCACATCCTAGGCAACACCCGCAGAGCAAAGCATTAGGCTGGAGGGCCAACGGCCAGCAAAGGTCTTCATGCAGTCTTTGAGTAAGCCCAGGAAAATGCTGGGCAAATTGAGCTTTTAGTGGAGTTTTCAACAATTCTCGAACAGAGACATGTACCGCTTTAAAGCCAAATGCCTTTCCAGGAGCTACTGCTCCCACGACAGCCAGGTGATCGGTACAGCCCTGTGTGAATTCACACAAGCGTCACTGCGCACCCTGAAGAAAGGGCTGCCTCCTCCTCCTCCAGGAGACAGATCTACAGCAGACCTTCAAGCACGCAGGAAATCTGGATACAGCAACCTTCTGACATAAGTTTTGAAAACTAAAATACAGCCTTAACGGTCAGTCATACCAGTAAGAACATCACTAGATCAGGATTCACTTATGCAACTGGGATCATAACAGTGTTTAGAATCTGAACTACCACTCATCTTAAAAATTTGAAGATCACCTTTATTGGAAAGTATATGCAACACAGATTCCCCCACTGAGGAGGAACCCATGCCACAATCGATCACAGCCAAGTATTATATTTTAAAGTTTCATGCATATATACACATACACACACAGGGAGCACTACTTCTCCAGGTTGCAGGCAAAACACAAAACTGGGCTGTTGCAGAGATACAAACCTATTGCTGCTCCTCCACCCACATCAGTGGGGAGTGGTGGCAAGGCACTAGCCACCCTAAATCCAGGTCTGTGACCACCAGAAGAGCAGAAGATGGTGGACAAGGAACTCAGGGGTTCTGACATGCCTTTCTGGAGACGGGCAAATAAGGTGTCCCAGGTCTGTCTCAGCCCTGCTGCACCTCAGCAAAATTCCCCACCTTTGAGGCAACAGCCTTCCTCTGAACTGAATGGAAGCTCTCAAGCCAGGCAGCAACTGCTGCAGTTACTGGAAACCAAAGCACTGAATATAAGGGTATAAAGACATTTATAACCACTTACTGCAGCAGCTACAAAGTCACATGTCTCAGTTAAGTAGAAAATGAGGTGTATGCGTTCCCACACATCTTCAATTCCCATCCCATCACGTAGTTACTTGTTTGTATTAAGTTTTCCATCAAACCTCTGTCTTATCCTAAGCACAGGACATACACTTCAGAGACTGAATGAAGTGTTACCAGACGTATGGCCTTACTTCCTAGCTCTCACTTGGAAAAATACTTATGCAAATACTTTGAGTAATTTTTTTTATGAAAAGTTGTTGCAGTCATTTCATGGAGAAATTTTCTCATGCTCTTAATTCCAGTACCTCTGGTCTCTCCTTCCAGCTATGACTACTCCCTGATTGTTCATAAAAATAGGAGACAGATCAGAAATTGTATAGAACATATTGTAGCCCATTCCACCCCTTATTACACATGCACACAAATATGTTATTTCCTATCTTGCTTACACTAAGGGGGGACCTTCAGTGAACTGTACAGAGCAACATTAAGTCCCTTAATGATGAAAAGGAAAGATATCATTGGCTATGAATCAACATTTTAAAACACAGGGTATATTTCTCACAACCACTTTAGTACCTACTTTAGCACTTGCAGTCATGAAAAGCACTTAACACAAAAGGCATACATTCCTTGCCTTAATATATTGATACTTTTAACACAACAATTCATGCTTTATTAGAGCATGAACACAGCTTTTAGAAGAATGCAGTTTGACAGCTCATATATTTAAGCTATTCTGACAATCTGTCCAATACCCAATTTGCTTATTTTCAGTAATTCTTCTCAGTCCACTCCCCAACTCAAACATGATGCCTCAAGTCTTCCAAGAGCCCTCTAAGCATGGGAGGGGACTGAAAACTCATTTTGTATATGCATGCATGCACGCACCCACAGGAAAACCTGAGCTCTACTGCAACAGAGGATGCAGCAGGAAGGGTGTACCATTCAACTGCTACCATCGAGCACTGACAGAGCATTAAGAACACAAATCCACAGAACGCAAGGCCACATGAGACCAGCCATTCTATGAGAAGTCAATTAATCACCTTATCAGGACCACTGCTACTCTTCTTTCAGCATTCTACATATGCAGTCAACAGGCATCTTCAGCCACAGGCTGGTAACAGATGTAGCCCACAATAAAAAAAAAATTGCCAAATTGCTTAGCACGTCTGTTAAGCAGTTCTCTATATTCAGAAAGAGAACAAACATGAAAACTTAAGTGTTAGTTTACAGCAAACGGAATCCTGGAGTTTAATAAACTTGCACAGTATGTCCAGTGAAAGCCCAGCAGCTTCTGCATCTGTCTATGCCAATATATCCTTCCCTTTCTCGTGACTGAAGAGAAGCATTTGAACGGTGACTTGGAAGCAAGCAGATCTAATGCCCAAATAATACTGGAGATCAGTCACTAGATATACTGTCTCAGGTACAAAGTGTATCTTCAAGTAACAAAATAGTGTAGAAATGACTTCAAGAGATTGTTCCAAACACATAACCAACAGTTAGCAACTTACATGGATAGGGAAGCTTTTGTTAGTTCCATTTCTGGTAAGTATGACTCAAAATAGCAGCTGCTATTAAATCTCATAAAGAACAAAGAAACTTAGGCATGAGTCTTTTAGTGTCATCATTAATGTAATTGAAAAGCTATTTTTCAGCGTGATGTGCGCAAACCCAAAAGCAAAAGCTGCAAGCCCAGACACAGAAGCTGGGGGGAAAAACTTTACTCTTCACAGGGCAGGCACATACCGTGGTTCTCTACTGAAGCAGAAAGCCTGCTCACCCCTATCTGCACGGTGCAGTACACTTATTGCTATACAAATTGGCTACGGTCTACTGATGGCGGTTAGGCTTTTGAAAAGGAACGCACTGTAATTCAAAAGTGCAGGTGGTTTTGAAACTGCAGTGCAGGTTTCATGTGAAAGGGTGTCCAGTTCTAATTTGGTAAGTAATTGTGAAGGAGGCTGCAGAAGAGTATCAGAGATAGGAAAGTATTGATAACTTTTGACAAGCATAAAAATCAAGTAAGAAGTAAACAACTGGTAAGAAAAATTATTCATACAGTTACAGCTGACCAAAAAAAAAATAAATCCAAATTAGCAACATCTGAAGAGCAGTTTCCCCACAATTTGATCTGCCCAGAGAAAAACAGCCTAAGGTTTCCTTCCCAAAGTCTTCATATGAAAAAAATTAACACTCACACAAGATTCAGTTCAAACATATCTGTCCTCTAAATGACTCAAGAGTTTTTTTAAATTCTTCCCAAACAAGACCTACTTTTGGACACTGGAGAGTGAAGCAGTTCAAAGCAGTTTACAGTTGATACCTGTGAGACAGCAATTTTAAGCAAAAAGAAAAATCAAAGGAAGCTGTGACCAGCATACCGATGACCGAGCCGCCCCCAAGCGCAGCGGGAACAGCCTCTCCAAGGCCATCCCTGACATTTCCTGCACATCTCCGAGGGTTGTTATGGGTTGTATTACCGACAGGTGCAGATGCACCAACGCCCAGCAGCTAAGGGGGAGAAAGGACACATCACATCCCCGCCATGTGACACTTCACTACCGAAAACATGCACAGGATCAGCTCAGAATAGGCCTGTGCAAGAGAAGGACGGCGGGTTTTGGACCTAGGGGCGGAGAGCTGGCAGAGCAGGCCTGTGAACGGGGCAGAGGCACCTTGGTTTGGATTAATCAGGTAAAAAATGAGATAAGCTGCGTCAAAAGGAGGAAGGCAGGAAAATACCTTTTTGCTTTGAACACGTCCTACAGGTCTGCAACTGCTGTCGCTAGCCTGTCAGAGAGAACAAGGCTCTATGAGAACCAGTAGCTCAGCAGATCTGCATCCGAACTCTGGAGTCAGCAGTGATCTGCCTTCCAGCCACAGGCAATGCAGAAAAAACAGCAAAAGGAGGGAACCCTCTCCCCAGTGACTTAATGGAATCAATCTTTTTCTCAGCTCAACAAGAGGAACTTGCATTTAAAAGGGCCTGCAGAACAAAATAAACCTCTCAGAAAATGAAGACAGGGCTTTTAGGACTGTGACATTATTTCACCCCATCAGAGGCAGAAAGCTATTTGCAAGGCACCGACTGCTTCAGCACAGTCTCCCCAGACACAACACTTACTTCTGTATACAAAGTGGAAATAAGCGTTGATAAATGCCATGAAGAACTATTAATCTTCCCTAACGCTGGCCAGAATACTAACAACAAACAACAACAAAACCCACACCATTCATTTAGAAGCCATTTATTACCACAGAACAGCAGCATGCATTACTAAGATAATTTTAAAAGTTATGATGGCTCTTCAAGGAATAAAAAAGCTGAAAACTAGATCTACAGATCTAGACTAAGTAAGGATGCTGCCAGCAAGGTACTGATACCATCTCATTTCCTTCCACTACCCACTAACTTTATTCATGCACTAAAAAAAACAAACCCCAAAACAAACAAAAAAAAAAAAAATCAAGCTTTTTTGCAAATTCTTTACCAATCCATTGTATTTCACAATCAATTTAGGTTTTTAATCTTGCCCACTCTTTGCAAAGAATGTGCTCTCCAAACTGTCAAACTGAAATGCGACACAAAAAAGCCAGTTACTTAATTTATTCAACACAAAGATACTTTTGACAATACTGAACTTTATAGCTTCAGACAACGAGATTCCAATCAGCAGTTTAAAAACACGGCTTTCAGCATTTTAAATGCATTAGCATGCAAAGACTGCAAAAGAAGGTTACAGTTGCACCATATACTTCCAGATTGAACTGATTTACTGCCTGAAGGGGGTAGTCCTGCATCCCACCTTCAGCCACACATTTCTCTGCACCCCCTGATGTGATCTTGGGATTGTGGACACAATGCCAGTAACTTCCAAGGACCAGAAAGCCAGCATTGGGCTGGAATATATTCAGATAAAAAGATCTGAGAAGACAGAGGGAGAACATACCATTTGTTTGTGACTGTCCGCTATTGTTCCAAGTTAAACAACAGAAACCAAGGACGAGGAGTTAACAGCAGAAAACCTCTTCATTCCTTCCTTACAGTGCTATCAATATTACTCTCATCCTTTCCCAGGAGAGGCTGCTGAGATAACAGCCACCTTTGCAGCACGTAACTGTATACTGCTTCGATCCACTGCCCATAGTAGACAATAGCTTCTATTAGATGCACACTGCAATACATATCTCTTCCTTCTTGAATAACCAGATACCCTATTTCAGGCACTTAGAGCAGGACAGAAGTCACAAACCCCAGCCTCAGAGGGTGTCCCCTCCAGAAGTGCTCAAACAAACAGGCAGCTCCTAGTGATTCCTGGTAACAGACTTCTATAATACTGCACTGAAGATTGCAGCTTAAGAGAATCTCCCTGCGTTGTCAAACTCATCTTTAATGCAAGGTTTGGAGAAAAGAACACATCCTGGAAAAACACAATAAAACCTGATGCTAACCACAAAGGCTACAGGAAAACAGTAGAACAGCCATGAACTGTGAATAAACCTCAAGGCTTTTAGAGTCTATAGTAATGTCTACACTAACTTATACACCATTGAAGATTTCCCTCGCTGCTTAAATTCATGAGCTTGTCTACACAATACTGCAACAGCAGGCTCAGAATCAGAAGCAGCTGTGGTGCACCATGCTTAAAACTCACTGTAAATGCAAAACAGTTTAACACGGTGCCAAGGATTGGAATGTTAGCATAAATTTTGCAACATGAATTTTGTCCTAGATCATTGTAAAGCTGCAATCACCCAACTTCCAGACATTTTATTATGTATTTTTAATGGACGTCTTACCTTTAAAAGGATTTCAACAAAACCTTGATTGCCATTCTAGAACTCAGCTCAAAGAAGGTTCCTTTGAGCACCTAAGCTCTTTTTGAACTGTTGGAAACTTCTACTGATATTCCAATCCAGTTTAAGTCATTTATACCAATATTTTTTAATCACCCAAGCAAAAGTTCTTTACTCTAGCTTTGGGATCAGTCTGCCTGTTACACCAGCTCAGTATTTTCACCAAGAATTACACAAAAGTTTTTAGACTTGCAGTTCTATATTACCCTGTCCTCAGCCAAAAGTTTTCAAGCAGAAATAAAATCCTCTTCAGGCAGAAGGGCTGGTAGCATCTCCAAGTGTTAACTACAGCAACATTGTACATCCTCCCCTTGAAAGAATTCACCAAAAGATGGATTAGTAATGAAAACTAAAGACACGAAAAGCAAAAAAGCCAGAAAGTATTCTGTAACATATTCAGTGATAAGAACACTAAAGCGAAAAAGAACTAATAACAGGTTAGAGGAAGCCATTTCAGAAGAAGTTGAAATTAAGTGCTGAAGTGAGGCACATCTCATTGGAACTTCATGAGGGGGGTACATATGCCACTTTAGTACACCCCTTGCATAACACACACACATCTGAAGTTCCTAGGACAAATCTTTCAGGAGACACTGCTTGAAAGCACCGATTTTAAAATTATTTTAGAAGGTATATATTCAATAATTCAATGAGCCAAGCATTTGTTTTGCATAAGACACCAGAGGCCCTGTTTGCATACACCACTTTCAGCTTGAGCAGGCTATATGCTAAGCATATTGATATTTTAATTTTAAAGAGTCCAAGAGTTCCAGTGCAGCTTTTGACCCAACGTTAACTACAATGCAAAGACACCTCCAAACAAGACACTCGGTATCTAGGAACATACTTTTCCATCCTGAAATCAGATGCCTGGAACAAAAGTTTTGGTTATATGAACAATGCCCAAATAATTTCTTCCTGCCATAAAACGTACACACACAGTGCTCATTTTACAATCCGCCTTCTGAAGAGATTTAAGTAACTGCACAAGAGGGGAATTGCCAGATAAAATCCTGAGCCCTGTTACAAGCAAGTTACACTAGCAGTTCCACCCAGATCATTAGGGCACTCTTCTGCAAACACAATACTCTGCTGAAAAGAGGATTTCTATGGCAAGAGAAACGTTACACTGGAACACAAGCCTCTCAGTCCCCAACACCTTTCTGTTATTAACAGATGCAAGCTCAAGGTTTAAGCCAAAAGTCAGTAATAAAGTCAATAAATGTTCAGTTAGCAAAACCTCTACTTCTGTGATCTCTAATCTGGCTTGCATAGCTTTTGCCTGTGCAGAACAGGAGCGGCAAAATAAACACAAGTGATGTTATCACACTCCCAGTATAGCATTGTTTTCTTCAGAGCTCCCCCTGCATAACAAGAAGCTTTCAACAAGCACACCTTCAAAAATGTAGAAGACTAATGTAAGCCAAAACTAGAAATATCTCATTGAAATTCACATAAATCTTCACATCAATAGGCAGGAAGACAAAGCAATCTCTAAATCTAGCCCCTTTCAACGTACCTGTATCTAGGCTTTATTCCTGGCCATACTGCTGACCCAATCTCACCTTTACAATTTTCAGGCTACACTCTCATTATGGATTTCAGAGTCAGAGCTACTAGACCAAGGGTTTCCCCATCAGGAACAGCTCATCTTGCTGCTCAGCCGCTTTTATACAAGCCTGACTCTACTGATGCAGCATATTCAGCGTAACAACTAAAGAATCCTGATGTGCACATGCACTTATCCCCATCGTCCTTTTACTCACAGTTATAAAACTGAGGATGATGAAAGAGTTCATAAAAGCTAAGTAGACTGGGGTGTAGAAAGCACTTTGAGATAGAATGAATCACAGAAAGACAAATTAGTCTATGCACAATTTCTTTATTCAACTCAAAGCTCATGCTTTGAAAGTGCATCTTATGGCAGGCAAAAGCTGATGCCAGAGCAATTTATACAAGGTACTCCTCAAAAAACTATCACAGCTAGTCTCAACTCAGATAGTACTAGTATCCCTTATAAGCTTCTAAATCTACTCCACTTATTCAGCTCTGTATATTGTCAAACTACAAAGCACTGCAAATTGTAAAAGTATTTATGATTATCCACACAAAGGGATTAACTGAAGCATAAAAAAAAATCTTTGCAAATTCAGGACAACAGGAGTCATTTCTCATGCACAAAGCTCCAATCTGCACAGATGCATATTATTTTTAGAGCACTACATTCCTAAGCCTTACCTCCATCAGAAGCATTTCTCTAAAGCCATGCAGCCATCACACTCTTTTGAACTACTTGGAACAACCTCACTGGCTCAGTCAGATTTGTCAGAGAGCTGTGAGTGTTCCAGCTTCAGAAAGTCTCAAGTACCAATACCTCTCTGATCCTGCACTCTCAAAGAGCATCACATTGTTTTTATTGAAAAAACACCAGCAAACAAATCCCTAAACTCAAGCTTCTGGGCTTTTTGTACATTTCCTAATACAGAGTCACATTTTTAACTTACAAGATGAAACCTTTTGAAACACCTTCCAGTTAAAGAAAGTAGGAATCAGTCTTTTCCACACACACACACACTTCCTTTTTACCAATTGATGCTCCTCCATTGGACCAACTTCTTTAGGCAAGCATTAAGGTGCATGACGAGAGATTTTAAAAAATGCCTATTTTGATGAAACTAAGCTTAAAGGAAGAAGCAATGATCTAGCCAGAAATACAACAAAGCCCAGACATAAAAAAAAAAAAGATGAGTCCAAATAGCTCCAAGAGAGTTTTCAGCAATTGTTTTGTCTTGTGTTTTTTACCCCTTGCTTTTTTAATTTGATTATCTGTTGACCACTAGGTTCACGTGTAAGAAAAGTTTCTCTCCTACTAGCATTAAATCCTTTGAAGATTACATTTCAAGACAACCAAATTTAAAAAGCCAACATTTGTCACACTTGCCAACATTTATAACACAAAGCCTTCCATTTACTATTTAAAGTTTCTTAACTGCCTATGCGAACAAAGTTGCTGGTTTTCTTTTTAGTAAAAAGTTAAATACATCACAACTTACAGCCCACAACAGAGTCCAGCAACAATGCAGGAATTAATACACTTCAAGACTTTCCAATTACAACTCCAACATGGTTACTGAAATTAGAGCAAGCCACAATGCCAGCCTACAGACTGAGGGTTTTCAGCTCTCCAACGTGAATTTATGTTCAGACAACAGACTGGGGAACTAGAGTTGTAACTCTCCCAACATTTAAATCAAACTACTGGCCCTTTAATCAAAAGCAGCCAGAGCGAGCAGGGTAAACACGATCTGAACTTTTTTTTTAATATACTATAAGGTTTGGGATACTCTAGTGCAAGCCCCAAGATCAGTTAAGACACTACTTGAAAGAGCAATCTCTTAAAGAGTAAGAAAATAACTTGGCTCAATTTTTCTCCTAACCATACCCAAGATGAACACAGGAGTTACATGGGCATTACAGAACAAACGTATTATTTCAACTAGTTAAACATGATACTACTTTATCAATATGGAATAGGTACCTGATTTTTTTCTTAAACATAAGAGTTCAGTTAAACCAGCAGACTAAGGCCACAGCAACAAAAAAACTACTCTGATGATCTATGTACCCTTAAGCTGACAACAGCTTTGTTAACAAATTACCACAAGGCAGAAACAGGTTATTAACCCTGAGGACACAGGAAGAAAGAAATAAGAACTCTTTTCCTAGTAATAATCCCAACTATACAAGTAGAAACTTCCATGAGAAGCAGCTCAGTTGTCCGACGAGTAAAAGAAGAGCTGTTTAGAGACAGTTCATCAGCTTCACAGATCACTTAAAACACATCTGGCTAGGAGCTTTTCTGTTTAAAATCTGCTAAATGTAAACACAGCAACAGAGTTTTCAAACACTTTTTAGACTCACTGTTTTGTCTCCTAAAGACAAAAACGTGATGACACAAATCAAATTTGGTCCAGGATGGTCCCAACTCAACAATGCAAGTGTCAGCACTAGATGTGCAACGGATTCTATACAGAGTGATGTCTGGGCTCCCCTTTCTTCATCCAACTAGAATCAACTACGAGACAACCCTGAACTTCCAGGCTATTTCCATTGCTTTTAAATTAGGTATTTAAACAATTTACAGAAAAGGTACTAAAGTAACACGAGACACACAATTATCTCTAACGACTGCTGCCGTTCATTTTTCAATATTTGCAATCTGCTGTTCAAACTGGCTAGCATTTCTCAAACAGTGAGTCACGGAGTTCAAAAGAGGCCAAAGTTTAAGAAGCTTAGAACTTACCATACAGAAATACAGCCCCCCAGTATCCCTGTCCTAACAAATGTCATCTTTTAGCAAGTTTGAAAACAAAACGAACAGAAGATGATGAACAAGGCAGAGCCAAGATAATCGCACGAAAAACACTCCCAAAGAGAGAATCAAAGCGAGATGAGAGGGCTCGGTGGCTTTAATTGAACACCACTCCAGCCAGCCTGAGAAAATCCGTTTCAAGAACGAGGCACCCTGATCTTCCACAGAACACTGCGGGAGTTTAGCGTGAAAACGCAAAGGCAAGAGCCGGCCTTGCAGCGAAAAGCACCAAGTGCCCCAAAACCCCTTCAGAAGTGCCGGTAACCACGAAGCCCCGACGCCTGAAGGGCTCACCCCCCCTCCCCGCCCCGGCACCGCTCGCTTTGGGGAGCGTTGCAAACGACCATCGCAGCGGCGGGCAGTGCCCCCAGGTCGCGGCCCGCCCGGCAGCACACGGCTGTGCCTCCCGCAGGCAGCGCCGTCCCCCCCCCGGCGGCACCCTCCGCCCCCGGGGGCCACCGGCTCTCAGTAACCCCGGCGCCCCCCCCGCCGGGCCCGGGGTAGAGGGACGCTCCCCGGGCAGGGCAGGCGCGGCCCGGGCCCCCCAGCAAGGCGGCAGGGCTGGGAGCGGGCCCGCCCCCCCGCTCCTCCCCGAGAGCGCCGGGCGGCAGCATACCCCCGGCCCCGGGAGGCCCCGGCGGAGGCGCGGCCGACACTCACCAGAGCACGGCGCAGAGGAAGAGGCAGGAACCCAGGGCCAGCCGCCTGCGGGGCGGCTCCTTCATCGTCTCCCCCGTCTACCTGCGGCGGCCGGGAAGCGGCGGCGCATCCTCCCCGGCAGAGGGGCGGCGGGAGAAGCGTGCGGCGGCGGAGGAGCGGCCCCCTCTGAGCGCGGCTCCCGGCGCGAGGCGACAGGCGGCGGCGCGAGCGCGGCCCTAACCGCCCGCCGGCCCGGGCCCCTCGCCCCGCCCCTGAAGCCCTTCACGCGCTGAGCTGGAAGGATACGCGTCACCCTCCCCGCCGCTCCGCCACGCCCCCTCGCGCCGCCGCAACCAATGGGCTGAGCGTCTGGGAGTGCCACCGCCTTCCAGCCCCTGTCAGCGGCGCCGATTGGTTCCTCCACTCGGACGCGGCGGCGAATCAAAAGAACGGCCTTCTCTTTCCCCGCCCCCCAAGGACCCCTGCCAGGTGCCCGCGTGAAACAAGCCGTTAAAGGGAAATCGCCGTAGGAATAAATGACGGCTGGCAGCAAACCGAGGCCGCTAGGAAAGAGAGGAGCGTCATTGCCTCCGGTTCGGGGGGCGTTTTGAGGAACGACTCCCCGACATGACAGGGGTTTTTTTAAATATTTTATTTTTGATCAGGCTTCTCCACAGGCTGCCCCGCAGAGCTGAGCGCTGATTGGTGTCGGTTGAGGCCCCCAGCAGAATGGCGGCCGCGGAGTAGGCGGGGGAGCCCCGCCCGCCAGCGGGCGGAGGCGCGCGGGGGCTGCTGGGAGCTGCAGTTCCTGGGCGGGAGCGGGGCGGCGGCCATTTTGCAGGAGCCTTTAGGCGGCCCGTGCGTGAGGCGCGGTTGGGCTTAGGCTTCCCCGCTGAGTACCGGATGGCTGCATGGCCAGTGCTTATACGCACAAGGGGTGCCAGAAAAGTGTCTGAGGTGGTTCAGTGCGTATGTAGTCATTGCGGGAGCAAAAGTCGAAGCAGGGTTTGCCTGGCAGCTGGCCAGGTGCATCCTGAGGCCCGCACGGGGAGTGCTTTCCTTGGAGCTGTGCCCGGGGCCTGGCAGCCTGGCCAAGCCTCCCCCCAGCCCCACAACTGCCTGCGCAGTCCATCCCGGTTTCCATCCCTAGCATTGCCTTCGCTCTGCTGGCTGGGGCTGGGAGATGCTTGGGGGGGAATACAGGCCAGGAAGCTGTAAGGGTGATCTTGGCATCTGTGGGTGCCCGCCCCCAGCGTGGGACAGAAGAGAGTTGTCTTCCCTGGTACTGGCGTGTTTGGGTGGACTGGTAGAAAAACACAACAGTTATTATCAAAAGAACAGGATTTTTCAGATAGCCAGGCCTAAATCTGCCCATCTGAAGCATGGTGTTGGAAGGTGGGCTTTCCACTGCCCTGTGGTAGTCAAGCAAACCATCCTTGCAGCTTACCCTCACCAAAAAAACGGCTCAGGATTGGGGCTCCCAATGTGATCAGTGCCACAGCAAGCGGCAACGTGTGCTGCTCTCCCAGCCCACGGGGCATTTACAGCCGTCCTGAAAGGCACAGGTGGATTAGTCACAAGCATGCTGTGTTGGAAACATGCACACGTCAGGACTCTGAACAAGGAAGGACAGCTTTGCCCAGAGGGAGGCATGGGAGGGTGTGAATCATGGCAATCCTAACAGGAGCAGGGCCCTCCCAGGCCATAGCTGCTGTTTTCCCCAGAGGAGTTATGGCCCCAGCCCCATGAACCAGCCCTTACGGCCATCCCGGGGTACTCCCAAACAGGACGGGGTGTTTGCAGGGCTTAGCTTGGAGCTGCCGAGCTGCAGGATGGCGTGACTAGAGTCAGCCAGCTGCAGGTAAATGTTCCCAGCCAGCAGTGGAAACCTCTGGAGAGTCTTTATGTCTGTTCTTTTCCTGATTTTTTACCCAGTAATTTTGTGCTTTCGTTAATACTTGGCATCCCCTGCCATTCTGAGAGCTCTGCATGCCACAGTCAGCAGACAGGCCTGCGTGCCAACACATTGAAGAAAAGGGAAAAGGGAGAAGCTCCAGCTTTGTGCCCCATCTCCACACAGGCTCGGGTTTAAATCCCCCTGGCCAGCAAACCGTGGTCTGCCCCGTGACAGAAACAGCCTGTCCTGCAGTGCTCGAGAAGGGGGCTGTTGCAGGAGGATCCTGGGCAGATGTCTGCTGTGTCTCTTTGGAAAATAGGGGCATAACAGCGCAGGGGACAGTGAGCTAGGGTACAAAGCAGCACCCACTGCCCCATACCTTGCAGCTTGGCCAGAAGCTTGGCTTGGAGCTGCTGGACGAAGCTGTAACTTGTTAGGTTGAACAGGAGGAAATTCCTGTGCAAGTCACTGGTAGGTTTTGGAAGAAGCCCATGGGATTTAACGTGAACCTCTAGCAGAAGAAAATAGACTTACTAAACCACAATATGGATCAGATCAAGATGAAAGTAGCCAGGAGGGCAGCTCTGACAGCGAGTGGCTTTGCTTTGTGTCCCCAGTGCGATGCCTGCCACAGAGCCCTCTGGCAGCTCTCCCAGTGGGTCAGTGGTGAGCTCGGCTGCCTCAGCACCACTCACCTCCCTGGTCAGGTTCTGTCGCCCCAGGAGCGCTGATGACGCAGGAACAACCTAACTGGTTACAGGAGTGAGGCGAGTCCTGAAAAACACTTGAGAAACTGCTTTGTGGCTTCAGTGGGGCATGAGCCAGCACCTTTGCCATGAGAATTTCTTCAGCCTTTTGCAGTGCCCGAGCTAAGACATAGCACAGCGGCAGCGTGGTTCCATGGCTGTGTGGGCACTTCACTGGCCTTGGGACAGTTGTGAGCAGAGATGGGGTGTGGAGGGCCCAGCTGTGCCTCCAGGGACCTGCCACAGGGCCATGCCCAGAGCAGCACGTGTGCAGAAGGCCTCTGTGCCCAGGGACGCGCCTCAGCACCAGCTCTGGGGAGCTGCCTCGGTGGTGGGAATTCCCTGTGGGAGCAACAGCCCACGTCCCACAAGCAGCTGTTTTAACCACGTTGGGGGAGTATCGCAGATCTCCCTCTTCAGGGCTGGAGGATGCCACAGAGAGGCAGGGCAACGCGAGCTTCAGCTGCAGCTGCCTCCCTCTGCCTCCTGCCAGGACGTGACTCCCCAGGGAGGCGTGTAGGACTCGTCTCCTTCATGGATGCTGTCAGGATTACGGTACCTTCCCTTCTGAGTGAGAGGGGGGTGTCAGCACAGGGAGGTGCAGAGCAAGGCATACACCTGCACACCTGGCGTCCTGCCTCTGACCAGAGGATTTACCCATGCCCAACCTGACCCAGCAGGCAGAGAGCAGTTCTTCATCCCACCAACACAGCCTTGGCCACAAACAGCACGTTGGGGATGGACAGGACCAGAGCAGTAGCGAAATCCATCCATGAAGCATTAGAAATTTGAACTGCTTTGCTGTCTGCTAGAAGAGCTGGTAAATGTTCGTTAACCCATTGCTAAGCATTTCCAGGCAGAGCACTTGTCTCGGTGCTGGCAGGCAGTGCTTTGCTCGGGGCCATGCCACAAAGTACTGCTGGGACCGTCTCCATTGTCAGCCTCTATCATGCTCCCAGGACAGTAATTCTTCCAGCCTCCTCGCCAAGAGCTTTTCCTCAAGAGGAGGGGAAAAGGCTGTGAAGCCGCACTTGCTCAGCCCATGCAGCTGCTCTTGACTGGCACAGCTCCTGCATGCCACGGTCCCGTTACCAGCTGGGAATTAATCACATACAGCTTAGAGCAAACACAGCTAAAGAGCTGTCACGGAAGACAGATCATTTCAGGGGAACCATGACAGTGACTGGTCAGGATACTGGAGAAAAAGCCCCTTTGAGTCAGTCCCCACCAGGTATGAGCGTCCACCAAATAAGTCTGGTGTCATCAGCCAGACAGAGATTTCGATTCATCACCTCTGACATACCCGCACATACCAGTACTTGCTAAGCTTGTTTCCCAACCGCTGATAAGATGAGCAGTATAATGGTAAAAAAAAAGTAAATTACAGATTACACAGTCTCTCAACTAAAGCCCATAATTAACCCAAAGCCCAATGTACTGTAGGGTTACCCGGCAACAAATATTTGCATGGGATTCTCAAAAAGCACTGCATGTTCACAGCAGGATTTTGGCTTGCTCTTGGCCAAATCCCAGGATGAGGCGAGCTGGTGCAGTTCCCATGAAGGGTTAGTCCTGCCGCGGAGCTGAATTCAAGACAGCGTGTCACCCGACAGCGCACGTACCTGCATCCCCTGGGCGGAGAGGACTCTGCGTGCCTGCAGTGTTGATGTGTAAGTGCAGAGGACTGTGAGCATGGAAAGCACAACAGGTTGCGTTGGTAGTGGTAGGAGAATAATCACTCTGCTGACCGTGAATAAAAGCTGGGTCGTGGTGCTCGACAGCCTGGGTTAGAAGAGCTGGAGGTGGCCACCCAAGGGGCACCTTGGTGCAGTGTTTCTGAGTGGGAGGAAAGAAAAGGTGCTGCTGTTTTACCTGCAAACGCTGCACAGTGATGGGACAATGCTTGTCCATTGTACTCTTAACACTCAAATGGACCTGGTGTGTTGTACAGGCTGTAGAATATCTCCCACAGATACTGGGGTGCTGAGGCCATGGAGCAGTGTTAGACTTCTGGAGAGACACCCGATCCTGGGTTACACCCTTTGTCTCTCAGCACCTTCCAGCATTTGGCTGCTGCAGATGCTAAGCCTTCTCTTCCATTCATCCCTATCTGCTCTTTACAAAGGCATCTTGTTTTCCCCAGTGTTTGGTTGGGGGTTTTTTTTCACATGTGATTTAATTCACACAAACTACTTCCTCTTCTGACTATTGATCTTGGCTCCTTACTGGTTAAAATAAAGTAAATCTTTTGTAAGCAGGTTCTGACAACGCAACTTTTGTTCCTTCCAGACACAATTTCCTGTTTGATTTCCTGACCATTTCTTATTTAGTAAAGGAAAAGCTGTAAACTGCAAGATTGCTTCAGAGAGCTTCCTGTGACTTTAGATGAACTGTTAACCACTTATAGGAGAGAATCCAGCAAACCTGTGTAAAACTTCTTAAAAATCCTGAATTTCTTTTATTTCTTCTGCAATTCACACTGGAGAGAAACAAGCTGTGGGAAAAAAAAAGGGGGGAGGGCGGGGGTTGGAATAATTTCCCTTGCATAATCAAGCAGGAGCAACTCTGCCTCCAGCTGAGCTGATAACTGCTCTTTTATAACTCAACTCAGAGATACAGGATTTCTGGGGAGGGTGGCTGCAAGGTGTCGCCCCTGGGATGAGGCGTCAGGGACCATCGATGGAGTTTGCACCAGCGATTCTGCTCGTGTCACACCTCTGCCCAGCTGGGGCTGCTGCGCTGTCCCACGAGGAGGGGCCGGGGGTCCTGGACGTCCCCCTGCACGGACACTGATTCCTGCTCCCACAGCCTCCTTTAAAACCCAGGGGATGCCACGCTGGGTTGCTGGGCTGTGACCACGGTCACAGCAACCGGCCGATCAAACTGCAAATACACACAGGCCAGGTCACCGAAACGCTTGCTCCGCACAGAGCATCATTAGGTTTACTTAACGTGGGCCGGCGCGGCGGTGTGCAACGGCGCTGAGGAGCGGCAGCAGGTCTCCTCTTGGCAAGCAGGGACAATGGCACACAGTGACACTTGGCAGGGGCTGCGTGACCTGGTATAGGAGAGTGACTGCTCTGATCTCCAGCCAGCCTCAATCCCTCCTGAAAAAGCCTCGAAATCCAGCACGGGTAGATGGTGGCACAGTTCCACGGCTCCTAAAAGCTCTGATGGAGCCATGCCCAGGACCACCTGCGGCAGGCTCAGACCCCTCGCGCAGCAATGGGAGGGCACAGCCGGATCTGAAGAGAGATTTCCTCTGCCTGACTCTGAGCCCCCTCTTCAGTGGCTCAAAACCTGAAAGTCAAAACTTTGAAGAAAATTAATTGAAATGGGAATTCCACTTTTGAAAACATCTGTATTTGGTTTGCTCATTTCATGTGGCTTCGTTTGAATTTTAACTTTGCCTAGAAAAAGGAGATGAAATGACCACTGCAGCGAGGATGCTCAGGTGGGGTGAAGCAGGAAGCCACAGCATCTCCTGGCCCCATTTCGGGACCACAGAGCCCCCACATGACAGAAAACGCCCTTTCCTACAGCCAATGCTGGGGAATGGATAGAAAATGGCTTCAAGGAGAAGGGACCAACTTTCTCCTAGCCTGGCTGGCAGGTGTTCAAGGTACGGCCTTCAGCAGCATCTCGTCTCCCTGCCATGACACGGGAGCAGAGGCCAGTGCCTGCTGCCAGCCGGAGAAGACAATGCGGTCGGCAGCCGAGAGGAGCTGCTCTTGCCGTCTCAGGGGGGGCTGATGGAGCAGGGAAAGTCCAAAAGCTGCTGGCAGTTGAGACATAGATAATCAAAATTAACTCTTGGTTGCATGATGGAAATGCAGTGTGGGACCAGGGGCTTCCAGCAGGGACAAACCCTGTGGCGGGCACCTACAGGTCCCCCTCTGTGCTTCCTGGCAGCCACCATCTGAACCCCCTGGGAAAAGAAAACACAACTCTCAATACAGAAACCGAGAAACGGCAAAACTCTGTGACAGAGGTGTAAATTTTGGGGGAGGCTTTTTTTTCTGGGAGGACAGCGTGGGCTGAAGTTGCCCATAAGCACCGAGGGTGAGCAGAGGGGCTGGGAAAGCACCTAGTGCAACACGGCACCGGGCTTCTTCCCTGGCCTCATGCAAATCGAGGCCAAACCAGGCAACATCGCAGGCGCGTGATCTGGCAGGACGGCACATCTGTGGCTTTGTCAACACAAAACCAAAGCTGAGACACTGAGACACGCACAGAGGCCCCCCCGGGGCTGGGAGAGCGGTCGGGGCCCTGGGGCAGCAGTGCCAGGAGGGTGGCGCAGCTCCGCCAGATGCAGGCGGTAGGGGTGAGAGATGAGAGCTGGCCAGGCAGGGCCCAGCTGCTTCCCTTCCCCTTCTGCCGAGTACTAAAATAAACTAAATTCCCACCTGGCTTCATCCCCTCCCTAGCAGATATTGAAAAGTTGGGAGGAGAGTGAGGGGGTGGCCGGTAGCAGGGAGCGTCACTCCTCGGGGACCTACATGCTGGCAGAGGAACACGCATGTCCTGCAGCGCCGGACCCAGGGGACCCTTGTCTTTTTGGGTAGGGCAAGATTGTGCTGCAGGGAGAAGCACTGTGTGGTAAAATGCACCTCAGCCCCAACATCACGCTGCTCTTTGCAGGCAGGTGGGCTCCTTCTTGGAGGCTCTGGGTTGATGTTCACGGGAAGAGGGCAGGAAGGGCTCCTGGGGTCAACACCTCCCCCAAAACTTCTGTGTTTCCAGGGTGAGGCCATGCTGTGTTTGAACAAATGCTTCTTTAGGAATCAAATTGGAAGGTGAGCACAGAGGAGGATCCTTCTGCAGTGCACCAAGCTAAAGCAGAGATTTACAATCTCTTTTGTCACACCAAATTTTCCCCCAGCTACACTTCCCATAAAAGCCAGCTCACCTGCACACGCTTTCATCAGTGTCCCCCCTTCCCTATCTACTTCTGCCTTTGTTTGCATTTAGCTAAAGAACAAAAATATCCCCTGAGCAGACGGTAAAAACCTCATTAGGAAACTCCGGATCCCTTCACGCCACTTGCTCCATGTCCCAGAGCTGCAAGGGGAGGGGGAAAGCTGCCACATGAAGCTGAGGGTGATGGAGAGCTTGCACGTGGCTCCAGCACCCACCACCCTGGTTACCAGCTCTCCCCAACGGTTCTTTGCTCTCGCCCTCTGGGGATTTGGGTTTTTCAGTGTTTTGCCACCTGCAGCTCTTGATGCCTTTCCACCAGCTGCAGCATAGCTGGGTCAGCACTTCACATCCTCTCCCCACGCTTCAACATCAGGGCTAAACAAGGAGGAACGGAGTCAGAAACCATCAGCAAAGCTTTGTTCCAGAGCTCCAGCGCTGCTGCTGGGGCTCAGGGGCACCCATGTGAATCTGTAAGCCCCTCCTTACTCCCAAATCTTGAATCTCAGATATTTTTCACCTTCCAGCTTCCATGATGACCCATGCTCAGGTCCCACAGGCTGGTTTTAGTTTTTTACGCCCAAGGTCTGGTTTCCTCCCTGCGTTCATTAGAGACGTGCCACGTACAACCAAGGGCTGGGTTCAGCTTACCTGGGCAGCTGAAGTTTGTACTCATCCCACCTGGGAGGACCCTGCAGCTGACAGAGCGCATTGTTGACATCATTTCTGGCTACAGTTTCCTAGGGATATTTTTTTTAAAGCAGGTTAAAATACAAAAACATTACTAGGTGACAGCTTGACCTTCACAGAGTTCCCTTACAAAATGGGACCCTACTGACCCACTGCCCGAAGCTGGCCAGGACCCCAGCTGGGCTGGCTTGTCCCTCTCCCTGGAGCCCAGCGCAGGCGGTGAGGAGGGTGTTTTGCCACGGGGTTTCACTGGTCCATGCTGACCGCCAGGGAATGCCAGGACCGAGGGAGCTCAGTTTCACAGCCACCCCAGAGGCTGTGTCTTCCAGAGGTCACGTCCCTGCAAGCGTGCGCCTTTCCACATCACATCTCTCCTGCCCCAGCTCCTCAGCTGAGCTACACCGCAGCTTTCCCATCCTTCTCTCCCTGCAACAGGCTCAGCAAATCCCAAACCTCACCCTGGAAGATGCCAGTCCAGCCTGGGCTGCTTAGGCTTGATCTCAGTTTCCTGGACTGCTCTCCCCAGCCCTGGGCAGCATTGCTGGGTTTCTCCAGCAGCCTCGGCACCTCCTCAGCTCAGCTCATTGCCTGGAAGGGTGCTAGTTTCCCCTTTCCCTGGCTGCTCTGCCTCCCTTCCCACCACCCTTGTTCTCACATGCAAGCACCCACGTCATGCCCAGCCTGTCCCACGTGCCCCTAGGATGTTGCCATGAGGTAAGACAGCGACTCACCAGCATTTAGGTCCTCTCTGTCCTGGGCAGGGGCTGTGCACCCAGGAATGCCTCTCATGTGGTCTCCAGCGAGGTCCTGGCTTGCGCCCTGGGGCAGGCTCCTCTCCATAGGGCAGGTTGTGCTCTGGAAATTATCTGCCTGGGACAGCGAGCTCTGACACCAAAACTGGTGATGTCCCCTCCAGGAGCTCTTGGTGCTTCCACACTGTCTGGCCTCGGGATGGAGACCCACGGGGATTGTGGCATACTCTCTGCCCTGGCTGCACAACCAGCACTGCAGCATGTGGCCAGGGCCAGTGGGGCCTCCTCTAAGCCCAAATGGGGCAGAGCATCTGCCACCCAAGCTCGCAGGGAGGCCTCTCGGGTGGTGGAAGATGCTACGGCCGGCAGGAGGGCTTGGGGGTCTGGGCAGCTCCAGCTGGGTCTGGCCAGTGAGGCCAAGGGCAGGAGCCATGCCTGAGGGCACCCAGGAGCATCCCTCCGAGGCACGGGCTGCCCATGGCAAGGGTCCCCCTGGGACCAGGATGTGGACCTGGATCCAGGAAATCTGACCTGCGCACAGGGAAGGGAGATGCTTGGGAGAGCTGGCACAGCACTGGACTCCCCCGTACCTGGGCACATCGCTGTGGGGGAGGCCAGGGCAGCCAGCCCTGCGCGCCCCAGCAGCCCCCAACAGCAGCTTCCAGGTGCTGGGCTGGTATCGTACCACCCTGGACTGGGGACTGAATCAAAAAAATCCTTAAATAGGTGACAGCAGGAAAGCAGACGCAGCCCATGTCATGGGGCCGTTTAAGGCAGGAGACAGTCTCTGGGCATGAAAAAATTCAGCAGCTGGAGCTGTGCCAACCTCCCCCCTGAAAAACATTCCTGCGGAGGGAGGGTTCAGCTCCAGGGTCAAAGGGGAAGGCTGGGGGGTGGCTCGGCAGAGAAACGAAGCCCAAGCACCCAGAGCTGTGCTCACAGGCAGCCCTGTCTGTGCCACAGCCCCAGCCCCAGGGAGGGACCCAGTTCCGCCACAGCAACCTGGGGGACACAGCACAACCCTAGCAGGCACCACTCGCCACAGAGAGATGGCAAGAAGGACGGAGCCCACACGGTGAGGCAGGCTGCAAAGCTGCCGGTGCCATTATGGCCTTGGTAGCTGGGGCAGGCCTGTCCCCCGTGGGGTGACGCAGGTGGATGCAGGGGAAGAGCCCCAGCTGAGGGACATGGAGAAGTGCAGGATCTGCCCTCACCCAAGCAGCCTCAGGCAAGCTCAAACCCTAAGCAGGGCGTGCTGTTTAGTTATTTTGAAGCCTCCTTCTGCAGCGCAAGTGATGGTCCCACCTTGAGGAGAGGCAGACAAACCTGGAGGCAGCCCTGAGCCAGCAGTGAGAGGTGCAGTGCCCTCGATACTTTGATAGTCAAATATCTCCAGTGGAGGTCTAGATCAGTCACAGCTACTTCAGACCCAGCCTGTCACCTTTCCCAGTCTTCCTTCCAAACAGCTTTAGCAATTCAAACATCAGAGCCCAGCAGACACTAAACAAATTCGCGGGGGGGGATGTCTCTTTGCAAAGGGCAGGGGACAGCCAAGCCAACAGGTCCTCAGCGTACACAGGTTGTAGTGTCACGGCATCCAGCTCCTCATTCCTGCATTTCAGCAGAGGGTCTCAAAGCACTTGCCATCTTATAGCCTCTCCAGAGGCCAGTGGCACTTGGGGACACCTAATCATGAGATGAGGGAGGTTTTACTGCATGGAATCCAGAGTGGGAATCAAGATGCTCACAAAGGGCTTTTGCATCCTTGACCTTAGCTACTGCTCACCCCTTCCAGGAGGGCCTTGCTGGCCACGTGGCCCCAGGAGGGCTGAGGGGTGACTCCACGGGCACACGTTCCCATCTGACTGGCAGGGATGGGTGGTGACGTGGTGGGTCCCGTGGCAGGTCCCGCTAGGACTGTGGTGCAGGCAGGTGAGTCATTCCCCTGCAGGCAAAGTCTGGGCCACCCAGGCAGGGCTGAGCTGCCCTTTGGACTGCAGGTGGTGTGTTCACACGGTGGCACAGCACACACTGTCCCCTCCCACGGGGACGCGGTGCCAGCACAGCAGTGGCAGTTGTTTTGTGCTGGAGCCTGGTGGGGTCTCCAGGGCACCAAGTGGGTGCCAGACCCTGTGGGCCTCAGCACTGGGTGGGCGCTGCCAAGGGTGCAGAGCCCTTGGGTGCAGAGCACCAGGGTGATCCCCTTGTCAGGTGGCTGTGGTGGCATCTCCCAGAGGTACTTTGCTATGCTGCTGCTATGGCTGGCATCGCCTGGCATGGCTCAGGGATGCTGCAAGTCACCAACCAGCAGCAGCAGCCCACCTCTCCCTGCTTCTGAGGGGGATTTTGGTGGCTCACGGCAGAGAACCAAAGGGTACCAGGGTTTCCAGATGGACCTGACCACATGGGAGCTGCATCATGCCCCAGCCCAGCCCACTGTTCCCAGTCCCCAGAGCACCAGAGCTGTGCACAAGAGCCCAAGGCCAAGTCAAACCAAACCTTCTGTAACCCACCTGCAGCGAGAGTGCAGCATTGCCCTGCCCGTGCCCATGGGAGGTGGTGTCCCTCCGCCGTGGTGGCTGTGGCACTTCTCAGGGGAGCAGGAGGGACACGCTGCCCTCCATGCTTTTCTCTTACACGCCCCAGCTTTACTCTGCGGCTCTGGGAGAACAACATTTCCTTCAAAATCTCCAGTTCCCAGGCCCTGGGCTTCAAGGCAATGCCAGCAATCACAGGAGCTGGCAGCACTCCCTGTCCCTGTGGGCACCAGCTTGTGTGCACGGAGACACAGGCACGGCTCTGTGCTAAGTGTGGGGATGGGGGCTTTTAGGTAGAGCAGCTAGAACCGAGCCCAGCTCCATCCTCGGCTTGGAGGCTGCCAGCTTCACCCCTTGGCATGGGTGAATGCACGGGGCGAGCAGCCGCTCCTGCCCTGTGGAGCAAGTGCAATGATACGGGGCTGGGAGGTGGCACTTTTTAGATGTCACCGCGGGGCAGCTCAGCCCGAGGTCCCCCCCTAAGGCACATTTGGCAATGCGGGGGTTACCTGCTGCTCTGCATGATCTGCACACGGTGGGGTCCTGCTTGCGAGCCCCCCCCCAGCAGCAGGCACTGGCCAGCTCCTGCCCTGTGAAGGGAAACGTGTGTGAGGCCTGTGGGGGGAAAACAACCGTCAGCTCCTTCGCCTGCTCCCGCCGTGGCAGGACGGCCACAGACGCCCCTTCCCGAAGCACAAACAGGGCAGTGTTCGGGGCTGCTCTGCCCTGGGCCGAGGCCCCTCGGGTGAGGCCAAAGTAAGCATCCCCGCCACAGCCGGCACCTCTGGGGCTGGGAAGGCTCCAACCTGAGCACAAACATGCACACACTTGGGGAAAACACCTCTTCCCTCTGCGACACCTCCCCTCGTCCCTTTTTGTTCCCTGGCCTGCTGGCTGCACACCAGCTCAGTGCCTTTGGTGAGGGGGTGGGCAGCACAGGAGGTGGGTGCCCCTGCACCTCTCGGCCCCTGCTCAGCCACAACTTCTCCTCTTCCTCCTCCTGCCTCTGCTTCTTGAGGGTGCTGGCAGGCGCAGGGAGCAGGGCAGGGCTGAGCTGCAGGGGAAAGGCACCTGTGCTCGGAGCATCACACCCACATTCCCGACACGGGCGCTGGAACCTGGTTTGGCCAGAACAGCAGGACGGCTGGGCCTGGGCAGGGCATGCTCACTGCGGTCCCTCGCCGAGCGAGGCTGGACACGCACGCGGACGTCCAAGCACAGACAGGACCAGACCAAATCCCATGGACCAGCTGCATCCTTCCTGATGGCTGCTGAAGGATGGCGCACTGGGGCTGCAGGAGGGTCCCCTGGGAGACCCCTTTGTCACCATGCGTGGGCACAGCTGCTGCCAGCACCGTGGCAGGACCTGCCAGCCCAGCGCGGGCGCAGCCCACCCTCCCACCGTGACAGCGGCACCGCTGTGGCAGCAGCGCCTCCGGAGAAGCCTGAGCATGGGATAAAGGCTGCAGCACCCGGGGCCTGGCACGGAACCATTGAGGTTGGAAAAGACCTTTAAGATCATCAGGTCCAACCATTAGCCCAGCACTGCCACAGCCACCACTAACCATGTCCCCAAGCACAAAATTTTTAAACGCCCCCAGGGACGGTGATTCCACCCCCTCCCTGGGCAGCCTGTCCCAGTGCCTGACCGCCCTTTCCATTAAGAGTTTTTTCCTACGCTCCCATCTAAACCTCCCCTGGTGCAAATCGAGGCTGTTTCCTCCTGCCCTGTCGCTTGTTACCTGGGAGCAGAGACCGACCCCCCCCTGCCTACAGCCCCTGTCAGGGAGTTTTAGGGAGCGATCAGGCCCCCCCGAGCCCCCTCCTCTCCAGGCTGAACCCCCCCAGCCGCCCCTCCCCAGCCTGGTGCCACAGCCCCTGCCCGCCCCAGCCCCTCCGTGCCCCCCTGCCGTGAGGGGCCGGGGCTGAGCGCAGGCACCGCGGCCGGAGCCGCAGGCAGCGAGGAGCTGCCCCCCGCCCCCCCACACCCCCCGAGCCGCCTGCGGGGAGCGGCGGGGCCAGGGGCGGGCAGCCGGGGGGAGCTAACGGCACAGCGGGACCCCCCGCCGCGCTCCCTCCGGCCGGCAGGTGGCGCCCCTGAGCGCCCGGCGTCCCTTGCGGCGCGGCGGGGCCCGGCGGCGGGGCCGGGGCTGCCCCTCGGCCGGCGCGATGGAGCCGGGCGGCGGGCGGCGGTGGCAGAAGGTGCTGTACGAGCGGCAGCCCTTCCCCGATAACTACGTGGATCAGCGGTTCCTGGAGGAGCTGCGGAAGAACGTGCACGCCCGCCGCTACCGGTACCGGGCCGTCGTCTTCCAGTCGGGAGCGGTGGTGCAGCAGCTGTGCAGCGTCTGCGTCTTCGTGCTGACCTGGTGGTACATGGCCGCCGGGGCGCTGAGCCCGCAGGGGCTGTTCGCGGCGGCCCTGGCCTCCTCCCTGCTGGGCTACATCCTGTTCGACGCGGTGGACGGCGGGGCCGGGCGCTGGGCCAGCGGGCGGACGCGGTGGGCTGACCTGAAGAGCACGCTGGTGTTCGCCGCCTTCACCTACGGCTTCTCGCCGGTGCTGAAGACGCTGACGGAGTCCATCAGCACGGACACCATCTACGCCATGTCGGCTCTCATGCTCCTCGGCCACCTCATCTTCTTTGACTACGGCGCCAACGCCGCCATCGTCTCCAGCACGCTGTCCCTCAACATGGCCATCTTCGCCTCGGTGTGCCTGGCCTCCCGCCTGCCTCGCTCCCTCCACGCCTTCGTGATGGTCACCTTCGCCATGCAGATCTTCGCCCTCTGGCCCATGCTGCAGAAGAAGCTGAAAGCCCAGACGCCCCGCTGCTACGTGGGGGTGACGGTGCTCTTTGCGCTGGCGGCGCTGGCAGGGCTGGCCACCGTCTCCAGCGTGGGGGCCGTGCTCTTCGCCTCGCTGCTGCTCGCCATCTCCTGCCTCTGCCCTTACTGCCTCATCCGCCTTCAGCTGCTCAAGGACAACATCCACGGGCCGTGGGATGAGGCTGAGATCAAGGAGGACCTCTCCAGGTTCCTCATGTAGGCCTGGCTGATGGGACCCTCACTGCTGTGAGCAGCGCAGAGGTCCTTGCTGAGGGACAGCCCGGGGGCGGGGGAGAACACCCGGCCCAATAAAGCCTCTGGCACAGCAACAAGGGCCACGTTTGCCTTACCCTCAGCATCTGTTTCCAGACGCGACCTGCTTGGTTTTGGTGAAGGAAGGACCTGAACCCCGTGGAGTGGCCAGCCTGTGCCACAGCTGGGGGAGCAAGCAAGTGGGTCAGGGTGTTCTCCAGGCATGCAGACCCCTACCCACACTTGGGGGAGGGGGCACAGGCTGTGTGCGCATCCCCTGAGCGGAAACACCACTCGGAAACGCACATCTGGCTCAGATGTGCCCCACAGCATGCCCATGGAGGTCCTCAGCGCTAAGGGACTTCAGTGTGTGCGATGGGGACTGACCGCTTCCCTGGGAGGCCTGGAGGGGAAGGGGACTGGGTGAGGGTCGCTGTGGGCAGGGTGGAGGGTGCTGCTGGACCTGCAGGGCCAAACATGAGGGCACCTGGGAAGGCGCAGTGCAGAGCCCTGCTCACCTGCACCCCTCCGGCTGCTGATACCAGAATAGCCTCATGACGCTGCCAGACTCTGCGTTACCCTTACCCTCAGTCCTTTAGGAGGGGGTGGTGAGGGAGCCAGACCCCCTCCTCCCCTCTCTGAACCCCTCCCAGAGGTGGGTCTGGCCTTGCCACGGGGTGAGGAGCTCAGCACAGGCACCCGTGGGTGCACCCACCGGCTGGGGAGATGCCAGGCTGCTGGGATAGTGGCAGGGCCTGGGTCCTGTCTGGCACCACACACAACAGAGGGTGCTGCCGGCAAAGAGGTCCTGGTCAAGACGAGCCAGCCCCGGTGCCGGTGCCAGGAGGGCTTCCCCAGCTCTTCCCCCTTCTCTGCTCCCATCTGGGACCATCCTGCAGCAGCCCAGCCCTGCTCCGGCCACCCCGGGGAGCAGAGCCTGCTGGAGCTGGCACCACAGAAGGGCAGGGATGCACAATCCTGTGCCAGCCCCACCTCACAGGGATGCATTCGGCATTACCTGGGGTTTTATGAAACTTCCCTCTTTTGGAAACCCGATGCTGCAGAAGTGCAGTTTTCTGCTTGATTTAGCTCATCCCTTTGAGCGGCGGCATCTCACCGCAGCGAGCGGGCGCTTGCCACGCACACCTTGGGCTTTCTCGGAAATGAGCAGCCCCCAGAGGAGTCCCCAACACCTCCAGTGCTTTGTTATGGCTCTTGCCAAGTGTTAAATGTTGCTGTTGTCGTCATGGTGATGACTACATCTCATTTTGGTTTTAATTAAAACCTGTGGAAGTGTAGAGCTCATGCTCTGGTCTCGCAGGGAGCACAGAGTAGCCAGATGCTCAGTCAAGATGACATTTTTTTAGTTCTTTGGAAAGAAGGCTTTTTTTCACAGGGAGGTTTCCCAGAAAGCTGCTCAGCAGCCAGGATGTCCCAACTCGTGCTGGGCTAATGACACTGAAACGCTGCCATCCAAAGCCGATTCACGGAGCCTGTCGGCAGGGCAAGGTTTGAATGTAAATCAAAAGTAAATAAAATCTAGCCTGCCTGGCGCCCGTTGCTAATGTCTGTCACAGTGGAGGCTACAATAAAACAGAGTTTCTGCTGCACCCTTTCCCCCAAGGAGAAATATTTCCCCAAAAAAAGTCTACCCAAATTCAGACTCTCAAAACCAGCTCTGGGTTAGGAAAAGTGCAAACGTCAACTACCCAGACATTCCAGGTGGAGACAGGCACCGGCTGCCACTGGCGCCTCAGCCCCCACTGGAATCCAGTGGATCACTTGTGCAGATCCCTGGGCTTGGATGGGTGCAGCAGGCCCCACCGACCCAGCTGCAGGCAGGATGCGGGATGTATCCCATCCGCCCGCCCGCAGCTCCAGGTCCCTCCGCTCCACCCAGCTCCTTCCCTTCGCCTGTTCCTCAGCCTCCATCCCTACCCAGAGATCCCCCGGGGAAAGGCTCAGTCCTCCGCTTAGCCTGCCTGCACCGATATCCTGCTCTCCCTAGCCTGGGACGTGAAAATATAAAGCCCAGTCCACGGCGTGGATGCATAAAGGAACTCTGAAGAAGGGGAAAACGCAAGAGAAAGACGGGGAGAGGAGAGGAGGAGACAAAGGCCAGGCAGAGCTGCCCTAGGACTTCTCTGCCCTTCTCCTGAGGGCACACGCTCCTGAAGTTAAGATGCTGAATAAATGGTCATTATGAGTATGTCTTCGTGCCTGAGGTCAGAGTACCCTCTACAGAACAAAACTTACCGTAACTGTGCCCAGCTGAGCAGAAGAGCTGGATGCCCAGGAGCATTTGCTACCCAAGTGTATCGTCCTGCGGCTTCCCTGGTGGAGCACACGCCGAGACCACAGACCCCGGTTGGTCCTTCTCAGCTCGTGCGCAATCAGATCCTCAGCAACCAGCTTGGAAGAGTTAAATGTTATTTTGCATTTTTTTCCAAGTCCACTGAGATCGAGTACTTTAATGGGACATTTTCTTTTGATTTGAAGCTGGCCAAATGCAAGTAATTGTATCCCAGCTAGGGATAAGCCTTGCTCCTGGGGGAGCGGCTGACACGTGCCGTCTGGAATCTCCATCTACAGCCTCTGCTGCAGGGAAAGGCAAGTGTCAGCCACCCACCCCATGCTGTTGGGGCCCACATCCCGCCCCACGTGGGAGAGTGGATCTGGGAATCCTGGGCAGAGTGAAGCTTCAGTCTTTGAGGGTAAGATCTTTATATCTCTTCAATTCCCACATTAATCACTTAAACTTTTCTCAGCTTTATGATGTGAGAGGCAACAGCAACAACACAAATGATCAGGAAATCAAAACAGGATTTGAAAAGCAGCCCAGGGATGCAGAATGCCACCAGCTGGTGCAGCACCCTTAGCCTTATCTGCTGAGCCACAGAACGTATGCCATTGCAGGGTAGAAATAGCACAGACAAGCTTAAACAGCCTCTTCAAAAAGTCATCCCGTGAGCTGATGCTAAAGAACGTGCCAAGGTTTCCCAGCACACCAATACCTTTGTCTTTCTACTTAGGAATTTTTAGGAATAGCTACAAGAAAACTGTGAAGTTCAGAATCCTATTTCCAGCAATATTTTTTATCAAATACTTCAGAAGAAGGTAAAGATCTCTGCAAAAGACTTAACACCCTGAAATGCTCCAAGAAAGAAGTTTGTGCCTTACAGCCTCATGGATGGAGGTCAGCTAGCAGCTAGAGCAGCAGCAGCTCCTGGTTGGGGTGCTGTAGGTAAGGCCATAGCAACTAAAACTTAATTTGTTGTGGGTTCATCTGTTGGTACCATGCTGTATCCCAGAGGGAAGCAGCGAGAGCTTCGCCCAGTGTGGAACAGTTTTTTGAACAATGTAGAAAAGTAGCAGCTTGTGAAATTCAGCCTGTTCCCATTCCCTCTTACCTGAGAGGTGAAGCATGGCCAGGATCTCCCCAAGAGCCTGCTGGGTGCAAACACCGTCCCTTCTGTAGTAGTCCTGAGACCACACAATTCCTGAACTCTGCTGAGGTTGGTTTTTTTTTTTTGCCTGGTACCTGACGGCGACGAGTTCCACAAATGAAAGACACAGCCAGTCTGAGCTCCTCTCCTCATCCCCCACCCTTGGGACAGTTGTGTTCATGGGACTGCTACGGACTGCATTTCTCCCTCTTCCCAGGGTGCTGGTAAGCACCTTCCCCATCACTGTACTCCTTCCAGCTCCAGCAATTCCTAGCATTTCAGCATCCCAGCACATGCATTTCAAAGGTCTAGCAGGAATGATTATTTACCTCCCTCTCCCAAGAATTGCTGTACTTGGGGTTCCCCCCCCCTTTTTGCTAATACCACTGCCATTTTTTCTGTTGTACTCTACCCAAAAACTAAGTGAGAAAAAAAAAAAGAAAAATCTGTGTAAGTCTATAGCTCTCTGGGCTTGTACCCCCTTCTAATTTGAGCGAGCTTAGTGCCTGGCATTTACCAGCAGCTCCCTGGTATATGACAGGTCAGCAGGGATCTAAATCAGTTGGAGGAATTGCCCAAATTCAGCACAGCTGTGTCAGACCTGGCTTGGACCAGAGCACAGCCTGTGTGTTGTCAGGCCCCTTCCTCATGCAGAACACTGATCTCCTCCGCTCTCCTGCCCCCATCCCCTGAGCAGCACTGCTGCAGCTCCCTCTCACCGTGAACCTCCTACTACAAAGAAACGTCTCGTTTGTGCTCCTGGAACACCAGGCTGGAGTCCTGCTGCTGTGTTGTGCCTCTGGTCTGTAACTGTGCAATGCCGTCTGATGCAGCCGTGTGGTTTGTGAGATACCCCTTCTTGGTTTTTGTATGAGGAAAAAAAAAAAAAGTCAATAAAAGTCATCAGTTTCCCATTTTTTTTAAACTTGCTCTTTGTATACTTCTCTGGCACCCAAAACAAGCACAGCTTCTAAATGTTAAACCCCAGATTTTGCCTCTCCTGTAAGGACAGACACATTCGGAATCCCAGAGGTAGCTACTTCCAGCTATTTCAGCTCAGATGCTCCAAAGAGGTCAGCTCGCAAGGAATTCAGAGGTTTAGCTTGAAAAAAAATGGTCAGAGCAGCTGTGATTTATTTATAATCGTGCAGATTCATCAGTCTAGAGACTGCTACAATCTTCTCTGACCTTCTGCTCAGCCAGGTGCTGCCTGCTGGGTGTTACAGACATATTTTAGGACTCTTGTTGTTAAAGGGGCTGGCTATTCTATCTGCTAACGCTAAGCCAGAGGCATTGATGTGGAGCAATCCTGGTGGTTAACGAATTCGGAAGCCATGGTAGAATCCTAGCAGAACGTCCCTCCCTCCACCACACCGGAGGATGGGAGTGTCCACAGAGCCCAGGCAATTTCTCACATGGGGTATGAATGGCTCCATTTGGGAACGAGTGGGTAGACCCTTCAATAGGAAACCAGCACAAGTTCCTTTTTGTAGTCAGAATTTTTATTTTTTTTATATCCAGGTTTATTATTAACATCTGAAAATAAAATCTTTCATTTACAAATAGGCTAGTGCAAATTAAAGATAATTTTGGACAAAAAAACCCCCAACAACAAAAAAAACAACCCAAAAAAAAGAGAGCTTGCATGTAACAAAAAAGAAATGCGTGTGTTAGGATGATCTTCCTGGAACAGCTGGCGGACGTCGCCTAGAAAAAAGACAAAAAATAACCCAAAATTCACAGGGAGAGGGGGAAAAGAGATTTAAAACAAAAGGTCAAGACACAGTAAAACAACTCATACACAAAATTATCTTAATAAAATAGGTTAAGAGAAAAAGGCACAGAACATGCACATTAAGGAAAAGGGCAAGAGCAAGATTAGAATCAGCTGGCTATCAGCACAGCCTCAGCTTTCATCCTCACCGCTTCCCATCTGACTTGCTGGCGCCAGAGAACTAGGACAATCACATCACAAGCGTGGAGGTCGCTGGTCATGGGCTTTCTAATTGTCTTGCAGCAAATAATATCCTCTGGAAGAGCTTTTCTGCATGGCCAACCTTAAAATTTGCACCACTATCTGCTTCAAACACTGTTGTTGGAGTAGATCTTTTTTAAGTGAGATTCTGATGAAATTGGGAAGGCTCAAAGAAGATGGGCCATGGGCTGGACTGGGGCGTTGGGAGGGACGTTTCTGGGAAGGGTTAAAAGCATGGGCGAGGGCAGTGCAATGAATCTACTGCCAGCCTGAATAGGAGAGACCCTTGGCAGCCGATGGCCCCGTGCAGTGGTTAGAGAAGAGCGGATACTCCTCCTGCCACCCAGCACAGAGCACTCGTGTCGCCCACCAACATGCCAGGAACCAAATTCATAGAGGGGTATGTGACATACTCCAGCCAGACGGGATGGGACACGTGTTCACCACAGGGGAGTGCACAGGCTGCCTCAGCCACAGCCATTGAAAAGCATAAAAAAAAAAATTAAAAATCTCAAAACACTACAGCAAGCAAGTGAATACAATGGGGGTGTTGCTGCCTTGCTCATCCCACCCTTTGCTCCCCCCTTTCCCAAAACCTAAGGACCAACGTAGTGACTGTCGGGCTCAGTGAGAAACGTCCTCTCCCATAGGAAGCGGCTGCACGGCTTGTGCCATACAGACCGTCCCCTCCCAGCACAGATTCCAGTTACTTGGCTCATACGGATCTGGAGGAGGAACTGAGCAATCACGACACCTACACATTCGTACACAAGCACTTGAAGGGAGAAATCCCTTCCACACATAACGCATACACGTGCACATTTTTGCTCCAGCTCCTGCTCTGGAGGACGCTGGCCTTTCTGCTCAGCTCTGAATCTCCCCAAAACATGCTTTCCCCAGCGATGAAATGAATACCAGGTACTGCTTGAAAATCATTCATCCATTTCCCAGCAAAACATCTCTGCGGCACTCCAAGCCCCGTGCAGGGCAGCAGGCTGAATGCCTCCCATGGGTTCCATCTCCCCCATCTCCCCCTTTAATGGCATCTCCAGTGATCTCAATGCAAGGCGCATCTCCAATAAATCCTCACTGCAGTCCCAACAGGGGCGGAGTGTGGCATGCTGAGCTGGTGCTGCGAGAGACAGAAGACCACTCATGCACATCCAGAAAGTAATAATAAAAAGCCCGTCAAGAGTTACAGTTTATTTCAGGTTCAGAAATGCAGCATAACATTTTTACAGCAGGTGTAATGTGATGCTCAGTAACAACCATGGTTTCAGGAATTGACTTGCTGTGCTCAAAGGTCAACACCAGGAACCATTTACAGATATGAAACCAAAGGCAGATGTTCTGGCTCACATGAAGTAGAGCATTAAACATACAGAGCAAAATTCAGAAAGAAATTAAGCATTTGCTTCTTACAAGAAGAAGTCATCATTTACGCCATCCTGGAAAAGTAAAGAGACAGGCAGTAAAGCAAACAGTCGGCAAGACGGGACAAATCATAGATCAAGCAAGAGTGGAGGACTGTCTGGACGGGAGGAGCCATCGGTATCAGCTCGCCTGCAGACAAAGCAAGAGGAGAGACAGGCAGAGTGACATTCATTTACACAGGGAGCTGCTCTGCTAGAGCCCGGGAAGGCGGCTCTGCCACGGCGAGGGGGACGGTGCCACCAGCGCACCAGGAGGCTGGGTGCCACCCCGGCACGCCAGGGCAAGAGCGCTGCTTCCAGTTCAGGAGGTTTGGACTATTTTAAGACAGAAAGACAGAACTAGCCAGTAATCTCAGTATGCAGTATACATGTTGTTTAGTGTAGCTGTCTGCGAGAGAGAGTATAGTATTTTCTATGTTATAACACGAGATGCCATAACTTATAATGTATCTCCTTTAACATAATAAATAATCTACTTTTATGAGGCTTATTCAGAAAGTGCAACAAGATCAGCAATAAAATAAACACACATTAACTATGTACACGAGCCTTTTCATTGAACATACAATCTTTTCAATCCTGACACCAGATCCCTTGAGATTAAAGGCCGAGAGCTATTTACGGCATGTGCAGGCTCCTCAGCTGTTCGCCAGCCACCACGAGGTGAGGTGGAACATGTTCTCCAGGCGGAGGCTCAGCCTTAGCCTAAATGCAATACTAGATGAGCACCCTCCTGAAACTTAGCTACGTACATCACCCAGCTCATTATGCACCTCACGTAAGATCAGAAACCCTGCTGTTGCTTAGTGGGAGTCTCCACTGCTTCCCAGCAATCTTCTGGGCTTTGCCAGAGGGAGTGGATGAAAGGAAAGGAGAACAAGCTGTGCTCTCCGATCCGGGAGGTCAGGCTGGGCTCAGCCTCCGTGAGGGTGTCTGCAGAGGGGGCAGCGGCCAGTCCCTCCAGCAGATGCGTGGGGTGCTCGTCCTGCTGTCCTTCAGGCATGGAGCGAGTTGTGGCCAAGGCAGCTCCTCCGAGAACAAGGGACGGGAGAGCCACGACTCGGCAGCACCAGGAGCGAGCGGGACGGACCAACCTGCTCCAGGCATTGCAGGGCAGGAGGAAAGGAGCCGAGCTTGGGAGAACACTGCTCGCTCAAGGGGGGGGGGGGCGGGCAGTTTCTTGGGAAGCACTTAGCATTTTTCCTAGAAACAACAATTTGATTTAGTTTGTTTTGAAAAGCATATATGCAAGAAGTCAGGGGTAAAATCATCAAACCCTGGATCTGTGCTTAAGGTTAATTATTAACCTGCACATCTAGAAGCGCTGTGTTTAGGGTACAGGGCCAGGTCCAGATGCGATGTGCAGGGGGATGCAGGGGAGGGAGGGTGGTGCAGCTGTGTCCCACCACCTCCCCATCGAGCGCAGATCCAGACAGTGCTGACAATGGGGCCGCAGGTGCCTTGCTGCCGCCTCCTCTTTTGGGTAAATCCACCCCTGAGATCTTCATTTACAATCCAGGATTACTGCTGACAAACACCATTTCTTGGGGGACAGAGTTAAGGACAGCGCTGAATCATGCTACCTACCTCCTTATGCTCGACAGAAACAATCATTAAAGGAAATTAAGGAGTCTCAAGTACAGAGGATTTAAAAACATGTTTTTATGCCAGGACCTATGTCATCTAATTGAGGCTCCTGACTTACTGGCATTACCGCCCTCGTCCCTCACGCAGCCACACAGCTCTGAATCACCTTCTGGAGGTGCTGCCTCTTTCTGCTGGACAAAGGGGTCCTCGGATGACAAAGGCGAGTGCTTGGGGTACGGTGGGATAAACGCAGACCACGGCCTTGCAACGTCACTGAATGAGCATCAAAATCTGGGGTTGAAGTGACCGTCTGTGGCTAAGGCACTAAGCCCGGCTTTCCGTCAGCAGGCAGCTGCCTGTCAGCAGCAGGGTTCTGATAAACTCTGTACAGCTTTGCCAGCTAGGCAACAGCAGGGACTACCATAGCCATTTACAAAAATGCATCTAATAGATGCATTGCATGTTACAGCAGAGTGCAACACAGCAGAAGACTGTGTAGAACACAAGAAAAACCATCAAAATATGTCTTTTTCTTTTGTTTTTTTGGTAGTAAAAATCAGTATGACTGTGGTTGGGTTTGCAACCTTTTTTTTTTACTTTTTTCTCCTTGCAAGCTGATTCTGTGCATTTGGTGTTGGAGATCTGGGCCTGTTCTCCCAACACTTAAGCAGTCTTCTGAGATCACCACGATGCCGGTGCTCTGACAAACTCCATCTCCACTGTGCCTCAGATGTTGACCTCTAGGCTCCCCAGGCGTGTATCACAAGTATAAGGTTGACAGGAAATTAAAGTTAAGCTAATGTACAAATCATGATGCTTTCCCAAGCTCGTCTCTCTTATGCAAGCTGAAACACGATTTGCTTCAGTGGTGAGCACAACTAATCAGCAGCCTGGGAATACTTAATAGGCTAAATCCCCATTTGTTGTGGCTCTTTGATTGGATTCTTCCTAACCATGGGGTTACAGCATACTAGAGCCTCACATGCAGTCTTAATCAATAAATTTATTAGACTGATTATGCTGAGGGTCTTTGAAACCACCCATTGCTTTGTCTAGGGATCTATAACCGTAATCATACTAACAGCAGTTCATATTTTCTGAAGAAACAGGGCCAAATTCATCTCTAGTTTAATTCTGTCAACTCAGTGAGTTTTAAGCTATAGGGGTGACACTGATCCTAAGCGTTTAAAGTGAAGCAATGCAGTTAAGACAGAAGGTTTTTATAACGCATTAATATATAATGTGCAAAACAAGAGGCAGAGAGGACCTCTGCAAGTGAGCATCTGCTAAAATAACCCACTGCCAGGATGCGCAGCTGAGCGCTTCTCAGTGCCAGCTGCATAAAGCGACTCTGATCTGAGGTATGCAGGACTCCCAAGTGATGGAAAGAGAGAATCTTTATATAAAAGGGGCCCAGCAGAACTTTATCAACTGGCGTGAGCACACACCTCGCATCCAAACCAGACCCTTCCCTTGGAGAGCTCAGATGCAAACCTCGGCCACAGCTCCATGAATTGGCTCACACAGTGGGCAGCAGAGCGGTAGCCCATTTACAACTCTGCATATACCTATATCTGTACCTATAGCTATACCTCCTGTTTCACAAAATGGCCAAAAGCAACACCCACTTCTCTGGATCCTGCCACACGGTACATTTATACGTCTTACAAGCACTCACAGAATCCCCAAGGCTTCCCACGAGTGGGAGCACGAACGGGAGCAAGCACTAGCAGAGGACAAGGCGAGCTGGCACACGCTGCTCTGCCGTGCAGCGGCTCTTCAAACCTCTGCCCTTCGACATCCTCGCGGCAGGGTGAGACGGCTCCACACTGAGCCCTGCAAGCAGGGGCACCGCAGCCTGGTCCTCACCCGCCACCCAGGCAAATTCGCGTGTCAGCTGCCGACGTGGAAATAAAGCAGAACATGCATTGTCCCATACACACCCTTTTTGTTTAACAGCATTCCTTCAAAACTAGACTTCGGATAAGAAGAAATTATGGGAGAAGCAGCCATCCAGCAAGCTTCTTGCAAGAGAGACATGGAAGCGTGGGGCTTTCAGAAGAGCTTGGTAAGAAACCACATTGCTTTTCTTTGCCCGGTTGAGCCATTAAAAGAGAAAATGGGCATAAGTGTGTAATTCCAAATAATAGAAAACCTGGAAGGTACAAATAAAAGCGAGATTCCTTTCAGATAAGAGGGGGAAAAGAGGCAGACCAAAGCAACACGTGCACAACTGCACAGCAAGGCAAGCGTTCCATCCACTGCACAGGGCTGTCAGCACAGCTGCCTGGGTGAAGACGTGTCAGTAAGTTAGCTAACATCAGCTACTGCAAAAGGAAAAGTCAAGGCAGCACACACCTTCCCCAAACATTTAAGACCTCATATACAATGCAGAATGGACAGAGAGTATATCAGTAAAATTGTTACTTGCCTATAGATGTCCATACATGCGACTATACATTGGTTATTGCAACAGTTATCAAGCAATTTTTTTCCACGTATTTGGTTAACAACGAACGACATGCCAGAAGCTTCTTTTAGTCTAACATGGATGAATCTAACGGACGAATTACAGTGGGCCGAGTAGGTGAAGGGGGTGGTCTTCGACTGGAGAGAAAGAGAGAAGAAACAATAAGCACAAACACTGAGAACAAACTTGGCACCTTTTGCTGTCACTACGTGAACATGCACATGCTCCTAAACACAACCACTTTATTTCCACGTACGCTGAAGCACGACAGTCCTAAGCATCCACTATAAGAAAGCAATGGCTTTGCCTCATGCCTACCATGCCTTAGCCCTCTCGTGCATCACACAGCTCTTCTCTCTGGCCAGCAGCCTGGGTATTCCCCAAACACAGTCACCTCCTTGTCTCAGAAACCATCAGGGGAGGATCATTCCTGCTTTCGCAGGGGTCAGCCCCAGCCCAGAGAGCCACCGAGCAGGCTGACAGGCAGGTTTCCCAGTGGCTAGTTGGATGCAGGAAGACAGCTTGCAGCAACTTCAGCTGCTCTTTGCAGAAGCAGAAAAACCTGATGCAGTTTGGCCAACCGCAGCCACACCAATGTGCCCCAACAGAGGCACAAACTTCAAACTTTATGTCAGTTACGAAAATGCTGTCTGCGGCTATGCCTTCTGGAGTCATTCATTTACCACTAATGCATTCTGCTATTAACTTCAGTAACTGCTAAGGCAGTCCCAGATTTTTTGGGAAGGCTTATGGGTCTTTATTCCCCTGTTTCAAACGGCTGATTCAGCACAGGCTCCTGCGTACTGCCAGCCCCCGCGTTTCATCTGATCAGAGGAGCAGTGCAACGGGTAGCAGCAACCCCATCCTCCTGCACGTCCAGGCTGAGCAGGGACAGTTCCGCCTGAGACCTTTCCCTCCCTCGCTTCGTCCCAGGACGGCACACCGACTCTGACAGAGCTGTAGACAGATTCTCTCCAGTAGCTACGTAATCGCCTTTCACATTTCTGTGTGCATTTAGGGTACGTGGGTTCTGTCAGTGCCGTGCAGAAGTAGCTCCCATCAGCTTACTTAAACAAACCATTCTTGTTTTGTTAACGCTCCATTCCGCCTGGGCTAAAGCACCCCACCGCTGAGCAAAGCCTGTGCAGAACTTGCGATGACAATACCTGTCTGGCCTCCAGCCCCCCGCTAGCTCAGACGGTGCTGCCTGGCGCTGTTTTGTGCTGTATAAATACACCGCAGAGCCTGTTTCTCACAGCCAGCCTGCCCCTTAGCTAGCGATGCAGCACCCTCCAGCAGGGTTTTGTTGCTGCAGTGATTCCTACCCATCTCTCGCACAGTGTTTTTGCTCCCCGTTTTCTTTAAAGCTCTCTCTTTACTCCTTAACCCAGCCCAGATCACCACAAGAGCGCAGGGATGCTCCGGGATCCGAGTGTGGTGGGGAGCTGGGGGCCCTTCAGCACCCACTTAGCTTCAGCTTCATTAACAGCCAGGACAAATTGCACAGCCCCCTCTAATGCCACCCTCCACCTGCAAAAGTAGGACAGATCCTGTCTGTGAAGAAGATTACAAAGGCAACTGTCTCATTCTGTTAAAGCTAAACACCAGATGAAAAGAATGTAACAATGTGTTAATCTTCTTTGAACTGGAAATAATATATGAGACAAATATACACTTGACAAAAAAAAAAAAAAAAAGGTCTTGCTTGGCTCAAACTGTATCTGGTAGGACAGTATTCTCTTTTGGTGAAGAAACGAGTATTTTAATCCCTAACATGCAACAAATACAAAATATGCCAACTGAAGCGATCAAGTAAATCAACAAGCTAAAAAAAAATAGGCAAAGTATAATTTCTTCATGGTGTATTTTTCTTACAGAAAAAATGTTACTGTGTTAACTATTGTTTCTTGTGTTGCTCCAGTGTAGGTCTTCTGGACCCATTTCCAAAATTTGTAGTTTCATGAAGAACCACTTCTAAGGCTCTGCATTTCTGCTGGGTTGCATTAAATTATTCCTTTGTTGAAATGCCTCACATTGCATTGTTTAGCGCTTACTGAAAACATTGTATCATGTGTATACAATTTACAAACAAGGGAAAATGCATACAGCTGTCTTCATATCAAATTTAAAAGATACAAGCCCAAGCATGCATTTTAATACCAGGTTGAACGCAGCACACTGGATTCAAATAATGTAATTTAGCCACATTGCTATTTAGCCCAGCAGAATCAGAAACTGCAGAGCTCAGCGGGAGGATTTCCTGGACATAATCAGTCAAACCAAACCTGAACCAAGATGAGGTCTGAGCCCCGTTCCCTCCTCGGAGCAGAGCTGGTGTCGCACTCTGACCATTATTTTGAATTTTCGCTCCAGCCCAGCCCAGAGCTGAGCAGCAGAAGCCCCCAGCAGACTGGTTCCCACTGCAGCACACGGCTCCAAGGGGACACCAGTGCTCCCAGGGGAGCCCTCTCCGAGAGGCAGCCGCTGCCACGGCGAGGACCCTGCTGCCTCTCCCCTGTCGCACACCCTCAGCGAGGGGACCCCCAGCCCATGCTCTCCATCCCCTTCACGCCAGAAATGCCTCCTGGTGGAGATGCACGTGTGTATCTGGGATGCTCTGCAGATACGCACTTGTGTGTGTCTTCCCAACGGGTGCAGGCAGGGATGTACACGAGGGGTGGGCAGACCTCTCCTTGGCTCCAGCCCTCTCCTCTGCCCCCCCGAGGGGTGCTGCCCGGCTCCCCTGCGGTCGCTCAGGGCTTCCTTCCTGCTCCTTAACCCAGCACACCAGGACTAGGGTGGGGGGACCCCCACCTGGAGATCAGAGGTGCCTTCCAGAGGAGCAGCAGATGCTCGGGAAAAGGCAGCGCTTGGGAAAAGACGTGCAAAAGCGCCGTTCGCCTCCAGCCCTGCCCTGACAGCCCCCCTGGGCCGCCTCCGTTCCCTGTGCCGGTAACGCGGGGAGGGGGGCCGTGCTCGAGCACAGCGCGGGGGTCCAGCTCGGGGGAGAGCCCTCACCCTCACAAGCCCCCCATCAACTGGTACAAGCCCAGGCTCAAGTTCAAGTGAAGGGAAGGACAAGCTCAGATGTCACCTGTCACATTTCCCTGTCAAGGTGATAAGTCATTCCGTGACCATTTTTACACTGGCAGTTGTATTCAGACCTTCCCCCCCCTTATAGGAATCTCAAGCCCAGAGCCAGCAGAAGCCAAGCTGCTCGCCTCCCACCCCTCCTTACGCCCGGAGCCGTGCTGGGAGCACAGGCGCAGCACCACGGAGGGGTGCGGGAGCCTGAGCACCCAACCCAGCACCCCGAGAGCACCCAGCCGGCAGCCCGCACTGCCCCGCTCCTTGCAGATCTGCTGCCGCTGTGTCCCCTCTGTCCCGGGCACCTCCAAAAGGCGCAGGTCTGCGGGAAGTCTAGCATGATTTCGGCACCCACCGCTTTCTGAGAAAAAGAGAAAGACGTAACGGAGCGGTGCCCCAGCCCCCGCCAGCGGGTGATTCGGGGGGCCGGGGCCGGCGGAGCGGCAGGGGGAGCTCCAGCCTGCCTCTGGACACCGGCGAGGGAAACTGGAGCAAAGCCCACCTCCCCCAGACCCCTCGTCCGCTCGAGCTGCCACGGCAGTGAGGAAATATGTGACTAAGGCCAACTAAATGTTTAGTCTGTGGCCAACAGATGATAGCGGTAAGAGACAGCGTGGACGGCGTTTTCTGCGCGTTATCGGTCCAACTCGGACAGCCCGGCGGTGCGCTGGGGGTGCTGAGCTGTTCCCAGGCCCCCAGAGGCGGCTCGCGGTTCACAGAAAGCTCCTTAGAAAAATGTCACTGTTGCAGGCATCCCAGTTTGGTTATCGTCTCCGACATATCAGCTGGGTTTTCCGAGTTTCGGGGCCAGGTTGCACTGCCTGGCCCCTTTAATGGGCTGCTCGGTCTGCTGTGTGTGTGTGGGTTTAGTGTGGTTTGGGGGTTTTTTTTGGGTTTGTTTGCTTTTTTTTTTTTAAAAAAAAAAAAAAAAAGGGGAAACAGTGTTTGTAAAAGTTAGTGCTAAAGGGGCAGGGGATCATAGGTCCCCAGGGTTGAGTAAACGAGTCTGCAGAAAGAATCAGTTCTTCTAACTAGCTCACATTAAGCAGACATAAAGAATTTACCAATGAAAACTGTGGACTAAGTATGTATTTAATAACTCCCTGATGTTGCTGCAGAGACTCCCCCTTTGAAGAGCTCAGTGGGGTTTTGAACGGAGGGTAACTCTTACCCCGGTGCAAAACCTTTTTGTAAAAACGGAAAAGTATTACATTTCTTTTTAACCTAAGCAGCACCTCCCGTTTTCCCAGTTTTAAAAGAACTCCTAAAAGCTTCAACTAGGCAAATGCAGAGTTTTTGCCTCTAAGAAAAGAAACTAAATAAAGCAAGTCTAGACTTAAAATTCGATCAGAAACATATGGGAGCTCTTCCAGCATTTGCCTTTTGAGAAGTGCTATCGCTCCCCACGCCGAGGCCACAAAGTGTGCTGTCAGGAAGGCATGGCTGCAATTACTGCGGGGGCCCCGCGCAGAGATGGCTTCTCTCCTCAGAGCACAGCTAACTTACTTCTAAAGAAAAGGCTTTCATTTCCACTTACATTTTACATTCTCGTTCGCTTGTGACCACCAGAGAACACTTGTGGAAGGCATACACGTAACTAGATTTTACGATACATCCTATAGATCTGAAACTGTAAACAAAAGTCCATTATTCTCTCCCTTTACCATGGTCTTGGTTTCCCTATAACACTGCCCCATCGGAGTTTCCTGATACGTGACATTGTCTTTGCAGAATTTAATGAGCAAATATTAAAAGAAAATCTCTAAGCGGCTTTTAAGTCTGACCACAGGCAAATTTTATTTTAGGGGTCAACACCAATCTGCCTGTCAGGCATACAATAAGAGGATAAAACAGTGACTGACTTCGGGTGAGGAATAAATGGAGTTTCTCATTCAGGTGACAATTTAGAGAGACTAAGTCGCTTGTTATTGGGATCGTTATAATGCCTTGACTAATTTTATTTTTATACAGTTTTCCCTGTTTCGGTAAGATCCTGAGACACACATACAACTTAGCCACTGCTTTTCCTGGTTCTTGTATCAACCTATCTAACTTCTGTATGGTACCCTCCCACCTCCATCAGCCTCTGGATTTGGAAAAAATCCAAACCAGAAGCGAAACTACACTAACCGTCGTCGTTGAAGAATAGAGGCAAGATGTGGCCTGATCAGTCTATGGTCCATGCACACACTGAAACCTCCTTCTGGCCCACAGCAGATGCAGCATGGCTACAGCAGTCTCCCGGACATCACCGCAGGGGAAAGCACCGTGAATGGAAGGGGGAAAACCAAGAGGAGAAAAGGCACATGGTACTAGTGACAGAGGTTGTAAGAAAGTAGGAAAAGCAGAAAAAGGATGATGACATTAAGAGGAGTAAAGCAGGAATCGTGGACAAGAATCAGGAGGAGACGATGGTTATGACAGAAATGAGGAACAGCACTCAGCAGTGATGGAAGGAAAGAGTAGTTGGGGAATATCTGCATGAGATGGTCCCTCATCCCCGTGTAACGGCCCAAGAGAGTAAAAAGTTCTCAATTTGTTTCTGCACTGGAAGATGCCACTTTTCCAGCCACGACATGTCACTGGTAAGCATGCCCACAGGGCTGCTGTTGGTGGGCAGGTCAGGAGGGGAAGCACTGAAGCAGCCAGCACGGCGTTCGAGGACGCCTGCCGCTTCTGAAGCGGCCCCTCAGCTGAACAGGTATGTGTGGGGCTCCCTGCTACACACCTCAGCTACGTGCACAGCTCAGCCTCACTCCTCCAGGGGACCCAGCAGCGCAACCTTCTGTTAGTGGAACAATTTTTGTGTGAAGTGGAAGCAAGTTAAAGTTGTTAGATTGTGCTGTTTTATTGGATACCTATTTCTTTTAGGTGAAAGAAAGAAAAAAAGAAAGAGTGCATGGGAAGAATGTATCCTTCCACTAGCCACCATTACACTGCAGCAAAATAAATGTCCATTAATTCAAATGCTAGCACTGTTCCATAGCATTAGGGTTACTGAGGTTCCACTGTGCACAATTTAACTTAACACAGATACCCCTTCCAGAGGCCAAGAGGTCCAAAATATGATGCTCCACTAGATTAATTTATCATTTGCAACTCAAGCTACATTTTATATGTGACCATCATAAATTAACATATATCACACATGCATACAAATATGTTTGTATGTTTATGTGGGTGCTGCATTTTCAAATTAGTCATTTCAGGGAATTAATGTGTCATATGGAAAACTCAGCTTGAATAAACAAAAAAATATAATTCAATGGAGCAACCAAGAAGGATTATTATTCTTAACAAACTGTGTGTTCTTGTTTGCCCTTTAGCAGGGAACATGTCCAGTAAACAAGCGTGCAACACACTAGTGGAGGACTGTCCCAGCCTTTCAGAAATTCCAGGTCAGGATGGTCCAGAGGATCACAACTGCCTGTGGAAGAAGACAGGAGCACTGTGATACATTCCATATGCTGGTCTACCTTCCTCTGGATGATAACTGAAGGGCCACAAAAGCAGCAGGAGGAACATCTCATCTTTGCCTAGAAGCTCAAGTCTGGTGTACTGGTCTGTGCTTAGCCATACTGTTCAGCATCCGCGTGCACGAGCCATGTACTCGCTCTTTGAACACCGCACCTGCTTCTGCCCACTCTGTTCTTCCGACTCGCCTTTGACCTTCCTCTGTCTTTTTGCCTCTCTCCTCTTTACTCACCTTGGTGCAAGAAAGGCAGCAAACATCCTGCTGTCACCTCCCGCTGCAGCTGCACCTCTTCTTGTCCCTGGGGACAACTAACGTGATTATCAGTGTCAATGTCATTAACGTAGCCATTGAGTGCCCTCATTCACTACCGGTCCGATACAGCCTGCCAGGCGCAGGAGTTTGAAGGGGAGCCTTTTAAGATGCCTGCAGGTTCAGGAAGTGCAAATCCTCACTGCTCTCTGTATTTACTGTCATATGTTTTAATTTCTAGCATAAGACAGGCTACAAATGCACTGCTATTCTGCCCACTCTTTCGGACAAGGCAAGAAATTTCCTGCTAAACACCTTTGCTCCAATCCTGCATAGCCTTCATGGCAGCTGTCATTAAATTACTCTGTTATGAGATGAAATAATTGCTGGGACAAAATACATCTTCAGGTTCCTGTATTTCTGGCAAACAACATTTGCTATTGTTTGACTCTACTTTCCTTTTTCAAGTTGAGAGACGCTAAAAATAAACCCCACTTCCTTCTACTAACAGTATCTTGAGACAGAAAAGGCTAAGGAAGCACAAAAAAAAAGAAAAAAAAAAAAAAGCTTCTGCTGAAAATACTGGAATACATTACTTACTCCTTCAGTCTACCAGCTGACACTCCCAAAGCAGGCTGCCACTGTGTTTGAGGACTGCACTCGCAACCCCATCTTTATCCCAGAATTACTTCTTTCAACTCTTTGCAGGTTCCTTCTTTTTCTGTCTTCCTCCCTCTTGCATCATTTTGACTCACCCTTCCTCATCACATGGGACTGGCCTCCAGTAAGAGTAACGAAGAGCCACTTCCCAGCTTGACCCTCTTTGTTGAACTTGGAAAGTAACTGGCAACAGTCCCGATTAAACGGATCTCTCCTAGTTCACCTCATTTTAAAAACATTTTTTTGTTGTTGAATAAGGCAGGAACAAGTAGCTCAGGAACCATACTAAAGATGATCAAAACTACCTGATACACAATAAATATGATCAAACCTAAACTCCACGTAGAACAAGTGACTCTTCAGAGATATTTGTTCAACTGTCATAGGGTATTTCCCACCAGAAAATTCTCAGACTGCTGAAGATATGGAGAACCTCCCTCTGGCTGATGGAGGTGCTGATGGGAGTCTGAGTCCGTGGCAGTGGATACAATACCTAGGCTGCAACATCTGACACCCCATGAGCTTTGTGTTACTTGATCTTCGTGTTACTTGATTTTCAAGACCTGGAGGAGAGGTACATGAGGGAGGGCAGCGAACAAAATCCTATTGCTAGCCTAGAAGGAAGCCACCCCTCCAGGGGCAGCAGGCAGGGAAGATCGGTATTGCAGAATTATAATGAAACCGCAAGAATTGCTGTGGTATTTTGCATGCTTTCGACACCTGCTCTGACTTCCCTTCTGGCCAATCCCTCCAACATTTATCTTTATTCAGAATGTTGCTTCTTTCATGGCTTTGGAAGCTGCAGGATGACCGATGGCCACAGGTAAGATGACCGGTATTCCTCAACTGCTTTTGCACATGGCACTATGGCTACTAAGTATGGCAGTATGGCTACTACACTGCTACCTAAGTGGTGTGGCTGGTGTTTCTAATGGTTGTCATAGCCACTGACACCAGGCTGCTGTTAAGAAAGATTGCCAAATACTGCATGTAATGGTTTGAAAACTGTCTTAAAGAAAACAGAAACGCAAGGAGCAGGAGACAGTTTCACAAAGGTGGCAGAGAAGGGGTAAGTTGGAAAGAAACCCAGATGAGATGGTGAGAAGGAAAGGAGGGAATACGAGGAGAAGGGAGACAAATGTACCAGGCAGGAAACCAAGCGAAGGGAGAAGGTGAAAGAGGAAGCAAACAGGCTGGTCAGGACAGCGACAGCGCGGAAAGGGCTGAAAAAAGGAAAACCAAAATAGTGATAAAAGAGCCAGTGGAGGAGTGGGAAAAGCAGAGCTCCTTTCTAAGAGATAAGGAAAAATAAATGGAGTCTCCTGCCTGAAGCAGCCAGCAGCGAGAGGAATGTATTACTGGGCGCGCATTTCAGCAAGAAATGTCAATCAGACTGGTAACAAATGACACAGGGGTGCCTTCCCCCAGGGCAGCAATCACAGGAAGAATAACCAAGGTTCTCATAGGTCTGGTGATTTTGGGGTCCTTGGACAGGCAGAATTGGAAACATACTGTCGAGGGAAGAGCTGTCTCTCCGCCTGAGATGGGCTCTGGCTTCGCATCACCCGTGTAGCCATGTATTCTTTTGATCACAGGCATGAAATGCAGAATCAAATTGTTATTCTTCGCTTTTCTTTTTCCCCTGAAATTCGGCAGGATTTTGAAACCCCTCCATATAGCACTCTTGTCTCTTGGCTTGCACGAAACACTCCTAATTGCTGATTATACTTGTTGAAAATAACCTTCACTGAAGATCCATTCCAAGAGGACAAACGGATGCTACTGCCAGCCGGAGCTGTGCTCTTCCACTTGCCTGTTCAGACTGAGATCACCCAACTCACCACATAAATGCTTTAAGATGGGCACTCATTCATCCTACCAGGAGAGTTTGATGCAATGGGTGTTTGATTATTATTCAGATTCCATTTAAAAATACACTAGTAAGCTTTTAAGGCTGCAAGGTCAAAGGTTCAGCAGAGAGGCTGAGGCAGGATAACCCTCCTGGCCTTACATGCCTGTGCACTACGACAGGTTTCAATCAGAGGTTCATGTGCAATTTTTGCAAGGGATCCCCTTGTCGTTCAAGGCGCAGGGTTAGCCACTACATTAAATCTTTCCAAATAACCTTAATCTAAGTAAGAAAACTTACTTAATGGTTGATATTTGGCAATCAAAGAGCTGAGTACAGAGCCTGCGGACCGGGAAACCGTCAGGCAGCGATGCTTTCTGCAGCACTTCTGACTTGGGCTGGAAATTTCTAACTGTAATTACTGTCAAGTATAAATACTTTTTTGTGTCGGGTTAGCAGAAATACGTAATGGTGGCTTACAACATAGATTAGTTACAAACACAACAGGTCATATAATTAGCCTCAGTGGCACAATAAAACGTAGCTGCATAGCAGCCATCATGCCTTCCATGCTGGCTGGCAGAGGGTTGAAGTAAATTGTCGGGGGAGGATGGGACTGTTCACAAACAGCACAGCTTGATTTCTCCTCCTGTGGCATGCTTCATGCGTAAAGGCCACCCTCAGCCCCCCAGGGACTGAGCACCAGCGTGCCTGAGGGTGACACACATGCTCAAGGGCATTTGTGTTCCTGCCTGCTTGAGTGGATGGTCCAGCCCTTCATGACCCCAGGGTTCCACATCGAGTGGGGCCACGTATGTGTTCATGGCAAAGCAAGTAAATCTCCAGCACTTCACTGCAAAAGCCTCTGTGAATCCACAGTAGCACTGCGGAGCAGGGACACGGAGGGAAAAGGGGAGCACCATCCCACCCCACTAACACCAGGGGCAATGCTGCCAGGAGAAAAACATTTCCAGCTCAACTGTTTGTGTGACAAAGCTGTGATTGCCATTCAGGACATTTAAAAGCCATAAATCAAAGCATCTCCAGTAGAACAAGAGCTGATCGAGATCAAGCGTTCCAAACACACACCATGGTAAGCTGAAGTGGCTCTAGTGCCTGCCTAAAGCCATCTTACCAAAGCCAGCACACAGCTGCATTTTCTTTCAAAATACTACTGCAGCCTTTTAAGAGAGAGGGGGAAAAAATCTAAATTCTGGCAGCGGGGAATATTTCACAAATCATATATGCTTTGGCATCCAGCCCTTCAAGCCAGGGGCCTTTCCTCACAGGCTTTGCTGGGAGAGATCCACCCACCTCAAGTGGGATTAATTAAAAGAGGCATGTATCATGCAAATAGTTTCTGTTTCCTTATAGAAATATTCAGAGCACATAACCCAAACCAGCTTTAGAATCAGAGCGAAGCAAGGAAGAAAATTATTTCCTGCTCCCCTCGCCCTTTTCCTTTCCCTGTACAGTAAAGCAAGGACCACTGAGAAAATGCTGAGAGCTCACTATGTCTGCACAACTCCTTTGATTAAACGCTAATGACGTGGAGGGAAAAGAAGGATTTTTTTCAAGGCAGGGGCTGTATCTCACTATAAGGTACCCAGTTCTCCAAACCAAACGTGTGGTCAGCCGCTCGTTGGAAAAGGACAGTCCAAGTCTCACCCCTGAAAATGATAATTTTCTCTTAAGGCAGGACAGGAGAAAACAGAAAGCTTGTGCTTCTTCACCGCGTCAGGGTTTTCAGCTCCATGTGACGCTGATGGGGCCACAAGTAAAAGCTCCTTCAGACAGCTAGATGAACTTTAAAAACACAACTTTCCTCTCAGGGAGCTACACTATTGCCCTAGATAGGAGAGATCCTGACACCTCAAGGAATCGTCGTGGAAAATGCTGGTGGGGCAGTCAGAGCGCAGAGCCCCAGCTCAAAAATAAGTCACAGAGAAAGCTCAAGTTTCCACAAGAACTCTTCCTCAAAACTATTTTGTTTTCCCTTTTAATATCTCAGACCTATTTTCTGAGTCAATTTCCTATGATCCTGCAAAGGCTGTTATTAAAACCAGACCGAGCGTAGCAGAAATTCCAGGGCTCAAAAGCAACGTTTAATAGGCGCAGGAGCTGGCCGCACCGTCCCCCTCAGGTGATTTTCCCTGCAGCCCCTTCCCTGGGATTTCCTCTCTCAGAGTTTAGTCAGCAGGAGAAACCTGAAGTTTCAGCAAAACGGCAAACCCTTCCTTCATTCTTAAGCAGCTGAGATTTTTTTTTTTTTTTAATGTCTGAGGCTTTCATAGCTCTAAAAAAAAGATAACTAGGATCCAGTCCAGAAGATGTGTATTGCAGATATTTTTTCCACAAAAATGTCAGGCACTCATACGTTCAATTATATACCCAGCTACAGCATTTTAAAACCACTGACCTCCTTTTATCAGCCACCGCTTTGCCTGCCACCAGTGGCAGTCCCAAACCGAGCTGCTCACCGGCTGCTTCCCCAAGTGTCTTTTTTGTGTTAGAAAACTCCTTTCTGGTCTCTATCCCACCTACCACTTACTTCAGCATCAAAAAGATTATCGTCAGCCACGCTCTGGGCAAGCCATCCCAGGACAGCAGCGCTCATGCACAGTCACAGCCAGACAGGACAGATGGAGGGGACATGCTCATGGCAAGCCGAGACGCCAGGGAGCTATGGTTCTCTCCAGCAGTACAACTGACAAAACGCTGGACCTCATTTCTGCATGTAGTATGTGATTTATCCCCTGATGGCACAGGGGACACACTGGGTCCAGTGCCCTTCAGCTCAGTGCTGGGCTCTCCCAGTGAGGGGATGCTGCTAGGACCCCCGCCCTTAGCACCAAGCCTGCTACCCAGAAAGGCAATGCTGGGTTTCCCCCCCACATGGCAAGCTACGGGACAGCCATGAAGGTGAACGAGAGCATTGTGTGGTTGGGCACTGATG